>NC_132905.1:6015350-6615350 GCF_047675955.1 Chlorocebus sabaeus | reverse complement strand
ATACCCACTGAGAAATGCTCATTTATAACTCCCACCGTGCTTACCGTGTTTAAAAACAACTTATGCTTTTAAGTAGCTTCAACAGTCACCCGAAATCCTGTTGACACTGTTAATTTGCTCAGCAAAGACTTTCTTTAAGATCTTAAAAGGTAAACTTTCACCCAGCCTCTGTCAGAATCACTATGAATTAGAGTTATCCAGAATTAAGAAGTTTTAGTTGGCTCACTTCCATTCTGTTGAACTTACTCAAAATGTCAGAACATTCTACATTTCCAGCATATGCAATGTTCACATGATGACAGTTTTTATAGATGCCTCACATCATTTAATTCCATGCACCCCATTTTAATTGTGTCCTGTTTTATCTGTTGATTTTTTAATTGGCAAATAAATACTTTTGAAAGGAAATTTTAATTCATTTTCACATGTGCTGGCTCTACTGGAGAGCTCATAGGACTAGACAGCAACAGACCCAGCCAGATTTGAATTTTTATCTAAATTCTCAATCTGAACCTCACACTTACAAATAAATGTGACTGCTGGAAAGAGTTTGGGTGTTGGAGTCAAGAGACCAGGCTCTAGTTCTTGGGCAAGTCTCCTAACCTCTCAGGGCCTCAGTTTCCTTGTCTAAATAGGAGGGAGTTCAGTGTGGAGACTCTTGGCTGCCTTTCCAGCTCTTAGTACCCTGTGATTCCGATTTTCTTCTGGTCATTTTCCTTCCCAGCATCTATCCAGAAAACCCCATTCTGACATCTACTTTCCAGTATTTACATGAAAAGAACTTATTTTGTTCTATAACTTTGTATGTTTACTGCATTGGGATTTCTTTGAGTGGGACATCCTTAACACAGGATGTTCCTCATTATTTTTAAACTGTCCTGTATGATCCTGAAAATACCCTGAAACTCCATGTATGGACTGCCTGAATTGTGAACATTAACCCACATTTATATAATCACTTGGTTATGTAATCAGGCAATGAAGTTCACGTTAAAAAGAGGAGTGTCTTGACTTTTGTCTTGGGTCCAGGATCTGCCCTTGGGACCCATTTATCACCTCATTTCCCCTCTTAACTCCTGTTTATCTCTCCTGTTCCTACTCAAAGGAACAGGAAAACGCCCAGTACAGCACTTCATTTTATTAAGTAGATTGCTCTGAGTGAACAACAAGGTTGTCCACCTGGAGCTGTGATAAGTCTTTTTTTCTGTACTATGAGGACACTAGGTGTGAACAGATACTGACATCGGAAAGTTGAGGGTTGAGGAGCGGGGTGAGGAGGAAAGAAAGAATGGCAAAGGAGTTATGTTGCAGTCAGTAAAGGTTAGAAATGAATCACAAGATCGGGGTAGGAAACCAAGTAATAAAATAAGTGCATAATAGTGGGTTGCCAGGTAGACAGTGGGCTCATACTGAAGTGATAACGGCAGTGCAGCAGGGAGGCTGAGCCACAGAAAGGAGTGGGCGAGATGGAAAAATAAAGAGAGAATAATGAAAGCCAACACAGAGGGGGAGAGCAGAGGAGTCTGTCACTTTGTCTTAGGAGAAATTAAGAAGCAGACAAATTATAAGTGTACTTTCATTTGGAAACATGATCAGACAGTCTGAGATGGGTGCTCCTGGGTGAAGTGATCATGGCTTGTAGGTGCCTGTGAGTAGCTCGCTCTGACCTGACATGGGAAGGACCAGGACTTGCCAACATTTGCAGGTGGCGATGAAGTGCAAGACTGAGGGGATGCGGGGGGCTCATTGGATCTCTTTGATTCTTCTGTTCAGAAAGAAAAGAGCAGAAGAACATGGCTAACATTCTTAAGGGCCCTGGGCCAATGCGGTGTTCTCATTGAATTTTCACCAGGGCCCTATGCAGTAGGTGCTGGTTTTATCCCTCTAGTTCAGATGAGAAAACTGAGGCCAGGAGCTTGTTCAAGATTACATGAGCAGCAAGGACTCTTGCTTCTGATCTCCCTGACACCCGCCTGCCCAGGTTGCCTCCTGAAGCCACTGCATCACCGTGAATGTGCATCTCCCACGAGGGCGGGTGTGTGACTTGCAGCCACAGGGAGGCGTTTTCAGGGCCCACCTGGAGTTGGATTACATTGTTTTCCTTTGTCCTGACACCAAAAAGGAAACTGGCATGGCCACTCTGAACATTTTTTCTTCTTTGGCATTTGGTTGCCTTTTTTCCCTCCTCCATTGGCAATAGTTCTATCAGGTTCTCAGTCAAAATAACGCATTGCCCAAGCACAAACGTGACCCTCGCTGTGTCATGGGAGCACATTGCACAGAGAACTCCATCACACTCAAACACCAGCCGTGCCTTGCCAGCCCTGGTGGACTTGAAGTTTGGATAAGATTTAAGTTTGTGGAGCAGCTCAGCTCTGGGATCATGGTAAGAGTGGGATCTAGGGAGATGGGAGTTTCCTCCTGCACCTGTGCTCTTGAGCCTATCTTGAGGTCAGTAACCATGCTCAGCCACAGTGGCCTCTGCAGGTTGAGGAAGGATTCTCTGTCCTTCCAGAAGCTTCTCTCTAGTTTCAAATGTCATACCCAAATGAAGAAAGGAATGCTTCCTTTGAAATTGATGCCATCCTCAGAGCCACCACACTGAGTGCGGGCCTCTTGCACCCCCATGCAGGGTCCTGCTTTGCTCTTCCTGTCTTCCCTGCTGCAAGACCTCAGGGAATGCCCATGGACCGGGCACTTCCTGAGCAGGTTTACACTAAAAGAAACACTCAGCAAAATAAAGAAAGTTCCTAGCGTACCGTCCAGGCCTACCTAATGTTTCATGAGGACAATAGAAGGCATCATTTGTTTTCAGAGCATAATTTTATTATATCTTAATGCAAGAAAAGGTAAGATAAGTTTCCTATTATTTTAAAATAACTGTGTCATTGTTATAATACCACACTATAATAACCATTTTACTGAAAATGATGAATATATAATTGCCTTTCTTTTATATTAGCATATTATGATTTACCACCACAAATGTTGTTTTTCTTTTCTTAATTAATTTTTATACTTTCAATATTGAAAACCTTTTCAGCATCTTCTAAACTGGCTCATTCAGGCTTATACTGTAGACCTTTTGCAACAAGCCTATAGTTCTGCCATCGTCTCTCTTTTCAGATGGTAAATTGCCCTGAAAGGTTTAATGAATAAATGAATACATTAATTAACAATGCCCAGAGAAGGGTCTCATTAAAACAGCATGTGTTTGGGACGCTCAGCTGGCATTCAGTGGATGGGGGCTGACTCTCTTATGATGAAAGATGAACTTAAGCCCCCTGAACTGTCTCCTTATGACTCATAAGAGTTTTTACTGGTATGGTTATGTAAACGAGCAGAGCATGAGGGAAATTATTGTTTAATTTCAAAAACATAACTCAATCATGAATACAAAGTGTGCTCCTGCTTCATGCTTTGATGTCTAAGGTGACTCACTGCATGGAACTGCACTTGAAAGGAGATGGGGCTTGGAGCAGGTTTGCCTGCCCGAGGGAGGTCATCCCATGTGTCAGGAGGATGCAAAGTACCTCTTGTGGGCAGGGTTCACCTTCAGTGCCCTCCGCCGAGACTAAAGGTGCAGAGACGCCCTGCAGGGCAGGACCGTGACATGGCCTGTTCAGCATTCTGCACTACGTGGAGGATTTGCTACCCACCACGTGCCTGTAGCGCTCTCCCCAACTCTGTGACAACCCCCCAAACTCCCACATAGTTTCAAAGGCAGCCCCTTGGCAGGTGGTGATGAGGGTTCTGCCTCAGGTTCAGAACATGTTCAGAGAGTAGGGTTCTGCCAAGTCCTAAAGATGCCATGTGCACAGGCTGTGAAGTGCCCATTTGTCTCTCTTGGATTAACTTGTAATCAATCTAATTTAGTGCTGTTTTTAAATCCAGCAAGACACAATTTGTTTATTTTATTTTGTTTTCTAAATAAAGAATGATTGCAGAAAGAGTCTTGGGAGGTCTCAGGAAAACAAAGAGGTAAAAGTGCTCCATGCAAATAAAACCCAGATGTGTTTAGAGGCTCAAACAAGGTAGAGTAGTGCACAGAGGCTGAGCCTTGGCCAAGGTGTCCCAAGTGCATCGGGGAGACACTCACGTCTACCTAATCTTTCCAGGTCCCAGAGTTATGACCTCCAGCTTTTCATATCCTAGGAGGACATTGCTCTTAAAGGGATGTTCATCTTAACCAAACTCAAGACAGCGACGTCTAGAACAAGAAAGCTGACATGTTGATCTGTGCTCAAACCAGAGTTGAGCTGGCTCCGAGAGCTTCTGGTCTCCAGGATCCACATGGCCTTTGGAAACCAAAGCTCAATTCCAGGGGCTCAGGGCCAGGGAATCATGCAAACGTGCTGTTTACAGAAACTGAAATAATTCACTCATTCAACAAATATTAGTCAGCACCTACTCTGGTCTAGCAACTGTTTTCAGGGCTGTGACCAAGACAGACAACACCTTTGTCGAGCATGGAGCTTAAGTTCTAGTTAGTCGTAGATTCTGGGATTGAATCCCTAGAAAAGTGAGGAAGGCAAATATCAAATAGTAACTGTCAGAAAGGAAACACAACAGGCGCGTGTGTTGCAGGAGCTGGGAAAGGCTGAGACCCGGATGACCCGAAGGCCCGTCCATGTGCAGGCCAGGAAGGGTGCTCCATGCAGAAGCACAGCAGGTGCAAGACCTTGAACTGGGGATGAGGGTGGCTCAAGGATGCGATCAAGTTCAACTCACAGAGTGGGAGCTGATTGTGAAATTCAAAGGAGATCCTTGTAGCTTCCAAGGCCAGACCATGGTCTGAGACAGAGCAGAGAATCAGCAGATGGAACAGGTTAATAAAGCAATGGACTGAAATGTTCAGGATTCCTCTGGTTGTTCTATGTGATTTCCCATGGCTGTCTCACCCCTCAAAGCTGTTGGCATGGTGCCCGGACTGCTGACCGCACTCAGAAACATGTTAACAAATGGTCACGGCACTGCAGAAAGCAGAGTGGAGTGGAGTGGACAACCCTGCAATGGCTAAATACTTTTGTTAGAATGCAAGTGTCTGTAGCCACAGATGATCAGCTTTCTCCATTCACCAAGATGGCCCGTGCAGGCCTTGGCTTCCTGGGGAGAATTAGTTTTCATCTCCGACTTAGACTTTTTTTTGTTAAGGAACAACACATGTCACATAAAACTTTTTTTTGACATGACAATACCTGGAATAATTAGATACATAAAGAACAATGAGGGAGCTGCGCTTTCCTGAGTGTATTTTGAGCAGTTATTACCCACCATCAGTGCCTTTCAAATGTCACTTGTGGAGTGTTCGTCTGTTTGTCGTGAAGCACAAAACTTTTTCTCTATTCTTTGCCAAAGTAGTTGAGAGCATTTTAAATCTCTGTGTTGAACTATGGCAAGTCACTCCAAAATTAAAGTGCTCAAAACCTTTATTTTGAAAAGCCCGAACGGTGCCCATCAAAGCAGCACAGAGAACACTGTCTTTTCAGTACTCACCCAGCTCATTCCTCTGGAAATGTCAGATATGCTCTCATTTAAATAATTTGACAGCTCACAAGAAGCCATCTGATGAGTATTGCATTCAATTGTTAAAAGTACAACAAAAAAAGTCAAGAAGTTTTTCTTCCAAAGAATTTATCATTAATTCACATAAGCTACTTTATATGTGGTCGCCTACTAAATGCAATTATTTAATTTCTCTTTTTCTCTCTCTCTCCCTCTCCTTCTCTTTTTCTGCAAGTGGAGGCTGCGAAGACCCATTTTAATATAAAGGACACTTGGGCTTTTCACCTGAAATGAAAAAACAATGCATTAAGGCTGTTAAGTAGGCTTCACACATTCAATATGTTTGCAGGAATGTCTAAACACAGAAGTGTTTGACACATATAGAAAAATACATGTATTTTAAAGACATGCTTGAATCAAAGCACCTGAACATTTTATTTACCACCATGAGGCAGCTCATTGAAAATCCAGCCTGGCCTGTTTTGTGGCTGCACACATTCCGTTTGGTTAAAGAAGCACTCAGTGTGCAGGGGTGGTTGTGTACCTCCTTAAACTTGTGTCCTGGACGTTGAATTTGACCGGATAGAAATGAACACGAGCCCCTGAAAGATGAGGTAATCGCCACTCATCTTGTTCCCAGGATGTTCCAGACCTGGGGAGAGGGAGACAAACGCTAGGCTTGTTGTGGTTTGCAGTGTCTCAGGTTGAATGGATGTTGCAGGTCTAGGGGATGGATACTCAGGGATACAAGGGAGTCAGGGGCTCCCTTACAGCTGTTCCCGCACCTGTCATTCATTTAGCTCTTTAGCCTCGACTATGCCTTCCTCGTCTACTACTTTCTGTCTCTGGGTTAAAATGTGGAGAGCTGACTTGAGTGAGTAGCACACGCTCATGCTCGGGCCAGCCCTCGATATCATGAGTGGGCTGCAGCCACCCCAGGCTTCTGGGAATAAGGTGGGGTACGGGAAGCAATTAAGAAATTGCTTTGCTGACACAGCCCGCTTGTACAGAGCACCTTGTCTCTGAGGGAACGGCTGTCCTCTGTTGGGGAAAATCGGGCCCAGCGAGCCTGACTTGCTGTGCACGTTTGGGATGTGGCCGGAGCCTCAGAATCCACTTGGGAGGGTGTGTACCGGCTGCCGTGTTTCCTTTCGGCAGGCTTAAATTCATTTCTTCAGATGTTCCCGTTAGTTAACAATGATTGATAGAGTAAAGACATTATTAATACAAATTAGGCACCCAGCTAGCGAATGGACTTTTGTTCGTGCCTCAGCACGCAGCGAAGGGCAGATGAAAAAGGTGTTTGCAGCAGCGTGCAATTGGAATGAGTGGGGCCAGGTGGAAAATGAACTCGGCCATTCATCAAAGCTGTCAGGACGGGTCTCTCACCAGAAGTGTTTACCAGTGTTCACCACAAGCTTCCGAGTTCTGCTAATGGGAGCTCGTTCAACTGTAACTCAGAGGACTTGGAAAACGACTTGGGTGACTTAGCATACCTATTTTATTGAATTCGCCTAAGTGTTGTGACTCTTGATGCTGACACTTACGAGAATGCACAGTGGGACTTCCAGAAAAGTTACCAGCGCAGTTCAGAAAAATGCCTCCGTGAGGGCGGGAGCCTTTGAGGAAGTCCAGGTGGTATGTGCTCTGGGGAGGGGAAGAAGCAAGGGGCACAGCGGCGTCAGGAGTGAAAAACGAGCTGCTTATTCCACGCACATAATAACATAAATCTGATTTTAAAAAGTGAGAGACAAGAGGAGTGCAGGAAAGCATATGGAAAAAGTTAAATAAAAACCCAAGCTGCTACCACCATTACTCTATGTCTAGAGATTTATTGGGGAGTGGGTGTGTTTACTGTCCATACAACACACGTGCTGCTTAGTCATTCATAGCCTTGTGCAGCTGAGTTCCCACGGGTGTGGAGCTCGTCTTCCTGGCTGGGCCTGGGCAGCAGACATTTGCTGAGCACCTACTATGTGCCAGGTGTGGTTTGGGGCAATGAGGATGCTAAGAGGAGTGAGAACACAGACTCCCAGAAGTTGGCAACTCTGCTTAGACTTTTTGTGCCCTCCATACTTAGCACTCCATAGAAGCCAATTGTTAAATAAATAAAAAAATCTGCACCCCAAAAGAACTGTGATTTTTAATTCCCCCTTCTAGAATTTAGGAGTGCCTGCTCAGATGTGCCTGGCACTATGTTAAATATGTTTATTTGGGTTCCCAAATCTAATCCTTGCGAAAAAGCAGGTACCATAATTATCTTCATTTTGCAGATGAGGAGACCGAGGAAGCATAGAGAGGGTGTGCCTTGGCTTAGGGCTACACAGTCAAGATGTAAAAGGAAACACCTGCCTCCGGAACCCACACTGTTGGCCTCTACACGACGCTGCCTCCCCAAACCACCCCATGGACCCTACAGATTAAAAATACTGAGCCAATCTGTATTTCTTCTAAAAAATGATTTTATTTTTAACATAGAGATGGGGTCTTGCTATGTTGCCCAGGCTAATCTTGAACTCCTGGACTCCAGTGATCTTCCCACCTCAGCCTATCAAAATGTTGGCATTACAGGCATGAGCCACCACACTTGGCCCAATCCTTACTCCTGATGCTGTTACTGACCAAGTGGAATCAACAGCTCAGTAAGGTTGATTAGACCGTATAGAAGTTAGTGTCCAAAAGCCCAGGGACCCCATTGCCTTCCAGTTCATGAACACTTGACTCTGGTACTTACAGAGAGAGCTCCAAAGGCCTGGGAGCTGAGGCCAGCCCCTGCAACAGATAGTCACGTCCTCACCCTGCTGGCCCTGCCGTGTCAGCTCCCGACAGGCAGCGAGGAATTTGGAAAGAGGCCTCTTGTATCATCGCTTCCTTGTGCCAAGCCAGGGAAAGAAAACTTGTATAACCTAGGCCAGCTTTCGGCAGAAAACTGGAGGGTGGAAATCCATGGAATCGAAAGTTAAAGAATTACAGAATTTATATATGAGAATGTGCAGGTGCCCCTGAACCCTGCTTCCCAGGTTCCTGTTTGAAACACCAACTTACTGAGAAGATGAGCCCTCCCTATCTGTGTTGGCTTGTGATTCTATTATCCCATAGCAGATTTTTCATCTGCTTCACAATTTTGCTTTTTAAATATTCAAAACACCAAAATGTACATTTCTTTCCCCGTTGCCGTTGATCTTGCTAGGCTGCTTCTTCAAAGCAATGTAGGCTAGTTCTGGGAAGGACGCTTGTCAACCGGCACCTTTTTCCATCAGACTCTGCGGCCATTTTTCAGACAAATCGTGTTTTCTGTGTGAAGGAGAATGGACTTTACTTCTGCACCAGGCTGCAAGAACAGCAGTCCTGAGGATGCTCAATTTCCACTAGATTTCAACTTGGAAATATTTCAGGTTTCTATAGTTAAGATAGAGGCCCCTGACCCTGACAAGACATGCAGAGGCCGGACCCCTACCCTGGGAGATGTGTCCAATCGCCCAAGCCTTGACAAATGTGAATTCTACCCTCCTTGGTAGAGGAGCTGACAGGGTGACTTAGATTTACTGAGTTTTTGGAATTGTCCCCAGCGTGGATCAGAAAAGACATCTTTGTTCCGCGCTGCACTATTACAGGCAAGCGGAACAATTTGCATAGTTACCAGGGAGCTCCCGGGAAGGGTAGCGTTCCGTTCTCAAGCAATTATCTTTATTTCCAATAGAGTTAACTGCACTGCAAAGTGGATCCATTTTCTCACTGCAAAATAAGCGCATTGGATTGTTTTTGTGGTAACTATGCAATTAGTTCTTTTTGCTCATGCCTTGCCTGGTGCTGCTGTCTTTTCTCTGTGAGTGTGTTTGACACAGTATTTGGTGGCAAATTTGTTCTCACTCAGAGAATGGACTTGCTTACTCTGTAATACCTGAAATCAAGGGCACTGTGGATCCCCAGGGCCGTCTCCATTTTAGGGAGGAGGAAACGGAAACCAAAGCCTAGTGAGCTGCCCAACGGACACCTCATGCCCAGCAGTGCCATGATGGAGCCATCTGTTTGTGTCCCAGATCTTCCGTCGGTCCTTCTAGAGTCTAACACAGATGGTGCACACATTTTAAAAGACCGCATGTAGCCACCTAGTGCCCTCAACTCTAAAAGTCATATGCAAACAAAGGTTGGGAAAAAATAGGAATGGGGAAAGATGTTAATAAAAATCTGGATATGCTCTACGATATGCAAACTGAAGGAGAGAACTCAGGCAGGCCTATAAAAAATGGGGGCAAGCCTGAGTTTCACACTGCTTTTCGTCTTGTCCTCCTTAGTCATTCCTTTCCACGTGAGGTAGCTGTGGACTTAAATTACCTGGCAGGTTTCTTCAGCAGCCCATTTTGATATGCACATGCTGCATAGGAGCAAAGACCTCCCGAGCTTCCAACAGGAAGGGCCGCTTAGCAGACACTGGGCCGCCAGTCGTCCAGCGCAGGTGAGAGGGGAGTGAGGCAGACATCAAACCAACCATGGGCTTCAGGATCTATGGCAGGGAATGTGTACAGTGCGATAAAGGGACAGGACATCCCCAGTGGCTATGACCTTAGAGCATATCTCATCCACGTCTGCACCGCCCAAGTGAGGAGAATGAGGCCTGGGCAGGTTTCTGGGGGAGCTGAGACTGGAACCAACCCAGGTCTCTTGAGTCTTGTTCCTTGTAAACTGACTATGGGATCTTGTCTTCATTAAGATGCTTTTAGCTGCAAACAGCAAGGCCACCCAACTCCAAACAGCTTAAAGGACAAGGGATGCTTCTATCTCATACTCTAAGAAGTACCCAGAAGATTAACACAGGAGAGTAGCTCTAGAATCTGCTCGTCCTGACTCTGAGGCTGATTCTCCTGTTATTGCCCTGGGCTGCAGCCTTCATATAAGCGAATGGTCAGCGTCACAGAGAGGTGACATTGCTCTCTGAAGGGCGAGATCCTTCCTGGGATGGAGGTAGCGTGTAATGTTGGGCTGTGGCACAGGCGTGGTTTCTCATGGCTGGGGTGCCATTAGGCCTCCCCATAAATCTGACAGAGAAAGCTCCAAAGAAAATAAGCCAGCTTTTACAGAGTCACTTTGCTGTGGAACAGTGGTGACTGAAACAGGAGACACCCAGGCCTCCCAAAGGTTCTAACACCTGGATATTTAACTTGTCTTCTGGGCACATGTTTGCAGCAAGAATCATGCTTTAATAACAGGCACCAAGCAAAGTGGTGTAAGTCTAGATTCATTTTTATTTCTTTATTGTGGGAAAAAAATACAAGAACAAACAAAATCACAACACTTCTGGGGAAAGAGTTCTTGAGGATGTGAATTGTCTCTGCCGGGTACATTCAGCCCTGAGCTCACTGTCTTACGACAGCACAAGCTGTGTAGTGAAATGGGAATGATTAGGTTGAAGGCTGGACAGGGTGATGGGTGTGTTAGGGACCTGTCTGCACCCTAAGTGGGCTTTGGATACCATCCTCCAACCCCTTGCTCTCACATCTTCAAAATTAAAGACTGGACAATAAAATCTTTTTTAAAAATTGAGGTGATAGTCACACAACATAAAATTAACCATCTTCAGGTGCATAATTTAGTGGCATTTACTACATTCACAATGTTGTGTAATGCCCCTCTGTCTAGATCCAAAACATTTCATCATCCCCAGAGGAGACATCCCTACCCATTGAGCTGGAGTAATGTCATCTTTTAAGGACATTTTCAATTATAGGGTTTTATGACATCAGAATAGGCACTTGACTCATTCAACTCTGTGAAGATACCCTCCAGACTGCAAAGACGTTGAGATAACCCCACAAATGTGAAACTTCTAAATATTTGTCCCTAACAAACACAATTGAGGTGGGGTGGATGACCTGAATCGCCCTGGTGGATGACTCTGTGGCTGATCATTACAAGGCTGACTGGTGTTTTCCTGCTGTCAGAAGCTTCACGATGGGGCCAGTCGGGTGTCCAGTGAGTAGTATCCTTGGCAACAGAGACCCAGGCGGATTTGCGTAAATACCTTTTGTCCCAGGACACAGGATTTACACTGTGTGTTTCTCATCACCTTCAGGAAAACCACTGTCCCTTTTTCTCTTTACCGGATAAGAATCAGGTTTTCCTGCAAATTCAGATTCCTGAACCAAGGGGCATTTTTGTGGTCATCCCTTGGGTGTCCCTGTCACTGCCATCGGTGGCTGCGGTGAAATGAGGAGGTCGTGGTTGTGTGTTTGAGAGCCTTAGCTTGGGAAAATGGTGTCTTTGCCGTCTCTGGTTCTCGACTCTTCAGCACAACTTGGTTGTGCTGTGTGGATTTTCAACATGTTCCAGCTGTGAAATTCCTTGTACTACAAACATCCAATATAGAAGCTGAAAATGTGCAACAGGTCAAATCAGAGATGCCATGGGTGAGGAGGGCTTAGAGCCCGTCTCCCGCAACCTTTCTCTCTCCTCTGTGAAGGGTCAGTGGAATCACCCTAAATCACTGAGAACCCAGTTGGGAAAACATGGACCTTGACTTTACATAACCTCCAAACACTGCTGTTGAGAGTCTTTAGAATTTCTGTTCTTTTTTTTTTTTTTTTTTTTTGAGACAGAGTTTCACTCTATCGCCCAGGCTAGAGTGCAGTGGTGAGATCTCAGCTCACTACAACCTCCGTCTCCCGGGTTCAAGTGATTCTCCTGCCTCAGCCTCCTGAGTAGCTGGGATTACAGGCATGTGCCACCACGTCTGGATAATTATTTATATTTTTAGCAGAGATGGGGTTTCACCATGTTGGTCAGGCTGGTCTCAAACTCTCAACCTCAGGTGATCCGCCTGCCTCAGCCTCCCAAAGTCCTGGGATTACAGGTGTGAGCCACCGCACCTGGCCCGGAATTTCTCATCTTTTATTGGCCTCCAGGTAACCAAGAAACACCATCGTGTTGCAATCAGACTGTCCCCTGAATCCTCCACCGTGAGACCCCACCAAAGTCATGACTTTGTTTTCTGTTGCTCACCTGGAACGCAGCCATTCCCCATACTCACCTCCCCTGGCCACATCTGCTGCATCTTGGCTGTCCCTGCCTGTGTTTTCTGCTGTCTTTGTCACTGCTCCATCCTGCACGACATTCTACAGGCTCTTCAAAGTCCAGTTCACCCACTCTTCCAGAACCCTTCATGGTAGCCTGCTGGGAGAAATTGGGCTACAGTCCATCACAGGTGCAAAATGACACCTGAGAGGTGGCCCTGCCACTGATCACTTCTTCCCTAACACATGCTCAGTAGACCAAGTGTGGTGGACAGGCACACCCTGGCCCAGAAGACCCAGAGGACTTGTGTTTGGAACTCCCTTTACTTCCTTAGGTCTGCCGTGACTGTCTGGCCCCCTCCTGCAGGGGCCATGTGTGAGCAGCTCAAGGAAGTTTCTCACTAACTGCAAAGCTCTGCACCAATGTCTTGATTACATTTTAGATAGCGAACGGTGGCCCTGGCTCTCCCACCGGAACTGTCTATGTGGCGCTTGGCCATGTACAACTTCTTTAATTGGACTATCATGTGGGTCTGATGATAAACCAAATATTCTAACATCAGGGTGTGGGTCTCCCCAACTCCCCATCTTAAGTCTTTAAGGAAATTGTTTCTTATGCAGGACAGCTCCATAACTTGTGGGATCATGTGCAAAATAAAGACGTAGGGCCCCTTGTTCAAAAAGGACAAAAACTCATATTTCTTTCTCCTATGGTCTATCTGTTGCGGCATATTTTGCATTTGCTGTTTGATGTTGCACTCCCTTGGGCAGGGGATACGCATGGAAACCAGTGCAGACCCTCACGGGCGCACAACCCTGACCTAACTTCCCTGTGCTTGTGCTTAGACCCTTGTTGGGGCGGAGGGTGGCAGTGGTCACTGAGCAGGAAGAGACAGGGGAGCGGGCAGCTGAGACTCCATCCTCAGAAGCAGAAAGGCTGAGGGAGGCAGAACTGTGCAAGAGCCACGCCGCATGTCCCATCATCCCTTCAAATGTAGAAGTGACACAAACTTAGAAGATCACTATGAATTTCAGACAGTGACACCAGAGCATGAAACCCCAAGAGAAGAGCCCCCTTCCAAGAGTGAGGCATGCTCTTGACTATGAAGTGGAACCTGGGATCAGTATACAGTAGGTGCTCAGCAAGTGCTTGATGACTAGGCGCTGGGGTATAGAGAGGGAAGGGCTCTCAGTTTGAGGACACATCTAGAGAACTGGTGATAGTAGCTGCTCATTTCCTGTTGAAGGAATGAATGATTCCTTTCTCGACCCTCATCTACACCCAGCTGGGTTTAGACCCTCAGTTTCCTCATCTACAAAATGGGAACGATAACAAAGGTATGTACATCAGAGAAAATCGTGGAATGCATCCCATTTCTGGCATGCAGAGAAAGCCCAGTATTATCAAGATTATTATGCCCGGTGCTAGAGACATAGCAGGCATTTAATAAACGTTTGAGCTGAGGCTTCCTAGAGAATATGAGATTGCAGCAAATTGGATGTAAAACTTCTCTTTACCTTTTTAAATCCGTCTGATTATCTTGTATCAGGATATAGCTGGTGTGGTCACAAAGCAGGGAAAAAGCAATTGATATCCCTGAGTAACAGCAAAACATGGAGTGGCCCCAGGAAGGTGCAGGGAGGAAGTCCCTTTTCGTTTGAAACTTTTTTAGTGTCCAGTCTTTCTTTCTCCTTCCTTCCCTAATTTTGTACCTGGGTTCCACTTTTTATACGTTTTTCAAAAGAAGAGCAGCCTTGGACCTAAGAAAATCTGAGCCTAAGGAGCCTCCAAAAAGCTAGGAGGTCTCTATAGCATCTGCCCCTGAAACAACCAACGCAACTCACAGGCATAGTGAGTCACCTCCACACCCCACCCACTGAGCACACGCTGCAAAGTCCACTCGGGGGGTTCACCGGGGGTCTTCAGGGATCCCACCAGCAGGTGCCTGTTCTGCTGCTTCTTCAAGTCCCTGTTGAAACCAACAGAGGGTACTTAGTTTTGAGGTTTATTTACAAATAAGCTGATGGTCAGATGGGCAAGACCCATGCCTCCGGCCAGCCCCTTGAAACTGTTGTCAATGAGTCCCCGTTGGGGCAGGGAGTCTCTAAGGACAGGGAAAGATGGGGGCCCGAGGGTATCATCTGCCGAGACCTAAGGCACCTGCACCCATACTTCTGCCTGTGTGTCCTCAAAACTCTCTACTTTATCATGATTCTTCTTCCAGAGACCTCTGTCCTTTGAGGCAAGTCTGTAAACCAATGTTTGCTTTTTAACATTTTGACAAGGGACAGTTGTGGGGGAGTCACACCGTCCTTCCACGCTGTAAACGCAGGTAACGAAAGGATTGGATGAGGGTCAGTGGTGACTCACTGCTCCGACATTTTACTTGAACTAGCTGTTTCTCTCCCAGAAGACTCAGAACATAAGTACCTTGAATGGACGGGTCGCATTTAAGACTCCAAATAAGTTCTGCTTTCCCATTTTTGTTTTCAATCTATGTGCTCTTTCAGGGACTCAAACCTGTTACCATTTTATCAGCAAAATGAGACTTTCTACTAATTTGGTGGGACGAGCCTTGCCGGGAGTGATGTGTGTGTCATGGAATTGTGGTTGTGCATTGGAATGGCTAATTCCCTGATGTCTGATGCTAAGGAAGTGGCCTCAGCTACTGAGCATCATGTCACTGCTGGGTTTAGACACGACACAAACTTATGTATGGATGACAGCACCACTAATAACGAATGCCAGTGACCTAAACAGGGAATAACTTCAAATGAAACAAAATGCACCTCATATCGTATTTACCCTGAAAGACACAACTGGCTGAATAAAATCTGATTAAATGAAACCTAGCAATGGGTTGATAATTTTGGTGGAACTTGATGATGCGTGCATGCCCAACACAGTGTGACCCAAGCTCCCTGGGAGGGTCCTCTAAGTGAGTTTGGTTGGAGGCTGCCATTCACAGTGCCTTGCATTTGCAGAGCGGCTCTTTCTAAGCCCAGTCCTGGGGTTATCTCTGGGATCATCCCACATCCCAGCGGGAAGATGCGCCAAGTCCCCACCTGACCTCATCTTAGGCAGAGAGGCTTCCACGGAAGTGTAGGCTGGCTGTGGGGAGTTTAGGCCTGGCCCTGCTCTTTTGACATTTCACCCCGTGTTCTCCAAACTTCAGCAAGCAGCTTCTATAGTTCATTAAATTGGACTGAAAGTCTGATGGCTTGCAAAGCAAATTCTTTATAACTGTTATAAAGGTTTCATTGCTTAAGCATATAATCTAGCAAAACTGCCATGCCCCCTCCACTCCCTAAACTCTAAGACTTGCCAGGGAAGTGAACAGTGTCTAGTGGACTACAGGAGTAACTGCACTCAGCCCAGAACTCCCTGGAGGACACAGGGAAGGTTCTGGAAAGTTGGTGGTACCTCACAGGGAGGGACGTGGTGCTCTAGGCCCCAACTTCCTCGTGTTCAGATACTCACTCTGCCACCCACCAGCCAGCTGGGAGTAGCTACACAGTCTCTGCCTCAGTTTCCCTATCTGTATATGGGTTGTTCATAGTCTCCACCTCAGAGGGTAGTAATGATGCCAAGCTCTTAGAACAGTGCTCAGTATGTGTGCATTCTGTGCCTACTCTACGCCAAGCACTATAGATAGAAAAATGAACGAAATAGGGAGAAATCCCTGCCCTAATGGAGTTTACATCTGGGGCGGTTGGGGGCACACAGCAGACAATCAATAGAGTGATTAGCCCCCAGTTAGGTTAGGTATTTCCAATCTTTGCCTATAAGCCACATATTTGCCCAAGTTAGGTTGCATCCTTCCCATGCACTTTGACTGTGAACTTTGACTGTGGGATGACATCTTATAGCTGTGGTGTTTTGCCAACCAGCAGCTCTTGGCACACAAAATGTGCTGCCAGCAGCCCTTGAAGTCCAGTAGGTGCCCTGGGCAACCTTGTCCTCGACCCCATCTGCCTATTAAGAAAAGGGTGTTGTGTTTTGCATCAGCAGTAAAATGGGTCAAGGTTTAGTCAATTGGAAGTTGTGTCAAAACTCACTACGGTTGGTTGAGGGCCCGAAGTCTCCCAGCATTCATTAACAACTATTGTTCAATGATTATCTCCCCGGGGCGTGTTGCAGTGAGTTGGCTCAAAGCATAACTGACCCTGGCCATGATCCAGAGACCTGCCCCCTGATGTCAGTGGCGAGCCTCCCTGGGTGCCGCTGAGGGGCAGGACTATTCTTTTCTACGGTATTTAAAGCTGGGAGGTTCTGCCACGGAGCACGGCCTTCCCACTGGGAACACAAACTCGCCAGCAGGAAGAACCCGGAAAGAAACCTTGGATCTCCCTTCGAGATCATCCGAAGAGAAGAAAGGTAAGTAGAGCTTTGCATTTACATTTCGAAAAATTACAAAGATGAACTCATTTTTTTCCTGAGAGTAATAACTATTTGGCAATGCACGGCCCCAGCAAAAGGCCGTCGAATGTGTTTGAAGATGTCTATTGTTGTTTTTGTTCAGGACGCTTGCGTTTTCTATTTCAGGTGACCTCACATTCGTGCCCCTTAGCAGCACTCTGCAGAAATGCCTCCTCGACTGCAAAATGGCCTGAACCTCTCGGCCAAAGTCATCCAGGGAACCCTGGACAGCCTGCCCAAGGCAGTGAGGGAGTTTCTTGAGAACAGTGCTGAGCTGTGTCAGCCTGATCACATCCACATCTGCGATGGCTCCGAGGAGGAGAATGCGCAGCTTCTGGGCCAGATGGAAGAGGAGGGCATCCTCAGGCGGCTGAAGAAGTATGACAACTGGTAAGCTCAGCCCCCACTGCCTGCCCCAGCCCCCTGTAGGCAGGGCTCCCCTGCGTCTCCTGGGAGTTGGTGGAGAAAGGTGAATGAAGGCCTCTCAGGAGTTTCAGACTCTTAAGAAGTTGAATGCAATGGTCAGAACCATACAGATTTGAGTTTTGTGACATTAGTGGGCTAGCCCAAGTTTTAAATGAGGTGGTGTGCACAAAAGCTCTGCCAACTAGATTCTTGATAAAAACGAAAGACAGCCCCTCTCCTACAGACCAGCTCCCAGTTGAGTAAATGCCCACCTGGCCATGTCTTAGATGGTCTGTGTGTTCACACGGACGGACTATTGTTAGCATGCTCAGCACTCTGCTAGGCATGGAAAGCCACGGTATTGAAGGAGATGGTTCGCTGCCTGTGGTGCTTGGCTGAAAGGAAGCCTGTGATTTTTGCAGCTGGTTGGCTCTCACTGACCCCAGGGATGTGGCCAGGATTGAAAGCAAGACAGTTATCGTCACCCAAGAGCAAAGAGACACAGTGCCCATCCCCAAAACAGGCCTCAGCCAGCTCGGTCGCTGGATGTCAGAGGAGGATTTTGAGAAAGCGTTCAATGCCAGGTTCCCAGGGTGCATGAAAGGTGAGTGGAACATTGATTTGATTGGGAAAAATAGCAGAGAACCTTTTCTTATTACATCTATCCTAATGGTAATTCAAACAGTAATGGAAGCTCCCACCACCTCAGACATCTTTCGGTTCCATACATGAAGTTGGCAATGTATGGAAAATGCACATCCCTCTTCTGCTTTTACAGACTGTCTTATACAAACGTGGAAACTATTTCCACGCATGTGGGTTTTAAATAGCTTGGTGGGACCTGGTTGCACATTTATGAAAACTCTTTAATTTCAGCAGGCTCTTCACTCTCCAGTGGCCCCTCCTAACCTGGGGGGCTGGTGGCCAGCAGGGTGTGGTGGTGTTAGTGGAAGACTGTGAAAATGGGTCTACCTGGGAAAACAATGCGGGTTGTGTTCGAAGTCCAAGGTCATTTCTCACCAGTGCCCACCCATCGCACCCTGTAGGTCGCACCATGTACGTCATCCCATTCAGCATGGGGCCGCTGGGCTCGCCTCTGTCGAAGATCGGCATCGAGCTGACGGATTCGCCCTACGTGGTGGCCAGCATGCGGATCATGACGCGGATGGGCACGCCCGTCCTGGAAGCACTGGGCGATGGGGAGTTTGTCAAATGCCTCCATTCTGTGGGATGCCCTCTGCCTTTACAAAGTAAGTGTATTATTTCAGAATCAAAAGTCAAAATAAAAAAAGAAAGCTGAACAACAAACCCCGGCGGGTGCCTCGGGGACCCCCAAGCAGGGCCCTGGCGCACTGACGTGGGAGGGGTCCTTGTTCACAGAGCCTTTGGTCAACAACTGGCCCTGCAACCCGGAGCTGACGCTCATCGCCCACCTGCCTGACCGCAGAGAGATCATCTCCTTTGGCAGTGGGTACGGCGGGAACTCGCTGCTCGGGAAGAAGTGCTTTGCTCTCAGGATAGCCAGCCGGCTGGCCAAGGAGGAAGGGTGGCTGGCAGAGCACATGCTGGTGAGTCTGCAGGAAGCCCTGACGTGCAGATGAGAGGCCCGGGGGGTGGCAGAAACAAACAGCATTACAGTTCCCATCCAGCAAGACCCAGTACACCTTTCCGAGCGTGCAGGTTCCCAGACAGGTTGGGAAACCCCACCAGTAATGATTAGTGCACATGTATACGTCACTTTTGAAGGGCCCCAAACACCAGGGGACCATAGAGATCCTTTGGACTTTGTGATTCTGGGAATGTTTGTTTGCACTGATACCTGAAGAAATAGATCTTGAGGGCCTACATTCCAACCTCTGGGCTGAAGTACCAACCTCGGGGAGAAGGAAACAAAGATCACAATAAAGAATCTTGTCCCCGGCGGGCGCGGTGGCTCAAGCCTGTAATCCCAGCACTTTGGGAGGGCGAGACGGGCGGATCACGAGGTCAGGAGATCGAGACCATCCTGGCTAACATGGTGAAACCCTGTCTCTACTAAAAAATACAAAAAACTAGCCAGGCGAGGTGGCGGGCGCCTGTACTCCCAGCTACTCGGGAAGCTGAGGAAGGAGAATGGCATAAACCTGGGAGGCGGAGCTTGCAGTGAGCTGATATCTGGCCACTGCACTCCAGCCTGGGCAACAAAGCCAGACTCCGTCTCAAAAAAAAAAAAAATGAACCTTGTCCCCAACAGATCCTGGGTATAACTAACCCTGAGGGTGAGAAGAAGTACCTGGCAGCTGCATTTCCCAGCGCCTGTGGGAAGACCAACCTGGCCATGATGAACCCCAGCCTCCCCGGGTGGAAGGTTGAGTGTGTTGGGGATGACATCGCCTGGATGAAGTTTGACGCACAAGGTGACTCTTTTAGACCCAACTGTTGGTAACGATTGGACTCAAGTGAATTATCGGCCTTCAAAACATGCCACGTTCTCCTTGATCCAGTGTTTGGATTTTTAAATTCTGTTAGTCCAGAGTTGGCCAAACCTTAGAAATATGTATTCTGTAAGAATTCTTCAATTTAATATTCAATCTGGATTGAAACTGGGCCATATGTTGCTGTTTGTTTACATACACACATTCGTTTAAATGGTATTGGTGGAAAATTGTGGAGGAAGCAAGAATTGTAAACATCTCAAAGTTACATATGATGCTTGGATGAAAAGAGATAAATGTATATTCTAGGGAGGGAAAAAAGATTTGAGAAGTTGGCATAGAAATTAGTCCGGCAAGATATAAGAGTATGTGTTCTGCTTTGCCTGGCACTCACAACTACTTCTCTGGTTTAAATCTCCAGGTAATTTAAGGGCTATCAATCCAGAAAATGGCTTTTTCGGTGTCGCTCCTGGGACTTCTGTGAAGACCAACCCCAATGCCATCAAGACCATCCAGAAGAACACCATCTTTACCAACGTGGCCGAGACCAGCGACGGGGGCGTTTACTGGGAAGGCATTGATGAGCCACTAGCTTCAGGCGTCACCATCACTTCCTGGAAGAATAAGGAGTGGAGCCCAGAGGATGGTGCGTCCCTGCCAGAGGCCTCGGTGTGCTGGGCTGCAGGGACTGCCTGTTTGAGTCAGGCACTCATGGGCCTTTCTCCATCTTATAGGGGAACCTTGTGCCCACCCCAACTCGAGGTTCTGCACCCCTGCCAGCCAGTGCCCCATCATTGATGCTGCCTGGGAGTCTCCGGAAGGCGTTCCCATTGAAGGCATTATCTTTGGAGGCCGTAGACCTGCTGGTGAGGTTCTCGTTCATTTAGGCTGGGAACATGGGTGTGCTGGGTACCGAAGGGCATCTGTGAAATCTCTGCTTTTCCATGACCTTGTCAGAGGGTGCCCAGGGGCTTCCTTTCTTGAGTTTCCTTTCCAAAGAGCCAGAATAATTGGCAAGTTCAAATGTAGAACCAGCCCTTCTGGTCACCTGGAACCTTTCTGAATCCTTAATCTATCATAGCTTGATCAAATTTTACTTTTTACTTTGTGACCTCAGTCATGTAACCTTGACTTAGCAGTTTTCTGCAGTTTAGCTTGGTGAATGCAAAACTAGCTCGATTACAAAGTTATTGTCTTTCCATGTCTTTCCATGTTGTGAATAACACCACCGGTTGTAGAGGCTGAATTTTAAAGCCTCTAATGAATGTTTCCTTTTTTTTTTTTTCCTGCTAAAGGTGTCCCTCTAGTCTATGAAGCTCTCAGCTGGCAACATGGAGTCTTTGTGGGGGCGGCCATGAGATCAGAGGCCACAGCAGCTGCAGAATATAAAGGTAAGTCAAAGTCCTGATTTGAAACCACAGAGAAGTGGGATTAGAGCGCTCTTCTTCACTCTTACATCTCTCTCCTTCTCTGTGTCTGTGTGTGGGGAGAGATAGAGAAAGAGGAGAACAAAGCATGCTGATGTCAACAATCAATGGGGCCAGTTTTGCCTAGGAGAGCATCATTTACCAATGGAAGCTCCCTCTCTGTTTAACAGGCAAAATCATCATGCACGACCCCTTTGCCATGCGGCCCTTCTTTGGCTACAACTTCGGCAAATACCTGGCCCACTGGCTTAGCATGGCCCAGCACCCAGCAGCCAAGTTGCCCAAGATCTTCCATGTCAACTGGTTCCGGAAGGACAAGGAAGGCAAATTCCTCTGGCCAGGCTTTGGAGAGAACTCCAGGGTGCTGGAGTGGATGTTCAACCGGATCGATGGGAAAGCCGGTGCCAAGCTCACACCCATAGGCTACATCCCCAAGGAGGATGCCCTGAACCTGAAAGGCCTGGGGCACATCAACGTGATGGAGCTCTTCAGCATCTCCAAGGAATTCTGGGAGGAGGAGGTGGAAGACATTGAGAAGTATCTGGAGGATCAGGTCAATGCTGACCTCCCCTGTGAAATCGAGAGACAGATCCTTGCCTTGAAACAAAGAATAAGCCAGATGTAATCAGAGCCTGAGTGCTTTACCTTTAAAATCATCCCCCTTCCCATCCATAAGGTGCGATAGGAGCGAGAGAGGGCAAGTTTTCCCAAATTGATGCCACCATAATAATCATCACTGCCGTGCGCAGATCTGAAAGACACACTTTGATTTTTTTAAGGGGAAGAACCACAGAACACCAGCTAGTAGCTAATGAAAATGAGAAGGGAAATCTTGGCATGCCTCCAGAAATTCACACCCAATGCATAGTTTGTTCAAATTTAAGGTTACTCAGGCATTTGATCTTTTTAGTGTTTTTTCACTTTAGCTATGTGGATTAGCTAGAATGCACACCAAAAAATACTTGAGCTGTATATATATGTCTGTGTGTGTACGTGTGTGCATGTACGTCCACATGTGCCTGTGTGGTATATTTGTGTATGTGTATTTGTATGTACTGTTATCGAAAATATATTTAATACCTTTGGAAAAATCTTGGGCAAGATGACCTACTAGTTTTCCTTGAAAAAAAGTTGCTTTGTTATTAATAAGTGTGCTTAAATTATTTTTATACACCATTGTTCCTTACCTTTACATAATTGCAATATTTCCCCCTTACTACTTCTTGGAAAAAAATTACAAAATAAAGTTTTATAGAAAAGATGGATTTGCTTTACTCGGTTTTTCTTATTTGAGCTACCAAGCAGAGTGAACTCTGATTAAGCATCTTGTGATTTAAATCCCTGCCCCCTCCCCAAGAAGGTGGGGACGTTCAGAATCACACTTGAAGAGCGGGTGCGTTGTCTGGTCCCAGGGAGAAGGAAGGAGCAGATGGGGAGGAATGAGGCAGGGAACCGTGGTTGGGGTTTTCTGAATTTGTTGAAGCCACTAGTTGGCGTCCTTTAACAATTCTACAAACCTTTAGATGGTGAGGCTTCTGTGGCTGGACTGGGAAGGTTTAATGTCTGCTTTTTGACAATTTGGGTCTGGAGGGGGCTTAGGCTTCCAGAAAAATTACTTTGTGGACAGTTTCATAGGCTTTTGCCTTTTAACTCTTCAAAGCAACAGTTTTCTCAACTGTCATCCCCGCGGGGGAGTGGGGGAAGACAAGTGTTCTTGAGAAGGAAAAGCCGACAGGATCTGGGTTGAGCAAGCATTAATTGAACGCCTTCTGTGTCCTGGTCATCATGCCAACACCATGGGCTGCCCGAGAAGAGAGGTGGGTGGTTTGGACTCCAGCTCTGCCTTGAACCTCACCTGCTCTCCTCTACTCCCAGTGTTTATTGGATATTCCAGAACGGTACAAACAAACCATAAACTTTATATTACAGATTCATTCTGTGTAAATACTATTATCTTCAAGTTGTAGTTTCTTTCTTGGGTCCAGGCTGTGAAATTGGCTTCACCCCTACCACACCCCAGCGGACAGGCTTGTTCTCATGTCACACTCCACCCCTCCAGTCTCCTCAACTGGAAAACTTGCCTCTTTTCCTCACTTCCTCTGCTCCTTACGATGGCTTCACATGGAAGGTGAAGCCGAGATCACCCCAATTTTACAGGCGAGGAAACTGAGGCCAGGAGTATCTATCAGGGCTGAGAAATTGCCAGGATTTTCTTCCCCATTAAGGAGCTGAGAGTCCTAGCTCCAGACTTATTGGCTTGTTCTAATATCAAAACCACTGATGGGAAAAACCACTTAGTGGAATTCAATGCTATCTGCTGTATTAGTTTAAATCAGTGGCATTCAAACTTTCTCCTTTTCACTGCAGAACACGTTCTTGACATGTACTTGACTCAGAGTCCCACGACTAAAGAAGAAAGAGCTCAAGGCAGCCCACCTGAGGCTGGGGAGGGAGTCCAGAGTGCAGGCCACCTGGCCTCCATTTCCCCACCCCTTGGGGGCCTTTGGGCAGCTCCTTGAACCCCTGAAAGGGGCCACCAGGATAAAGTTTGTTAAAATGCATGCCTCGTGCCCCACTGTCCTATGATGGGCTTTTGGTACTCTTCACTCCCCCAGCAGGCAAAGACACTGGCCATCCCCAAATTCCTTCCCCTCCTGCACAGCGTCACCCACCTGCCAAGCAGCCTCGTGTTGGACCATTTGCCAGCAGGCCCTGCAAGCCTGGGGGACAGCCTAGAGGAGGTGACTTACATGCGCAGCATAAGAGTTTTCAGGGGACCAAAAGGACTCAATACATGCCATTGGCTCCTGACTCAGTTTCCCCAAGCCATGCCTCCTGAGTGCTCCATCTGTCTCCAAATCCTGGTTTCTGTGCGGGGACCTCTGTCTACAATAAACAGGATACTATGAGCTCATTCTTCATTGTCCTCTTGTTGTGCTTTCAGATGATTCAAAGTATATAAGCTAAGCCCATTTGCAGGAAGCTCATAGAGGGCGACTGGCTCATCACTTGAAAATACGGTTGGAGTGAGATGGAGAGCCCAGAGTCTCCTGATTCCTGGTCTACCACCGGACCACATGGCTCCAAAACCAACACTGGAACTGACGTCCTCTACTGGAATCCAATGTAAGAGCTGCCCCCTGACCTCCAGGAAGCTGTGTTGGAGTCTGGGTTAAAGACCAGAAAACAATAGTTACGCAACAAATATTGAACCAGGACAACAAACCTGCCCTTATTCCCAGTCGAGTCATTTAGGGGGCACTGGCAGGTAGGCAGGTGGGGTGGGGTGGCTAGGTGGAGCCGGGCACACTTGGGAGCCAGGAATTACAGGGCTCTCTCTCTTCTCTCCCTCTCTGCTGGGGCCCACCTTAACCTGGAGCCCCCTGGGCTGCTCACTCGGCCTTCTGGGTGCCAACAGCCTGCACCTTCCAGAGTGCACGGTTCTGGCTTTAAGACCGCAGGGCATGGGCCCTACTGAGCTCCCTTGACCTGCAACCCTGCCAGAGGGCACCAAGCCAGGGGAGTAGCCTCTGCTTTGTCCTCACTGTCAGCAATTGCAGCAATGGCCCCAGTGAATTCATCTATGAGAAAGAGCTGGCCACCTGCTTCCTCCCTCCTGCCCTTTTTCCTTCCCTGGGGGCAGTAAACACTGGCAACCTTGAACATATCACAGCTCTGCCGCTGGCCAGTGGGGTCTTCTTCTGTCTCCTCTGTGCCACTGGGGTCATGATACCTCTGGTGGAGTCCGATAAGGATGAAATAAACTAGCCCAGGGCAGTGCCGAATCTGCAGTCAGGAAGGCCTGTGTGTGAGCCACAACCCTACATCTCCCTGGAAGTGTGCCCTTTGGTGAGTGCACGAAATACTGAGCTTCAGTTTCCTCAACTGTAAAATGGGCGTGATGATTACTTTCTCCAGGGGGTTGTTGAAAAGCATGAGATGATACCAGCCAGGAACTTGGCACACAGCTGGGCCTGGTGGGGGCGGCTGTTCTTGTTTTTATTTTACCCCACTTCTCCAGGCTATGGGAGCTCGGAAGCTCGCTCCCCCACCAAGCCGCTGTCCCACTGATGACCGGCTGTGGCTCTGGAGTTGAAATCTGTCCTCGGTGCAGCCTCCACAACTCCTACTTTCACCGTGCATTTCAGGAAAAGGAGCTGGAGAGCGAAGTCAATCAGGAATATCGGAAGCATTTTTTCTCCTGGTGTAGTGAACCCATCCCTGTAGGGAGCCACCTTCACCCTTCTCAAACATTTTAGCAAAAGACTCAGAGTTTGGTCCAGGAATTCTACCTTTAAGAAATGTGTCCTAAGAGAAAAATCATGAAAGTCTGCATAGATTTCATTGCAAGGATGCTCATTATGGAGTTGTTTATCAAGGCCAAATTTAGGAACCAACCTAAATGCCCAACAATAGGAGATTACCTAAAAGAAATTGTAGTTCTTTCGAGAACAGACAACTAGGCAGTCATTTAAAATGACTCTGCAAAAGATAAGTTATTGACATGCAATATTTGCCACCTGCTTCACCTGTCAAGGTAGATAATGAAAGTGTATCGAGTATTTGTACATTTATGCTTAGAAAAAAAAACCTTTAAAAATACCATACAATGGTAACAGTAGCAGCTGGGTCCCGGGTTGGATGGTTGGGGGAACTGCACTGCGTCATTCATATTTTCACCATGTCATTCAGGCTACACGAACTCCCCCCCAGAACTTTGCTGCAAAAAAGGGAGCTTGGCAGAGGCAGGGGGTGCCCCCAAATTGAGAAAACCCTGAAGGAACTGACTTTACCCCAATGATCTAAGATAAAGTTTCTTCCACGGGATGAAATGGGGGCTTGAGACAGAGATGAATTTCAGATGGGTTATCAAGCAGATGAACTTGTTTCTGCTTTCCTGAAGTTTTGTCTGGAGTTTTTCTGCTCCTCCTCACACAGGAAGCTCAGCACAGCGAGGGCCCTTGAGAGGGGTTCAAAACACAGGCACTTGTGAAGGCCCCGCTCCCAGGACCCCCAGGCAGATTACAGGAAGAGTGGCCGGCACCGGGTCGATGCAGGGCTGATTGTTGCAGAACTGTTTCCACGCACTATGTTCTCTCTACCATCTGGGCCTTCTCTTAGCTCCAGGACGAAGCTCAGAGCTTTCTCCGATGCCGCAGAGCCGGGGCTTAGGGATGCCGCAGAGAAGCAGCGGACGTCATTTGGTCCACAGTAGCACTGTAGTGGGACCAAGAACACATTTGCCTTGTTGACACCTGCTTGTGTCTTTGCGTTGGACACTTATTCCTGGGGGCGCTGGGCCTACGCAGCCTGGGCTGCCTCAGAGCTGTTTCGTCTGTGAGCCCCTTGGTAATGGGATATGTAAATGTGTGAATGTTCACCAGTCTGAATGGCAAAACTCCTCTCCAGGCGAGGCAATTTGCAGCAAAATATGCTGTAAATATTTGTTCAGCCTGGGAAAATGACTCTAATTGCATAATTAAACTCGTTGTTGATGTTGCTTCCGGACAGAATAACTGCAGAGGAGGGCCCAGCCTGCAGCTGCCCTTCAGAGCTTTTTCAATAGAGGGACTGACTGTTTGCGGAGACTTTTCTCTGGCCCCCGTCTCTTCACAGGGAGAACGAAGAAAGGAACTGGAAAGAGGTTGTCTGTGGGGGAGAGGAGGGTGTGGAAAGGTCCCAGAATCAGAGGACCACCAGTGTGGGGCCTCGCAGATCTTCCCTGAGGATTAGGGCTATCTTCCAAATGTCCAACACACATTCCACATTCCACGGACAGCTGGTAACTTGAGCCAATGATTCATTCACTCAAATGGAAAAATATTAGTAGATTGAAAGAGATTTGCTTAAAAAGACGTTAGATCCCAACTGGATTCAAAACCAGCATTCCTTGCTAAGGTAACCACAGAAAGACAAGGCGAAGTGAAAGAAGCAGGCTACACAAGGCCCCTGTATTGCATGAGTCCATTGATATGAAGTGTCTGGAATAGGGAAGGCTGTAGAGACAGTAAGTAGTTAAGGGGTTGCTGGAGGTCAGGGAAGGAAGCAATGGGAAGGAACTGCTGACCCCTGACCCTGACAGCTGCAGGGTGTTTTGTGGGGGGTGATGAAAATATTCTAAAGTTAGATTGTAGTAGAGTTTCCAGAATCCTGTGAATATATTAAAAACCATTGAATTGTGCATTTGAAATGGGTAGGTTGTTTGTTTGTTTGTTTTTTGAGACAGAGTCTAGCTCTGTCGCCCAGGCTGCAGTGCAGTGGCGCCATCTCAACTCACAGCAAGCTCCGCCTCCCGGGTTCACACCATTGTCCTGCCTCAGCCTCCCGAGTAGCTGGGACCACAGGCGCCCACCACCAAGCCCGGCTAATTTTTTGTATTTTTAGTAGAGACGGGGTTTCACCATGTTAGCCAGGATGGTCTCGATCTCCTGACCTCATGATCTGCCTGCCTCGGCCTCCCAAAGTGCTGGGATTACAGGCGTGAGCCACCGCGCCCAGCCTGAAATGGGTGGGTTTTATGATAGGTAAATTATAGCTCCATAAAGTTGTAAGTAAAAGAATAAATATAACCAAGATAAAATATACCAAAGGCTTTGAGTTAGAGGCCTGCATTCGCCTTGTTAAAAAGAGAACTGAGGAAGGAAGAGGTGTGTGCACCCCACTGAGACCCTCTCCTTTGAATCTGGAGGAGTAAAAAAAAAATGGAAAAAGGATGGACTTTCTCCTTATAGATTCAATGTCACTTAATGCCAGGCCAATGATCCTCCTAAAACTACCACGAATACCATAAAATTATGTCATGTCACCAACAACTGGATGAGAAACTGAGGCCACAGAGAGCAAAGACCTGCAAAAGTTACTTGGCTAGCAGGTGGGAGAGTAGGAGTCCCCAGGAGCCTCAGCTTCTAGGCTGACCCCACTGGCATTGAGTCAGGAGACCAAGAACCCCACCCTAGCCTCTCGGCCCATCAGGAGACCCACACAAACTGCTTAGGCAGCTGCAGGGAGGGTTTGGCTCGTGTCACTGCATAGGGGAGGGTCTAGACACAGGGCAGGGGCCCTGGACCCAGAGGCTCCAATATGGCAGGAGGGTCCTATTTCCTTCTCCCCTCTCCCTAGCAGCAGAAATCTCTGGAATGGAAGTATTCACTCCGGCCACTAAGCTCCTGGCGTGGCCTGAAGACAGTCCCTTCCTCTCCAAGTCTATTTCCCCAGCTGTACAATGAGCACTCTGCCTTGGTCCCTGGAAGTCTTCCCTGCCATGAGGTTGGAGTCATATGGTTCTTTGGTGGGACTCTTAGAATTAGGATTTAGTGAGTCCAGGTCTAGGCGTGGGGAGAGTGACAAGGCAGAGAGTGTGGCTGACTTCACGAAGACATGATGGGAACAATTCCACCCCAAGTAGTTCACTGCAGCTTAGCAGCGTGTCTGAAATCCCACCACTAGGGACGCCTCCCACTCCCCTGTTTGCCCCACTTGATGACACCATCTATCCCCACCTGCTCCTGAGTTTTTCCAGTCCCAAGACCTGGGAAAGGACAGTGGGGAACACGGGGTTTAGACTCATAGGCATAACCCCATATCCCCTCCGTTCTGGCCCAAAGCCTGGTTCATCCACAGGCCACAAAGGTCAGCTAGAAATCCCCAACCTGCTGCTGGTTGTTTGTCTACAGGGGCATGTGTGAGCTGTTTAGCTCAGACCTCAAGACAATTCTTTAAGAGAAGCCCCTGGCTTCTCCCAGGGAGATGAAATTGGACCTGTTCTATGGCCCAGAGGGCAGCATGAGGACCCTCATCCCAGTAAAGCCAGCATCTGGAAGACCTTGTCTGCCATGCCAGCTGCCAACCTCTGGAGGGTTCAAGGTTATTTTTCAAGGATAGGTGAAGATAGCTCCTTGCACCCAGTGGAAGCTGGAAGAGTTTGTGAAATTCTCTGCCAAGGCCAAGGCTCCCAAATCTAGGTGAGCGGACCCATGAGCCTGGGCTGCCCAAGACTGGCCCTGGGAGACAAGTCTAGCTCAGTTGGAGCCTCCTGGGCTGAGCCCATCCCCTGGAGTTGGCATTAGCCCCCTGCCCCATAGTCTCCCTGGTTAATAGAATACTCTGCCCACAGAGGTGAACTCAGGTCTGGCCTCTATGGGTGCGGAGGCTGCGGCTGTCTGTTTGAAGCCTCAACAAGGGTTCATCACCATTAAGGACAGAGACCAGGGAGCCGGGGGGCCGGTGACTCACTCAGCAGCTGCTCCCCTGTTATGTAAAGCGGAGCTCAGAGCCATTAGCCGATAGGAGATGAAATTTACATTTTGAATTAACTCGGATCATCAGAATGCTTCATCTCGACCTAGGGAAATTAAACATCAAGTTGGAGGGAACTGTGGGCAGGAGGGGTGGGGGCTCAGCCAAGCATGCCGGATTGACTTTTTCTTTTCATTTTTTCAACAGGCTGCAGGCAAAGGGGACAGGAGGACGCTGCTGTGAAGTCAGTCTTAAAGAGAGAGGGAGAGAGAAAGTGGAGTTACTCTTTTTCTCTGTTTTCCTTGGACAGAAGCACAATAAATCAGCATGGCAGAATTAAATTCAGATCTGTCCGATTTCCTCCAACTCACCCTCTCCTAATAATGGTTATTTATTGAACGCTTATTATGTGCCCAGCACTTAACTAAACACTTTATAGATAAGGCAGAAGTGAATTTGTCTTTGTCTTTCCCCTTCTTTGTTTTCCCAACCCGCATTCCTGAGGGGTCTGATGAGAGAAGCAGAGAGAACGAGTTTTATGAACAACACAAAGTGTTGAGTTATGTTAGGAAGAGTCTGCTGGGTCTTTTAGAGGCAGCATTTGGGAATCTGAGTCCCTAAAGCCTCCTGTGACCACAATGCACAATGAAACCTGCTGCTCTGTCCCAGGGGCCCTGTGGACGGCACCCCCTGGAGGTGTGCATTGTACCTCTCCTCTCGGAGCCCAGACGAGAGACTTCACAGCTATTCTGAGTCCAGCCTTGCAGGCTGGGATGGGGACTCAGGAGGAAAGGTGAAGCTCTTTCCATCTTCCTTTGGCCTCGGAGTTTGTCTGTGATCAGCTGCTAGTGAGAGTTTCCTTCCTGGAAAGGGACTTAGTCCAGATGCCCTTCTAACTTGGTTTAGAACAGACTTCCTGTGTTCAGTCCATCAATCAGCAACCCTGCATCCATCCTCGATCTGCTGTCAACTCCCCAACAACTCAGGCTGTGGGAACAGGGGTTCTCTTTCTACTGGGTCTTCCTGGCCTCATGGACAAACTGACTCCCAGGAACTGGGTTACATGTAACTCAACTTTCTGTGGGTTCACTTGATGCAACCTCATGCCCTTCATGTCCTGCCCCGAGATGCGTCAGAAGTGGTCAGACCTCCTTGTGCTGCGGGTATTGGTTCTATCTGTGAAGTGATGTTCCCTGGGGCCCCTCTAACGTGGGGGTTACAGTCACTGCATAAGTGTGGAGAAAACTACTGATTCAAGTCTGTGCTGGTAACAGCAGGGTCAACTTTTCGTGTTGCTGAGCATGAGAGAATGTGCTCTGAGGAGTGACATTTTTGTTCTGTTCCCAGCTGGCGGATGCTTCCCTAGAATGGCAATTCTCCAAGATCAATCTGTCACTTTCCAATGAATAGTTATCGAACAGCCTCTGACTGCCTGGCACTTAGAGTCAGCCCAAGTGCTTAGGTGAGCTGATCAGGACTGTCTTTCGTAATGAATTGGCCCCACAGGGGGCCCTGTCCTTTTCCCAGGGTCACTGAAAAACTTCAAGCCTCAAAGTATAAGGAGTAATATTTTCTCTAAGGAGAATCTACGTTACTATTCTGCCCCATTCAGAATTGCCTGATGGTCAGTCTTCTGTTCCATCCCCTCACATTTTGGAATTCTGCTTGGGCAGTGAGGGAAGGTGCATTTGCATTCTCCCTTCCTTCCTTCCTTCCTTCCTTCCTTCTTTCCTTCCTTCCTTCCTTCCTTCCTTCCTTCCTTCCTTCCTTCCTTCCTTCCTTCTTTCCATCCATCCATTCTTCTGTCCATCAATCCATCCATTCATCCTTCTATCCATTGATTCATCCATTCATCCATCTATCCATCCATCCATCCATCCATCCATCCATCCTTTTGTCCATCCATCCATCCATCCATCCATCCATCCATCCATCCATCCATTTGTCTGTTCATTCATTCATCCATCCATCCATCTATCCATCCATCCATCCATCCATCTATCCATCCATCCATCCATCCATCCATCCATCCACCCACCCACCCACCCACCCACCCATTCTCCCATCCATCCATCCTTCTGTTCATTTGATTCATCAATCCATCCATGCTTTTGTCCATTGATCCATTTATTCATCTATCCATCCATCCACTGTCCATGCATCCATCTGTCCATCTGTCCATCTATCTATCCATCTGTCCATCCAGCCATCCTTCCTTCCTTCCTTCCATCCATTTATCCATCCATTCATTCATCCATCCTTCTATTCGTTGTTACAACCCTTTATTCTTCCATGTAATTATTCTTTCTCATATTCTCCAACTACCTATGCCTCTGGATGCTTGTCATCCATCTGTACATCCATCTAATGGTCCATCAACCTCCAATAAGTCACTCTTCTGATCTCCATTCAGTTCATCAATCAGCAACCCTGCATCCATCCTCAATCCATCCTTTCATCTTATCACTAAGGACACATAGCTCCCCATCTGTGAGAGCCAGAGTTTGAATTAGCCCTGCGTGGCTTTTCCACATGCCTTCAGGATACAAATAACCGCACCTGGACATAGCAGACCAGCTGGGTGCCCTGAGAGGTGTAGACAGGTTGTTTCAAAGTTTCAGAGGAAGGAAAAGAGCATCAGGGAAAGCTCCTCAGAGGAAGCAGTGTTTGAGTACTATCATAAAATAACATCATATTTGGAAAGTCAAGATATAACTGGAAAAGTGTAGGCATTCCAGGGGGTTATGGGATCTGAGTGAAGATTGGGTGGATGGAGGTAGAGTGGTTGGAGAATGAACAAAGGGTAAGTAGAAAGGTAGATGCTGTGTAGACGGCTGGAGGTTGAAGGGATGGATGAGTGGTTTGGTCAGATTAAAGGGTGTGGGAGTGGGAACAGAGAAAGGTAGTGTAGACCCCTCCCATGCTAGGGCAGATTATGAAAAACCAGGCCGTGTAACTGAGCAAAGGTTGATTTTATTAGACAAGGAGGTAGAGAAGCTTGTTGATGACGAGCGAGCTCCCAGGGAGAGTGGCCTTGTCCAAAACCTCCTCTGGTATTCTACACCCTCTGCACGGGGGTGGTGATCAGTGTTGTTCTTCTCAACTTGGGGATATGGGGGCCAGAGACACCGTGGAGTACAGGCCCCAACCCTCTGGTTGTTCTGCAGTCTGCCATCAATCGAGTGCTCATGGCTAAAACTCCAGCCAACAAGGAACTTGAACAGCACAAGTCTAGAAAACAGGCTGTTGTCAAGAGTTTGACTGATGGTTTGGAGCTCAGAAAAAGTTTCCCCATGGTCATTTCTTAATGGCCGTTTCAGAACAAAGGGGCAGAGGCAACCAAACACCTTCCCAGGGTCTCGCCTCTGGCAGGGGAGAAATTGAGGTCTTTGATGGTTTCAGATGTAAGTGCTGCCCTGCTGTTAGGCTAAAATTTCCAGTATTTGAAAAGTTCCAAGCTAATTTTCAGGGAGGAAATTAGATGAGAAGTGGCTTTTAAAACATGGAGAATCTTATGTTTAAAAACTTGGGTTGCCAAGGAAACTCTCTCTCCAATATTTCCTTGCCACCATGTTGTAAATTAAGCCCCTAACTGAAAGGTAATTAAGGTAATTGGTGGCACCGCTGCAGAGAGAATGTGGCAACGCAGCCGGAGAGAAGGAGCCCCCAACTTTTTAGGGCACACAACCCCCTTAGCTCTGGGGAAGCTACATCCATTACTGCATGTGGGGCCCTTGAAGGCACCTTTGGAGGAGAAGGCAGACCAGCAAACAGCTGTGAGCCGTGCTCAGTGAAAGGCCACGGAAAGCAAATCTGAAATGTCACGCTGCTACCCTGTTGGTTTCGAATAGGTGAAAGCTCCATGAGTCAGTTAATGAGCAGATCGGGAAGGCTACAGTGTTCTGGCCCCCTGTGGCCAGGTTAATGTATGTGGTATCAGGAGAGAGCTTCAGCAATTGTTTTCTGCCACCTTCGGGAAGGAGGCAATTTAGCATTTAGTTTGTGGTCCCAGCCATCCAGCAATCCATCTGTCTATTCATCTATCTCTCTATCTGTTCATTCATCGAACTGTCCATCTGAACATCCATCTACCCATCATCTATCCACCCACCAAGTCAGCCATCCACCCATGTATTTGTTTATCCACTCATCCATCTATCTGTTCACCTGTTCATCCATCTACCCACTCTCCCCACATACACAGCTGGATGGATGGGCATATCAATGAATGGAAGGATGGATGTATGGGTGCGTGGATGGATGGATGAATAATGGGAGGGGTGAATGAGTGGACAGAGAATAGACAGACGGATAGTGGATGAGTGCATAGCTACCATCCATCTGTCCACCTATCTCCATTTACCTATCTATGCAGCCACCCACCTACACATCCATACATCCATCATCTATTCGTCATCCATCCTCCATCCGACCATCTATCAGTTCATCCCCTACCCATCCATCTAGTAAGTAAACATTTCCTAAGCATCCATAATTATAGTGACAACATCTCCCACTCACTGAGTGATAAGGTATGTCAAAGCCTTTCCAGGCACAATCTCTTTAGATCCTTTCCTCAACACTGTGACTTGAGTTATTATTTCCATTCCAGAAATGAGGCAGTAGAGAGGTTCTTACAGCTAGCAAAGGTGAGAGCTTGGATTTTAACTCTTGTCTGCACCCTGGGTGCAGATTCCTAGGAGAGGGGCAGTGGGTTTTACCATCATCTATCTCTGCATCTTTGAGCCCGGAGAACAAGATGTGAAGGGGGGTGGGGACAGAGAGCTTGGCTGAAGCACTGGGAAAGAGACCTGTGTCTCAGGCTCCAGGGGCCAGGGGCTCTCGGTGACCCAGATCCAACTGCCTTGGCCCTGACCTCCTGCCCTAGCACACCTTTCTGCACTTTTCTAGGCCTTTCCTCTTCCCATGGGGTAAACACTGCCAGCGTGGTCAGGTTGCTGGTGCCAAGGTGAAAAGTCCATGGATCAGAAACCGGGCCCCCCTGGGAAGTGCTGTTCCCAGAAGCTGAGACCTTTCTTCCAGTAAACTTTGGCCTCCTTCTTTCTGGCCCTGACTCCCCGTGCACAGGGAGTCCAGGTTCACATCAAAGGGGTTGGGGGGCGGGGAGAGAGGGGTGAGCAGCTGAGCACCCCATGGCCCAGTGCTGCACTGTGCTGGGGCTTCAGGCGCTTGCTTCTTCCTAGTCAATTCAGTCAACATCCCAACTGGGGGCAGGTCTCAGTCTTCTCATTTTGCAGAGAAGGAGACTGAGGTTCGTAGTGGCAAAGTAACTCTCCCCAGGTCACACGGTTAGTTTCAGGGAGAGAAGTCTCACCTTGAACCCTGATATCAGCAGGCAGCAGCTGGAGCCAGACTGTAGTGGGCCTGGGGGTGAGTAAGTGGGCTCCACTGTAAGCCAGTCACTTCTGAGCTGGGTGACCCTAAGTGAGTCCCTTAACCTCTCTGTGCCTCATCTCCCTCTTTCTACTTACAGGGTTGAGAAGACTCACAGAAGGGGTATACACCAATGCTTTGGATACTCTGGGCACTCAGTAAATGCAGGTTCTATGTGGTAACTGTCTCCCATGTGTACTGGAGTTCTGCAGGGAGAAGTTCGTTGCGCAGAAGAGTCCCACAGCTGCATGCTGGCTGAAAGGCTGCAGCTGCACATCGCGGAGGCTGAAACACCGGGAGAGGAGAGGATCGATCTGCTGTCATTCGGCCCCAACAAGGGCACCCCGAGGCATGGCAGCTCCTCCACCACTGTGGCAGACTGCAGTCCCGGGAGAGGCTGCCACCTTGCTGAGGGGGTGGGTGGGAGCCGGTCCCTGGGGGCGGGTGGTTCCCCTCCACAACCCTCTTCACAGGCAAAACCCAGGGACAGGTGTTAAGAGCTGTTTGTCATCCATCTAATGAACATTTGTTGAGTGAACCTCCTAGGAGCAGGAGCTGTCTTGTCCTTATCTCCTCTGACTCTGGTGCCCAGCACACTGCCTGGTGATACCCACTGGAGCTGACCCTCCCAAGGGCTCCTGTGTACCAGCAGAGAAGGCATTTCCAACAGGCTGCCTCTCCAAGCCCAGTCTACTCTCTAAGGCAGCCATTGCCTGTGTCCTGCTCACCGGGCTTAGGGGGCCAAGATAACCAAGGTCACTGGGATCCTAAGGGACAGAGTGGGATTTGAACCCCGGTGTGTCTGCTCCGCCCCAGAGGCACTGCCTCCGCCACTTTCTCCATCTGCTGACCCCCAACTGCTTTGCAAATGTTACCAGTGTCTACTGGTGGCAAAGGCTTGCTCAACCCAGGAGCATCTACTGAGTGCTGTCTCCATGGCAGGGGCTGGGGGACTCACGGGAAAGCCAGACACAGCCCAACCGGGGCTGAGGGCTTCTGAGGACACTGCGCCTGCTATGGTTTTCTGTCAGGGGTACCTGCCTGGGAGTCAACTATGGAAACACTTTGGAGCTGCTTCCCAAGGCCAGAAAGAAAGTCTGCCCCACTGCTCCTTGTGGAGTAAAATCAGAGTATTTACTCCCTGTGGAGTTTGCCCCAGGTGCCAGGGGCTGTGCTGAGCCCCTTCCCACGGTCTCCCCTGAAAGCCCCTGAGGGAAATGCTGCCTTCGTTCGCATGTTGTTAATGAGAAAACCATAGGGAATTAGCCGTGAGCACCACCATCTTTCTTGTCCCTTCGAACATCTCCAAGTCAGATAATCATAACAATAGTGGCAGGCATTCCACATTCATACAAGCTGGCAGTCCATCCTGCCTTGGCCCCCAGCCCAGATAAGCAGAGGGACGTGGTGCTGCGCCCTGCATCTCTATGGATGGGGAAACTGAGGCTCGGGGCCGGGAGGAGGCAGATCTGAGGGCTCCCAAGTTTCTCTTCCTCTCGCAGACAGACTAAGAGAGTCACCCAAGGTCATCAGAGCTGCCGCGGCGGCAAGACAACAATGTTCTGACTTCTGGTCAGGTCCTCCTTCCATCACGACGCCCCAGCAAGGGAGGGGAGGCAGGCGTGGGGGCCGTCAGGGGCCTCTTTAATTCATGAGTTACTGGCAGAAGCACAATCTCCAGGGAAGATTGATGACCGGCTGCAGGTATTGGTGGGTGGATTCATAAAGCTGTCGGCTGCGGGCCGTAAATCAAATGAATATTCAAGATTCCGCCTCGGGAGCAATTCCCTGGCTCCGACAGTAACAAGATGGATGTGGGCAGGAAGGCAGGCGTGGTGGCCTCAGAAGCCCTTGGCCCCGGAATGAGGCACCGCACTTGCTCAGAACTTCTGCATCTGCCTGGGAAATTTGGGCAGCTCAGAAGAGGGAGGAGAGCAGATCATGGACCCCAGACCCAAACGTGGACCCTATGTTGAGGATTATGTTTTATTGAGGCATCATTTACTTGCCGTAAAATGCAGAGGTCTTAAGTGGAACGTGGGAGGAGTTTGGACACCTGTGTGTAATCATCACCCAGATCAAAGTCTAGAACACCCCATCATCACCCCAGAAAGTTCCCTTGTACTCTTCCCTGCTCACCCCCCATCCCGAGCCCCACGCAGCCACTGCTCCTCTTTCTCTCACTGGAGTATGTGGACTTTTGTTGAGGACGTGGACTTGTCTGCCTGTTTTGCTCAGCTTTGTCTGCGTGGCTGAGCTGGGAGCAGCTCCCTGTCCTGCTCCGCTGTACGGTCCCCCATGGCAAGCATCTGCCACCATGGTATGGGCCATTCCACCCTTCATGGCCACCTGGGCTGTTTCCACTTTTGCCGTTCTGAAAGTCTGCTGTGAGTTCCTGCAAGGGTTTTTCTGGGTGCTTTTCTTCGGGTAAACACCTGTGAGTGGAAGGGCTGAGTGGAAGGGCTGGGTACCAGAGCAGACATAGCTTTACCGTTTTAAGGAACTGCCAGACAGATTTCCAAGTGACTATGCCTCTGCATTCCTGCCAGCAGTGGACCAGAGTTCTGGCACTCTGTCCTCATCCTTGCCAGCGGTGTTTATGACACCTGTTCAGGTGAGTGCAGTGGCAGCTCACCAGGAGACCCCCCCATCCTTTGCTCAATTCACCAAGTATCCACTGGTCCTGGGACACAGCCTTTGCTGTCCTCTTACGAGCCTTTGGGGAAGGTAGCTCATCTTTGTGGCTGAGTTCAGGAGCCGAGTCCCCAGGATCTGCCCTCCCCACCGGGCTGCCGCATGTTCCTGGGGCTGCCGAGGCTGGGACTCAGAGCTGCCTTTTTAAGAACCCTCCCATGGCTGCCCACTGCTCTCAGGAGGCAATGCACTCTCCTTCCGGTGGTCACGAGGGCCAGTGTCATCTGACCCTGGCCACCTCTCTGCCGCCACCCCAGGCCACCATCCCACCTGCTAACCATGGTCTACTGCCTGGGATCAGGTCCCACCTAGGACCTTTGTCCTGGCTATTCCTTCTGCCTGGACTCTATTCTCCAGCCCCTTCTGTTGATAGCTGTGTCCAGGTGGAAGGAACGGTCACTGCCTCTGACAGTGATGAGATTGCTGTGGGTGAGATGCTGGGCACGCTCACCAGGGGGTCCCATCACCAACCTCATCCTCCAGACAAGGAAACTGAGGCCCAGCAAGGTCACTGGAACTGCTCAAGGTCATGCCACAGGTCAGGGGCAGAGAGGAGACCCACCTGCATCTCAAGCCTGTGGAACCATCCTCTCCTCCGGAGTGGCCTGGCATCTTGTCTGAGAAGGAAGCTCTGGGCTGGCCTCGGGCACAGGCTAGATGATATGAAATGTCAGCCCCTCTTGGGATCCACACTCCCCCAGTAGGGCAAAAGGCACACTCGTGCCTCTTCCTCTTCTGGAGAACATTTCCCCATTTCCCAACTCAGCATCAACTTCTTTCCTAATTCTGGGCCATATTGCTTCACCTCCATTAGACCCTACCACAGACAAGTGTTCCGTGGGATGGTGAGGCTTAAAAAGTTAACACAGGAGAGAGGTGGCCAGCACCACTGGGTTTCCCCTACTATCTGGAGCCCCTGTCCATCCTGGTACACGACCAGCCCCCAGGACTCATCAACATCCTGGAGGTCAAAGTCTCCACAGGTGGGACAACCCAGAGCAAATCTTGTCCCACGAACTCTAGTCCCTTTGTATGCTGTTCTGTCCGGGGGCAGGCTGGTGACAGAAGACACGGTGACCCCCACCCAGCCCAGGTAGCCCTGCCTTCTCTCCCCAGAGCCGAGAGCACTGATAGCCTTAATTGTTGAAGAAAGGGACCTGTCCCAGGGTCTTCACTTTCTAGATCCTGCCAGCAGCCCTGATTTCTACTGATAGAAATAGAAATCATTCTACTGATATCTAATATTGCTGTCATTCATCAGCGCCCCTCAAATCAACTCCCCAAAAAACAGTCACCTCAGATTCTCCCCGTTGAAGTAAAAGTTTCTTTTCCCAGACTTCTAAAGTCCGAGAACAAACCTTAGCAACACAGGCACGTCTCCTGGGCAGAGGCGTGCGTCATGGAAAACTTGGAGGTTGGTGATTGGGCCGCCTCTGCTGCAGAGTCAAGTCCCTGAACGCTTGAAAAACAACATAATGTATTCCTGTCTGCAGCTCTGAGCAAAAGCTCATTTTGTGTCCTGTGTTTCCATTTCCTGAGGATTAATAAGTGTGGAGGGGAACTCGGGCTTCGTGCCGAATATTTATTTAGTCAATATACACATCAATTTAGCAAATTAGAGATCGCAAGCCATTTCTAAGCAATGCTGTAAAAATAATAGCTGTACTTTAAACTTGTAATGGATTTTGGTTTGGTGGGAGGTGGTGGCTACTACGTGCCTGGCACTTGATAAACACAAAGAAGTTTAGTTCTCCTTAAACTTCAGTGGATGTCTGAGTCATTGGAGATGTTTGTTTACAAAGCAGACAGATCCTGTTACCCAGGGCACAGGCTGAGGGGTCTGGGGTGGGGGCTCTGGAACACAGGGAAGAGTGGGCTTCCAGTGAACGACCCTGTGTCTACCCCTGGCTGTGGAGGGCAGGGTTTCTCTGCCCCGGGGCTGCGGTCTTGAGGGTCTGCGTGCCTGTCCAGAGTGGGGGCTGCTCTGCGCACCGGACAATGTTCAGCCTCACCCCCATCTCTGTCCACTAGATGTCAGCAGCAGCAGCCCCCTCCCCAGCTGTGACAATCAGAAATGTCTCCAGACACTGGCACATGGCCCCGGGTGGGCAAAATCTCCCCCAGCTGAGATCTCCTGATGTAGCGCAGGGTTCTCAGGTTCTCTGAGCCCCATTTCTTCATGGAGACACACATTCTCATGAGCAGGGGTTCTATCCCACAACCCGGTGAGAGCACAGCTGCTGCTCACATGGCAGAGCTGAGAAAACTTTGATTCAGAGAGGCACAGCGACTTGCCCAGGGGTACACAGCACCCGCAGCTGACCTGGGGTACGCAAGGCCCTTCCAAGTCCTTGGAATGCTCAGTGGCCCCTTCTCATCCCTCGAGTCTCTGTCCCAATGTCACCTCCTCAGAAGGGCCCTGCCTGTCTCCCTGTGCTAGGGTAGGCTCTTGGCCCTGCTCTTCTGATGCTCTTTCTTACCCCTCTGCCGTGTCCCTCACAGGACTTGGCCTAGCAAGCATCGTGACTGTGTGCGTATTGACTTGTCCACTTCACTGTCCCCCACTGACCTGTGGGCCCCTCAAGGTGGGGGGTTCCTGAATGTGCTCCCTGCTGTTGCTCCAGGCCTTGGCGCAAAGCAGACGAATCACAGAGCAATCAAATGGCTCACTGGAAAGGTTCCCAAGGCAAGGCTGCTGGCTGCACCACACCATTCATTCTCCACATATTTTTTGCTAACAAGGCCCCGGATTTTTAGCTCCTGGTCATATGGAAGTGTGACCAAGTGCTGGCCAGTAAGATGTAAGTAGAAGTCTTGTGTGAAGTCTTTTGGGAAGTGTCCTTACAGGAATAAGCAAGCCCCTGCTTATCCCTTTCTCTTTCCTGATGACTGAAGGTGGGATGTGATGGCTGGAGCACAAGCAGCTGCCTTGGACAACGAGGTAGAAGCTCTGTGTTGAGGATGGAGGGTCAACACGGTAGAAGGGATCTGGTCTTTGGAGACTTCTAGAAGTTGCCTTACCATGCCGAGCTGGGCTTCTGTTACATGAGGGTGAAGTCATCTTCTGTTTCATTTAAGCCATGCTGCCCCTAGGTCTCTGCTCCATGCACCACACTAAACCCTAACCAGTCCTCTAGGCTCTGAGACTGCCCAGGATGGAAAAGGGAGCAGATGTTGGTTCTGCCCAGGCTGTTCTCAAATAAGTGGGTCCCATGAGGTTCTTTAATTATTATAGAAGGAGCTCGCATATGCACTGTTGAGGCTAATCTGCCCATCTCCCAAGGTCAGGGGATCATTTGTGCCCCCAGGCGACAGGTGCGGTGCTGAGGGTCACAGGGATGTGAGGGGAAGTAATGAGCTAGGATTCAACTCCTGTGGTACCAGATCCTGGACCTGTGTTCCTTAGATGACACTGCTGCCTCTGACCTTCAGTCATGCCCATGCATCCATCCATCCATCCATTTCTTCATTCACTCAATGAGTGTTCACACTATGCTTGCTAAATGCTGGGGACAGGGTAGTAAACACTACAGCTTCTAGAATCCTGGAGTGAAACAGACTAGTAGGTGGAGATAGACTGTAAGCCACCAGACAGAGAAACAGACATGGAGATTACAAAGCACTGGGCAGCGAGTCAAAAGGGGAGATGGAATTGAAAGTGACTAGTAGGGTGGCTTCAGAGAGAAGAGATGGGAAAGTATGCTCTGATCAGGGGAAGTGAGGTTGAGAAGTGAAGAAGTGGGGACTGAGGGCTGTGAGAGCTGGTAACGGTGCTCCAGGGAGAGGGAACAGCCAGTGCAAAAGTTATAGGCTGCGGGTGGCCCAGGCAGATCAGGGGATGGGGAGGCTGGAATGGGAGGGGCCAGTCTTGAATAATTTTTGGTGAGGGGATCAGACCATGTGGACCCTGGTCAGGGAATTATAAGAAGAGCTGGTACTACACAGGCTCTTACTCAGTGCTTTGCATGTCATAGCTGATATTTTGGTACCGACTTGTGTGCCCTTACCATTCATCCAGTGGTGACCAGCAGCAAACACCCATGACTTCTGGGCTTGGAGACTTTCTCAGACCACTGCAGTTGCTCTTCCCATGCACTGGCAGGCTGTTCACACACTCCCTGGCTAGAAGCATCCTGCAACCAATGTCTGCCAAGATGGGTGGATAAATACCTCAGCTCCCTCACCTCCTGGCTGGAATAAACTTGATCTCAGGGTTATTGATGGTGCACTCTTCACTGGCTCCCAAAGTTCCCAAGAAGAGTTGAGCCCACAGAGACAACCTACCAGCTAAGATGCCCTGTGTTGCTGCCTGCCTTCCCCTTCCCTGGCTCACTTTCTCCTCTCCTGTGCTAGGGCTTCCTGGGATCGCTCGTGTTCTTGTCTCCCAGTCTGCTCCCGGGACAACCCAACCTGAAACACAGAATTTGCTCATTGGTCCTCATGGTGATCCCAGAGAGGAGGCACTATCATTGCTCCCATTGCAGAGAAGAAAATCAAACCGAGGCACACAGACATTAAGTCATTTGCTCCAGGACACACAGGAAATGGCAGAGCTGGGACTTGAACTCCATGGAGGCTCTGAGTCTGTGTGTTGACCACCCCGTCTGCAGCATCATTTATATTTGGTCCTGACTTTGACTTGAGGTAGGCGGGGGTTCCATGCAGACCAGCGGTTCTTCAGCTGTGGTTCTTCCCTAGCGACAGCAGCAGCACCTGGGAATTTGTCTGAAAGAGTGATTTGGGTGGCTCACCCCCAGAGCTCGATTCTGTGGGTCTTGAGGTGGGCCCAGGAGGTTCTGGTGCACGCTCAAGTTTGAAAACCATTGGTGTAGGAGAGTGGTGTAGACATGACCTGCAGGAGAGGAATGGGAAGCAGCAGAGGGGTCTCCATCCCAGGGAGGAGAGGCTTCAGGGGAGAGAAGAGGTTCAGGGGGGTGGAAAGGGGTCAGATTCAGGCCACGTTGGGGGTTGAGCCGACAGACTTGGAGGTAGATGGGGTGTTGGGGGTGAGGGGAGGAAAAAACCAAACATGACCCCTAGATGTTTGGCTTCTGCCAGCAAATGGATCTCAGCAACATCCCCAGAGTGGGGAACACCAGGGGAAGCTGGCTGGCCAGGGCTGAGGGGTCCATGTGAAAATGAGGGGGTGGTATGCATTGAAGGGGGGCTGCCCTTCTCCTCAACCCTGCATTTTCCAGAAGCAAGACTCTTTCTGGGAATCTGACTCCCTCTGAGAACAAGCCTGGCTGAGCAGCTTTGGGAGGAGTGGGTTGGGGCAGGAGCCGGGGCCACTGGGTGGTGGTGAGGGGGGAGGGGTGGTGCAGGAGGACACACTGCAAAGTCCAGTCCTGTGGCCTGTGAAGGGAGCAACAACTGTGGTACCTGAGGAACCTCTGTTCCTGGAAGGGATGATCAGGCAGAGGCTAGCTCACCCCACACCCCAGCTGTGATGTCCTGACTCCAAAACATCTAAAGCTCAAGGGAAAAAAAAAGATAGCCGCATTTCACCATTGCATTTCAAAGCTTTCAGACAATGGTTGCCACCCAAAGATGGAAGCCCCCAAGGCAGGTCACCCTGCTGTGCAAAAAGGGCTTTGGCTGGGACATCAGTGGGCTCCCTGTGAATGGTCACATTGGAGAACAGAGTTATCCTAACATCAGCAACTGATTTAAGAAGTAGGCAATTCTTTCAAAACAGCATTTTAAAATATTTTCATCATTTAATTGTGTGCAGTATTCATATGCCCAGAAAAGCAATCTCCATTACAACACAAGGATGCATGGGCAAGGATTGGGTGGTGGGGGAAAGGGGAATGCTTAGGATTTGCAGAAATATGGAGTTCAGTGGAGAGCTGTAGAATGGAAAGGATCTGAAGAGATGGCATATCAGGCAGGAGGACTGCCACAGAGAAAGGGATGGTGGTGGGAATGACCGTGTCTGGTCATCAGCTGGCAAGATGGCCCTCTGAGCTCAGTAGGAGATACCTGTGATGGGCCAGGTAAAGAAGCAGGTCTGACTGGAAAGACAGGTGCGGATTCACTGAGCACAGGAGTATGATTTCTCAGGGCTGGCAGGTAGAGAAGGAAAACAGACACTTGTTTCTGGAAGGGGATAAAATCTTTGATTTTACTCAATCTGATCCAACATATATTAATTGTGCACCTACCACGTATAGGCACAGTTGTACGCATGAAGATACAATGGTGAACCAGACAGACATGGCCCTGTCCATAGAGCACACACTCCGAGGGTGACAGCTTAGAGAGCATCACGTGATGTTGTGTTGGTGTGGCCTGATGGGGTGAGGGACCTGCCAAGGTCACACAGGGCTGGATCAGAGTCCCAGGCCCTGACTGCCAGCCCAGTGCCTTTCAGCCTGTCCTTGAGCAGGGACTCCTGGGAACACACTGTGGGTGCACCAGGTGGCCCCAGTGCCCTCGTGAGCAGCTTCAGCAGAGGGTAGTGAACTCTCTACCCTGTGGATTCTTCTGGAAAGAAAAGATATGTTTTCTTGCTGCTGGTGGAACTTTAGCCACAAGGAACCTACTTTTCTGCCATATTTCTCCATACTGAAAGGGGTCTCTCAATTTGGGGCTGAATCTCAGACAGACCGAGGGGAGGGTGCCCCCCAGGCAGACTGCTCCTCGGGCATCCTAAGCATGTATCCTGAATTCACAGGAGGCATGGAATAAATTTAGACCAAGGGTGGAGAAGGCAGCTGTCAGAATTTTCAGCCTCCTTTCTTGGCCTGGGCAATTCTGCTCAGCCCAAACTTGCTTAGCCAAACCAAAGCCCTTTGGGGCATGGCTGTACCTCCTTAGAAGATGTCTGAGGTGGTATCTGCTGTTGTCCTGGCACATCTTCAGGAAAGAGGTCTCATCTCCAGTTCAAGTAATTTATCCTGGAATTCCTTGCAACCATAAACACACTAACTCTGAGAGGGGATTGGATAAATGTGAATTTCTCCATCTCATCACACTCCCACAGACGTCTCAGCAATGAAGCAGCTGGGGCCAGGGAGCATCTAGACTCACTTCTTAATTGGTCTCTCACTTAATGCTAAGCCTTCAGCACTTTCTCACCTGGGTGTCCTTTCTTCATGCTATGCACATATACAAAGCCACCACAGAATCATACGATTTAGGACCAGAAGGGATCTCTAAAAAATAACCAATGTGTTTCAGGTGCTACGAGCCAGGGACTGTGTTAAATGCTCAACCAGGATGAGCTCATTTGGCTTCCATTGTGAAACTGCTGCCTTAGGGAGCTGCCCAGTCCAGCCTCTTAGAACACGCCACCTCAGCGACACAGACAGGGAGAGAGCCCCCACCAGCCTGCAGGGCTCCCCTGATTTGTCCTGAACAGCCCTGGTCTTTTAAGGAGGCTTTTGAGGTTGATGTTGCCCAACATTAAGCAGAAGTGAAGAGGAAGCAAGATGGAAAAGGGGCACCCACCTGAGTGTGCTTGGACCCTCAAGCTGGCCCTGCAGACCCCACTGTGTCCTGGGAAGGCCTGGGGGGAGGTTCCGCCTCACTGTCTTCAGGGTGGTGATAGAGCCACTCATACTGCATCTCCAGCCCTTGAAAGCTCTGCCCGTGCTCTCATCCCTGCAGCCATGGGAGGTGGGGGCCACCTCCCATGCCCACAGCTGGCTCTTTGGGTCACGGTAAGAATTAAATGAGAAAACACATGTGAAGGGCTTAGCATGGGGCCCTGTGACTGGCAATCTGTGACAGGTGCAAGCTTCTCCTGAGTCCCACTTTACAGATGGGGAAACTGAAGCCAGAGAGGATAAGTGACCAAGCTGGGTTTATGACTGATCCTCTGGAGCCCTAATCCCATGCTCCTTGTGGACTTGAATGCTGGATGCCGCCCAGACCCCGAACACGTGTCCAGGGAATCAGGGCACCAGTAAGGAGGATGAAAATGAGGCTGTGCACGTGGAGACAGTGGTGTTTTCCCAGCATGCCCTATTAGGGAAGGGCTGTCGGTGCTCTCATTGTATAGATGGGGAGACCAGACCTTTTTGCCTGAGGCCACACAGGGAGGCAGAATTTGAATTCAGGTCTCTCAAACAGCAGAGGATGAGGGCTTAACACTACCATCCCTACTGGTTCCTTCTCACAGGCAGAAAGGCAGGATCCCCCTGAGGCAGGCTCCCAAAGGCTGCACCGTTTCTGCTGACACCCCAAGGACACACCTGGAGGTGGCCACAGTTTCAAGGCTGTTGGTGGCCGGAGGGTGTCATGGGGAGCATAAGGACCCCACAGCTTCACCGCCTGGGCTGGCGTCCTGCACAGCCACTTGCCACCTGTGTGATCCCAGCCTGTGTCTGCTGCTCTGAACCCGGCTCAGAGTTGGATAACTAGAGAAGAGCACATAGCACAGCTGGGATTGAACCCAGTCAGTGTGGCTCTCAGTCCATCCCAACTTCTTGCTACCCACTGCCTCCAGGTCAAGCATGTAAGGCTCTTAGCACCGCTGGGCACACAGCAGGTTCCTCACAAGCCCCACTCCTGCTGTGTGCCACGGACACCCCTGCTGCCCACCCTCTGCTCTGGGCTGTGTTCTGACCAGGGCCTGGCTCCCCAGGAGAGAGGAGGTATCCAGGGAAGAGGTACCAAGTCTGGGAGGTGGCCCTCTGTGAGCCTCTGGCCTGCTGGACTCCTGGCTTGCAAATAGCCCTCTCCCCCAGAAATGCCTCCAGATTTAAACACACCCGTGTGCTGAGAAAAATACCAGGCCCCCTGCCCCCAGTGAGCACCAACCAGCACCAGGGATTTTGCTGTCCCGGCAGTGGGGGTGTCCCCCGTGTGTTCCCTTCAACATCCACCTCCCTCCCAGGTGGCTTTGCAAGGCCTTGTTTTTCTTGACCAAAGTCCTGAGCAGAGGGGACGAGCTCAGATGGGCTGGGGCTGCTCCCAACTAACCCATAGCCAGAGTCTCTGAGAGCTGGAAGTTTCCAGCAAGAAATCTAGCCCGAGCCAACTCCGTTAATCATTCTCCGTGGATTCGGGACTCAGCCTGGATAGAGTTTTCAGGCCTCAGGATGGCCTGGGCCCAGCATGAGGACGGGCACCAACATTCCAGTGGGGGTGCTCTGGTGACTTGCCCAGGGAAGGGGCAGGGGCAGGGGCAGGGGTGGGGAGAGTGAACGCCCACCCTGTGGCTGGACAGAGCCAAGGGAGGCCCTGCTGTGATGCTGGAGGAGTGCTCCCCTGGGCTTGCTCACACCTCCTTCACCATGCTCCTTCCAGAGTCAGAGGGGTGGGACGGGATAAGATGAGAAATGGGACTGGGAAACTGACCCTGGACAGCTGCAGAGACGCCCTCCTGCAGCCCACAGAGCAGGCTTCTGTGTATTCCTAAACACCCATGCGTACTTTGCGGAGTGGAATATGCCGGATTCAGACATGAGAAAGAAAAGAGAAGCATGGTAACAGGTGCATGAAATCAATAAGGAGAGGCTCAGGCCTACTGGGCACACACTGCATGCCAGGCACCACACCCAGCGCCCAGGAGCCACCTGTCTAATGCTCCCGCCATGCGAGAAGTAAGGACTGTCACTGTATCCACTTCTCAGGAGGAACACTGAGGCTCCATCGGGTTAGACCTTTGCCCAGGCCCCATGGTAAGAAATGGCGGAGCAGGCTGGACCTACTTCTGAGCCAGGTGTGGAGCAGGCCTGGGTGGAGAGGGGCGAGGTCCACATGTCCCCTCAGAGACCCCGGTCCAACAGCCAGTTCCCCATGATGTGGTGTAGGAGTGGCTGTAAACTCTTAGATCCTGGGATCACAGACCCCAAGGCCAGGACCCAGACCTACCGCCACCAGCTGGAGTGGAGGGGACGTCACTGGCAGGGACCTGGGGCAGTGGGTGCAGTGTGGCCCCATGAGGGCCCAGCAGGGACCAAGCCAGGTGGGCAGCTGCACCCACTGACTCCTCTGCTTCTCCCTCTGTTTTGTTCTGTCCTCTCTCACAGTGACACCCACAGCCTCTGTCGCTCCAGGCCCACGTCTGCCCAACACACCTGCCTCCAACTGAGCAGCTATTCATGGGGCCGGGGTGGTTCTCCTAGGAAAGCAGCCTACACTACAGGCCCATGAGCAAAGGTTGCCCGGAACAGGGCACCTGAAAGAGGCCTGGGGGCCTGAGGGCACGAGTGTGTGAAGAAGCGGGAAGGGAGCTCCATGAGAGGGAATAGCATTATGGAGGGGCTCAGAGGCAAGGGCCAGGCCAGGTGCGCCTGGAACTGCCTGCATGGGTGCGTACGGTGTGCTGAGTTCTGGCTGGGGAGCAGGAGGAGGAGGAGGAGGAGGAGGAGGAGGAGCAGAGGGCTGGGTCTGGCGAACTGAAGGCTGAGTTCAGGAGTTCAGTGTTCTGATCCTGGGGGCGATAGGGAGCCACTGAAGGTTAGGGCCAGGGAGTAACAGGACTGGAGTTGTAGCTCCCAGGATCTCCTGAATGCTGAGAGAATGGACGGAGGGGCCAGAGGGACATGGGAGGCCAGTGGAGAGAGTCCTTCCGTAGCCAAGAGAGATGTGGTGGCTTGGCTGGAGGTGGTTTTGGAATTGGGGAGAATGGGTGAGTGGAAGATTCTACAAGTGGGGTTTGATGGGACCCTCCCCAAGGAGGCTTCACCAGAAGCAGAGAAGGTCTTCCTGAGTCCCAAGGGAAGATGTGGGGACCCTACCCTGCTGCTGGGGTGCCAGGAGGGGGCCTGTTGCGCTTCTCATTGCTCTGAGGGCTCCTGCCCCCTCTTTGGGGAGACAGGCTCTTCCCGTTTCACCAAGGAGCAGCTGGAAGCCCTCAGAGCAATGAGAAGGGCAAGGAGGACACAGGAGCTGTGCTGGGCCTTATCACCCCCTACCAGGGGAGGACAAGCTGGCGGGGAAGGAGTGGGCCAGCCGGGAGGCCCCTCTGGATGTGCGGGCTGGGATTGAGGTTCGGGGTTTGGGTGGGGGCAGAAAGGCAGTTCTGTCTGGACGTTGACAGTCAGCAGAGGAGGTGGGAGGGAGCTTGGCACTTCCAGACCCATCCTGCAGCCCCTCATCTCAGGCAGAAAGTCTCTGGATGGTCTATGACACCTCCAGCCCTGGCCTTAGATATCCCCTGTCCGAAACTGGAATCAGCCAGAAAATCAATGCTTAATCTGGTGACTTCAAGAGGAACATCGGCCACCACCTCGGAACCTGGACCCAGACCTGCGTTTTCGTAAATACCCCGGCTTGGAGTGAAGTCCTTGTTCAAAGTCCCCCACTGGTTAGTGGGATTCAAACCCCAGCTGAGGTCCAGAGATCGTGCACTTGGTTCTGCGTGGGGGTGCGTGGCAGCCAAGGAAGTGGGTTCAGAGGCCATAGGGCTTACCAGGCACCTTGATCTTTCTGGGCCCAACTGTGGCCCCCAGGGAATCTGAGATGCATCCTCGCTGCCATGGCCCCGGTCCAGGAATCACAGTGGGCTGGGGTGATGGGACCAGCCTGGCTGGTCACAGGGACCAGAGAAAGGAAGGGAAGAGATGGCATCCAGGGGCCTCCAGCTAAGGGCACAAAGGGAAGAGGACACTGGGCCTTGGGGAGCTCATGGTGCTGTGGGAGAACAAGCGGAATGAGGGATCCCCATGACAAAAGCAGAAACCCAGGCTGGGAGGGTGGCTCGCAGGCAGGTGGCAGGGCAGGGATGCGAAGCAGGGGGAGCCTGCTGCAGCCGCCACCTCTCTGGGTGGGAATGTGCTTCACTCGGGGCTTGCTCTCTGCGTGAGGCTGACTTTTTCTTGTCCAACAAACACTTACTTGCTGTGTGTCAGGCCTGTCCAAGCGCGACAAGTGTCCACTCCCTAAAACTCCCACAATAACCCTGTGGCCAGTGCTGATGCGAAACCAGGCACAGGGTGGGTGGGCACTTGCCCGGAGCCAGGCAGCCTGGGAGAGGGCTCAGCTACCCAGACAGCTCCAGGGCAGAGCGCATGCCCCGGAACAAGGAGGACCAGGAGGCCTCGATTTACCCTTCAGCCTCGGTCCCACAAAGGGCCAAGATCAGGAACTGCCCCTTCTCTGTCCTTAATCTCACGCCAGGACCTGGGCCAAGTAAGAGGTGAGTCCTCAAGGCTGCCAGCCACAGCCTGTGTCGGAGCCTCCTGGGGAGGGGCTGCTGAACCCCTGGTCACACCCGACTTCCCCGCACAGTGCCTGGGGCCGGGGCCTTGGAGCTGTGATTTGTATCCAGTCCCTTGGTGGATGTCAGCTACCACTCACACTGGGGTCTGAGTGCAGGCCTGGCCCCGAAATGGTGCTGCTCATTTGAGAAGACACAAGCGTCTCAAGCAGAGCATAAGGGGCCCATAAGATGTGGGACAGAGTTTACAGGACACAGAGAGAAACTCCAACTCAGAGAAAGGCCCGGGAGGGCTACAGGGTGGAGGAGGAGGGCAAAGGGCCAAGTTAAGAGGCAGGACGTCCAGGCGGAAGGCACTGCCCAAACAGAGGCCCGGAAGCTGGAGAGGGGTGTTCCTGGCTGCAGTAATTAGATCCCGGGGGCGAATGAGAAAGAAGATATAAGAGAAGGAAGGTGGGTGGGTCGGACCAGACCCTGAAAGGCCCCGAGGGACAGGTTAATCGGCCAGGTTTCCAGACCCACTGGGCATTAGGGTCACCTGCGGGAGTTCATTCCCTCACTCATTCAAGAGGTGCATACTGAGTGCGACTGTGGGCCAGACATAGTTCTCAGCCCTGGGGAGCCCGGGGGGAGCTGATGGATGAGACCTCTACCCTGGTGGAGACAGAAGCGTCATCAGAGGACAGAGACTGTAATTAAAGAAACAGCATATAAAATAACGGCAGATCCCTCCGGGTGCTCAGAGGCAAATAGACCAGGACACAGTAGAGAGTGCCTGAGCTGGGAGAGGGGCCATTTGAAACGATTCCTTGAGATGAGCCAGAGGAGAAATCTCAGAAGTGGGTGGGAAGCCCCCAGAACAGAACAGATGGACGCTGGCAGCCCCTGCAGGGACTGGACACAAAGCCGCTGACGGATGCATCGAGGCCATCACCTCTGGGCAGATGGTCATGCGCAGGGCACCACCTGTGTTCTGCAGATGAATGGCCTGACTTGGGATTTGAGGGTCTGCAGAGATGGGATGGGTGTAGGGGGTCTCAGAATCAGAAACTCTGACCCTGGGTGAGACCTCGGGGACCAGCCCCTGGCCCAGGGGTCCTGAACCAAATTGAGGCAGAGGGCTGCATCCACGCCCCCGCGCCCTCCTGCCCTGCGAATTCAAGTGCGGGCTTTGTTTGCAAAAGCAGATCAGGGGCGCCACCTGGTGGCTAGAGCTGAGGCCGTGGCCGCTTCAGCCCAGGCCGGGGTCCAGGGTGGCCAGGGCTCAGGAGGCCGGTCCCTTTAGGTCACTTCTGATTTTGTAGATGTTTGTGGTTGCACAATTAATATGCGTACCTTGAAGATACAGTAGAAAACCCAGATAAAGCTGAAAGAAAGCAACCACCTGGAATTTCGCACCCAGAACAAACCCTTCTTCACGTGTGCACGGATTTCTTTCTAGGCTTTTCTTTATCTATCCAGGCATTTTCATACAAAAAGTGAATCATACCCCACAGAGAGTCTGTAACCTGCCAAGTTGTTTCCCACTCACCGCTAGATCGTGGCTCTCTTTCGTGCCAATGAACCTGCTTTTACAGCATCATTCCTGCAGCTGTGCACGCCCTTCGGGTGTGGCCAGAAAGTGACTGAGGCCAACTGAGCCCCTGTAGGTTGGATTTCTTTGGAGCAAAGTGAGTTTTCTGGAGTTTTTGCGCTTTGTTTTTGACTCCCTTGGGGAAGATAGGAACTTCAAAGCCCTCATTTCTCTGGTGCAAAACGGGTTTTGACAAATCCACATTTGGGGCTAAACTTCATGGGGCCAGGGTCCAACCCCTGCCGCCTCCCTGTGTCTGAAGCTGGGAGCATTGGGGCACCTGCCACTCACGCTGTGAACTGCCCTGGCCCCTCTGGTAGCCTGAGGGTTTACACCGCCTGAAGTGGACGCACAGGCACATCATACGCCTCACAGGGCTGTTTTGTGTTCCCCAGGTGGTCTTCGTAAAGCACTCCACGCAGCGCTCAGCCTGTGGTCAGCCCTTGGTAACTGTCAGCTTTGTTACCATCCAAGGGACCACAGGGTGTGGGACAAGAGCACTGCGGCCCCCCAGGCCTGTGTTCTCGTCACTGGCTGTGGGATGGGGGCCTGTTCTCGTCACCTGCTGAAGGGCTGGAATGCCTCCTTGGGAGTCATGGTGGGGCCTGACTTAGTGGGTACCGAGTTAGATCACCCTTTGCTATTCATGAGGCTGTGGCTGTGCCAGGAACCGCAGGCGCTGTGACAACACAGCCACATCCCCTGACATCCACTGATGTCCCTGTTCTGGGGCTCTCCGCTGATGATCTCATTTAACCCCCTGTTTTGCAGATGGGAAAACCGGGGCTCAGGGATTCCGTGAAACCTGTAACACCTCACACCTGGTCAGTGGCGGAGCCTCTGGGGCCCAGGCCTGGCTGCCACTCGGGGAGGTCTTGTTGGGGCCTCTCTCCTTAGTCAGTGACTCCAGGACCTCTGGGCAGAGTGGGAGGAGGTGACATTCAGCAGATTGTGGCTGTGGTGCTGTGTGTGTGAGATGGGAGCCTGTCTGGAGGCCTGGGCCCTACCCGGGCACTGAGCTGTGTATGTGTGTGTGCATCCTGGTGGAGGGGTGCTGAGGTTCAAGGTAGTGGGTCACTTGGGCATGTCACAGCACAGAGGGTAAACCTGCTGTCCACCAGGCTTGGGGCAGATATGGCTTCTGAATCCATCCTACCTGAGCACATAGTTAGATCCAAAACAGGGGCTAGACTAGGAGTCAGAGAAGGAGGGGCCGGATGGAGAGGAGGGGGCGGCTCAGGGTGCGGCGTGGTGAAGGTACATCACCCACAGCACTGATGCGGCCACTTCAACGAGCCAGGCCCCTGCTAGTTTCATCCTGAACACAGATGATCACCCCATTTTGCACATGTGGAAGCGGAGGCACAGGGGGACTAGGTACTTGCCCAAGGTCACACAACTAGAAACTGGTTGGGCAAAACCTTGGGTCTGGGGTGGACCAAGTTTGTGTCTTTGGCCCTATGCTGTTGTGTAGACCTGGGAGGCATCCACCCGCATGGTGAGCCAGAGGGGCCTGTGGGCCGACTGTGAGCTCAAATGGGCTCTCTCTTCAGGTCCTGCAAATGAGGCGCCGCCCCACCTCCCTACGTCCCAGACAGGAGGGTTGATGATGTGGGTTTTCTTCCACACTTGGAGGTTGTCTGTACTCATTTTGTGCCCTGGGTTTAATCCTAGAGGGCCATTCACTGGCTGTGTGACCTTGGGCAAGTAGCTTAACCTCTCTGTGCCTGTTTTTCTCCATGTGAAACGAGATAAAGATTCCTTTCTTCGTGGAGTCCGTGGAGGGATGAAGTGAGTGACTGCCTGCGGGAGTCCAGAGAGCATCAGCTCCTGCAGGGGTCCGGACTTCGATGCCACAGGAGGGCTCGCAGGCAGCGTCCTTGGGAGTCATGCAGGAGCTGGACTGGGGACTTGAGCGGGGTACCCAGGTTGCAGGGGTGCTCCCCAGGATAGAAGAAAATCAGCCTCTGAAGGGTGCTGGGTTTGTGCTCCTTCCCCCAAATTTGGGGCACTGGCATCAGCTGGAAAGGAGGCCCCCCCGGGGGAGGGCAGAGCAGGAACTTCACCTGGGGTCTGTGGACGGGCTGCAGACCTTGTGCACCACCCCGGAACCGTCGGGGAAACGCGTGTGTCTGGCTGCTTTGTGGGGAAGGAACAGGAGGGGTCACACCGGATCCCCTACCCCGCCTGACTCCACCTCAGGCCTTGGAAGTTTCCGAGCCCAGCCTGGTGAGTGGCGGCCGGCGGCGTGCGGCCAGCAGGGGGCGCTCGGGCCAAGGCTGTGAAAGCGCCGAGCGCCTGCGAGGCCGGCTCCGCGCTCCTCCCCTCCAGGCCGCCCGTGCGCTGAGACCTGCGGAGGGCGCGGGCGGGGGCTGGCTCGGCCTTAAGCCTCCGGGAGCCCGAATGGGGCCGCTGGGGCCACAGCTGGGGCAGCAGCCCACCAGTGCCCAGCCGGAAGCCGCCCCAGACATCTCAGCCCGGGGCGGGTGTCACAGAGTGAGTTTTGACAATTTCCCGGCCTAACCCCACCTGTACAGACGGCTGTCAATCAATCCCTGGGAGGGCCTAGGCTTCAGCCCCCAGGTCTGGGAACCACTGGGCAAGGACTCCCTTCATCCTTAGCATGAGCTCCGACCAGGCAGGGTCTGTCCCTATTTCTGCCCATTTTACAGAGTAGGAAACTGAGGCTCGGAGGTGGCGGGACTTGGCTGAGATTACAGTCAGATTACACACACAAGGGGCTGTGATGCCAAGCCCCATTATTTTTTTTCCATTTATTCTTTTATATTGGTGATATTAACAGCAGCAGCAGCAGCAGCGCCTGTGACGGACCTTCTCAGTCTGGGCCCTGCTGGCACTCTGAGCTGGACGTCTGTGTGAGGGACATGGGGTGCGCTGCTCATTGAAGGGCATGGGGTACCCTGCACATTGAAGCACGCTCAGCAGTGCGGGCTGCGTGAGGCTTCCGAGGACAATGCCCGTGTTCTAATCCCAGAACCTGGAACATGTTACCTTACATGGAGAAACAGACTTTGCAGGGGTGATTAAGTTAAAGATCGTGAGGTGGGGGGTCATCCTGCATTATCAGGGTGGCCTTGATGTCATCACAGGGGTCCATCTAAGAGGAAGGAGGAGGTGAGAGGGAAAGGCGAAGGTTCAGAGCCGGTAAACCGGTGCTGGGGGCGGAGAGGAGTCACAAAAATAGGGCGGGTCCAAGATTCACCTCCAGGATCTCCCAGCCACGCAGTTCACCCCCCACGCCCCCGACCTGCAGGCAGAGCTGGGTGGGCCAGGCCTGTCCCGAGCTCTGCAGCCAGGGGCGTCACAACCCCTCCCCTCCTGCCACCACCCCCGGCCCCCCAACAGACACTCCCGCCTTCAGGGCTTTGCTGGCATTGGCCCTGCTGGGCTGTTTCTCCAGCAGCTGGTGGCACTCAGCTGATTGTGGCAAAGGTCACTGTGCCCCGGGGTGGGCATGGGGGAGCAGGTGAACGAGACATAGTGGGGGAGCTGACCAGCCAGGCCGCAGTGATATGTCCTAGGCAGCTTTTTCAGTAACATGTTTAAGAGCACTGGCTTGCAAGCCTGCCTGATGGCTAGGTTTGAATCCTATCTCTGTCCTGGGGCAGTAGTTTAACCTCCCTGAGTGGGCTGCCTGCGAATCATGCAGGGGTGGCTGCATCGTGCTGCGTATCCGCAGCTGTCCAAGGAACCCCTGTTTCACAGGAGCTCTTGCAGAAGGAGGGATTTCATGGAATGCAAAATCCTGGTCCTGCTGGCCCCTCCCCAGCTGAGGCGGTGTGGCTGCCTGTGGGTGGGTGCCAGTCTGCTTTCATCCATGGGAGCTAGCACCCTGGCGGATGGGAGTGTTAACTCCTCCGTGATGGATTGACCACCAGGACTGGGAAAATCTGGTTTTCAATCTGAAATTTTGAACGTGGGTCTCACTTGTCAGCCATGTGGCTTTGGGCAAGCCTCCCTTGGTCCCAGTGTCATCATGTACTTAAGAGTAGGATTAAAGAATGCTTAGAAAATGCCCCCATCACAGAAGGTCCCCACCATTCTAAGCACCCCTAAATTCAGTGGTGAGTCTGGATTGGCTACAGCTAATGACTCTCATCCCCATGCCCAATTGGAGGTGGTAAATACTGGGGCGGTTTAGAAATTGCTTTTGTCCCCTGTGGGAATGTGAGGTCTGGAACCACTGCAGCCACTTTGTCACCAGCAAGGAGGAACTCTTAGTGGCTGGAAAGTCTTGGTGTGGAGCCTGAAAAAGCTGAGTCTGTGGGAAGCCATGCAGAGAGGTGGCGGGACGGTGGGTCCTGAACCACATTGTTTGAGCTTCTGGATGAGGCCTTTCCTGAACTCTGATAGTTTGCAAGAGTCAATAAACACACTAAAAAAAAAAAAAAAAACACTCTTCTTGGTTTTGATTCAAAAGTACCAATAGGTCTGCAATATCCCACCTACAATATTTAACAGATGCCTAAACATACAGTCATCCCCTGGCATCCCAGGGGATTGGCTCCAGGACTCCCTGTGGATACAAAATCCATGGATGCTCAAGTGCCGGATATGAGATGATATAGTATTTGCATATAACCTGTGCACATCCTCCTGTATACTTTAAATCATCTCCAGATTACTTATAATACCTAAAGCAATGTACATGCTATGTAAATGGTTGTTATACTGTATCATTTAGGGAATAATGACCAAAAAAGTCTACACGTGTTTAGTACAGATGCAGTCATCTTGTTTTTCAGATATTTTCAATCCTCAGAACCCACACATACGTAACTGACTGTATTTTTAAAAATCTTATTGGTTTCATTTTTCCCACTTGAAACTTTATTCCCACATTCACTCAGCCTTCCATTCCAGGCCACACCCAGTGGCTTCGTAGGTTTTCTGTGCAGTGTGAGGCTTCAGATTCTCACAACTCCTCAGGCAGGGTTGTTGGTTTTTTTGTTTTGTTTTGTTTGTTTGATTTTCTGTGTGGTCTTTCCTGGCATGTCTCCTTTTTTTCAGAGAGATCATCCACCAGTCTTTTCCTGAGAAATGGGGCATGGAAGGTAAGTGTATTCGTCCATTCTCATGCTGCCAATGAAGACATACCTGAGACTCAGTAATCATAAAGGAGAGAGGTTTAATTGACTCCCAGTTCAGCATGGCTGGGGAGACCTCAGGAAACTTAAAATCATGGTGGAAGGGGAAGCAAACATGTCCACCTTCACATGGCGGCAGCAAGGAGAAGTGCCAAGCAGAAGGGGGAAAAGCCCCTTATAAAACTATCAGATCTTGTGAGAACTCACTTAATATCATGAGAACAGCAGCATGGGGGTAACCACCCCCACGATTCAATTACCTCCCATCAGGTCCCTCCCACGACACATAGGGATTATGGGAACTGCAATTCAAAATGAGAATTGGGTGGGGACACAGCCAAACCATATCAGAAAGTTTTTGAGCCATTTTATTGGATAATATTCTTGTCAATCCGTTCTCCCAGTGAGCACTTTGCAGGGGGATAGCAAAGCCAGGGTGGAGGCATCTCCCTGAGGATTCCGAAGGCATTTTCCTCCACCCACCATGTTGCCACTGAGCCATCTTATGCCATTTAAGTTCCAATAGTTTTTCCTGGTGTGTGGCCATTTTTATCTTGTCTCCAAAGGCTTTTAGAATCTTCTCTTTATTTCTAGTTTTCTAAAATTTCCTCATAACGGATGCCTTGATTGGGGCTTTTGTATTCATTGTGCCAACTATTAGGAGGGCCTTTCCATCTTGAAATTCATGGTCTTTCATTTTAGGACTTTTGTATTTTTAAGATAATATATACTTCCCACTTTCCTCATACTTTCTACTTATGAAATGTAGGACTTACTTCATTTATCCAGTAATTTCCTTTTTCCCCTGTTATTTTCCATCTTACAAACAAATCTTTACATCTGGGAAGCTTTTTTTCAACTTTTTTTTTCCAACCACCATACTATTCCTTTTTAACATTTTTTCAGCTTTCATGCTTCCAATGTCAAGGAGCATGTCCTGGTTCTCCTAAACGTCCTTTATTCAACAAATCACTCTTGCTTTCTGGTTGTGATAACCTCGCCTCCCTTGGAGGGTGTTAGTGACTGAGCTTTGATGTTTTCTTCTGTTCACTGCATTTTCTCTTCTTCCTCCTAATTTCTCTTGTATGTTTGCTTGCTTTTGTCTGACCTTCATATTAAAAACTTTCTTCAAATGTCTTGCGAAAACACCTTTTTACATAAAGAAGTTCATTTGAGTAGGGTTTTCTGGAACTAACAGGCTACTAGTGACCCCTCAGTCCACCCCACCTTGCACACTTCCAAAGTGAAAGCCACCATGACCGTTAATTGCATCTTGCCCCCACATTTTGTGAGGGAGGCAGAGAAGAAATTCTTGGTGTTGCACAAAGTAGGGACAGACGTACAGGGAGGGTCAAATGATGGGCCCCTGGCACAAGGAGGGCTGGGCAGCACCTAGACCAGAACCCATCCTCTGGGCTGCACCTGTCCCTGGCGTCTGCCATCTCTGTGTAAGGCCACTGTCCATCCCATGCATCCAGCCTGTAGCCAAGGAAGATGGTGGGAGCCTGACACTCACTCATTGTAGGAACCTTGGAAGAGCCTTTAATCTGTGAAGTTCCTCAACATCACAATTGTCCTTCAAATGAAGGGATGTTTTGTCTTTCTTTCTCTAAAGAAAGACTTTCTGTGTTTGAAGAATTCTGAAAAGTAGCACCCATACATACCCCATTCCCTGAAGTAGACACTTGGTTTTTGTGGGTACAGCACTGCTTCCCTTTTCTGACCCCAGAACCACTCTTTCTTGGGGAACACATCCCACATGGAGGAACTCACCCTCCTCTACCATGAGAGAGCACATTGGACCCCACAGTAGTCAATCAGGGAACTGCATTCTTCCTGATTGGTTCAAGGATCAGCATATGACCCATGCACAGCCAATCTGAATCCTCCTTGCAACATACTCCCAGCAGCATTTGGTTTGAGGACGGCTTTTTCTCCCAGGGTTTCCACATTGGCAGACCGTGAGCCTTTGGTGGCTGGGGCCCTGTGGAGAGAGCCTCATCAGAGGGATAGAGAGAAAGAACCTGAAAGGAAGGCTTAAGCCTCTGGATCCAAGCATTTCTGAACATGAGTGTCCCTTGATTCCCCAGTTGCATGAGCAAATATATTCACCATTGTGTCTGAGCCTGGGGAGCTAGGCTTCTGCCATTCAAAGCCAAAATGCCCTTGAGTCCCTCTGTAGACTCTTCTTCCTGCTCTAAGCATCCGCTTTTGGTTGGCTGGTAAAATCCCACAAGTGAGGAGTCCTGTCTGAGGTCACCCAGAGAGGAGGAGAGCAGCTGGAATGAGAACGTAGAATTGCATCTGCGAGCAGGTTGGTGGTTTCAGAAAATCATTTCCAACTCCTGGAGCAAATTCCTCCTCCCCGCATCGAGCTCTTGGGGCTGCAAGCTCCATTTGCACACACCATTGCAGAAGGGAGGGGCAGATGGGCGGGCCAGCCAAAGCACGGGCTGAGAGGTGGATGGACTTAATCATTCTCTGCTTTTAACAGTATCTAGTTAATTTCCTTCCCAAGGAGACCAACATTGACCTTCACCTCTGGCCCCCATTAACTGCTAGCAATGCTTTGTCAGCGTATTTATGACAAATTAATTACACAGGGAAAGTCTTGCTGGGAAAATGAGTATTCTGGTTCAGACTCGGGGTGGAAGCTGCATTTTGATTCCTCATTGACAGAGGGCCTGGTTATCCACAGAGTTTGGCCAAACTTTGAGGCAAGCAACTGATTTGCAGCTCCATGCAGAAGGAAGACACGCCCAGAAAGAGAGCCAAATGCCATTCTCATCCCCTCCTGCCTAGTGACTCATGTTTGCAAACTGTATACTCCATGAGAAAATACTCTGGGGATCCCAGATCAGCATAGTGGTTGAGATAACTTTGCCTACAGTATGGCTGAGCAGCTCCAGTCCATGGGACAAGAGCCCCTATCCCCCAAAGTCAATCCAGTGGCTGTACCGACCCAGCCCTCCCTGTGGGCTGACTTGTACAGCAGTGTCTGGTCCAAACTCCCAAGCAGCCATGGTCTGGTCCCTACCTGCCTCCCCAGCCAGCCTCCCTCCACTCTTCTTTGTGCTGGGCTCCCCGGCAATACCCAAACCACGGTGGTTCTCTGATTAACTCAGCTGGTTCTGATCTTCATGACTTTACCCCAGCTGTGCCCCTGCCTAGAGCACCATTTCCACCCTACACAGCCTCCTCCCGCTGCCTGGTCTTGAAAAATGGGCTCTCAAGAGTTTATTCCTCCTCCAGGAAGCCTCCTGAACCCCTCTAGGCTGTGTCTGCGCCCCGTCCCACACTCCCATAATTCCCTGTGATTGTTCCTGCTCTGAACTCCTTGCCTGTGTGTGTCCCCCTCCTGGCTCACTGTGAGCCACTATCAGTGACAGGGCTTTATCTCCCACTCTCAGTAGCCCAAAGGCCCAGCACAGGGGTTAGCCTGCAGGATGTGGTCAGTGAAGGCCCTTGTCCAGCACACATTGGACCCTGGAGATATAAGAGTCAAAAGCCAGGGCCCCTGAGCCCAGTAAATTCCTCATTCGAAGTTGAGGAATGCAGCGGACTTCTGAGGTTCTAGCCTGTCCAGCATCCTTTTCCTGGTACCTTTAGAAAACAGCTGATCCATCACCCTTAGGCCATCTGACTGGGGGTGGTTGCTCCCCATCCTGGTTCCAGAGATAAGCTATGTGATACCAGTTGGCCAATCACTAGTGGCCTTCCATTCCTCTGGCCAATGAATGGTGGGGAATGGGCATACAATTAAAGCCATCTGTTGTGGCTTTTGCTGTCTGGAGAGTCATCCCTCTCCACTGGGTAGCTAAGCTAGTGGTGTGGGGGCCTGGAACTGCCAAGGGCTGTCTTTGAAAACAGAGGAAAGCAGCAGGGAGGTGGAGCGAGGCTGAGTTCTAAGACATCACCTGAGCTCCTAGATCTAGACATTCCTGAAGCAGGCTCTATGCCTGGACTTGTCCATTAGAAGAGTCAGTGTATCCCCTTTTGTGCTGAAGCAGGCCTCAGCTTTCTGTCATCTACAACCAAATGAGTCTTGATGGACATAGAGCTAGACTACTGACGAGGAAATGTTGGGACAGTGAAGTGTGGGTTTTATGTAGGGAGCAGAGGAGGCTTCAGGAGCAGACAGGAGGCATCCAGCTAGGCTGGGAGCTCTGAAATCTCCCGGTAAGGTCATGCCTCAGGTTGAGTAGCAATGAGCTAAGGGGAGTGGATAGGGGAGGTGAGGGAGCAGCTGCCCTTCAGAAATGGAAATTCCAGTGGAACTGGCTTCAGCACAAAGGGGACTTTTCAGTTCTTCTAATGGGTAAGTGCTAGGATAGGTTCTGCTTCAGGAATGACTGGATCTAGGAGCTCAAACAATGTCTTACGAATCCTCTTTAATGGATGAACTGTAAGTTCTACCTGTCAGTCTAGGTTCTGACCAATATGTCAAGGCATCTGCCTTAAAGATCCTCCCAGTCAAGTTGGGCAAGGAGACATGAATTTGTTCAATAAGTGTTTTTACTGAGGCCCTGTGATGAGCCAGCCCCTCCCTGCCAAGGTAGACATTAGCCCCAGGGGGCATCAGCTTTTGGGTGTCAGATGCCAAGGCCAGTGAAGGAGACACAGCAGAGTGTGACAAACGCCCACCTGAGGGCTGGGTGTGGCATTGGAGTTGCGGGCAGCAGAATGCCTCTGTGTGTGCATGTGTGTGTGTACACGTGTGTATGCATGTGTGTGTGTACATGTGTGTGTGCACGTGTGTGCCTATGTGCACATTGAAGGAAGGACACAGCCCTTGTTCCACAATCACCCTGCCTGGCTGATCACCACCTCCCTCTATCCCTCTCTATCTTCCTCCCACCATGCCCCACCAAATCCCTCCACTACCCACCCCACCCCGTGGTTCGGGAAATGTTGCAGAGCCCATAGCCCTTCTAGGGGAACTTAGCCCCTAGCGGGGTGGTCAGGTCTGGTAAATAACAAGTTGACATGGTTTGGCTGTGTCCCCACCCAAATCTCATCTTGAATTGTAGCTCCCATAATTCCCGTGTGTTGTGGGAGGGACCCAACAGGAGGTAATTGAATCATGGGGATGGTTTCCATCATACTGTTCTGGTGGTAGTGAAGTACGTCTCATGAGATCTGACGGTTTGATAAGGGAAACCTCTTTCACTTGGTTCTCATTCTCTCTCTTGTCTGCTGCCGTGTAAGATGTGCCTTTTGCCTTCCACCTTGATTGTGAGGCCTCCCCAGTCATGTGGAACTGTGAGTCCATTAAACTTCTTTTCCCTTATAAATTACCCCGTCTTGGGTATATCTTTATCAGCAGCGTCAAAATGGGCTAATGCACAAGCACTCTCTGCTGACTGGCCAGAAGAGGTCACCTGACCCATGGGTCAGCCAATGACTTCCAGCAGTGCCTGGGGACCAGGGGTGGGGGTAGGAAAGAATTTTCTCTTTGGGAGTTCAGCTGAAAATTCCTGAGAGATCAAGGCTGAGGAGAGAAGATTCTAGAAAGGTCGGGTGATAAGGAGGTCAGGTGGCCACGATGGGCCTTGAGGAAGTCAGACCTCAAGTAAGAAGAGAGTGGGGCAGTGTTTCAGTTGGCTCAGGCTGCTATAATAAAATGCCTCACCCCGGGCAATTTATAAACAGAAATTTATTGCTTACAGTTTCAGGGTCTGGGAAGGCCAAGATCAAGGTGCCAGCAGAGTCAGTGTCTGACGAGGGGTTGGTCTTGGCTTTAACGATGGCACTTTGTTACTGCATCCTCACATGGCGGACAGGCAAGCGGGACTAACAGACCCCCTCAAACCCTTTCATGAGAGCGCTAATCCCACTCGACCTCTTGACTCCATCCCCTCCAAAAGGCCACACCTCTTCATACCACTGCACTGGGGATTATGGGTTTTTTTTTGTTTTTTGTTTTTTGTTTTGAGATGGAGTCTCACTCTGTCACCAAGGCTGGAGTGAGTGCAGTGGCGCTGTCTCAGCACACTGTAACCTCTGCCTCCCGAGCTCAAATGATCCTCCCTCCCCGGCCTCTGGAGCAGCTGGGACCACAGAAACGCACCACCATGCCTGGCTATGTTTTTGTATTTTTGGTAGAGACAGGGTTTCACCATGTTACCCAGGCTGGTCTTGAACTCCTGAGCTCAAGTGATCTGCCCACCTCAGCCTCCCAAAGTGCTGGGATTACAGTCGTGAGCCACTGCGCCCAGTTGGGATTATGTGTTGATATGAATTTTGTTGGGACTCAAACATTCAAACCACAGCAAGTAGCCATGATGGAAGGTAACTCAAGGCAGGTGCCCCGAGCCCAGGAAAGAGTGGAGAGAGTGGCCTGGGCCAGGCCGGGCTACCGAGCCCCACTCCCATCTACCCACCTCCTCTTGGCACACCAAGGGCTCCCCAAAGCAACTCCCTGTCATCTACTCCTGGCCATCAAAAGACCTGGCCTGAACTCATCCCCACGCCAGGTCCATCCCCCAAAACTGACTCATGCAGGTTATGTCTGGAAGCAAGCAGGACAAACAAGACACTTAAGGAATGCAGAGAGCAGCAGGCTAGTGTCCCTAGCATGCGCCCACCCCCACGTGTCCAAGCCCCACGTGAGGCTGTGCACTAAATCCCACCTCCCCACCAGCTCCCCTAGTGTGAGGTTCCATCCACATAGTCGCTGCCTTCTGCAGCTTTGTGACTCCTGTTTCCAAGAGTCATAGCTTCCAACTTGGGGGTGAGCTTCGAGGAGGTGCGAGTGATGGGCTGACCAATGTCTTGAGGAAAGTGACTTCTGGATTGTGTGTCTGTGGGACGAGGACCTGGGGAAGAGAAGATGGGGGGTCAGCTTCATGGGCACGTGGCCTGGGCGTTTCCACAGGGACCTGCTCTTGGAAGGATCTCAAGCTCAGCTTGAGCCTTTGTTGTTACTGTCTAGATTTGTCCTAAGTCTTGAACAGGGAGCCCCACCTTTTCACTGTGCATTGGGCCCCCAGATCATGTAGCCAGTCCTGTCCTAGTTTCACAGCAGTGAGATGGAGGAGCAGAAATAATACCAGAAAGCCCCTATCCCAGGGCTCTCCCAGTCCTCCCAGGGGCCCCAAAGGATGGCTCTCCATGCCCTGGCACTGGCAGTCTCTGATCAGCAATTTACTCGAACAAAATAAAACAAAACAAAACAAAAACATTCCAGGCCTTACACCTCTCAGGATAAGGTCCTGCCTGCCACTTGAGGAGGAAGTGACAGGCAGACCTCATTTTATCGCACTTTGCCTTATTGTACTTTGGTTTATTACACTTCATAGATATTGCATTTGTTTTTCACGAGTTGAAGGTTTGTGGCACCCTGCATGAAGCGAGTCTATCTGTGCCAATTTTTCCAGTAGCATATGCTCACTTCCTGTCTCTGTGTCATATTTTGGTAATCCTCACAATATTTCACACTTTTTCATTTTGATTATATGTGTTATGGTGGTCTGTGATCGGTGGTCTTTGATGTTGTTATTGTAATTGCTTTTCTTTGGGGTGCCACAAATATCACCTGTATAAGATGATGAAGTTAATTAATAAATTTATGTGTTCTGACTTGTCACTGCTCAGCCGTCTCCTCCTCTCTCTCCCTCTCCTCAGGCCTCCCTATTCCGTGAGACGCAACAATATTGAAATTAGGAATATTCATAACCCTACAATGGGCCAGGCACCATGGCTCATGCCTGGAATCCCAACACTTTGGGAGGCCGAGGCGGGCGAATCACCTGAGGTTGGGAGTTCGAGACCAGCCTGACCAACATGGAGAAACTCATCTCTACTAAAAATACAAAATTAGCCAGGCGTGGTGGTGCAGGCCTGTAATCTCAGCTACCCAGGAGGCTGAGGCAAAAGAATCGCTTGAACCTGGGAGGCGGAGGTTGCAGTAAGCCAAGATTACGCCATTGCACTCCAGCCTAGACAACAAGAGCGAAACTCCATCTCAATAAAATAAAAATAAAAAAAGAACCCCAAATGGCCTCTATGTGCTAAAGTGAAAGGAAGAGTTGCATGTCTCTCACTTTAAATCAAAAGCTAGAAATGATTAAGCTTGGTGAGGGAGGCAGGTCCAAAGCTAAGACAAGTTGAAAGCTAGGTCAAAAGTTAATCAAATTGTGAAGGCAGACGAAAAGTTCTTGAAGGACATTAAAAGTGCTACTTCAGCAAACACATGAGTGATGAGAAAGTGAACCAGCCTTGCAGCTGGTGTGGAGAAAGTTTTAGTGGTCTGGATAGAGGATTGACCAGCCACAATAATCTCTTAAGCCTAAACCTCATCCAGGGCAAGGCCCTTGCTCTATTCAATTCTAAAGGCTGAAAGGAATGAGGAAGCTGCAGAAGAAAAGTTGGAAGTAAGTAGAGGTTGGTTCCTGAGGTTTAAGGGAAGAAGCCATCCCCATAACGTGAAAGTACAATGTGAAGTAGCAAGTGCTAATGGAGAAGCTGCAGCAGGTTACCCGGAAGCTCTAGCTAAGATCATTGATGAGCACGACTGCACGACAGAGCAGGTTCTCAATGTAGACGAAACACCCTTCTATTGAGAAAAGATGTCATCTAGAACTTTCATAGCTCGAGAGGAGATGTCAATGCCTGACTTCAAAGCTTCAAAGGGGGCAGGCTCTCTTGCTGGGGACTAATGCAGCTGGTGACTTTCAGCTGAAGCCTTTCCTCAATTACCATTTTGGAAATTCTAGGGCCCTTAAGAACGATGCTAAATCGACTCTGCCTGTGTTCTATGAATGAAGCAACAAAGCTAGATGACAGCACCTCTGTTTATAGCATGGTTTACTGAATGTTTTAAGCCTAGCATTGAGACTGACTGCTCAGAAAAAAATATTCCTTTGAACATTTTACTGCTCATCATCCATACCACAGGAGCTGGGTGTTCAGGATCCTAAGCTGAGGGCCAAAAAAAAAAAGTTTTTTTTTTTTTTTTTTTTTTTTTTTTCCCTGCTCATTGACAATGCACCTGTTCATCCAAGGGTTCTGATGGAGATGTAAAAAAGAGTTAATGTTGTTTTCATGCCTGCTAGCACAGCATCCATTCTGCAGCCCACGGATTAAGGAGTAACTTCAACATTCACTTCTTATTCTTCAATAAATACATTTTACAAAGGCATAAGTGCAATACAGAGTGATTCCTCAGATGGATCTGGGCAAAGTAAGTTGAAAATTGTCTGGAAAAAATCATCAATCTAAATGCCATTAAGAACACTTGTGATTCACGGGAGAAGGTCAAAATATCAACATTCACAGGAGTCTGGAAGAAGTTGATTCCAACTTTCATGAATGACTTTGAGGGGTTCAGGACTTCAGTGAAGACAGCAACTGCAGATGTGGTGGAAATAGGAGGAAAACTCGAATTAGAAATGGAATATGAAGATGGGACCGAATTGCCGCAATCTCATGAGAAAGCTTGAACAGATGAGTTGCTTCTTATGGATGAGCAAAGAAAGTGGTTTCTTGAGATGGAATCTATTCCTGGTGAAGATACTGCGAACATTGTTGAAATGACAACAAAAGATTTAGACTGTTATATAAACCTAGTTGGTAAAGCGGCAGCAGGGTTGGGGAGGCTCGGTTCCAATTTTGAAAGAAGTTCTAGTATGAGTAAAATGCCATCAAACAGCATTGCATGCTACAGAGAAAGCTTTGGTGAAAGGAAGAGTCCATTGTTGCAGCGGACTTCACTGTTGGACTATTTTAAGAAATTGCCACAGCTGCCTCAACCTTCAGTAACCACCACCCTGATCAGTCAGCAGCCGTCAACATCGAGGCAAGACCTCCACCAGCATAGAGAAGATGACTGGCAGAAGACAGATGATGTTTAGCACTTTTAGCAATAAGGTATTTTAACATTAAGGTATATACATTGTTTTTTAGATACAATGTGATTGAGTGCATACCTAATAGACTACAGCCTGGTATGACTATAACTTGTATGTGCACTGGGAAATCAAAAATTTGCATGACTTGCTTTATTGGGGTGGTCTGGAGCTGACCCATAGTATCTCTGAGCTATGCCTATAGATATCTCTTGGCGACAAAGAGAGGTGGGTGGGTCAGGACAAGGGGTAAGGATGTCATCAGCTCCTCTGCTGGAACCTCAGGGAAGAATGTCAGGATGTGGCAGGACAAATTTGGGCGTGTGGCCATTTTTAACAACACAGGGCTGTGTTCTTTCCAGAAAAAGGAGTCTTCAATGGTCTGGCTTGAGACCCACAGGGCTCTGCAGACGGCCTGTGCTGTGGGGTCCTAAGCCGGATGGGGGATGGAGGGCTGGCGGCACACGCCCTCCTGGGGGTCCCCAGTGGCCTTGGAGGTTTCTGAGACTCCCTTTGCCGCTGGAAGGGAATCCGTGCTCCCAGATGCTCATGGCCTGTGCTCCTGGCCTGTGCTCCCGGCCCCCGTTCCACAGGTGTCACATGGGGCTCCCAGGGGTCCTGGAGGGAGAGTTTGAAGGCAAGGCACATGGGGCCAGGGTCTCCTCAGTGTGCCGGGACAGCAAGGACATGGCCCTTGGGGTGAGGAGACCCTCTGGACTTCCAGGACATGTGTCCCCTGGGCTTTCAGGCACTGGAGGGTGGATGCTGGCCAATCCTCCAGATTCTGCGAATCCACGTTTTCTACCCACTGGTGGGACTGGGTGTGACCCCTTATTCCAGATCCCAAAAGGGTAGGAGTGGAAATCCTCCTTCTAATTCTTTCTTCATATGGGAGGCATAAATCTCATCCTGCCCCTCTCCTGCTCAAGGCCCCCCTGGCTCCCAATGGCCTTAGCATCGACTGCCGCCTGGAGCTAGGCCCTGGCTCTGCTCTCCACACTCAGGTCACCCTCAGACCCCTGTGGGTTCCCATACTGTCATGTCCTCACCTCCAGGCCATTGTCCACACTGTTCCACCCACCAGGTACACCTGCCCTGTATGGATCCACCTTGCATGGACCTGCCCTACTCTCCAGCTGCCCCTACCCCAGGCCCTGAGCTCCCTTCTGCAGAGTTGGGGTCCTCAGGCTCTGCAACCAGCCTGTGCAGCTTCCAGGGACAGAACTGTGGCTGGGAAGGTGAACCGCGCTGGTGTCCCCTCTCCCATCTTCCTGTTGGCAGTGGAGCCCCTCCCCTCAGTCTCTGCTGAGCCTAGGCTACCTCGACACAGGCGGCACTTCCCAGATCCTCCCCCCCGTGGCTAAGTGCTGGCCCTCGGAACAGCACAGATGCGGTGGGTGGGCTTGGTCAAAGACAACAGCGGCTCTCTGTACCCTGTCTTGCCCCTCTGCTTGCTGGTGCCAAGTTCAACCCCACAGATGAGGATGGAGCCCCAGGGACAACTCATCACTGAGGTAAAAGAATCCCTGGTCTGCTACCCTCACCCAGACAGGAGACCTGGGCTTCGAGCAGGCGGGGCCGCCATGTGTCGCGTCTCCACTGCGGCAGGTCAGCCTGTGCCCTGATGCAGAACCTTATTTGCATGGCAACCCAGCACCTTTCTGGGCCCAAAACAATCATGACAGCAATAACACTCCTATCTCCCAAATGCTGGCAGGGCTGGTGCAGGGCTGAGCTCCGCCTTCAGATTTTATCTCAGCCTTGCAACCACTGTAGGGGTTGCTTCAGGCTGTTCTTACCATCCCACTTTCCAGCTAAGGAGACAGAGGCTCCCGGGTGAAGTGACTTGGATGAGCCCCTCCACTAGGCGGATGGAGCCTCGAGCTCTGACTGTAGAGCTGCTGCTCCTCTCTATGGGTGAGCATTGCCTCCAGACTCTGGGAAACCAGAGATTAGCGAATGATCGATGAGAATGAATGAATCAATGAATGGAAGGTGGGGAGAGAGAGAACACACAGGGGTCCACTCGGTCCCTCCGCTCACCTGCGTCCTCCCCTGGCTCCCCGTCTCCAGACCCTGCGACTCCTCCTGGGCCAGCCACCCCCAGGCTGATAGACATTTTGTTGCTGTTGCCGATGGTGGCATCCTCGAGAAAGCATGATTTCATGTAGATTCTCTGGGCGGCACCCCCCTTGGGGTGAGTTCTTGAACTGGGCATTCTTGCTTCAAACAAAGCTTCTGGGCTGGCAGCAGTGGCAGAGACTGTGGGTCAAAGGGAGACTGGCCTGGAGCCAGGAGCCGCTGGATAGTGGCCCGGAGCCCTGACCCCCAGGCTGGCTCACCCTCCTCCCCAGACCGCCCACCAGCGGCCCACACCATCCCAGGCGCACAGCCTGCGCCTGCCCACCACACCTCCACACGTGCTGTTGGGCTGCCTGAGAAGCGTCTTTCCGCCAGCTGGTGGGTCTGCCCCACTGATCCCGCCCAGCTGACCTGGACGCCAGTGTCTTCGGGGATTCAGCTCCTCTCTCCTCTGCTGCCTGCTTCCCACTGCACTGGAACACTGGCCCCCACTTTTGGTTGAAATCTTATGGGGGCTCCCAGCCTGGCCCCAGCCCCTGTCATCTGGCTCTGCCCTTTCCCACCCAAACATATGAAGAACCATCCACACTGAGTCTCACCTCCTCCACTCCCCAGACCCCTTCTGCTCCCTGGTTCCCAGAAACCACCCCCGCAAGGTCACCACGACCCCTCTCGCTGAACCCCACAGATGCTTCCTTGGGCTCTCCAGCCTGGCCCCTCTCTGGTGACTCCTTTCCCAGGGCCTCTGCTTTCCTCCTCCCTCTCTGGCTTCCCTGCTGGTTCTTCTCCCTCAGCCCATCTCTGCATTCCCACTGCGGGGGAGGCCTTTGCCCGGGGCCCTCTGGTCACTGCAGCCACAGCACCTAGTAGGGCACCTGTCTTCCATCCTCCCTAAACACCATTCCAATATCAAACCATCACCCTACTCCAGCTGGCCCAGCCTCTGCTTCTCTGCCCATTTTACAAATGAGGAAACTGAGGTTTCCTGCAGTGGGTTGTAGGGGATGGGGATCCAGAGTGCTAGCTTTATTTTATTCATTTATTTATTGAGATGGAGTCTTACTCTGTCACTCAGACTGGAGTGCAGTGGTGCGAGCTCCGTTCACTGCAACCTCCTCCTCCTGGGTTGAAGCAATTCTCCTACCTCAGCTTTCTGAGTGGCTGGGATTACAGGCACATGCCACCATGCCTGGGTCATTTTTTTTTTTTTTTTTTTTTTTTTGGTATTTTTGGTAGAGACATGGTTTCACCATATTGGTCAGGTTAGTCTCGAACTCCTCACCTCAGGTGATCCCCCCACTTTGGCTTCCCAAAGTGCTAAGATTACAGGTGTGAGCCACTGTGCCCAGCCTAGAGTGCTGGCTTTAAAAGCCCCACCTGCTCTGCTCTGGTTCAGCTGCCTGGTGGAAGGAAAGGAATTTCCCATCATGCTTCTCTCCCCACAAAGATTCTGGCTCCAGTTCCTTCCAGTGAGGACCCACGGGGTGACAGGGGTGGGTCTGGCCTCTAGATCCCCAGTTACCTGGAGGGCTGCCAGGGGGGCTGTGGGCAGGGCCCTCGGACGGCACGCCGTGAAGCTTCATCACATTGCTGTGTCCCAGCTGCACCCGTCTGAGCATGGACCGCTCCATGTGGATGTCCTGGGGCCCCCAGGGATCATTCAGGGTCCCCTGAGTTGAGGAATGACCTGGTGCCATTGAAGGGAGGTGGCGGGGACCAGTAGAACCTGGCAGGGGACAGTGGCACAGCCTCACCAGAGATTACTGCAGGCTTCTTCCCTCCCCTCACCACCACACACAGTCCTGTCCTCTGAATTCTTCCTAGACACCATCAAACTGGGGGCCAAAGACTTCAGGCTCTGGCTTAGACAGCAAGCGTACCTGGCAGAATAGCTCGTTTTGGGGCTTCCTGGGTTCTCAGGACTGGGGCTGGTGCCTGGGTGTTGCAGGGACACTCACAAACCCAAACAATGAGCTCCTCGTTCTGATTCCATCATTCCGGAGCCTTCTGACCTCATAGAGACAAAGTCTCCTTTGGTGCTAACACCAAAGGCTCAGAGCCTCCCGCACGCAGTGTTTTAACTGCCAGGGACAACGTTTATTTTTATGGTAATTTTAATGGTTTTCATTTAAAATAATACTATAAAATTGTTTTAAAATAAAATTTTAAAAACGTGCACTACTCAACATTAATTAAATAATCAGACATGGGTATGGCCAGAATTGGGAAGGTGGGGCTCAGAGGATTAAAGCTGGGGAAACTATGATCTAGGTTCTAGAACAAAGTTCCTCATTTCACAATTGGGGAAACTGAGGCTGACAGTGGGGAAAGGTTCTCCCAAGGTTACAGGGAGTGTCCCAACTTTGGGGCTGAAGCTGTCACTCACAGGTGACAAGGCTGGGCCGACAGGTGGCTCTGTTCCCTCTTGCCACAGTGCCCGGCACAGGGTAAGGGCTCAAAGTGCAACACCGCATTTCATCCAAACCAGGATGGCACAGGTGGTGAGATGCACCCCAGTTTCCAGCCTGTTAAAATGTGGGGGAAAGTTGCGTGTCTCAGAACAAATACTGTGCTATGATCACCTCCCCTGTGGCATTCTGCGGAGGGAGAGGAAATTGAGCCGTTTCTCATGAAAAACACCGGACCCCATTGAAAATGAGGCACAAGGTCAGGTGCAACACAGAGATACCCCATCTTAATTTTAAAATTTTATTAAAAAATAAAAATTGAATTAAATTTTAAAGTGACGTAGAAGGTATCAGAATACAGGGAAATCAGGAGAGCTTTGATCCGGGTGTCCTCATTCTCAGGACGGCCCCCACCCAGTGGATCAGCTGACCCCCCACCGAGGTCCCCTCCCCGGGCTCTCTTGGGTGACTCACCGTCCTCCCCGGAGGCTGTGTGTCTTGTAATGATGTTTCCATGTCCAATCTGGATGGCTTCGGAGTTTGCAATGGAAATCTGGCCGTTCGGTCCATTCTGGCAGATTATGTTGATTGGATTGTGCTGGTAAATAGTTGAGGCCGACTCTGCTCTTCTTCCAGAACCTTCTGCAAAATAATATTCAACTCTATCCCTTCGCCCCTCTCTATGGGTCAGGGGTTCCCAATACCAGTCGGCAGCACCAAATTCTCCTGGGGAGCTTGTTAAAATACCCTGGGCGTTCCGAGTCAGTAGGGCCAAGTGGGAGGCCAGAGCTGAGTGTTTAACGGACACCCCAGGTACCTCAGAGGGAGCCTCGCTTGAAAATAGCCCTGTGAGTCACCCTACCTGTGTCCTTTGCTGCCCCCATGGCTGGGCCGCCATGATTGCTGGCTGGGAGGACTGCAGGGGCCCCACACTGCTCTCCCTGGGGGGCAGCCACAGCCCGGACCCCCGAGCACCTGCACCATTGCCCTTCTCCCTTGAGTAGTGGCCGAGAGACAGCAGCCCATTGGCCAGATCAGTTGCGCTTCGTGCCCATGACATTTTAAATATTTGAATGTGTCACTAGTGTTTAAAATCTGGCGACTGTCACGCATTATTCCTTCCTTATAGCAGCCCTAGGATGCTGAGACCCCCTCGGACACCCATCGTGAGTAGCAGAGTCAGCCCTATGGCGGTCGAGGCAGGCACTTGCCCAGACTGTGGGGGCCCATCACCTCAGACCCCTCTGGGGTCTCGGCTCCTGTGCCTTTGTGGGCCCTTCCCCCATACACAAATATTTAAATTATATTGTATGTCAAGGATAACCCAGGTTGGATTTTTACATTAAATTAAATTAAATTAAATTTTTTTTTGAGACAGAGTTTCACTTTTGTTGCCCAGGCTGGAGTGCAGTGGTGTGATCTCAGCTCACTGCAACCTCTGCCTCCCAGGTTCAAGCTATTCTCCTACCTCAGCCTCCCGAGTAGCTGGGATTACAGGCACCCGCCACCACGCCTGGCTAATTTTTGTTTTTTAGTAGAGACAGGGTTTTGCCATGTTGGCCAGGCTAACCTCAGGTGATCCGCCTGCCTCAGCCTCCCAAAGTGCTAGGATTACCGGCATGAGCGACCACGCCTGGTCCATTTTTAGATATTCATTATTATTATAGTATTCATTTCTTCTGATTTTAATTGAAATTAAAATTAAAACATTTTCAAGGACCCCTAAGAGTGCCATGGGCCTGTTGGATCTTGGCCTTGCGCCTATTAGATCTCACAGGGAAGACGACCCTGGGGCTCCACCCAGTAGGGGTCCGAGCCTAGTCTTGCCTTCTCTTCTGCCAACTTTAAAACCCCAACTTGGGCAAAGTGCTCAAAGAAAACTATTCCCAAACTCAGACTGATACCTGCACCTCAGAGCTGAGAACATTGGGAATGGGCCACCTCCATCCCATTCGCTGGCCTTCTGCAACTGCAGCCCTTGGGCCACGCCTCCAGGAAGCTGTTCCTGGTTAATCCTGTCAGCACACCCTTTCCTCCTGGAAGCCCTTGCAGTGAACTGTCAGTGGGACCTCCAGAAGCTTCTGGCAGTTTCTGGTGAGCTGCTCAGCAGAGCACCCAACAAAGACCAAGCGCTAGTGTCATGGTTTCCCTCGGCAGCCCAGGTGCAGGCAGCTGGGGGCCTACCTGGGTGGTAAATCGTCCACACTTTGGACTGCTCATCCACGTCCAGAAGGTGCCTGCTCTTCATCCTGTACAAGTCTGGGTTCACATCTTTTGCTGTCCTCATTCCCAGTGCCTGGGCGATGACCAGGGCCCTCTGGGGACCATTGTCTTTGAGAAACCTGTAGATGTCTTCCTCTGGGAGGCAGGACGGCCACGTGGTTAGGGAGGAGTCCTAGAATTTGCATCTGCCCCACCGCTTCCTAGCTGTGTGGCCCTGGACCCAGCCCCTTGAGGCCTGGTTTCCTCATCTGTAAAATGGGCACCACGATAACGGGGTCATGATGACGCACCGCAGAGGTGCCCTGAGGGTGGGGGATGTGCACGCAGTGCTCTGCGCTGGGTCTGGCACATGGTGGGTGCATGGTGAGGGTCAGCTATTGTCTGACTGGAGAAATCACTGCTCGACATTCAGATTCTCCCGCTGTGAGGGCTGGGTCTTGGCTCTGAACACTGTTTGGGAGCCACCTGGTGGGTGGGACAGGGCCCCTGAACACTGGTGAGATCTCATACCCTAAAGGAGGGCCTGGGGTTCCTGAGGAGTGGGATCCTGTGTCCCAGGAGCTGAAGCGGCATGCAATGACTTACCCCGCTGTTGGCTGAACTGAGGGCTAGGGGTCTCTGGAATTGTAGCTGCACATTGCTGGGCACTTTCGGCTGGAGAAAGAAAGACGGGTCAGAGGGGTGGGGGACAGAAGACAGCACCAGGCCTCCACCCCACAAAGGTGGGCAGCACCTTAGGGGTGAGCTGCAATGCCGGTAGTTGCAAACTCAGACTCCAGAGTTAAACACACTTGACGTCAAGTCCTGCCTGTGCCCTGGCCGCTGCGGCTTCCTGCTGATTTACTTCTCCGGGGCTCAACCTCCTTTGCCTCCTGGGGTTGTGTGAGGGTAGGGTGAACCCCGAAACAGTGCCCAGCTAATCTTAAGTGCATGATAAATGGCAGCTCTTTCTGGCTGTAGGCTGTAAAGCTAGAAAAGGGGGGCTGGTGGGACTGAGTGTGTTCTGTGATTAGGACCATCGTGTCATTGCTGTTTCCATCATGATGATTTTCTATTATAATTGTTAGTGTTCCGCTGAGTACTTTCTGTGTGCAGGGCTGGGCTGAGCCTGATGCAGGGCCTCCTCTCAGCAACCCCTGCCAAGCAGCCCTGCTGTCAGCTCCATCAACCAGAAAAAGAAACCAAGGCACAGAGATGAAACCCGTGAGCTTCCATGTGGCAGAACTCAGATTCGAACCCAGGCTCAAATCTGTGCTTGTCCATTGCCAGGATGGTCCCTGCCTGGTCAGACCCACCTCCCCAGGGTGGCAGTTACCAAGGCTGGACAGGGCCAGCTCTGCAGGACCCTCGCCTCCAGGACCAGTCCCGCCCAAGCGCCAGGTGGCAGGGGCTGTGAGGGAGACTTTCAGCTCCTTTAGCATTCGGTAGAGGACTTGGTTGAGCTCCCTCTTGGGCGCTTGGCATTCGTTCACCAGCTGGGCAAGCTTCACTGGGGAGCCAGCTTCTGTCAGCACCTGCAGGATCCTCTGTTCAAGGTGGCCTGGGGGAGTGAGCGGGGGACAGAGATAGGAACTGAGTCTCCCGGGTCCCCACAGATGAGCCCAGGCTGGAGGCTCCAGGAGGCACGTGAGGCCCCTTTTTGAGAGGTGTCCAGGGCAGAGGAGAGGGCAAAGACCCCAGCAGATGCCCCCTAAGAGCAGCAGAGCAGCTGCCCCTGCCCAGAGAGAGGCATGCAGGCTGATCAGAAATGGCCTGGCAGCCAGAGGAGGTGCCGCCTCGCCTGTGCCCTCCCCAGGTGTGGGTGCCAGGGGGCAGTGGGGTTCCTCAGCTCTCAGGTGTCCTCAGGGTGGAGGGGAGTAGAGGGCAGAAGGACAGAGCCAGAGGGAGGCAGGGGGACCTGGGAGCACAAAGGCAAGTCCTGCCTGGGTGTACCTGATGCCCATTGCCATCCTCCCTGGGAATCGCCTCTTCTGAGCTCACCATCCTTCCATGGTGCCACTATCCATCGAAGCCAGAAACTGACCAGACATCAGAAACAGACCTTTCCCCCAATGCCCAGTCGTGGAGCCCTGGAAATGCCATTCTTGGATTTTCTGGAATTGCCCCAATCCTCTCTTCTGCCGGCACCACCCGCTTCCTCGCCACCATCTCCTGGGTGCAGCAATAGGCTCCCGGTTGGCCCACCAGCTCCAGTCGGGTACCCTCCAGATCTGGCTCTGCCAACCACCCAGCTTGACCTGCACCTGCCCCCAACTTCCCTCCAAGTGCTGGCCTGTTTGTGCTCCCTTTAGCCCCACTCACCCCAGCCCCTTTGCACACACTGTTCCGGCTGCCAGGAACACCCTTCCCTCACATCCCAACGTGTATGATGTCTACTCAACCTCCAGGCCTCCTCACATGCCACTTCCTTGGGAAAGCCTGTCCCTGTGTTCCAGAGTGGCTGAGATGCTGCTTGTGTGTGGGTCCCCTAGTGTCCCCTGCTGTACTTGCGTGGCTTACTGTTGTACCGTCAGCATCTAGCACAGTGCTGGGCACACAGGACGTGCTCAGGAAATGGCAGTTGAATGTATGAGTGACTGAGTGAATGAATGAATGAATGAATGGGACCAGGAGTGGTGGCTCACACTTGTAATCCTAGCATGTCAGGAGGCTGAGATTGGAGGACCCCTAGAGGCCAAGAGTTCTAGACCAGCCTGGGCAACATAGTGAGACCCCCATCTCTACAAAAACAGAAAAAAAATCAGGTAGGTATGATGGCACGTGCCTGTAGTTCCAGATGCTCAAGAGGCTGAAATGGGAGGATCGCTTGAGTCTAGGAGGTTGCAGCTGCAGTGAGCTATGAATGCACCACTGCACTCCAGCCTGGGCAACAGAGCAAGACCCCATCTCTGGGAAAAAAAAAAAAAAAAAAAAGGACTGAGTAAGTGAGTGTCTGTCTCTAGGGACAGACATTTACTCAGTAGACCCCGGCAGCTCCTCCTTGGCCAGTTGGCAGGTGCTGCTGTTTCCTGGCCTGAGTTTAATGAGCCCTAAGCAGGACCCCAAGAGATTCAAGGAGGAATTCTCCAAATGGCCCCTGCTCCTCCTGAGGCAGCTCTTAAAAATCAAAACCATTAGCTCACACAATGATTAAAAAATCAAAGCCAGCTGCTCTGCCCAGAGATGAGGCTGGGGCAGACACAGGGTATAGGCAGCACCTGCAGCCAGCAGCCTGGAAAAGCCACGGTGGGCAGGGGCCCCACCTGTCACCAGGAAGCTTCTGCTTCAAGGAACCCGAGGGCAGTGCGTGGGAGAGCTCTTCTTGGAAAGACCTGAGTTCCCCTTCCAGGACAGTGACTCAGTCCTTGTCATCTGGGCTTTCTTCCTGTTCAGAGGATTCTCTAGGTTTGCCCAGGGATCTTCGGTCGCAGCACTTGTAGGGGAGGGAAAAATCAGTTTGTGCCTCGCCCTGATGGCTACAATGCTGACAGGCTGCCGTGTGCAGGTGAAGAGCAATTAGAAGACCTGGGAATTCCCGCTCCTGCGCCTACCAAACTCCCCCACCGGCAGCCAGCAGCAGCCCCGTGCACCTGACTTCACACCTGGCTTCGCCTTGTCTCTCAGAGTTTTTTGTTTTTGAGACAGAGATCCATTCTTGTTGCCCAGTCTGCAGCTGCAGTGGCATGATCTCGGCTCACCGCAACCTCCACCTCCCGGGTTCAAGCAATTCTCCTGCCTCAGCCTCTCAAGTAGCTGGGATTATAGGCACGCACTGGGTTCAAGCAATTCTCCTGCCTCAGCCTCTCAAGTAGCTGGGATGACAGGCATGCACCACTACACCCGGCTAATTTTTGTATTTTTAGTAGAGACAGGGTTTCCCTTTGTTGGCCAGGCTGGTGTCGAACTCCTGACCTTAGGTGATCCTCCCAACTTGGCCCCCCAAAGTGCTGGGATTACAGGCGTGAGCCACTGTGCCCGGCTGCAGAGTTTTGATTCTGGAAGGCTGACCCTAGGGAGCCACCGCCTCTGCTCCACAGACCCAAGAGGAGATGGGGGTCAGAGGTGTGGATGCAGGACAAGCCTGGGTGCTGGGCTGGACTCGACCGCTAAGTCCCAGGCTCCTGTGTCTGAAAATGGGAAATTGTAAAATGGAGCAGGTGTAGGCAGCAATTTGGTCACAAAAGGAAAATCAACTGGGGAGGAAGACAAGGAAAGCCAGCGAGGGCTGAGTCCGGAACCTCTGTCAGCACCTGTGAGTCCCCGAAGAGGAAGCACCACAGGAACTCCGTGGCCAGCGCGGCTCCTGGCCACACCCTGACATTAGCCCACCAGGGGCACAGTCTGGGTTGGTTTTTTAAAATTTTGATGGCTGATTTCCTGGGTTTGAGCTCCTAGCCCTGACAACTACGAGCTATGTGACCTCCCCCTGGCTTCAGGTTCCCCTTCTGTGAAATGGAGACAATAATAACTACTTCAAAGATTGCGGTGAGGATTAAAAACAAAACAAACCCATCCCCCAAACTGCAAAACCAGACTTCACCTACAGTCCACAGCGCTTCGTGGAGACCCTAGAGAACAGCAATTGCTCGATACACTATTGGCTTTCATTGCAACTCTTCCAGGAATAAAATGAATGAAATGTTAGTTGAGGAAAGAATGCAACAAGAAGGAACAAAGGCATACATGTACCTCATCAAAGCAAACTGCTTTGTTCTCGATATGACTGTGACATGGGTGTTCAAACGCTAGCACCAGTGCTCACCAGCTGTGCTACCCCGAGAGTGTCATTTCACCTCTCAGGGCCTCAGTTATCTATAAAATGGGAATGACATGGCACTTGTCCCTGCAGGCCATTGAGAAATGCTTGCGAAGCTTGTTTTGAGGTGCCTGGGGCATAGTCAGCTGTCGAACGACAGCTTTCTACTTTTTTTTTTTTTTTTTTTTTTTTTGAGACGAAGCCTTACTCTTGTCACCCAGGCTGGAGTGCAATGGCGCCATCTCAGCTCACTACAACCTCCACCTCCCGGGTTCAAGCGATTCTCCAGTCTCAGCCTCCTGAGTAGCTGGAATCACAGGCATGCACCACCATGCCCGGTTCATTTTTGTATTTTTAGTAGAGACGGGGTTTCACCATGTTGGCCAGGCTAGTCTCAAACTCCTGAGCTCAACCAGTCCACCTACCTTGCCTCTCAAAGTGCTGGGATTACTGGCGTGAGCCACCATGCCCAGTTGGTCTACTATTCTTTAGGATACCGGTATTGTCATCATGATCTGGGCCAAGCACAACAGGAAGAAAGAGAAGTGGAAATCTCACCCCGGGAGCCAGCGCTGGTCCTTGGAAGGAAGGAGTACCGTACCTTCTCTGCCCGGGTCAGCAGGAGCCTGGGCCATGCTCACAGCAGCTGCAAGGGGCTGGGGAGACTTGGCAGGTGGTGCAGCCTTCTGCACTGTGGGCTGGAGAGGGTGGGCTAGATCAAGGCTGGGGCTTACGTGGCCAAGCCTGGTGCTTCTTGCAGCTCTGAACCCGCAAGGGAAGGGATACCAACTTCCACCGGGCGGGTGTCAGCTGCTTACAGCCCGGAAATAGACGCCTAGCCAGGCCGGCCAGATTAGGTTTCAGGAGAAAAATAAAATGAAACTTCTCTGTGTGTCTTTCGAAAGAAAGACGATTGGAAGCTGGGTGGATGAGCAAGACAGAGTTGGGGCCCTGACTTGATGTTGACAGGGAGGAGCTGTAAACTTGGCAAGACCAGAGCATCCTCTGAAGACGCCTTTGAGACAGAGGACTTCCCTCACCTTCCCAGTTCCAGACACAGCCCGCCTGGAACTCCACATTTTTATTTTCTGAATCGCATCAGAGAATTAACAAAAAAAAAAAAAAAAAAAAAAGAGCATGCACCATCTGGAGGGGGGATGTCAGGGCGTGGCGTCACTCTGATGATGTCAGGAGCTGGGGCTGGTTTCCCGGTTTCGGTGTTTTTGTTTGTTTTTGAGGCAGGGTTTCTGTCGCCCAGGCTGGAGTGCAGTGGCGTGACCATGGCTCACGGCAGCCTCGACCTCCCGGACTCCAGCGATCCGCCCACCTCTCAGCCTCCCTAGTAGCTGGGACCACAGGCCTAAACCACCCTTCCCGGCAAAGTTTTGTATTTTCTGTAGAGATGGGGTCTCATCATGTTGCCCAGGCTGGTCTCAAACTCCTGGGCTCAAGCGATCTGCCTGCCTTGGCCTCCCACAGTGCTGGGATTCCAGGCGCGAGCCCCCACACCCGGCCCCCCTGGTTCCTGTGGTGCTTCCTCCCTGGGGACTCACAGGTGCTACAGAGGCACCATCCCCAGCTCTCAGTGGCTTTTCTTGTCTTCTACCCAGTTTATTTCCCTTGCTCACACTAGGGGCAGAACATTTAGGTGGGTGAGTGCCCTGAGATTGTTCTTGTATGTATCCATGTGAGTGTCTTTAATGAACACCTACTATGTGCTTTCCAATCTCAAGTGCTCCTCCAACCCATCTACAGGGTAGGGGCCAGTTCTGACTTCTCGGGGGGAAACTGAGGCTAGAAAGGCAAGATCACTTGTCCAAGTCCACACAGAGTCCATGGCAGAGCTTGTCCTGTCCATTCCCCAGTTGTGTTTCCTGATCTGTAACACCTAGAAGTCATTGGTGAATCACCCTTAGTGCACAGATGGCATGGAGTTCCCAGCCTCATCATAAAACTGGCTTATTAATTCCAGAGTCAGATGCCTGGGGTCAGCATCTGAGAACCGGCAGCTGAGTGGTTCGGAATGCAAGCCTGCGGTCAGCATGTTTGGGTCCAAACCTGGCTCTGCCATTTACCAGCTGCGTGACCTTGGACAAATTATTTAACCCCTCTGTGCCTCAGTTTCCCCGTGTGTAAAAGGACTTAAAGGACCTAGCTCATGGGGTCGAGGTGAGGACTTAAGGGGCTAATCCAGTTCAGCTCTTGGGCTAGAGCCCCAGAGCCATCCGTAGTCACAGGCACCGTGGTGACCCTCACAGGAATGCTTCTGGGAGAGGACCCATTGCTCACATAACATTCTCAAAAGGTCCAGTGACCCCAGAAAAACTCAGAGCCACTGTTCTCTTCCAGATCACAGAAGGGGGAACTGAGGCCCACAGAGGGGAATGCTGTGTGTAAGGCCTCCCAGCTCTTGGTAGCCAATGGGGTCGAGAGCTCAGCCCTGAAAGTCCCTGGACTTGGGGTCTGTGTCTCATCTGCAGAGGGCTGGGAGGGCTAGAGACGTCTGCGCTCCTTGCAGGCCCCATTTATGCATAAGGAGCAGCTTAGCAGCAGATACAAATGGAAAGGGGGTCTGGAGGTTTATCTTGAAGCTATCTGTCTTTGCAGAGCGAGCACCTGGAGCCCAGGTCCTCGGCCCTGCCTGCATGTTAAGGGTTTGAAGAAAAATAAAAAAAAGTCTCAACGCCCAGTCTGGCCCAGACTAATCAACTCCAACCTCTGGGGCTGGGGCCCAAGGGCGAGATTTTTTATGCTCCTGGGTGACTTTTCCTGCTTCCAGGTTAAGTCTGTGGCAAGTCAGTAACAGCAAACTGCAGGATGCTTTTATTCTCCTTTTATGTAAAAGCGAAAACTGCGTGTGAGCAATAGTGCTCTTTAAATGGGGAGTAGGTGGGGTGCTGAGGGAGACGATGAAGACGTCCTCCAGGAGGGACTCCTGCTGAGCCCTGCAAGGCTGATCCCCTTGGGTGTCTGGGGTGCCATGCCCGAACTGGCCACCAGGTGACGCCGCTCACCAACCTGGGTTTGGGCCCACCTTGGCTTCAGGTTCCCTCTAATGTGCAGGGAGGAGCTCCTACCCCAACCCGTGGTTGGACTCCAGACTTGACGGCTCACAAGACAAGCCCACGGTTCCAAGACATGCACACCCCTCCCACTGCCTTGTCCTGATCATCCTTTACCCTTCCTGTCTCTTCAGTCACCCATCGTGGTTTCTTTACTCATCTTTTCTGGAAGGAGTGAGATTCTAGCTGTTTATCTGCGAAGCCTCCAGGCAGTTCTTTGTGCTCCTCCAGCCTGGCCTCCCAGTGTTGGTCTTGACACAGCTCACCACTCCCCTGTGGGGAAACCGTCTCTCCCCCCTTCTCAAGGGCCCATGCTAGCTTCTCCCCTTCCTTCCCTGGCCTCTGCAGCTCAGGTCTTGACCCCAGGTCGCTGGTTGCGGGATATTAGCTCAGTCTTGGGTACCAGCCTTGCTTCTAGGAAGATGGCTTCTGCTGCAGGGGTGGAGGCTGGTGACCCTCATGGCTGGTCTCCATCCAGACTGTGCTTGGATGACCCCTTTCTGTTCCCCTGGCCCTGTCCTGAAGCCACATGGAGCCCCCTGGGGCCCGAGCCATTCTTAGGAGTCTGTAGCAGGGACCACCGTGCCAGCGGAGACCAAGGGCCTCGGGAAGTTCCCTGGACAAGGATTCTGTCTTGTCTCTTCTCCAGGGCAGGTTCTCCTTCCCAGCTGTGTGGCGCTACCTCTCTGAGTCGCAGTTTCTTTAACTATAAAACAGAGATAATAAGAAAAAGCATTTTTGACACTTAGTATGTGCTCACAAAATTTGCATAACTTAGAAAATGTGATGCATCTCCGCAATATCTCTTTAGACACCAGACAAACGAAAGGGAGCAATAGACAAAGAGAAAGAAAAAACATCTCGCGTGGGTGGGTTCCACCTTTCTTTGCATTCCGTGGGACATCTGGAGATGAAGCCAGGAATCTGCTGTGTGCCTGTCACCCCACTGAATGGGAGTCTTACTTTTAAATACTTGGATTGCCTTTATTTTTCTTCTCTATTTAAGAGCTGTTTAAGTTGAGTTTGACCCTAAGGATTATCTTTATGCCTGAATACCAGTGGCTAAAACAGTAGAGTTGTGTCTTTTTCTTGTAACAATTGCAGGCATTCCCGGTTTAGTGTGGTCACCCAGGGTCCTTCTACGTTGTTGGTCTGCCATTTGTGGCCTTCATTCCCCAGTTTGCCTTACATTTTACAATGGCTGCTCAAGTTCCAGCCATTACATCTGCATTCCTTCCAGCAGGGAGTAGGAAAGGGAACAAGGGCAGCTATCTCCCTTTAAGCACACATCTTGCCAGTTGCACACACATTCCACTAATACCCCATTGATCAGTCTTGTGGCTCTTACCTGCAAGGCAGACCTGGAAAGATGGTCTGTATTGTGGGTCACCATGTGCTCAGCTAAAATTGGGATTCTATGACTTTAAAATGGAGGGCAGTAGATATTGGCAGAGACCTAGCTATCTCTGCCATTTCAAGGTTCCATTGTGTCCCCAAGGAAGGAGCAAAGATACCTCCTCTGCACCTTCAGGTGTGTCCATTCATGGGGTTTATTTATTCAGCAGTTGTCGTGCCTCCTTACTCTGACTGGAAAGGGCCTCAAAGGCCGCAAGTCTTCCAAGATGGCACCACTGCCTGCTGGAGTCCACATCTCCTTTTGCCTTGGAAGGCGCACTCCCTGTTCATGGCTTGTGTTTTTCTGGAAACTATTAGAGCTCTCCGCCCAAACCAGATGATAATTACATGTTACTGATCTTGAGTCTTTAAATTTTTCTCTCTCTCTTTTAAAAGAGAGATATTTTTACTGCACATTGTGTTGACAAAACCCGAGTCTCCTTTCTACCAGGCAGCCTGGATTTTATTTTCAGATTTCCTCTGTGAATTCATGCACAGGGAGGAGGTGGAAAGGTACTGAATGTGAATAATAACATGTCTTTGGTCAGGGACAAGGGTCAGAGAACCAGGGGTGGTTGAAGAGGGGAATGAAGATTGCCCAAGGTCACAAAGTCGTCCTCCAGGGGCGGAATGAAGACTGAGTAAAACTGATGTGTCTAGGAAAGCAGGCTTTCATTGCAGTCCCTAGAGGAGTCTGCCCTGGCCCTATTCTCTGTTCTTCAAGGCAGAGCTGTTGATGGGACCTCCGTTATTTATCTGTGTCCATAGGAGCTGAAGAGACCTGGGGTTCTGGTCCTGGCACCCACCTTTTTAACTCCATGCCTTGAGCAAGTTACTGCTCTGTCTGAGCCTCAGTTTATGTCTTTGTAAAGGGGGTCATAGAAGTATTTACCTTGTGGGGTTGTTGCACAGGTTAAATGTGATTGTGTATCTGTAGGTTCTAGTAAAGCATTGGGCACATAGTATGTGCTCAATAAACAGGAGCTAGGCATGTTATCACCATGTGATGCTCAGCTGTCCCTCTCTCTGGTAATAAAGCAATCCTATTCACTCATCTGATCATTTGCCAAATACTTTCTCATGCCTTGCTTTTATCAGGTCACAAGCAGGGCCTTGCAGGGCATGGGAGAAACGTCTCTGTCTTCGTCTGTTTTCTGCTGCTCTAACAGAATGTCACAGCCTAGGTAATTTATAAACAATAGGATTTTATTTGGCTTATGGTTCTGGAGGCTGGGAAGTCCAAGAGCATGACACCAGCCTCTGGCAAGGGACTTCATGATGTATTATCTCATGGTGGAAGGCAGAAGACAGAAGGCAGAAGGGCATACAAGCATATGAGACAGAGAGGAAAGGAGCTGAAATCCCAAGATAACCAAACTACACTGGCAAAAATAGCATTTGTCCATTCATGAGGGCAGAGCCCTCCTGACCTAATTGCTTCTTAAAGGTCCTGCCTTTTTAATACCATCACAATGGCAATGAAATTTCCACATGAGTTTTGCAGGGGACATTCTAACAATAACAGTTCTGTTTGCTGATTCCTGCCTCCGTTTCCCACTCTGGCTGCAGAAGAGGCCACACTGCCTGGTCCTGGGATGAACAGGGTGGCTCAGATCAAGTCCTAGGGCCCCAGCACTGACTGGTAAAGGCGACCTGAGTGGGGGGCAACAGCACCTGCTCTCAAGTGCATATGAGGTCAGGGAAATGGGCATGGCCAGGGCATGGAAAGTCCTGGTAGAAAACTGAGATTTTTACCCAGGATGTAAGGGAAGGGCTAGGGGAAGATTTTCATCTAAGGCAAGTGGAAGATTTGGAAAGGTGGCCCTGGTTGCTGGGAGAACAGGTGACAGGAAGTGGGCAAGGGGAGAGGGAAGGCAGCCACTTCATATTTAACTTTTATTATAATCAAAAGATTTTAAAAATCATTTTGCTTCCAAAATGCCTACAAAATGCCTACAAAAAATTCACTTAATTACAATTGGTGACAATTTACCAAGCATTATTCTTGGGAATTCTTGCAAAATGAGGAAAATTTCACCACCTACAAATTCTTTTCAAATATAATGCAGTGTCATGAAATTTTTATGAGAACTAAATGGAACAATTAATGAACTTGCCATAATGTTAGTTTTGTAGATGTTTAATTAAACATTTATTGATTTTAATTTTGCAGTGGGTTTTTTTTTTCTTCCATATTTTTGGGCACAAACATTTTCAGAGGCTCTTAAAATGTCTGTTGGCCTGATGTTCTAAGACTTTCACACCTAAAAAGTAAGATGGGGAAATGGAGGGACACACATCCAAGGGACAGGTTCCCTGACCTCCCAGAATAGTGGACAGGGTGTGAATTGATGGTGGCGTTGGGTGTTGCTGAGTGTGGGACAGAAGACAAGGCAAGGGGAGATGGTTTTACATGTTAATGTGTAACTTCTTTTCATTTGGTAACCAAACAGCAACTTACATTTATTTGGAGCTTACTGTGTACTCAATTTCCAGTGCCTTACACTATTTCATTGACTTCTTATAGCAATGCTATATGGTAAGCAACTAAGATTAAATCTGCATTTCACAGATAAGGAAACTGAGGCATGGAGAAATTACCAAGTCGACTGGCCAAGATCATAGAGCTGGTGAGCATTAAAGATAGGATTGCTATCACACCCTAGAACCCAAGCTCTTAACAATTCTAATATTGCTAGGAACAAATCGTTGTTATAATTCTGCAAAGATAAGAAGAAATGCTTTCTATGCCAGACAACTCTGCTATCTAGCATAGCTTTTAAGTCCTGTCAGAAAAAATAAGTTGCAATGTCATTGTTTCCTAAAGTTTCTTTGACTGAATGTGCCCAAGGGAACAGGACACTGGGCCAAGTACTCAGGGGCATAGAAAGCTGACCAGCTAGAAGAAGAGAATCTAGTATTTAAGATTTTTTTCCTCGTTATGGTTTTTAAAATATTGACTACATGTTGAAACAATATTTGATATATATATTTGATAAAATATCGTTCAAATTTTAAAAAATAGAACAAGGTGAATATTTGTGCACACTGATCTCATATACACAGCCCCGGACACACACATAGCCTCTCTGTGCTTTCACCTCCCTGAGCCCTTCTCCTCCAAGGTTCTCTGACTTTCTCACTTACTGACCACTGCTTTCTAGTTTGTCTGAGCCTGAGCACTCCCAGAAGCACACTCCAAAGGAGAGCTTTGAGTGCAAGTTGGTTATTTGAGAGGTGGTCTCAGGAAATTCTGGGAGGTGGGTGTAGAGGTGAGCCCAGGAAGAACGGAGAGCAGTCAAGGGTGTGCCATCTGCTGATGACTTCTGCGGGCAACTGGAGCTCAATCCTGCTGGACAATGCTGGGAGAGCACATGCCTCAGGGTTATCTACCCACGGGGCGAGGGAGCTGGTGTATTGATCTACCCACTTCCATCATCACTCAGTGAGGTTGCCCCTGGGGGGTGTTAATTCCCTGGCACACTTGGCCTGTTGCATGGACCAGAGGAAACTCCAGGAAAGGCACAGATGTCATCAGCTGGAAGCTGGACCCATGTGGACAGAAATGCAAAGGGCCAAGTGGATGTGGGTGGAGTACCAACCACATGTGCAACAGATTTCTGCGTAAGTTGCTCCTTATGGCTGCTGAGGCCTGGAATGGTTAAGTAGCATGCTGGGGTTGAATAGCTGGGAAGGGGCAGTGGAGAGAATTTGAATTCAGATTGAATGACCGCAGAGCTGGAGTGCCTGACCTCAGGCTTTGCAGCTTCCTCTGCCTTTGCCAACTCCTATGAAGGGCAGGCAGGACTCTAACTCTGTGAATTTTAAAAATTCATTTTTAAACTCAATCATTCACTCAATCAAGTTAGAAGCTTTTAAAGACAAATTTAATAAGTTTGAACTCAATAAAAGCCTTTTAATAAGTTGAACGTCACGATTTCAGCCCTCTGCTCACAGAGTTATTAGGCAAGATGGCGAGGGGGAGGGGAGGGGGCAGGAAGGGAAGTGGGGGCTGAGGGTGAGATGGGGAAGTTAGGGGAAGTGGGCTAACACACACAGACGGGCACACACACAGATGTATGTTTCTTTTTAAAATTTATTTGCACATTTAAATCGATGGTTTGTTTCAAATTGTTTGATTGTGAAGCTTTTATAATATTTTGTTTTATTTTTAGAAACAGTTCTTTTACTTCAGAACAACTGTACAAAGTGCTAAAGAAAATGCATTGCTGACTTGGCACGGGTTTGCTGTGTGTTCTGTCTCCTCGCTGGCTCACACATTCTTCCTCACACTGAACGTTCCGTCTAGGCCTGTGACTGAGACAGGAAGCCAGACACACATGCTGAACTAATTTCAACAAATATCAACTTAAAACCAACCTGAAGTCGTTGGAAATGGACGGGCTGGTTCAGACACGGTTGCCTTCCCCAGCTTCGTGCACAGGAAACTGCACTGTCTACACAATGCAAGAGTGTTGCCATAGCTAGAAAAGTCTTCCTGTTTTTCATGATTAAAAACTTGTCCAGTGTAGTGAAATCTGTTCTTGCTAGCTGCCCAGCACCCAACCCCTTCTTCTGGTAAAATCACCTCAATTTTCCTTTGAAAACCTCCTCTCCCCTTCTCAATCCATGTAGAGCTGACTCTACCTGCAAGGGTCAGGCCAGGATGTGGGACTCAAGCCTGGCCAATTAGAGCATTCCATTCTTATGGCTGCAGTGACTGGTCCAGAGATGGGCACGTGACCTAAGCCAAGCCAATCAGCTTCAATTCTGAGACTTTTGCTGGAAGAACTGGGGACTAATTTCTTCCGGGTGGATTTATAAGTGTAAGGAAATGAGCCTAGAGAAAAGGTAGTGCCAGGAGGGGAGAAGCTGAGCAGAAATCAGTAGAGAGAACAGCGGTTTGATGGTGGAGACAAACTCCTCCCTAACACCACCATGAGCATGTCTAGATCCGGTAGTGAATAATCTAGCCCAGCTCTAGACTGTGGCTTTTCAATTATATGAGCCAACAATGTCCTTTTCGGCTAAAAGATCTCATTTAGGTGTAGGTCACTTATTATAGAAAGGTTTAACTGATACATAAACTTATTTTAATTTTGTTTTAACAGAAAACCAAAATGTTGAATCAATTGGTTCAAGATCACTGGGTGAAGGTCTAGAGATGAAAAGCAGTTTTGAGAGAGTGTAGTCAGTCCAGAGAATGCCTCTGTCCCAACTTTGCCATGTGGTCTCTGCTTGTTCACCCTCAGTGACGGGTCATTCGCTATGTGTGTGTAGCAGTGATAATAATCAGAGTTTCTTTCTTTTATCCTAGAGATAATATTACATTGTTCAAAGAGGTATGCATGAGATGTTCATCACAGGATTGTTTACAAAGGTGAAGGAGGCACAAACAACCTAGATATCCAAACAAAAGGGATCAATTAAATGAATTAGGAAGTCTGTACAGTGAAATGCTCTGAAACTATGAAAAATGGGACCTAGAATTGTATTTATTGATATGGAAAAGTGTTCACAGTATATTGGGAAAAACTGTTTATAAATTGTATGATTCCATTTAAAAATGTCTGTGATTATCCATAACCCAGAAAATACTGAGAGTATGGAGTGTGTCTCCGAGATATATAGGTGATGTGTATTTTAGATTTTCTTTCTTTCTATAGTAAAAATAGATTACCTGTGTTTCTTAGTCAGCTTGGGCTGTCATAAGAAAATGCCATGGCCCGAGTGGCTTCAACAATAGAAGTTTCTTTTCTCACAGTTCTGGAGGCTAGAAATTCAGGAGCAGGGAGTAACCATGGTCAGGTTCCGGTGAGGGCTCTCTTCCTGGCTTGCAAATGGCTGCCTTCTCCTTGTGTCATTGAGAGAGAGAGAGACCAACTAAGATCTCTGGTGTCTTTTCTCAGGGCACTGATCCCAGCATGACGGCCACATCCTTATAATCATATCTAAACCTAATCACCTCCCAAAGGCCTTATCTCCAGCTACCATGCCACTGGCGCTAGGGCATCTACTAATCAATTTGGAGAGGACACAACTCAGTCCATAGCACTGTGTAATAAAAATAATAGCAAAAATCAATTATTTACATTGCATGAGACTTTGCAATGCAGTGAACAATATTGGCATGCAACACAATGAACAATATCGGCATAGTCACAATGTAAACGCCGTTTACTGAGTTTCATATTTAGAAACATCTCACGGGTAAAGTACAGATGATTCATTATGCTGCAGAGCAGAATCCAGATGTCATTAATGTTGAAGAGTTGGACATAACAATGAAGAGGCCAGAGGAGGCAGTGAGCTGGAGGCCAGGGTGGGGCTCCGGATTCTGCACTGGCACCATGGGGAGTGTAGAGCCGAATCCCCTTTTGTGGAACAAGAAATAGAGTCTAGATGAGGCAGGGAAGTGAAATTTTTCCCCTGAAGTTTTGGAAAATTGAGACTATAAAACAAACAGAGAGTAGACAGATTAACTGGAAAAAAGGAATACAAATGTGTTAGGTGCACTGTGTGCACAGGAGTCGTACAAAATATGAAAACTCAAAGAAATGTCCAGATGGCTGGTGCTTTTATAGCATCGTGAGCTTACAGAAAGAATAGTTTGGCGCATGGAACACGTGTTATGGCGGCAATGCAGGTTATGAGAAGGAGAGAAGGGGAGGAAAGGCATGGAGCAAAGACAATCTTGTTTTGCAGATGAAACCTCCCCTCAGAAAGAATAGATGGTAGCCGGTGGGAATGTTTCTCTGTCAGAACTTTAAAGGTGTCAAACTCTCAGTTCATTTTTTTTTTTAGATCCGGACAAGATGGGCTTAGAGAGAGCCTGTTCACATCTGTTGTTTACTTCACTGTATTTCCTCTGCAGATGCAGCTCTCCCCTACAAAAGACATCTTTGCAGGGCTAGCCTTAGGTTCACAGGCCCTCTTAATAGCCATCTAGAAATACGTCAAAGAGATATATTTTGGGGTGAAATATTTTTGGTTTCCTTTAATAACAGGCATGTATAGGAAACCCAATCTAGCAACAAAAAATACACATCCTTCTCCAGGGCAAGTGAAAAATTCTTCAAGATAGACCATATATGGCAACTGTTTCTTTAGCATGACACTGAAATTTTAAAAGGAACCAAAGAAAAAAATAGATAAATTGAACTTCGTGAAAATGAAAAACTTTTGTACTTTTAAAGAACATTATCAAAAAGGAGAAAAACAACATAAAGAATGGGAGAACAATTTTGCAAACCGTATATCGGATAGAGATACACTATCTAAAGTATATAAATAAGTATTACAACTTAACACTGAAAAGAAAAATTGCCCAAGTAAAACACGAGCAAAGCATTGAAAATACATTCCCCCAAGAAGATGTACAAATGACAAATAAGCACAGAAAAGGATTCAGAATGTCATTTATCATTAGGGAAACGTAAATCAAAACTTCAGTGAGACACCACTCTATACCCACTAAGGTGGCCATTAAGAAAGAAAAGGAAAACAACAAATGTTGGTGAGGAAGTGGAGAAATTGCAGCCTTTATAAATTGCTAGTGGGATATAAAATGGTGCAGCCACTGAGAAGACAGTTTGTTTCTTCCTCCAAGTAGTTAAACATAAAACTACTATATGACCCAGCAATTAATTCCACTCCCTGGTCTATATCCAAGAGGAATGAAAACATGTCCACACAAAAACTTGCACATGAATGTTCATAGTGGTATGATTTGTAGCAGCCAAAAAATAGAAACTACCCAACTATCGATCAACTGATGGATAAACAAAATATTGTACATCTATACAATGGAATATTATTCAATCACAACAAAAAGAGATGAAGCACTGATTCATGCTACAACATGGATGAACCTCGAAAATATGCTGAGTGAGTGAAGCCACACACGAAAGATCACATATCATATGACACCACTTAGATGAACTGTCCAGACAGGCAAATCTATGGAGACGACAAATCAATTAGGGGTTTCTAAGAGATGGCAAAAGAGGGAAATGAGGGAGCAACTACTAATGGCAATAGGATTTCACTTTGGAGCAATGAAAATGTTCTGGAATTAGATGATGATAATCATTGCACAATTTTGTGAATAAGTGAAAAGAACTCTGAATTGTACATTTCACAAAGGTAAATTTTATGGTATGTGAATTGTGTCTCAATTTTTTAAATTAAAAAAAAAAAAGAAAGACAGCCAGGTATGCTGGCTTATGCTTGTAATCCCAGCACATTAGGAGGCCAAGGCAGGAGGATCACTTGAGGTCAGGAGTTCAGGACTATCCTGGGCAACACATAGTGAGACCCTGTCTCTACTGAAAATAAAAACTAAGAAATAGCCAGGTGTGGTGGTGCGTGCCTGTAGTCCCAGCTACTTGGGAGGTGGAGGTGGGAAGATTGTGCTCAAGAGTTGAGGCTGCAGTGAGCTATGATTGCACCACTGCACTCCAACCTGGGCAAGCTAGCAATTGTGTGCACCCACCTTCACAACTGTGGTCATCTGAAATACTGTGACAAACAACTTAAGTCTTTGATGAGGTTGTTCAAAAACCACAGTGGATTACCACTACACATACAGATCCTGTCTCAAAAAAGAAAGAAAGAAAAAAAGAAAGAAAGTGTTTCAGGAGAACTTCCGTTTTCAGCTCTGACGTGCTAACAACTTAGAAGTCATCACTCTTCACCCTTACAACAAGAAAATCTGAACACACTGAAAATCAATAACTTTTCTTTGGCTCATCAGAGAACTGAGGTCAGAGGGCAAACAGCCACCCTAAAATATGCAGAGATGACTGAATCCAGTGACTCCCAGCTGATATCTGTTTACCTAGGGAAGAAGCCTTTGGAATAAATTGGTGGAAACACTTAACTGGTAATTTTGGTGAACTGTTGGAGGATGAGTGTGTACTAGCCTGAAAGTTAATCCCGGCAGCTGCAGTCTTAGGGGGCCCCCACATTTTCGTGGGTTTCACCTCTAGGAATCCCTCCAGGTTTTTAGAGTAAAGAAGTGAGAAAGTACCCCACCTGGGCTGGCAATGGAAGGGAAAGAGTAGCCATTGCAATTTACCCAGAGCGTCCTCCACAAAAAAGTCCTGCTGTCCGGGGAAAAAGACTCCACCAGAGCCCTTGGCCTTCCTATCTTACCTAAGTAGGGAGATAAAAAGCTAATCAACACTTGTGAAGGTCATGGCCCAGGAACAGCAGCACACCAAGTAATTCAGATTCAATCATAAGATTATAAAATACTTATCTTTTCCATACTATACTACTACACCAATAGGGCTTCAGGAAAATGGGAGGTGTCACCTGGAAAAGTAGGAAGACACAGACTGTCTTTGAGGAGGAATACTTAGGAAAGCCCTACGTGAACAGGGATAATGAAAACAAGGACACTAGAGGAATTTGAAGTCTCTGGCACTACAGCTACAGAAAACATTAAATACAGCCTAACTGCTGGACAGAATAACATAAAACCTCACACTTAAGGCCTTTATACCTCTATTCTTATTACCCAATACTTAATGTCCAATTTTCAATAAAAAATTACCACACAGAAATGCAAGAAAAAACATAATCTGAAGAGACACAACAAGCATTAGAACCAGGTTCAGCAATGACATAGATTTTGGAATTATCAGGCAGAAAATTAAAATAACTATGATTAATATGGTAAGGGTTCTAATGGGGAAAAAAAAAGTAGACAATATGCAAGAACAGTTGGGCAATGTAAGCACAGAATAAAAATGCTCTAGAAAAACACAAAAGAAAATACTGGAAATAAAAAACACCATAACTGAAATAATGAATGTCTTTGATGGATCATCAATAGAATGAATCCAGCAAAGGAAAGGAAGAGCTTGAAAATACATCAAGAGAAACTTCCCAATTTTAAAAGCAAAGAGTAAAAAGAATGGAAGAAAACAGAATAGAAAATCCAATAACTGTGAGACAATTTCAAAAAATTTAATATGTGGGCAACTGGCATACCAGAAGGAGATGAAAGAGAAAACGGACCAGAGGAGATACTTGAATCAATAATGACTGAGAATTCTCCAAAATTAATGACAGACACCAAATATTTGATCTTGGGAGTTCACAGAACATTAAGCAGGATAATCACCAAAACATCTACCTGACATACCATATTCAAAGTGACAAAAAAACAAAGATAAAGAGAAAATAAAGAAAGAAGCCAGAAGGGAAAAAAGCCCCATCTTACCTATAGAGGAACAAAAAAAAAAAAAAAAAAAAAAAAAAAAAAATGAGTGGACTAAAATAGTTAAAGTGTCCAAAGAAAACAACTACCAATATACAATTCTATGTTCAGTTGAAATAGCCTTCAAAATTAAGAGAAATAAAGGCTTTCCCATATAAATCTGAATTCCCATATAAATTAGAGGAATTATTGCCAATAACCTGCTTCACAAGAAATATTAAAAGAAGTTCTTCAGGAAGAAGAAAAATGATGTAGGCCAGAAACTCAGATTTACATAAAAAAATGGAAGGGCCCTAAATCAAGTATAAGTGGAGACAAAATTAAATTTTATGTTTCTTATTTTGATAATTTAATAGGTAATAGTTTAAAATAACAATAGAAACAATATATTCATTAATAATAACTTATGGCAAAGTGAAATGAATTACAGAAATGCTGTAAATAACAGGAGGGAGGAATTGGAATTCTGTTGTGGACCAAATGTTTACGTTCCCCTAAAATTCTTACATTGAACTGCTAATTCATAATGTGATAATATTTAAAGATGAGACCTTTGGGAGGTAATTAAGAGTTAGACTAGGTCACGAGGGTGGGACTCTCATAATGGGATTAGTGGCCTTATAAAAACAGGGATATCTCTGTCTCTGTCTCTCTTTTTTCATCCCTCCGTCACTCCCTACCTCCCCACACACATACCCTGAGAAAAGTCCATGTGAGACCACAACAAGAAGGCATCTGCAACCCAAAGAGAAAACCCTCACCAGGAACCCAATCAACTGGCATTTTGATCTTAAACTTCCTAACTTCCAGAACTGTGAGAAAATAAATTACTGTTGCTTAAGCCAGCGAGTCTATGGCATTTTATTATCACAGTCTGAGCAGACTGTTATAAAGACACTCTGTTACAAAATACATGCACTCTCCATGAAGCATCCCATTTTTAGAAATTGGACTAAGAATAATTGTAAATGTATATTGAAAACTCTAGAGGAACCACTACATTTTTAAAAATGAAATACTGATTTGTTAAGAGAGGGGAGAAAAATGGAATCATATAATGCTTCACTAAAGCCAGACATCAGAAAAAAGGGAAGATAAATAATGAAATAAGGAATAAGTACAACAAAGAAAAACAGCACAAAATGGCAGATATTAGTCCAAATATATCAATAATCACATTAAATGTGAATGGGCTAAATATACCAGTTAAAAGACAGAGTGCCAGAATAGAATTTTAAAAAACAATATCCTTTTATATATTGTCTACAGAAACCCACTTTAAATAAAATCTTGAACAGGTTAAGAGTAAAAGAATAGACAAGAGATATACTATACTAACACAAATCAAAAGACAGTTGGAATAGCTATGTTAATTTCATAAAGACAGACTTCAAAACAAGGAAAGTTATCAGGAATAAAGAGGGACATTACCTAATAATAAAAGGGGTAGTTTTCCAAGGAGATACAACAATCCTAAACACGTATGAACCCAACACAGAACATAAAAATATTCAGGACAAAAACTGATAGAAATGAAATAAGAAATAGAAAAACCTACTCCTACAGTTGGACTCTTCAACACCTCTCTTTAGTAACTGATACATCAAGAAGGCAGAAAATCGGTGGGAATAGAATCGATCTGAACAGCAGCGTCAATCGACATGATGTAATTTGCATTTATAGAATACTCCATCTGACATCAAATTACAACATTCTTCTCAAGTTTACATAAAGCTTTCACCAAAATGGACCAAATTCTGGGCCATAAAACACATTTTAACACATTTTAAATAATATAGGAATCATACATAGTATGTTCTCAGACCACAACGGATTTAAATTATATCAATAGTTATCAATGTCTAGATGTAAACAACATAGATTTGGATCATAATTCCAAAAGACACAATCCTGAATGCCATAATCCCAAATGTTGAAATCCCTAAAGATAAAAATCTCTAAAGTCTAAATTTCTAAAATCTCAAATACTGAAAATCACAATCACAGGATGGTTGCATCATGTCAGGCAGAACTATTACCTTGTTATTGTCTTTATTTAAAAATTAAGTATGACTTAAGGAGATGCGTATATGGGAGCCAAATTGACCAGGGGTGAACTTTTAGACTTAATTTTAAGTGTTGATTTGACTGGATTGAGAAATAGTGGGTTTACTAGAATCCTAGTAAAGCATTATTTTGGGTGTTGCTGTTTGATTGCCAGTATTCTTTCTGCTAAATCTGGGGTCTGTAATGTAAGTGCATGTGAAATGGGTTTTTGCATGCCTGAAACAACACAGAAGTATGGCACAGAAGATAGGAAAATATAATCGGGAATGCTCATGTCAGTGTTTATTAAATCACAGAATTTCAAAAAATGCAGCACCATATAGAAAGTGAATGTGAACATTTTCTCTGAGGACAGTCATGTGCTAAAAGGAAAAAGGCAGTTATTCATCATGATGCAAGACTTCAGAACATAGTTAATGACCATGAAAGTCAGCCAGCTTTTATGGACTATCCCTATGGAATTACGCATAATCTATACCTGAAATACCTTTTACTTATGTTAATTTGTTTAGGTTTTTAGGTTTTTCTCCTTTTGTGTGTGTGTGTGTGTGTATGATAGGGTCTTACTCTGCAACCTAGGCTGGAGTGCAGTGGTGAGACTCCACTGCAGCCTTCACCTGCCTGGCTCAAGCAATTCTCCTACCTCAGCCTCCAAAGTAGCTGGGAATACAACCACACACCACCATGCCTGGTTAATTTTTAAATTTTTTTTTGTAGAGATGGAGTCTCCCTATGTTGCCCAGGCTGGTCTTGATCTCCTGGGCTCAAGCACTCCTCCTACCTCCACTTCTTAAATTGCTGGGATTACAGGCATGAGCCACTGTGCCAGCACTTTCTTTTTTCAAGTTTTTTTCTCATTATTTAAAATTGTCAGCATTAGTTTTTACCATTCATTATGCTATGCATTTCATGTTTACATCATTTCCAATACTGAAAATAAAAATTGTATAGAGACTTTGACAGAGCTCTAATTCACTTTATGCATTTTTTACAAATTTGACTCCATGAAAGTGCACTATCGCAACGTTGACTTTGTGTGTAAGCATTGTGCATGTATGGAAAAATGTTGAAACTGTCTCAATAAACGAAGAGATGTCCTTTTTGTACATCTGCATTTGTGAAAGATAACATTTCTTGAGATCTTGGCTCTTCGGGAAGCTGTATATGCAGTGGTAATCTATTGTGGGTTTTTAACAATCTCATCAGACTTAGATTGCTTGTCACAGTATTGCAGACAACCACAGTTAGAAAGCTGGTTGCCTACAATTACCAACTATAGTGATACACGTTTATATGTTCCTTTTTTGACCTATTTCTTTACACAGTTTGTCTGCTCATAACTGTTATACCCATGTGACTGACTTTAGTATACCTGCTTGCAAAAATATGTGTTTTATTGTCTATTTTATTGTGTAAAGTGGCCTCTGAAGTGTTCTGTTATGTTTTTATGTTTCTCAAATACTTTCCCCTTTAAAAATTTCTTCTTTAAAATGTCTTTTAAATAAATATTTTTTCAGAATTATATTTTTGAAATTTTGATCTTTTGGGATTGTAAATTTTGGGATTTTAGACTTTGGTGACTTTTATCTTTTAAGATTTCAGCATTCAGGACTGTGTCTTTGGGATTATGATTGGCTCTCAAACAACACATTCCTAAATAACCAATGAATCAAAGAAGAAATGACAAGGAAAGTTAGAAAGTACTTTGAGGCCAGGCGCGGTGGCTCAAGCCTGTAATCCTAGCACTTTGGGAGGCCGAGACAGGCGGATCACGAGGTCAGGAGATCGAGACCAGCCTGGCTAACACGGTGAAACCCCGTCTCTACTAAAAAATACAAAAAACTAGCCGGGCGAGGTGGCGGACGTCTGTAGTCCCAGCTACTTGGGAGGCTGAAGCAGGAGAATGGCGTAAACCCGGGAGGTGGAGCTTGCAGTGAGCTGAGATCCGGCCACTGCACTCCAGCCTGGGCGACAGAGCAAGACTCCGTCTCAAAAAAAAAAAAAAAAAAAAAAAAAAAAAAAAAATAGAAAGTACTTTGAGATAAATGAAAACATGAAATATACCAAAACTTATAAGATGCAACTAAAGCAGCACTTAGAGAAAACTTTTAGCGCTAAAATGTAAAGATCAGCAAAGAAGAAAGATCTCAAATGAACAACCCAAGTCAACACCTGAAGAAACTAGAAAAAGGAGAGTAATTTAAGCCTAAAGCAAATAGATGTGAAAATAAAAATCGTAAAACAATTTTTTAAAAATCAACAAAACCAAATGCTGGTTCATTAAAAAAATATCAATAAAGTTAATAAAACTCTAGCTAGGCTAACCAAGAAAAAAGAGAGAAGACATAAACTACCAGTATCTGAAATAAAAGAGGAGTCATCATTACTGATTCCATGGACATTGAAGGATAATAAAAAATATCAAAAATTGCTGGGTGTGGTGGCTCACACTTGCAATCTTAGCACTTTGAGAGGCTGAGACAGGTGGATCACTTGAAGCCAGGAGTTTGAAACCAGCCTGGCCAACATGATGAAACCTCATCTTTACTAAAAATACAAAATTTAGCCGGCTGTGGTGGTGTATACCTGTAGTCCCAGCTATGAGAGAGACTGAGACCCAAGAATCGCTTGAACCCGGAAAGTGGAGGTTGCAGTGAGCTGAGATTGTGCCACTCTACTCCAGCTTGGGCAACAGAGCAAGACTCTGTCTCAGACAAACAAACAAATTTACACAAACAAACAAACAAAACAAATTCTAAACCTACACATTTGGTGACTTAGGTGAAACAGACCAATTCTTTGAAATATACACACTGCAAAAAACTCACACAAGAATATATAGTCTGAATACCTATGTAAACAAATAGACTAATTTGTAATTAATAAACTTTCAATAAAGAAAGCATTGGGCTCAGATGGTTTTCTTTGGTGAATTTTGCCAAACATTTAAGGAAGAAATGATACAAATTTTCTATAATCTCTTCCAGAAAATAGAAACAGAGGAAATGTTATGTAAATCATTCTATGAGGATAGAATTACTCTATTAACAAAAGCATTTGAAAACTTCACAAGAAATAAAAACGATGAAACAATATCTTTTTTGACTATAGGGCAAAAATCCTTAACTGAATAATGGCAAATTGAATCCAACCATGTATAAAAAGAATTATACACCATGACCCAGTGGTATACAAGACTGGTTTAACACTCAGAAAACCCGACATAATCCATACTAACAGGCTAAAGAGGAAAAATCATATGATCGTATCAGTGATACAGAAAAAGTATTCGACAAAATCCATTATCCATTCTTGATAAAATGTAGTAGGAATAAAGATGCAATAGACAGACGGTGTATTCCCAAATGTATATGTAGAAATCATATGTAGAAATCCTAACTCTTAAGGTGGTGACATTAGGAGATGGGTGCAGGAGGAAAGAGCTTTCATGATTGGGATTAGTGCCCTTATAAAAAAAGATTTCAGAGAGATCTCTCACTCCTTCCACCATATGAGTTCCCAGCAAAATGACAGCTGTCCATGCACCGGGAAGCCCTCACCAGACACTGAATCTACCAGGGCTTTGATCTTGGGCTTTCCAGCCTCCAGAACTGTAAGAAATACAGTTGTGTTGTTTATAAGCCACCTAGTCTGTGGCATTAATGTCATAGCAGCCCAAGTCAACTGAGACAAGAGGAGAACTGCTTCAACTTAATAAAGAGCAGCTATACAAAGAACTTACTGTTAACAGTATACTTAATGGTGAGAAGCTGGATAACTTCCCTGCTAAAATTAAGAAGAAGGCAAGGATAGCCTTCTCACTTGTTCTGTTCAATACTGTTAAGCATTGTACTGAAAGGCCTAGGTAACTACCTAGGACAATAAGAAAATAAAAGGAAATAAAGTGTGTATAGATAGAGAAGAAATAAATAAAACTGCTTTTGTTCATAGATAACATTATTGTTTATGTAGAAAATCCTAAAGAATCAACAACAACAACAAAAACTACCTGCAAATAATAAGAAATAATAACAATGTCTTAGGGCATAAGGTTAATACAAAAGTCAATTACTTTCCTATATACCAGCAATGAACAATTAAAATTTGAAGTTAAAAATCAATATCACTCAAATAGCACCAACCAAAAATGAAATACTTAGGTATAAATCTAGCAATATATAAGATCTATATGTCTAAAACTACAAAATCCAAATAAAAGAAATAACCAGATCTAAATAAAGGGATAGTCTGTGCTCATGAATGGGAAGATTCAATATTATTAATGAGTCAATTTTTCCCAAACTGATTTATAGAGTCAATACAATCCCAATAAAAATCCCAGCAAACTATTTTGTAGATATTGACAAACTGATTCAAAATTTTATATTGAAAGGCAAAATATCTAGAATAGCCAAGACAATAATGAAGAAAAGAAAAAAGTTGGAGGGCTTACACTAACTTATCTGAAGACTTACTGTATAAAGCTGTATCAATCAAGGTAGCATGGTATTGGCAAAAAAGTGGGCAAATTGATTAGTGGAACAGAACAGAGGCCCAGAAAGAGACTACACAAATATAGTCAACTGATCTTTGATGAAGAAGCAAAGGCAATTCAATGTAGACAGGAAAGTCCTTTTAACAATTGGTATTTTTAACAATTTTAGCAGTTGGAACACTTGGATATCATGTGCAAAAACATCAACCTAGACGCAACGCTTAGGCTTTCCCAAAAATTCACTCAAAATGGATCCTGGACCTAAAACATCACATCAGATAAAGGACTTGTATCAAAAATATACAAAGAACTTGTGAAATTCAACAATAAGGAAAGAAACAACCCAATTTAAAAATGGGCAAAAGATCTGAACAGATACCTCAACACAGAAGATATACAGATGGCAAATAAGCATATGAAAAGATGCTCAAAATCATTTGCCACTAGGGAATTTCAAATTAAAACAACAATAAGTTACCATCACATATCTATTACAATAATTCAAATAAAAAGAAAACCTGACAATACCAATGCTGGCAAAAATATGGAGCAACAGGCATTCTTATTCTTGCTGCTGGTGAGAATGCAAAATGGTACAGCTACTTTGGAAGATAGTTTGGTAGCTTCTTACAAGGCTAAACATAGTCTTACTATGTAATCCAGCAAGTATAGTACTAGGTATTTACGCAGAAGATTTGAAACTTATGACCACAAAAAAGCCCGCATGTGAACATTTTAGCAGCTCTGTTTGTAATTGCAAACTAGTGAATATGAAACAACAAAAATGTCCTTCAAAGGTGAATGGATAAACAGAACATGGTGTATTCATACAATAGAATACTATCAGCAATGAAAGCAAATGAGGTATCAAGGCACAAAAAGACGGATGAATCTTAAATGAATATTGCTAAGTGAAAGAAGCTAGTCTGAAAATGTTGCATATTGTACGACTCAATTACATGACATTCTGTAAAAGGCAAAATTATAGTGATAGTACAAAGATAAATGGTTGCCAGGGGATTGGGGGGGATGGTAAAGGGGAGAAGAGATTCATTAGGTGAAAAACGGGAGATGTTTAGGTCAGTGAAACTATTCCAAAACTATGGGGTAGGAGGCAGGACTTGACTCCAGAGGTGGGGCTCAGACACTAGGCCAAACTGAGGACTAGCTAAAACAGGGATGGAGTGGAAGCAGCTTTCCATGAGACACACCACCAGTGTGCCTTGTCAGTTTACCATCACCATGGCAACACCTGGGAGTTACTGCCACTCTCTATGACAATGACCTAACAACCCAAAAGTTTCCACTCTTTTCCTAGAGATTTCTGTGTAAACAGCCCCTTAGTCTACAGTATGTAACTAAAAGTTGGTATAAGTACGACTGCAGAACTGCCCTGAGCTGCTGCTCTCAGCACACTGCCTACGGGGTGGCCCTGCTCTGCAGGAGCAGTCACGGGACTGTAACACTTTTAGAGCTCTAATAATGCTGCTTCAACAAAGCTGCTTTCATCTACCCTACTACTGACTCACCTTTGAATTATTTCCTGGGTGAAGCCAAGAATCCTTGCAGGCTGAGCCCCATTTTGGTGTTTGTCGGCCCTACATCAATGACACTGTAACGGTAGATTTATGACACTATGCATTTGTCAAAATCCATAGAACTTTACAGAACAAAGAATGAACCTTTAATGTATGTAATTTTTTTAAAAAAATTAGGAGGTTGAGGGAATCTCAGGATGAAATGTAGAATGTGACCAAACAATCTAACTGCATTACAAATGTAGGAAACAACCTCACTGAAAGGGAAAGGGTGTTAACCTAAGTAACTTTGGAAATGAGTGGAGTCTATAAGACTAAAGACAAAAGGAACTGTACATAAAAACTGGAGGCTAGTTGATAAAATTATTTCCTATGAGGATACCAGTTAACAATTCTGATACTGCTACCTACATACACTGGAATTGGATAATTAAATAAATGGATGATGAGTGATGGGACCATGTTTCTCATTGCTGGGGTGAGAGATTGCAGATAAGTAAGGGGAGAAGGCTAGAATAATTCATGTGGTGACAGATTAGGATTGGAGATAGCAGTATGAATTTATGTTTAGTTTAATTTAAATACAGATGGTTATATATACAAATATTTATAAATATATGTATATACATGGGCTACTATACACACATATATTTCCTTGCTAAGTCAGCTGAAAAGGCCTAGAAACAATAACACCCTATAATAGCATGCACACCTAGAGTTTGGAATGTCCTAGAGACTTGTTGAATGGCTTTGTCCAAAATGCTGACAGCGATATGGACAATAAAGTCCAGGCTGAGGTGGTCACAGATGGAGATGAGGAACTTATTGGGAGGTGACTCTTGTTATGTTTTAGCAAAGAGACTGGCAGCATTTTGCCCCTGCCCTAGAGATTTGTGAAACTTTGAACTTGAGAGAGATGATTTAGGGTATCTGGCAGAAGAAATCTCTAAGCATCAAAGCAGTCAAGAGGAGACTTGGGTGCTGTTAAAGGCATTCAGTTTTAAAAGGGAAACAAAGCATAAAAGTTTGGAAAATTCACAGCCTGACAATGTGATATAAAAGAAAATCCCATTTTCTGAGGACAAATTCAAGCCAGCCACAGAATTTGCATAAGTAATGAGGAGCCAAATGTTAATCACCAAGGCAATGGTGATGGCAGCCCCTCCCATCATAGGCCCAGAGGCTTAGGAGGAAAAAAAAATGGTTTAGTGGGCCAGTCCCAGGGTCCGTCTGTTGTGTGCAGTCTAGGGACGTGGTGCCCTGCATCCCAGCTTCTCCAATCATGACTAAAAGGGGACAAGGTAAAGGTTGGGCTGTTGCTTCAGAGGGTGGAAGCTTCAAGCCTTGGCAGCTTCTCCTTGGTGCTGAGCCTGCCGGTGCACAGAAATCAAGAATTGAGATTTCAGAGGATCTATGGAAATACCTGGATGTCCAAGCAGAAGTTTGCTGCAGAGGTAGGGCACTCATGAAGAGCCTCTGCTGGGGCATTGCAGAAGGGAAATGTGGGGTCAGAGCCCCCATACAGAGTCCCTATTAGGGTACCACCTAGTGGAGCTGTGAGAAGAGGGCTGCCATCCTCCAGAACTGAGAATGGTTGATCCACTGACAGCTTACACCATGAACCTGGAAAAGCCACAGACACTCAACACCAGCTTGCCCATGAAAGCAGCTTGGAAAGAGGCTGTACCCTGCAAAGCCACAGGGATGGAGCTGCCCAAGACTGTGGGAGCCCACCTCTTGCATCAGCATGACTGTGTTGTGAGATATGGAGTCAAAGGAGATCATTTTGGAGCTTTAAGATTTGACTGCTCTGCTGGATTTTGTATTTGCATGAGGCCTGTAGCCCCTTTGTTTAGACCAATTTCTCCCATTTGGAACAGCTGTATCTACCCAATGCCTGTACCCCCATTGTATCTAGGAAGTAATTAACTTGCTTTTGATGTTATAGGCTCATAGGCAGAATGGACTTGCCTGGTCTTTGATGAGACTTTGGACTGTGGACTTTTGAGTTAATGCTGAAATGAGTTAAGAATTTGGGGGACTGTTGGGAAGGCATGATTTGTTTTGAAATGTAACAAGGATATGAGATTTGGGAGGGGCCAGGGGCAGAATGGTATGGTTTGGCTGTGTCCCCACCCAAATCTCATCTTGAATTGTATCTCTCACAATTACTACATATCATGGGAGGAATCTGGTGGGAGGAAATTGAATCATGGGGGTGGGTCTTTCCCATGCTGTTCTAGTGACAGTGAATAAGTCTCACAAGATCTGATGGTTTTAAAAACGGAAGTTTTCCTGCACAAGTTCTCTTCTCTTGTCTGCTGCCATGTGAGATGTGCCTTTTACCTTCTGTCATGATTGTGAGGCCTCCCCAGCCACGTGGAACTGTAAGTCCAATAAACCTCTTTCTTTTGTAAATTGCCCAGTCTCTGGTATGTCTTTATCAGCAGTGTGAAAACGAACTAATACAGCAGAGACCAGAAAACTTTGGCAAAGGGTCAGATTGTAATTATTTTAGGCTTTGTACATCATATAGCCTCTGTGGCAATTACTCAACTCTACCACCGCAGCACAAAAGCAGCTATAGGTGACCTGTAACTAAACTGGTGTGGCTGTTTTCCAATAAAACTTTATTTACAAAAACAGGAAGCTAGGGATTTGGTGTATGGGCCAATGTTTGGTGACTCCTGGTCTAGAGAGACGATGCAAACAGCCCAGGGCCCTGACACTCCTTAGAACATCTTGCTTTAGAAATAATGCATCTCCTAGTCACTGAAATCCCTGTTTGCTTATTTTTTGTTACTTGCAGCCAGAAGCCCCCAGAGAGATACAAGTGTGCCAGCTCCTGTGCCCACTCTTTCCCTGTTTCCTACTGGCTGCACTGGGGTGAATGAGGGAGGCCGGGGTGAACAGGCAGCTGGATGGTGCACATCTGTCTGCCCATGTCTGACTGTCTGTCCATGGGAAGATTTTGAGGAAATTGGATGAGGAAACAGCATGGGTGAGATAGAGCATCCCAACTCTTCCAAACTGGTGACACAGAAGGCCGGCTGACTTCTCTGCCTCAGTTTCCATGTTTGAAGAATGGGGTGTTGTGAGAATGGAAGCAGTTGGGGAGTGCAGGCCTGGTCCCTCCTGGGAGCACATGTTTATCCCCCGTAGACAATGGACATGAGTCTGTCCCTAACCTCAGGCAGTGCAGTGACCTTGGGGAGGAGCCATGAACGCCACAAGCAGTGCAGTGACTACCTCGGTAAGCCGGCACAGAGAAGCTGGGGGCATCCTGGAAGGCTTCCTGGAGAAGGTGCTGTCTGAACTGGGTCTGGGTCTGAATGATGTCAGGGAAATGTGGGGTTTGAGAGAAGGGGATCACAGGCAGAAGGGGCAGCAGTGAGTACAGCCATAGGGAGAAAACGGGGTGTGTGGGGAGAAAATGGTGTGTGTTGCTGGAGCATCTGGGAGACACCAGAGAGAATGGGAAGACTTTGCAGGGCCTTGTGAGCCTCGAGAGCATCAAGGCTTCCTCGTGAGGCCATGGGGGCCACAGAGGATTCTAAGCTTCCCCAGATTTGGGGGTCCCCCAAGAGAGAGGGAGGAAGACAGGAGGCAGTGGTGGGCATCTGGGTGGTGTGGAAGCCTGGCCCAGACCACACAGTGGGGATGTGGGGAGGTACGGGTACCAGCTAGTTAGGGGTGCAGGTGGGTGGCATGGAGGGGAGGGAGAAGGGGCATCTGGGAGGAGCAGTGGGTGGGCAACAGGAGGCTCTGGTCAGGCGGATGACGGTCGCCACCAAGAATAAGCTCAGGAAATTCCCTGTTGCTGCTGATGGATTCCAGACGTTCCTCAGGAGGTGCCCACTGCTAGGCCTGATGCTCAGTGACAGACACGGAGGCGGCCAGACCAGGCGACTTGCTGATTTTCAGGTAACTTCCGGTCAGGATGAGCAAAGATTGGACATGCCAGGGATGCTCGCGTACCCACAGAGAGGCCCCGAGGCCATCCCCAGGGCGGCCTCGTTGACATCGGGCCTGTGAGGGGGAAGTGGGGGCCTCTGCCTGCCACCTGCAGTCAATACCAGTCTGCAGGTGCTGAGGCAAGGATGCATCTGTCCAGTCAACCGTGTCCCTGTCAGTGGCCCCTGGCACACAGTGGGTGCACAGTGCCTGCTCATCAGGTGGACCTAAAGGCGCCCAAGCCCAGGTCCCTTCTCACTGTTCTCTCCGGTACCTGTGTGATGCTCTGAAGCCACAGGAAGTGACATTTGTGATCATGCTGGGGCCTCTTGTCAGCTCACACTCATCACCCTTCTGGGCTGGTGTGCTGGAGAGTGGGGGGCCTGCCTCCCTTTGCAGGAGTCACTTTGTCATATCGAGCAGCAGCAGTGCTAAGTCCCCTCCCAACCTGGGCTCATGCAGCTACCCGGTTCACCCTCTTCCCTCTTTTCCCTGTATGGAAGGTGATCTCTTGATCTCTAAGCTGAAGATCCAGTCTTCTATAAACCACCCCCTTCCTCCAAAAATCCCACTCTCCTGCCCCTCACCTTACTGTGCTGGGGTTCCAGTTTGAGTCTGCCTCTAAAACCTGAAGGTGAATCCTCGGAGGTCAGGGATTGCGTCTGAGTGCTGGTATCTCCCAGCAGCTATCTCAGCCTGGCACCCCGTTGTGATTAAAGAAAAAAAAAATGTTGTGGATGGAGTGAAAGATGAAACCTTCCAGGTGACTAGCTGCTGCCATCAGAGAAGAACTTAGCATTGAGCTCGGCACTTAGTAGGTGCTCAGTAAGCGTCGACTGCTCTGATTTTGATCTGTGTCTACTTGGGCTATACTCAAGGATTTCGGGGGATCTCCTTCTTGATTAGAACCCAAGACTCCTCTCTCCAGCTGGGAAAGGCCATCTATTCTGTTCTGACCACCTGAGTGACACAGTTCTGTCTCCAGGCCCAGCCCAGGACCTGCAGGCTGATCCGAAGGTTCAAGGGATTCAATTGTAATATGAAAGCCCCATGTAGATGTCCACGTTAGCCTGAAGAGTGGCTAATCCTTGTGGGTGCCAGACACCCTGCTGGGATGATGTTACAGGCATTATCTCATCAGAAACACCGAGTGCCAACATCTCATGGTGCCAAGGTCAACCCCATGCTAGGGACCTGGTGGTTGAGGGTCTGCAGGGGAATGACCCCTAGCAGGAGGCAGCTGGGTTATCATGTTTGGTCCATTGCTCTCACCACTGAGGAGTTACAAGCTCTTTTGGTTTCTCTCCAATTCTTCATAATATCTGAGGTTTTTCTCCACCAGAAAGGGCCCTGGGAAGGCAGGGGGTGCTGAGTTCTGTCCTGATCTCATGGGCTGCTGTCTTGGGCAGCATTCCTCAAAGCAGTGAACTGTTTCTAGGGCCCTGAAGTCCAGATGCTTAGGAAACCCTGGGGCTGAGGCCAAATGGTGTCCAATCCCTCATGGTGGTGGAGTCTTTGCATCTTTATATTGACTGATTAAAAATAATCTTAATCAGACATTAAAGTTGATTCAGTTGACCCTTGGAACAACATAGGTTTGAACTGTGCAGGTCCACTTATACGTAGATTGTTTCAATTAATGGATTGGAAAATATTTTGGAGGTTTACGGCAATTGGAAAAAACTCACAGATGAACATGTAGCCTAAAATATTATAAAATGTTAAAAAGGTATGTCATAAATGCATGAAATATATATAGATACTAGTCTATTCATGTGGCAATCGACTGTTTATTAATCGGTAAGGCTCCCGGTGAACAGTAGGGATATTAGTAGTTAAGTTTTGGAGGAAGCAAAAATAAAGCATAAAGCCGGTGCAGTGGCTCATGCCTATAATCCCAGCACTTTGAGGAAGCTGAGGGTGGATCTCTTGAGCCCAGAAGTTCAAGGCCAGCCTGTGCAACGTAGGGAGAACTCATCTCTACAAATAATAGACTAATAAAAAATTAGTCGGGCGTGGTGATGCACACACACCTAGTCCCAGCTACTCAGGAGACTAAGGCAGGAGGACTGCTTGATCCTGGGAGGTCGAGGCTGCAGTGAGCTATGATGGTACCACTGCACTCCAGCCTAGGTGACAAGGTGAGATCCCCATCTCTAAAAAAAAAATTTTTTTACAAGCAACGCATGAACTTTTGACAGCAGAGGGTTTCAGTGTGCCTTGAACCCCTTGTTGTTCAAGGGTCGACTGTAGAAAAATAAATGAGACAGTTTCTATAGTGGTTACTGCAGGTGCCCCAGGCCCCATTGGAACCCTTTAGTGGGTCTGTGTAGCCCTCCCCCTGCCTCCATGAGCATTGCTAGTGGTTGACTTCTGGGAGGACAGTTCTGCAGCTTCTGAGACTCACTCCTCCATCTTGTGCGCCAAGAGCCAGAGGGGTCTGGGACTCTACCTTTCCAGGGTCCAGAGCCCCGATAGGTCCCTTTGGGATCAAGTTGATGCTGGAACTTTGTCCACAAGTGTCTACCTTGCTCAGCTTCTTCCCCTCCTTGATCCTCTTCCCTGACTCCCTTAGCTGAAGCTCCCTGGGAGCACATCCTTAAAACGTCCTTAATCCCTTGTACACAAGGCCATGTCTGAGGGTTACTTCTGGAAGAACCTTACCTAAGATAGTTTTTTTTCTTGCAGACCTTATCAGAGCTTTCGTCATGCTATGGGGAATAATGATTTCCCAAGAGGGAGGAAAAGTATGTAGTGTTTTGCAAAATCATTTAACAACAATGACCACCCGTTTTACCAGAACCTGCCTGAGCTAGTGTTTTCACGGGGCTCCCTGAATGCTGCCTGAACTAATAAAACAGAAAGGTTGAATGAATTGTTCAAGGTTACACAGCAGCTCCGAGGGATCTCTTCCCCTCCATTGAATGCATCCGGGGTTGTTGTAGAAACGGGTGGGGAGTGAGAAGAGCTACATTTGGCCAAAGAAGTGAAAAAGCCTCATTCCAAAGAATTGTAAAATTTATTGTATAAGTATTGCAGCTTTTCAGAATGTCATCATTGCCACTAATGATTACTGATACACAACAAGCAGTTTCTTCAGGCCTGTGGATTGGCATCCAAATACAGAGTCTTACGCAGCGGGGCGTGGGTGCGTGCCCCGCGTGCCACAGAGCGCTTACATAAGTTTAACTTGAACAGAGCTTGGGAAATGGAGCTGCAAAGGAGAGCAGTTCCCACGCCAGGAACCAACGTGAAAGCATTGGAATCAGCACAACAGCCATGGAATCAGGCAGGCAGGGGAGGACGGGCTGTGTCCTTCTGAGCTCTATAGTACAGCAAGATTTCAAGCAGTTTCCAGAAAAAAAACACAACAACAACATTTTCTTTCCTTATCATCGGGATATTTCATGGTTCTGGAAGCTTCGTGTTGCACATAGGAAAAAAAATTTCTCTGAAACGTACAATTCATAGGGACGACCAGTGAGGACAGGGCATGAACCCGGCTCTCCCCCAGCCCTGATTTTTGCTACATATGGGGTCCCTTTTCATTCTTTGCAAAAACACTGGGCTTTTTGAGAACACGGATGGTTCTTAGCACAATTCGCGAAATCGTCTGTGCAGAACCGGGCTTTGCAGGGGAGATAATTTTCCTCCTCTAGAGGAAAGGTGGTGATTGACAGGCAGGGAGACGGTGACAAGGCTAGAGAAACAGTGACGAGGCTAGAGAAAGTCACCCTCGGCCTTCCCTGAACTGGGATGGAACGGCAGACCCCTGAAACCAAGCTGGTCCCCCTCCAACTAGCCACTTCCGAGAGCCCCATCTAACTTCTTACTGGAAAAGAGGGCCTCCTCAGGGGCAGTCCAAGAGTCTTCAAAGATAATGTGACAACTACCATCTAGAAGAAAGGGTGCACCCCCAGCAGAGAAGCGAAGAGCTTAACTCTGGTCGTTTCCAGAGACGACCTGCTGGCTGTCTTGGGATGCGCCCAGCCTTTGATAGGTCAACCGCTCCCATGAACTTCTGCCATCCGCTGGGCACGAAGCCGGGGACAATGGGCTTCAACACCGGGTTGTCACGAGAGGGACAGGCTCTGTCCTCAAGCCGGCTGAGGGCAGCAACCACTCTCCTCCCTTTTCTCATGCAAAGCCATTCCCAGAAATCCAGACCATACCATGAAGCAACGAGACCCAAACACTTTGGCTCAAGAGGATATGGGGACTGCCTCAGCCTGGCTTTGGGCTGACGCCATGCACACACACAAGGTCCACTTCTAGGTTTTCAGCCTAGATGGGAGTTGTGCACAAACCTTGGCAAAAAAGATTGGAGGAGCAGGAAGGGTCACCTCACCAAGCTAGGCACCTCCTCAGCGGAGAGAGGGTGAGGATGCGCGAGGACGATGGGGTGTCTGAAAAGCAGGAGCCCTTGGTGGACCCTGGGAGGGGATACCAGTCCCAGGTGAGTGAGGCACTGGCCAGGAATGTCCCCACCCTGCGACAGGAGTGTCACTGCTTCTTCAGTAAGGCACTAGAGACACTTCACATAAAGGAAAGATACGTTTCAATAATCTTTACAAATGTGTCCTTGTACCTTTCAGGATAACCTGTATTGATTTCTCTACAGGACCTTTTCAAAGAATCCTCTTCTAGAGAGAAACAAATTTTAGGCTGACGACTTCACGGAGAGACAGGTTCTGCTGTTGCCAATGAACGAGAACTTTCTACTAGGCTGGCGGCACGCAGAGCCCACGTCCGTCAGCTGCCACCTTCTTAAAGCACGTTTCACACGCATGCAGTTCAGGTGGCTAGAACTTCAAAACTGTGCTCAGGTTTTTGTTTTGGAAGTTAAAAAAGTTGTTCATAAACAATAGTTATTGCCTCTTATATCTTTCTTTTATGTTAGTCTGCTAGTCAGCATTCTGCCCAAAATGGAAAGCCACTCCCATGGGAAGGGAGGGGGTAGCAGCTGGGAGTCTGCTCTTCCAGCTGGGGGACCTCCCACCCCCATGGGGAGGAAACACGTCGAGCTCCAGCCACTGGCCCCAGTGGGTCCCAAGGCCCCACCCTTCATGCTCTCCTCTCGTCACCTCTATTTATGCTTGCGTGCCCCTTCCCCCCTTCACCTGCATGTCACCAGCAGGTCCCGCCAACCCCAAATCTATTTGGTGAAAATCTGAAGAACAAGAGCAGCCTAACAGAGATGTAAATGAAAACACAGATCAACAGACGCACCAGAAGTGAAGCATTGTTTCTGCGGGGTAAGGAGATGGAAAGATGGAAAGAGAAAAGGTGAAGAATTCTGCACCCGCAGCTTGGGTTGGTGTTGGCTCAACTGCTTTACTCACTTTATTTAACCCTTTCACCTATCCTGGGAGAAACCCGGGCTTGTCACCTTTTCATGTTGGGTTATCATCTGTTTATTGGCCTCTCAAGTGAGAATTGATCCGTGAAGGGAAACAGACAGGATGAGGTCAGATGGCGAATACCCTGGGCCTTCCTAGGGTCCAGTGCGGCAGTTACCGCACCTGCCTTCACCTGTGAACCTTGAGCCGGCTGAACCACCACCAAAGCGCCCTGCACAGACAAGACATCGAGCCCTCTGGCTTGTCCCTGGCAGCCCGTGCACCAGCCACTGTGGCTTGTGAAGGGCACCATGCTCCACCCCACGGGGACCTTCATGGTTGGAAAAAACAAGAGGAAAAACTAATTCCTTCGGTAACAGTTTATTTTCATTTTTGGGAAAGGCAAAACCACTACCTGCAACTCCGTGCCTCCATGGTTAACTTTCCTATTTTGCTTGTGATTTAAAGGCTGTTCTGGGCCAGAGGGGGAAAAAATGTGTCTCCTTCGGTAGGGAATGTATAACGTGGTGATAACCTGTCACTAGGCAGAAGCAGCATCCACTCTGCAGGGACAGCGGCCCCTCGGAAAGCCCGCCGCTCCCAGCCAAGGCCTCTCTGCAGACTCCACGGGGGCTACCCTCTGCCGTCAGGCGACTCTGAAATTCCGACATTTCTCCCTTAAAGTCTCAACAGACACGAGAGAAGTTTCCATCAAGCAAGCACTGACATATTTATATTAAAAAATAGTGCAAAATCTCAACATTTATATAAATAACTCTAAACCCCTGCTTTGTAATTTTTTTCTTTACAAGGTAATACACACTTTCTGACTTGGCACTCAAAAATTGCCATTTTTTTTCCTCTTCTAGTTCAGAAAACAACTTTTTTTTTTAATAGGCCTCTTCTAATACAAAAATACTCCTGCCCTCGCACATACAGTTTCTCTTATCTTATATATATATATATAATATTGCAGATCTTTAAACAAAGGTTTTGTGCAAATATGTCTTTAAAGTTAAGTGAAATTATCATAAACAAAAGAAAATAAGCATTCACGCACGCAGCTCAACTAGAAACAAGAAAGACTACTGTAGAAACTTTTTTCTCTTTTGCCTTCAAGACACAGCTCAACAAAGAAACGTGTTTTTTTTTTTTCTTTTTTGCAAGCTCTCTTAGCTTGTGCATTCAGACCAGACATCACATGTAAATATTTATACACAGGGAGGTGGGAGGGGAGGGGTACACGGCGCATTGCTGTGCCCCCCGCCTTCCTCTCACTCCTCTTCTAAGAAGCGCGGAGTGTTCTGCCTTTTCACCTGCGCAGCCCCTGCCCGGCCCCCCGGGGACCCTAGAGAGCGTGTCCTTTCTGTTTATCCTTCTCTTTGCTCCAGATGGCTGCACTCTCTAGGGGCGCGATGTGTGTGTGGTGGAGCCGGGTCCCCTCCAGCAAGGAGGGCGGCCCACTGCTCTGCTGGTGCTGGAAGGAGGACCCCGGGTAGTGGCCGATGACCTCGCTGTAGGTGGGCGGCGGCCCCTCCATGCGCCCGCCGCTGCCGTAGCATGTGGCGCTGATGCCCGAGTTACTGCTGGGGGGGCACGGGCCGCCCAGCCTGGCACTATCCATCAGGTCACTGTCGAAGATGGTTCTGTTTGGGGGTGCGCGCACCGACTCCCGGTTCAGTTCCAGCTGCTGCTCGGGGTCCCGAAGCTGGAGGGTGCAGGGGCCCTGGTAGGGTGGGGGCTCCTCCCCGTCCGACAGCGAGATGGTGGGGGGCAGGTCGATCTCGTGCTGCAGGTACGGGTAGGTGGGTTGGAAGCGGTGGAAGCGGTCCCGCTGGGCGAAGGGCGGCACGGCCAGGCGGTCGGTGGGCCGAGGCGGGGCGTAGACCTGCGGCTGGAGGAAGCAGAACGGGAGTGAGGGAGGGCGGCCTTCCCAGGTCGGTCGTCCAGAAGCGATCCTGAGCCTAGAGTTCTGCTGCATGGGACTTGGCTCTCTGGGGAGAGGGAGAGGGCGGCAGGGCTGGCTGGGGCAGGAGCCGACAGCCTGATCCCGCGGGGGGCCCTGGCCTGTGGGCAGCACTGCAGAGCTGCACCGCCTCCTCGGAACAGGGGCAGCGTCCGGGCTCCCGTGTGCAGACAGCAGAGAGCTGGACTGCTCCCTCAGGGGCAGGGAGCAGATTATCTCGGGCAAGGAGGATCCCAGCAGCAAGGACACTGCAGAGAAGCGCGGAGGGGTGAGCCTTTAGCAGCCCACACTGCTTTCGGGGAGCAACCCGGGGTGGGGTGGGGCTGTTGGAGGGGAGGCCGAGGGAGGTCTCACCTCTGGGATTCCGCTGCCTGACACTGTGCTCTCGGAGGGCCACAGGCATCCTTCCTGCATGGGAGGAAACGTACAAGCAGGGTCAGTGGGGTGGGCAGGAGGGACAGCAAAGGCTCAACCCAGATTCGACTCTTATGCCTTTACCCTGGAATCAGCTCTTGAACCACCCACCTCTCTGCTTCCGCACCAGCTTCCCCAGCCCTGGCCCTGGACGCTTTTCCAGGACATGACCACAATCGCCTCCTCACTGATCCCTACGGTGCCCACTGCTGTCCCCCAAAAATCCAGCCTGACACTTTCCGAAACATACACCAACTCGTGAGGCCCCCTTCTCAAAGCCGGCCGTAGCTTCCCAGGGGCCTTAGTGGCTACTCCTGAGGCTGAGCGTGGCCTCAGCCCCTCCTCACCCCTGGCCCCACTCCCCTGGGCCTGGGTCCCCTGCTGGCTGTGTGACCTGCGGCAAGTTATTTAATGTCAATGCTGCAGTTTCTGTACCTGAATTATAGTACTTGCGATTAGAGTACTTGCCTCACTGAGGTGCTCAAGCACTTGCTGAATTTGAACATAAAATCCACCCAGAGCCCACGTGGCACTCAGGTAGCATGTGAATGTGCTGGGTGTCACCTCCAGACTCCCACCAGTCACACTCACTGGCCCCACGGGGCCCCAACAAGCTGAGCCTGAGCCGCAGGTCCTTTGCACGGCCGCCAGGCTGCACGGCCAGCTCCTGTCCACTTTCAGTTCCAGCGTCCCCTGCAGACCCGTAGAGACCAGCATGTAACGGGCCTCTCGGGAACCTTGTCATCTGTTGATTCCCTTTCCAGCACCTGTCCTCCCTTAATCATTGCTTCTATGCATTTATTTCTTTACAGTCTTTCTCTCCCTCGATCTAGTGAGCCCATTATTACTGATATCCCAGTTCACAGGTGAAAAACAGGAGAGTTGAGGAAAGTACTCAAGGCGGTTGCTCTGCCATAAAACAGTGATTCGGTCTCTGGCAAAGGAGGAGTGTGGTTCCACTGCGGTGCCAAGCTCTGGTCTGGGTGCAGGGGCACAGCTGCCACTTCATGAAGCTTACGCCATCTGCTCTGAGATTATAGCAGGGGCCTGGACCTCCTCCCAGGAAAATGAGACCCCATGCCAGGGCCAGTTCTTCTGAGTTTCCCCAAATGCCATGACAGCGAGCCCTGGGCCCGGGGAAAGGGATGTCTGTTACTTTTATAGCTTCATTGAAATATAACTGATATGCAAATAAATGGACATATTCAAAGCATACAATTTGGTAAGCTTGGGCATGTATTTATACCAAGAACCACTTACCACAATCAAGATAATGAGTACGTCCATCACCTCAAAAGTTCCCTTGGGGCAGGTTTTTTGAGGGTTCCCAGGTAGGACACCGCTCACCTGCAGCCTGGGTAGAACAGCTAGAGGGCGGTAATTTCCCATATGGCCACTAGGAGGCTCTGTGGCCCTCAAAACTGTCCCATCAGGAACACTCCTACCCCTTAAGGAGGTCTTATCCTGCCTTGTCTCCTGATTTAGTGAATGGGCTCTGACATTCTTCAAGTTGCAAAGCCAGATCCACGGGATCATTCCTGACAGCTCCTCTCACCACCACCCTTGTTCCACCCACCCGCCCTTGATCTCCTCTCACTTCTCCCTCTATTAAACAGTTCTATCCACCTCTCTCCCCAGCATCTGTGCCTAGTGGACAGCAAAGTTCTCTGGAGCCAGCGCCTCCACGTGCACACATTCCATCTGCAGCCTGCAAAAATACAGATTCTGCAGCAGGAGGACCGGTGAGGCTACGTGTCTCACAATCTCCCAGAGGCTGCGAGTTCTGCTGGTCTTTGAGGTCCTTGAGGGGTCTTCCAGGGTCTCCTCCTCCACTCTTGCCCTTCCCCATGGCCCTTCCTCCTCACAGAAACGGGAACATCTCCCTCAGACCCCCCACCCCACACACTGTCACTCCACTGCTTAAACCCTTTGGGCCCCCCACTGCCTCCAGGAGAGAAAGTTCCAACCCCTTACCGAGACCCACGCCCCTGTAGATGTCCACGGCTGTAGTACAGCTGTTTCCTTTAATGAGTTTTCCTATCTGTATAGCGGGCTGATGACAGCACCTGCAATGCACCATACAGTGTGTTCTGTAAGGTGCCCAGGGAACACAGACTCTCACCTCTTGCCTTTGGATTTGAGCCCATTCTGGGCCTGGACCAATGGCCCCTCTTTCCTCCCTTTCCTGAAGAACTTTGACCTTCCCCCCACGCCTCTCGAAGGCGAAGACGTGCTAACCCCAGGCGAAGACATGCTAACCCCGGAGCTCTCCGTTAGCCCTCAGGCAGATCAGGCACCTCCTCCAGTCTCCTCCAGTCCCCTCCTGCACCAGAGTCTTTGTCCCTCTGCCCCTGGTAGCCTATTCATGGGTTTCACTCGCCCTGCAGGAGCTGCTACCATTTCTCCAATGCCAGGCGCTGCGTGGTATGCAGTCAGTGAGTGCTCAGGTTGCTACTCGAGTGCGAAAGTTGCTGGGTGACCTGTGCAAGTCATGTTTGTGGAATTAAGTCCCAAAGTGACCTGAGAAGTGGAGGGAGGGGGCTCAGCTTCAGAATCATCTGGAACCTTCCCCAGCCTCTGGCTATGTCTGGCAGTCATCCCCAGGTGGAGGACAAGGACAGGTTCCAATCCTATAGCCACTGCTGACAAGCCCCCTGCTCCCAGCAATCTCCAATCACTCCTAGGCTGCCAGGGCTTGGGGTGGACTCCTCTTCTTGGAAGTGGGTGCACCCAGTCTCCCTGCACCTTCCCCATCTAGAGGCTTCTAGACCAAGGGTCTGAAAACTGTTTCCATAAAGAGACAGAGAGTAAAATATTTTCTGCTTTGTGGGCCGGCGGGTCTCTGTCATACCACTGAACTCTGCTGCTACAGTCAAGCGCCGCTATGGGCAAACGCACTGGAAGAGACTTCATTCACACTTGGAGAAGACCTCAGTGACAAAACCAGGCAGCTACAGTGAGCTGACGCTCAGGCAGCTCCTCCCAGACCCCTCCAGAGTCTTAACACCACGAGGCCAGAACGCAGCTCCCCATTCTTCCCCTGGAGTCCCCAGGCACAATCTTCCCATCCCAGGGGACAGGATGGCCTTCCATCGACCAGCGAGGACTCAGAGATGTCTCTAAAGAGTGAAAGATGATTCTGGCCAGGACACCAGGACACAGCCCAGCACAAGGGGCCTGGGGGAATTCGGTATCTCCTGAGGCCATGGGAGTGGACGCAAGGTCTCTGGCTCCTGCAGTTGGCAGATTGTTGCACACTGGCCTGGCCACAGTCTTGTCCTTGCCCCTGGGAAATGGGCCCTTGGCGGGCTGGGTTCTCTCGGGAGCAGGAGACCCACGCTGAGGACTGATTTGGGGATAAAGAGGATAAAGGGTCACCCCATCCAAGGCCTGAGTTCCTGGTCCGAGCAGGCCTTGGGCACGAAGACTGGGATTGCCTTTCTGGATAAGCCTGAGGTCTGGGCCACTTGGTGGCTGGGCGGTCACTGCAGTGACATTCTGCATCACATCCCGGATACCCTCGGAGCAGCGCCAGGGTGGAAGCGCCATTCCTGGCCGAGGGGCTCGCCTGCACTGCAGCCTTACCCTCACAGGGCAGATCCTTGCCCAGTGTCACACAGCAAGGAGTTGATAAGGCCGGGACCGGACCTCAGAGCTCAGGGTCTTACCCGAGATGGTGAGGCAGGTGGGTGGCGCACAAGCTCTTGTCTCCATACAGGCAAGAGGGGACCCCCAGGGTCACCCTGAAAAGGGGCTGTGGTCGGATAGTCATGCCAGGAGCAGAGCATGGGTGCGCTGGGGTGATGCAGACTGGGCCCAGGGCAGGCAGGAGCTGTGTGTGGATCTCTATGGAAGGCCACGGGACACAGGGACTCCTGTCTGGCAGGGGGTCCCCAGGGGAGCTGCCACATTCTGTTTTAGGCCTAGCAAGACTCTATGTTTACCCAGCCAGGCACCCCAGGGGCTGTGCAGGTGGCTGGGGAGACAGTGGGAGGGGACTTTCTATTGGCCGCAGGTGTCCGGGAGCCAGGACAGAATTCTGCCCCCTTCCTGGCAGCAGGATGCCAGGTGCTGCCTCCCACTCCACAACAGCGAGGCCCTCCAGTCCGCCTCTGGGAAGGTATACGCTCCCCTAACTGCACCCTCCCCATGACCACGGGCCGCACACGCGTAGCTTCTACCCACTGTGGAGATGCACACACTGAGGCTCCCAGGGGCAAGGTGAGCCCAGCCTGGAGTGTGTGCCCCTCCAAGGCTGGTGCCTTCTGGAATGTCCAGGGCACCGTCACTCCCCAGCAGCTGAGGGAGGACAGAATAGGCTGTGGGCTCTTCAAACTGGCAGTGACAAGTAGTGTGGCCTCAGGCAAATGTTCCACCTCTCTCATTCCCAGTTTCTCCTCTGGAAAGTGGGGTGAACCCTTGAAGTCCCTGATGACATCCCTGGGCAGATGTAACCGGTGCTTGTTGCTGGAATGGTAGCAACAGCAAATAAACACGTAGCTGCTTGAGAGCAGTAGGTCTGCAGCACGCCCTCTGGACAGCATGCTGGGATGCACAGTGGGTCCCGGGTTTGGGGAGCCTGGCATTCCCATCAGAGGTCCCAGGGCTGATGCTCCTTGCCCTGGCAACCTGGTGACGCACTGAGGCTGAGGCCTGACGCAAGCAGAGGTGCCCAGACCTGCCGGCTCGGGACCATGGCCAATAGGCTCCTCAGCTGACTTGGCTCAGCCCAGGGACTCTGAGCACCGCCACCAACCCCAGGAGTTCCCGGAAGTGTGGAGGCCACACCCAGTGCTGCCTGTTCTGTGAGTCCTCCCCACACCTGGCGAGTCCCGGCTCGGAGACGTGCCGCAGCCCCGGGGCTGGCCACGTGCCACCTCCTCCCCGCAGTTCCCAGCCTGCTCTTTAAACAGCCGCTTCCCGCCCTACGTTGTTGAGTTACATATCCTGGGTGCAGAGATGGAAGCCATTCAGAGATTAACTCTGCGCCAGCCTTTGGTCCACCTACGGAAGGATACCCAACAGCAGGGTTTCAGGCGGCCGACGTGGAGCCAGGAGTTCACCGTCAGAGGCAGGCAAGTTCCCACCCACCTGGAGCTGCCCTGTTTGCCCCTGACTTTGTGGAGGCTTGAAGGGGCAATTCTTGGGGTTTCCAGAACGCCCATCAATGCTCACAACTCTGAGAGATCAACACCCAGGACTGTAACGGAGAGCAGGGTCCCTCCTGAAGGGCTCTGTCCTCCTCACACTACCGCTCCGACTTCACCTGGTCCTTCGCAGCTCGGCCTCCAGAGCAGCTCGCCCCGGCTTCCCAGCCACAGCCCTCGGCTTCCTTCATCCCTGCACCTGCTCTTGTCTGCACCCATCCAACTCACCAGCGCACCCCCTGGGACTGGCTCACAGCCACTTCCCAAACGCAGGGGGAGTTCTGCGTACCCCATATGTGAGCGCTGGGTAGAGATCGGTTGGGCGGATGGATGGATGGAAGTGCTTTTACAGCCAGTAGTGGCTGGACCCGTGCTCTGTGCTAAAGCCCCATATCTCCGGGGAGGTGGACGCGACTGTCAGCCCATTTTACATATGGGGGACCTGAAGCCCCCTTTTGGGGATCAGGGACAGGTCTGAGGGCACGTGGCCAGTACTGGTGGAGCTGGGATTAAACTCGGTCCCCAGGACCTGGTGTCCTGTTGCCTCTATGGCTCTCCACGGCACTGTGACCACATGACTAGATGTCAGCATAGCACGGGCGCGAGGGCAGGGCTGCCACCTCCCTTCCGTCTGGGTCAGGGCTGCAGGACTGCAGGCACCTTTCCCACCACTACCCCAGTGGGTGTAGAGCCAAATGCCGGCCCCTTGTCTCCACCATCCTGTTGCATCAGGCCTCTGTGTGGGCCCAGAACGCCTTCCTATGCTGCCTGCCCCAGGTGCCTCCCTGCTTTCAGTCTCATCCCTCTAGGTCTGTCTCCACCCAGCCCTGAGAGATGTGGGTCAGGACAAGGGTCAGCTTGCGCTGCTTGTGAGCTCAGCCCTGCCTCCCCAGCCGAGGGTTCCTTGCAGAGGCTCCCATCCATGTCCCAGTGGTCACATCTCCCGCCGCATGGCGCTATCACCACCGGGTGTCTCCTCATCTCCCTCCTGGAACGTCAGCTGCGTGACAGCAAGGACCTGTGTGCTGCCCACTCCCGGGGCCTCGCAGAGCCTGGGACCTGAGGCTGCTAGAGAGTCAGCTGAGCGCGTGAGTGGATCACGAAGCCTCTTCCCAGCCCAGCTCTTCATTCCCCACGTTCCTCCAGCATTTCTGAGGCCCGCCTGGCGGGTGCTTTCCTCCCATTTCAGGGGAAGAAGCTGCTAGCAGGTGGGCTCCTCAGACCCTGTCTTCCTGCCCTGAATCTGTTTCCTGCAAACACCGCCATTGGATCCCGTTGGAGTTTTTACAAGGGGCGTCCCACTGCCGCTGGGGCCTCAGGCCACAGACAGGATGGTGGGGCACTTACTGAGGACAGGGCATCTTCTCTCCTCCGCCCCTGGCTGTGCCGGCTGATGAAGGACCGCGCAGAAAGCTTGTAGTGGCTCAGCAGGCAGGTGATCACCACCACCATCACCATCATCACCACCACGATGATGATGATCTGAACAAACTCCAGCTCCGCTGTGGAGACAGAGAGGGACACGTGAGCGCCTGGACACCCGCAGGCCGCTGTGTTCAGCGCTCAGCCCTTTTGAGCTTTTGTACCTGCCTAGGGGGACGAGAGTGCAACCCCGACTCAGGAAATCCCCCGCCACTGTCCCGGCAAGGTCACAGGCGATGCCTGAGGCTGGGGTACGTGCAGGGAAGCCGCTCTCATGGGGGAGGAGGAGTACTGCTGGCTGGGAGAGCACCTCAAAGGAGTCCTGGGACCCAAACACCCCCTCTGTAGGGACTGACCCGAAGGAGGTAATGGGACAGGCAGGAGGAAGGCCCTGCTCTCTGCTGTCAGAGCCTCCTGGAGCTGTTCTGCAGATGCACGGCGTGATCTGACTGGCAGAAAGGGAGCCCTGCGCACTGGTTCCTGTCGCTGGGCAAAGGCTCAGGCAGATGGTCACAGACCTTCAGCTGTCTTAGGTGCCCAGGGAGAGAGCAGTTGGTAGGAGAAGGGGACCCGAGTGCGGAGAGAGGAAGTTGGCACCGAGTTTGGGGGTGGAGCTTTGTGGAATTAAATGAGGAGGAGCTACACGTGAACGTGTGTACGCAAACCTATGCAAACCTGACACTCCTACATACACATCAACACCCCAACATACACACCCCAACACTCCTACACACGCAACACACATGCCCCAACACTCCTACACACACATCAACACCCCAACACACACACCCCAACACTCCTATACACACACCAACACAAATGACCCAACACTCCTACACATGCAACACCCCAACACTCCTACATTCACGTTAACACCAACACACACCCAACACTCCTACACAAATAACACAACACGTACCCCAACACTCCTACACACACGTCCACACCAACACACATGCCCCAGCACTCCTACACACACGACCCAACCCTCCTACACACATACCAACACTCCAACACACACCCCTCAACAGTCCCACACACAAGTCAACATCCCAACACACACTTCCCAACAGACACAAACACAGTGCACCACACGTACCCACACACATACACATCTATGCCATGACTCACAAATACACGCCATGCTCAACAGGACGGGGGTGTCAGGACCCTCCTCCTGGTGAAAAGGCCTCAGAAAACCCACATTCCAGATGGCTGCAGATGCTGCGATTCACATTTTCTAAGGTTGGTTTTTTTTTTTTTTTGGTTTTTGATTTGTTTTTCCCCTAGAAGGCGGAAAAACCCTCAAGTGCTGGAATAGGAAGAAGGTTATTTTGATCCTGCCTGAGCCGGGCAGTTTCTGCTGACTCAAGCGGGTCTGTGCCGAAGCGGCCTCGGCAGCTGGCCGAGCACGGTGCCAGCAGAGCCCCCAGCAATGGGCAAGACGCCGGGTCCCTTGGAGGTGACATGGCAGAGTGGGCACCAGCCGGCAGCATCCACGGCTAAAGCTCCTCCAGCTTCGCCCGGCCCAGGACACCCTGCCCAAGGTGTGAGGGAATGTGACTCCCCAGACCCCGTCTGGCATGGGGGCAAGGAGGACTTCCCAGGGCTCCCTGGCACTAACAAGCAATTAGCCAGGCTCCCTGGGGGCCCCAGTTCAAGCCCAGTGCCACTGACTCAGCTCCTTCTCCTCCCAGGACCAAGGAACCAAAGCCGGGGGAGGGGGATCGGGGTGGGCAGGTGTCAGGTGGGAACTGGAGAAACAGAGCCGACGCCAGGCGCTCGGGCCATCAGACAGCCCAGGCAAGTACACTCCAAACCCGGGAGAGCCAGCCGCCTCCTGCCACTGGCTTCGCTCTCCCCAGGGCAGGAAAACCACCCATCCTAGGTGGGAATGTCACTGTCTGGGAAGCGGGCAGATGCCTCTCCACAGAGAAGCACTCCCACATGTGTGTCCACTGCCACCCCTTGTTCCCCACCAGGTTTTCCAGCACTTCCCCGTCTCGGGCACTTTCTGCATCTGCGCAACCGCTCAGGGCGCCCTTGTCTACACTGCCATTGAGCCAGTGTTGCTCACCTGGGGCCGTGTCTGCACCCAGGGAACATGTGGCAATGTCTGAAGACACTTTTGGTTGTCACAACTGGGGGGTGCTCCTGGCATGCAGTGGGTGGAGGCCGGGGCTGTGGTAACCGTCCTGCACCGACAGGACTGTCCCCCATGACCAAGAGTGATCCGAGCCAGTCAGTCGTGCTGCCGGCTGAGCACACACCTAAGAACAGGCGTTTTTATTATTATTCCCGTTTCACAGGTGAGGAGACACAGGCTCAGAGGGAAAGCGATTGCCTCAAGAAGTCCAAGCCCCTAGAGCTGGCGGGTACCCCCACTAGGCAGCCGGCCTCTGCACCAGGAAATTCAGTCTGAGCCTAGGCCTGGGTTGGGGTTCCTGGGTGAGATGCGTCCCCATCTCACCCTGGTGGGGCCAGGAGGAAGAGGATGAACTAACCAAGGGCTTTGGTGAGGCTTTCCCGAGCCCCGAGAAGGCTGGGGCCCTGCCTGCTGGGAACTCAGGCCCCAAGCCCTCTGCCGCCTGTGGGATACCCGCATGTTCCTGGTCAGGAGAGATCAGGCTTCAGACCCAGGTCGCTGTGGCCACACCTCCTGTCTCCCCAGACAGGCAGGTCCAGGGCTTGGGGCAGCCCAGCCTGATTCTGTAGGGCCCAGGTCCGTCTGTTAGCACTCAGGATAAAGCCGCATTCAGGGTACACACAGGGCTGGCTTTGTGCAACACCCACGCCCCCCACCCCCGGGGCCTGCAATTCCCTGCCCCCCAACCCTGTGCACTCTTCACCCCAGTCCCCCTCCCCAGATGTCTCCAGGGACCCTGCCCACACCAGCCCTGGAGGGAGGGAGGTGTGTGGCTGTCTTTGTCCCTGTCCCGGGCCCTGGCAGCCCGCAGGACCCAGACAGCAGCGAGACAGTAGCTGGGGCTGCAGGGCCGGCGGGACGCAGGGGCAACAGAGGAGGCCCCTGCAGACTGAATGGGTGTGGACAAATCCTCATGGCTCTCCTGGCCCCGCCAGGCTCAGCCCCAGCGGCAGGCGGATCTGACTTCTGGATGCCTGTGTCCACAGAGAGAGAAAAACGCTCCCAGAATTGAGCACCGGGCTCAGCAGGGCATCAAAGCATCACCCTGGTCCCCAGGGCACCAACCCCCACTGAGTCACAGGCCCAGGAAAATTCACACGGGGGAGGGGAGGGAAAAACTGTCCAGAAAAGAGGAACTACGACTGACTACTGGCGAGAACGGGCGAGCCAAGGGCCTGGGGCCAGGTTCAGGGAGAGGGAGATCTGCAAGGGTTGCCGAGACTGTGGCTCAGGAGCATCCTGGAGAGGCACAGGAGGTGGCAGGGAAGCGCAGTGGCTAACTCAGAGGGCCCGGGCCCCAGCCTGGCTCTCGGGGGCCCGCTTTGAGTCCATCACAGTCACCCTGTGTCAGCGGGGAACAGTGGGCAGCAGCATGTGGGCGGGGGGGGCACGTGCTCAGCGCGTAATGCTCCCTGGAGGTGGACCCGGACACACGGGGTGTTCACTTCCACCCCGGCTCCACCAGAACAAGGGTGGCCCAAACCCATCCACCCTCAAAGAGCCGACCTGCGCTGGAATCGCAGAGGGAGCATCTAATGGAAGACCCTGGAGGGCTCCCTGTAAGGCGGGCACTGAGGCTTTTGGTGCAGGGCATGGAGGGAGAGGCAGAGGAGGTCACAGGCAGAGGGTGTAGGTGAGCAGAGGCTGGAAGTCGGATCCTCCTGGATGCCCCTGGACATGCCCAGACATGGAGGTGCTGAGGGGGGCAAGAAAGGTGCCCCAGCCAGCAGCTGGGTCACCCCCACCCATCAGTAAGGGAACACCCTGGGCTGAGTATTCTGGCCAAGGAGACCCTGAGATCTCCATCCAGCTCCAGTCAAGCCCCACCGACCTGGATGCTGTGCGGGAGGAAGGCTGGTCAGGCACAGCAGCATCAGGGCCCACAAACAGGTCCAGTGAAAACCACCCCAGGCATGGGGTGAGGGGGCACCTCCCATGCACTTTTGCACCCCTGGTGCTGCTTCCAGGGGACACTCAGCTTTAGGGGACAGGAGCACACTTCTCTGGGGAGTGGACCATGCAGTGCCTGCTGGTGAGGTCGGTCGCAAACTGGAGACCCAACGGCATGTGCACCAGCCATCCCTGGCCCCAGCCGTGTTCCCACCTGGCATTACAGGAGCAGGGCTGTGGGCGGCCACCCTCTCCACAGGTCTGGTCCCAGGACCCACCTGGCCTGGGGCAGCCATGCCCTGACACTGTCGCTTCCCCACCCCACGCTACCCCGGGATGCCTGAGACTCAGCATACGGGCCTCTAAGGTGCACTCCAGGGCTCACTGCAGGCCGAGTTCATCAAGAATGGGATCCCTCCCCCAACACATCTCTCTGGGCAGGCACTGTGAATCCACCAGCAAAGACCCCTTGGGGGAGAGAAAGGTGCCTCCCCACAAGGGTCTCGGAGTCAAGTTCAAAACATGATGTGTGCATGAAGTGGCACCAATATAAACACGGCTCTCCACCCACGGCAGCTCACAGAATCCTCCTGCGCGCCTGTATTTGTCCCGAGGAGTGCAGGGAGGCTGGTGGGGCCCATTCCCAGTCGCAGCTTGAGAGCCGGACTCTCAGGATCAGATGCCTCGTGGGCAAGGGAAGGAACCCCAGCGGGACTGCCAACGAGAGGTGGAAGGAGAGGTGGCCCGGCGCGGCCACATCCCTCCTCTCTCCAGAGGACCTTGGAGCCGCTGTGCAGTTGTGGTCCTTTAAGGCTGGAACCTCATTCAAGAGTTTTAAAAGGGCCAAGCAGGCCACAACCAAGGCATCTGCAGGGCGGGCGGCTTCAGGATTTCTGGCCAAGAGTTGGGCCCCAGGTCACTCAGTGACTACCAGCAGATATGGAACCACACCAATCCTGCCTCAGTCTCCCTAATCTGACAGACTGCCCCTTTACCAAGGCATAGGCAAAGACATCCCAGGTCAAATGCCCAGTATGACACCTGCAGGGGTGGGTCCTACCACTGTCCCTGACCTAGGCTCAACTCTGTCGTGACCACAGGACTCACTGCCAAGCAGTCATGGACCACAAGGGACAGAGCAGGAGAGGGCAGGTGGTCTGGTTCACACCCAAACTCACTGTAGTCACTATAAGTATTGTCATGATTCTAACACATGACCCGGGGCCACTGAGCTGAGCCTCCCCAGTTTAGGTACCATCACCATGCCCATTTTGCAGATGGAGAAACTAAGGCTTAGGGAGAAGTAACCCTAGATGATGCAACTAGGAGCAGAGTTGAGACTTGAACCCAGAGCCGTCATATAGGAACTCAAAACGGGGAAGGGTTTCATTCTCCTGCTAAATTTTCCTAGCTTGCCCACAGCGTTAGTCCGCCCACCCCTGCCCCGGGAATCTGAGGGTGTGGTCCTCGCGCATCCATTGTCTGTGTGATGCTGTACGCATCTAACTCTGTGAGCGGAAGTTACCTCATCTGTAAAAAACAGAACCAACCAGGGGCAGGGGTGAAATAATGGATGCAAGAGCTCAGAACAGGGCAGAACACGGCACACTCCACTGTCACCATTGTCACAATCACTGACCCTCCTCTGGGGACAAAAAGCATCCCTCGTCCCCATGAGGCTCCCTGGAAATGCTGAGGTTTGCCAGCCTGCAGAGTACAAGCCTGCTCAGCCCGGTGTTCCCTGACTGGCTTCTGTCCCCAAGGTGGGAGATTTGAGCTCAAGTCAGTCCCAAAAGGTCACCCAGGATGGTGGCTGGACCCAAGGTCTCCTGGGAGCTAACAGGCACTGGACCCCGCTCCAAGAGCCCACCGTGGGAACAGAAGCTGCTGGGAAGAAGCATCCTGTCGCTCTCATTTCGTTCCGGGCATCAAGCCTGTGCTGGTCACTTGGAGGGCCGGGGGGCTCCTGCCATTTTTCTTCATAATTTTTCCCTTGGGGAGGGTAGTGAATGCGGCAGGCTCTCGGTGGTGACCAAGCCCATCTTCCACACACAAAATAAGGTCACTCTAATTTAGTCTAGTGTCCTCTTTCCTTGTGAATAATTTCACATTAACAGGTTCGTGTGCCTTGCTGGAGAGGCCCCATCCTCCTTTTCGTGGTCTCCTCCAGAGACAGGCGCAGTCCCTCTGGGAGGTGCGGGCACAGCTCTGCCTCTGTCCTGGTTCGTCCTACACTGGCAAGGCAGGAACCGTGAGCTGGCTGCTCCCTAGATGCCAGGCAGGGGGGCCGAAGCCTTTACGCACGTCGTCTGATTGAATTCTCACTGTCGTTCTGTGAAGTCGGTGCTCACAGGACCCCCACTTTGCAGAAGAGGAGACTGAGGCTGGGAGAGGTGAGGCAACTGCCAAAGACCACACAGTGCAGGGCTCAGAACTGAGTTCCTGTGACCCCAAAGCCTGAGTGTGTGTGCCCGACCCCCAGCAGTCCTGAGTGTGATTATCCCAGAATGTCAGAAACAGCGGGAGATCGAGCCAAGGGCTTGTGTTGAATGTGATTAATCTTGGGGTCAATGACAATTATCTGGCGTGTCGCCTCCAGCGCAGTCCATGAAGCTGGTATTTATGGCCTGTGGTGCCCACCTTCCCGCCAGCACAGAGCAAAATCCAGACGGTGAAGAAGGAAGCAGGTGCCAGGAGTTCTGGGCACCTGCCATGGCATAACATAGATGCTGACAGCTGCCCTCTCCTCTGCCACTTCCTGTGTGCCAAGCCCCTCACCACAAAAGACTTCACCTGTCTCTGAGTTTTTCATGACAAGCCCCGAGGGGCAGCACTGGCCCCAGTCACAGGCGAGGGACGGGCCAGGCCTGCTAAACCCCACGTCCGGGGCTTCCGAGTCCTTTGCCTCATCTCTCTGGGAGCCCTCAGTGGGGGAGCAGCCTGTGGACCCTCTCTTATAACACAGTGCTGAAAACACACTGGTTTAAAAAGGAAGCCATTTATATGAATAGTTTCCAAACTCCTAAGCAAATTTGTGACACGAGAATGACACACAGGATGGCACGTGTGCGACACAGAAGTATCATCACATTAAATGACCTCGCAGTGGACACCCACAGGGTCCAGAGCTGGAAGGCCTGTAAGGGATACAGGCCTGTGGAGGGAAGCCGGTGGCTCCCACCTCCAGCTGTGTCTTTGGTGCAGTCCAGGTGACGATGGTCAGGTGCCTGCATTTGGGATCCAAGGGGACCCCACCTTTCAGTTAGAGCTCGGGTAAGGCAAAGACACAATTCTTTCCCTTCCAAGTTTCTGGACCTCTGTTCTTGGGGACAGAGCCTGGACCTGAACTGAAGGCAGAGCAGGGGTCTCAGGGTTCAGATCCCTGTTTGGACGTTTCGTGGCTGTAAATGGGGCGGGGGTCGCTAGAGAATGTGTTAATGTGCAAGAAGAACCCGCCCAGCCCATGGGGGCATGGGTAGGGGTGCAGCAGCGACTGAGTTTCTCAGAAATAATGGGGGCGACACCAGGATGCGGGGGCTCATTTCTCTCTCCTCGGCTGGGGAGCTGGGAGCAGAGTTCACCTGGTTCCTGTCGGCCCCATGGAGGTTTCCAGACCAGACGACCCCCCTCCACTGCCACCCCCACAGTCTGTCCCAGGGGAGGGGCAGCTGGCGTCCTTCCTGGTTAACAAGCAGCCCGTGCATGCTGCCCTGTCTGGCCTCCTGGCCGCACACCAAGGAATTAGGAATTGGCGCTGTCTGAAATTTATGAAAATCTAATCTTGTTAGGCCTGCCTGGATGAGACCCGCCTGGTGGGGCCTCATTGTCATTCTGCAGAACCCCAGCGGCCCTGGGGTTCCAGCCCCTTCATTTACTGTCCCCTCCCCCACCCACCCCCACTACATTTGAATGGGAACCCACCTCCCTGCCCCCCCCACCCCAGCCCCCCAAATTTTAAGTACAATCAAACCAGCCGTCAAAGAAATAACTTTCTGATCGCTCCTGGTGCCATTTCAAACATCCCCGACGGCACGTCTGTTTCAAACACCCCCGACGGCACGTCTGTTTCTTAGGGTAAGACCTTTTATGGATAAAAAAATTTGCTCTTTCTCTTGAGGTTAGGGGGGTGGGTGGCAAATCTAGGCCGGTTTTCTCGTTTTTAAAACCAGACTGTACTGCTTTCAGAGTGCTTGTTCTGTGGCAAGCACACGGCTGAGCGCCCGGCTCCTGGACAGGTGAACCTGGGACACTGTCCCATGTCGGGGAGGGACGCTGAGAAGGGAGAAGTCACATGGTCAGCAAGGGTGGGGACTGGGGCCCACATAAGGGCCTGCACTGGCTCCCTGCCCTGCTGTTCTTGGTAGAATCTTAGGATAGAGGTTAAGAGCATGCAGCTTGCACCCAGTGGTCCTGGGCTCAAGTCCTTGCATTGCCATTTGCTGTGACCTTAAGTAAATCTCCCCATACCCTCATCTGAGAAGAAAATGGAGAGATAACTAAGTCCCCTGTACACAAGGCTGTAGTAAGAACTACGTGAGTTAACTTCCCAGACGGAACCTCTTGAGTCAAGAGCTCCAAGCTCTGGGCTAGGCTCCTCCTCCGCCTGTCCCCTCTCCCCACAAGCCATGAGCTGCAGGCATCCAAACTCACAGTGGGCGGAGAAGGTTCCCTTAAGCGGGCCCCGTCCAGCACCTTCACTTATGTGCAGTGTAAGCTGGAGCACCTCTGCAGAGTGAAACAGCAACCTCTGGACATTTTCGGGTGTGAACCTTTGCTCCGGCATATCGACAGCTGGGTGCTCATCACCCATTTCCAGTTCCCCCGGGCTCCTCGCCCATGTGCTCTGTTCCAGTCACCTGTTTTCTGTTCTATAAAACACCATGCATGACCCACCTCAGGACCCTGGCACGTGCTGTTCCTCCTGCTTGGAATGATTTTCCCTCAATATCTGCATGGTTGCTCCCTTCGTTGCCTTGATCCCGGCTCCCACGTGCCTGTCTCGGACTAAAACAGCCCTCTACCCTGCAGCCTCCAGGACCCCCATCCCTGTGTCCGCTTTACTGATCTCTGCAGTCCTGATCTGGAATCTGTATATGACCCACCCAACACTGTACTCTCTGCCTCTCCCCTCTGGAATATCAGTGACACAAAGCGAACTCATTCTCTGTGGTGTCCTCAGCACCTAGAATGGTGCCTTCCCCAAGGCAGGCACGCAGTGACTACATTGAATAAAAAAGCACATTGATTTTTTTTTTTAATTTTTTTTTGAGATAGAGTCTTGCTCTGTCGCCCAGGCTGGAGCGCAGTGGCACAATCTCAACTCACTGCAACCTCCACCTCCAGGTCAAGCAATTCTTGTGCCTCAGCCTCCCAAATAGCTGCGACTACAGGCACCCGCCAACACGCCCAGCTAATGTTTGTATTTTTAGTACAGATGGGGTTTCACCATGTTGGCCAGGCTGGTCTTGAACTCCTGACCTCAAGTGATCCACCACCTCGGCCTCCCAAAGTGCTAGGATTACAGGCATGAGCCGCCGCGCCCGGCCCGAAACATTTATTCTGGTGTGCACAGATGAGTGTGCAAGAAGGCCCCCTGCAGGTTTGCACAAAGGTCACAATCACCCGGGAACCACTGAAATGTCCCCGGCAGGGCTGACAGCACCCCGGGAAGCACAGCCACCAGTCAGTCTGTGTCCTCACAGGATGAGCCCAAACTGGGTTAGGAAAGAACAACAAATATATTTTTAAAAATACAGGTGAAATCTTCTGATACACACCTGTATTAATGAGTGACTGTCCATGTCTGCATGGGCATGCGTGAAACTGCCAGCTGTGGGTCCCTCAAGGAGGGACCACAGACAGCAGGGGACATCCCCTTCCATGTAACATACTTCTGCGTCTCAGCATTTTGGGGCACATACAATTATATTTATAGTAAAAGAGGGAAAAAAAAAGATCTGAGAAGCATCTGTCAGTATCCAAAACAGACAGCTGCTCCCATAATGAGGTTTCCCAGGTGGTCTCTGTGGAGGTGCCGTCACCCTGGGCTGACAAGGGCTGCTGGCAGAGGGGCTCGGAATTAGGAATGGGAAGGCCGGACAGCCTCTGCCGGACCCTAGCAGCACAGATACAGCACTGGGAATGGGTAGGGCAGGGAGGGGCACCTGACCACCCCTCCACGTGCCCCTGGCTGAGGGCCCCAAGGTGGCATCCAGGTACCAGTCATCTCAGCTCCCCAGGCCTTCCCTCTCCTGGCCTGGAGGTAGGAGTGGGGTGGGGTGGCAGTACATGGAGCCAGGCGTGCAGGCTGCCCTGTGACACGCACAGGTCCACTGTCTCTCCTTCACCGGACCACTCCAGGGAGGAAGGTGTCTTCGCTGGGCCTCCGTGGTGCGGCACAGCAAATGGGCTGGCAGATGACGGTTCTGAGGGTGCGGTGTCACCACCCTGCCTCAAGCCCCAGGATCCGCACTCATGCCCGCTGTCTACAGACCACTTCCACCTTTTCCTCACCTGGCTGACTAGCCACAATCTTTCCTCCCTCCTTCCAACCTCCCTCCCTCCTAGGTGCCAGGATCAAGGCTGACACGCCTGACAAGCCTCCACCCTCAGGTCGCATGCACACCTGCGATGCCCTGTTGGCCTCGTTCCTCTCCTTCCAGGCTCCCACACTAACTCCCACTCGGCCCCCTGCCCTATGGCCTGAGCCTCTCAGGCCGGGTGTGCCTGACTCAGCGTTGTATTCCGTCCCCAGCCAGCACAGACCCAAGAGAGATTTCAGAGATCAATGAACGGCACATACCTGGCCTGTGTGTGCTTCTCCTTTCACTGGTACCCTGTTCTAGTTTGCAAAGGGCCACTCAGTTGAGGGGTGAGCTGCCTTTTTATACGACACAGGGAGAATTGTGCAGAACGCCATTCATTTCTGAAGCTTTGGGAGTTTCTGAGCAATACAGAGAAACACATTCTTCCCCGCCGCCCCCCCTAGCCCCCAAATGGTGTCCCGAGTCATCGCGCAGGAGGTGGATGCAGCTGCGGCCGTGGGTGAGCCCTGGGTCTGAAAGTGCGTTTGGGGAACAGGAAAGTAAAAGGTCCCTAGAATCATTTTAGAACCTGATGATTTTGGAATACTCCTTCAATAAGAAAAGACAAAGCCGTGCCTTTTATCCTTCTTGCTATTATCCAAATGGAAAGAGCTAATGGGATTTTTGTTTCTATTGTCACTGACATCGAACACCTTTAAACATCCACTGTCAGCAAAATATCAATCACCGTTTGAAGTTATTGGCAGAATGGAGTGAATTCTCCATGAGCGAGCAGTCAGTGGACATGTCGGAGGTGCGTAACATGCGGAAGTTATTTAAAACAAACCAAATGTGTTTGTTAATTGAGGAGAGTGGACGACAAATGGGGAATGGGTGGGCATGGGTGAGTGAGTCTGTGGTGGTGTTGATGGCCACAGCCTTCTTGGAGGATATTGAGCAGTGCCTGTCAACATTACACATGCACTTGACCTTTCAACCCAGCAAGTTCAACTTTCAGAATTATATCCAACGGAAAAATTCACAGAAGGGCCCAAAACATGTATATAGATATACACAAAACAGATACATACATACACACACACACACACACATCCTCGTTCATATATATATATATAATGTATGAAAGAGGATATCATCGCATGGAGTGTTTTTTAAATGATCAACCAGAGACCATCTAAATGCCACCAAACACACCTTGGTACATCACATTATGGGATAATGAGGCCATTAAAACATATGACAGAAATTTATGCTGAGCTCTGAGAAGGGGACACTGAGCTTGGAGTTGGATCATCTCCGTTGTGGGGCCGTCCTATGCAGCAGGGTGTTCAGCAGCAACCTGGACTCTGCCCACTGGAGGGTAGAAGCACCATCAACTCCCCATTGCCACACTCAAAAATGTCTCCAGGCATTGCCAAACGCTCCCCATGGGGCAAACTGCCCCTGTCTAGGCCCTTCCGGTCCACTGTCTGGTTCCCAGGAACTGAATCCAATGCAGTCAGATAATGGATGGATGCTGGCAATTACTGTGGGGCAGTAATAATGAAACTGAAACGGTAAATAAAATATGGATCCAGTTTTACAGCAAAAATGAGGATAAAAATTAAATTGTTCATGATGACTTCTAGATGAGTGGGCTATCCCTTTTACTTTTTTGTATTCGTAAATTGTTTGCATTGTTATAACAGGCATGACACTTTTAATTTTTCAACCACAACAACATACCAGAAAGACTCTCGCACGTGCACGTGTGTGCCTGCATGCACTCACATGTGTGTTTCCAACCGGCCGGCAGTGACGCACGTATGCCCTCGCCACTCGGCAAGCACCTCGTGCTCCTTGGGAACCAGCAGATGTTTCTCTCAATTACTGATTTTCAAGAGCCTGGTGTTTCCTGACATGAGCCAGGATGGCGGGCGGCGCCCGGGGGAGGGGAAGTGAACCGGGGCTCCGTTTCCAAGCCTCTTGGACAAAAAGCGAAGCCCCTGGATCAGGAAGCACAATGCAGCCGGTATTCAGCTGCTTCTCAATAGTGCCTCATTCAATCCCTGGGGCCTCATTGATGCCCGCCGCGTGCTGGAGAGCCTCTAAGGGTCAGCCGGTGACGGGCACCGTCTGGAGGGGTCTCGACGCTAACCCGGGGTGGCTCTGCCTTTCGGGAGCAAGAGGGGCCTAGCTGTTCTTGGTCTCCCCTGGGGCAGAGGCAGGGAGGCGGGCGGATGGGCAAGGTCAGAGTCAGAGAGGTTGGGGGAAGCAGTGAGGGTCTGGGCAGGCCCCTTGCACCATCGGGCTCCCAGGAGTTGAATTCAATTCAGTAAACACTCAGCGGAGTAGCTCAGTGGTTCACAGGAACCCTGACGCTGGCCTGCCTGGATCCAACCCCCAGCTCTCCCCATGGCCAAACACGGGACATCAGGAAGTGATTCATTCACTCTCTGTGCCTCGGTTTCCACATCTGGAAAAGCGGGATACCATTAGCACCCATGCATGGGTTGCTGTGTGGATGCAGTGAAGAGCCATTACATGCAATGAACGGCACCTGGTGCACACTCAGGTGCACAGTAAGTATCAGCCGCCAGGAAGAGGGCTGCTTGCCCAGCCCAACATGCCAGTTCTCCTGGGCCCCCGCCCTGACTTCACCAATTGCCCCTGACTGTGGTCCATGCCTCTCGGCCGCCAGCACCCTGGCCGCCCTGGGAGCAGAAGGCCTGCCTTCCTGGGGCCACACCTTTGCCCAGGCTGGCCCACCTGCCTGGGGTGCCCGCCCTCCTCCTGCTGCCCATTCTCAGTGGCCCGAGTCTACCCCATTTCCAACGGCCCAGCCCCTGCAGCCACTTCCTTCTCTGGCTGTCTCTGGCGGTTTTAAACTCTCCCATGTGGTGGTTAATTTTGTAAATACCACCCAAGACATCTGCTATGACTTCTAAGAAAATGTCTAAGTCATGACTTAGCCTTTCCTCGGTCTATGTCTTGCTGCCATCGTTGGTCTGGCCACTCTGTCAGATGCAATCGCCTCGTTCTGCAGCCTCCTCAAAGCTGGCATAAGCCTGGCACGCAGGAGTCCTCCGGTCCAGTCTCTAACTGGTAGACTCCTCTTTAACCCTCAAAGCCCAGGGCTGGTCGCCTGAGCACTGCCACATCCTGCATAGCTGTAGTAACTACTGTGGTATCAAGCGCAGGCCACCACCATGTGGGACCCCCAGCTACAAGGAAGAGAGTGTCCCATCGCAAGTGTCCCTTCACCAGTGTCCCTGGCACCTGGTCCACAGGCAGCAAAAAGACCCACAGCCAGTCAACACGTGATCAGCCAAGCTACTACCTCCAGAGCAGTACAGGGGCTCAAAGTGTGAACCTGGATGTGGCATACACCTGCACACCAGTCCGTGCCCTGCTACCTGCCACCTCACTGCTACCCTCCCCTCTCTGGGCTTGTTTTCCCACCTTCAGATCCCATGAGCAAATGGGGCCTCACTCATGCAACCAACATGAGAGTTCCATAGTAAATGCCTCTCCCTTGGCCGACAAGTGGTAGCCACTATTGGGTTGTCGCTAATAGTAACATTATAGAGGTGGCCATTCCCACCTCCCTTCCCAAACCCCATGTTTGGAGCAGAAAGCAAAGGACCTTGTGTTATAAACCTCTGTGCCCCTCCAACACATATTGAAGCCCTGACCCCTGGTGTGGCTGCATTTTAAGATGGAGCCTCTATGGAAGTAATTAAGGTTAAAAGAGGTCATAAGGGTGGGGCCCTGAACCAACAGGATTAGTGAACTGGTAAGAAGAGACAGCACAGAGCTTGTTCTCTCCCACCTCCCTCCATGTGCTGGCACCAAGGAACTGCCATATGAGGACGCAGCCAGGAGGTGGCCATCTACAAGTCACAAAGCAGTTCTCACCAGAACCCAAACTTGCTGGCCCCTTGATCTTGGACGTCTTGACCTCCAGAACTGCAAGAAAACAAGTATCTACTGTGTAAGCCACAGTCTGGGGTTATTTTATTACAGTGACCTGAGCAGAATAATACACCTTGTGTAGACAGACAGAGCAGGCCGAATGGAGGGAAAAGAGCTGCAAGGTGAGGAGGCAGTACCCCTGCCCTGGACGATGGACTTGCAGAGTCCCAGCTGCACCCCTTTGGGACAGAATATCAACAACTTGCCCGCTGTCTCCATGCAGGGATGCCCAGAGGGGTGTCTGATTTTATTTTCCATGAAAGACATTTTCTTCTGTCATCTAAATCTATCCTCAGGCCCTTTCCCTTCCTATTTCCTCACTGCGGCAGCGCATATATTTGTCATGCCTCTGCTATATGCCAGGCTGTGCACAAGGGCTGAGGATTCACGATGATTGAGGCCAGGCCCCAGGAGCCAGGGCACGCAAATTCTACTACGATCTGTCCTCTATGGAGCAGAGCAATTTGATTCCGTACCCCAGAAATCAGGCTGGACTTCTATCTGGAGAGGCGAATGTGGACATATGAGGAATAGCTTGGACCCTTCTAAAGCCGTTCTGACCACAGTGAACGTGCAGCAGGTACAGTGAGCTCCTGCTGTGCTACATGCCCCATATGAAGGGGTTTCTGTCATCTCATTTACTTTTCTCAGCAGCTTCCCGGAAGTACGCTTCTCTTATTATCATCCCATTTTTGTGATAAGGAATCTGAGGCTCAGAGAGGTGCAACAATGTCAGCGCCCATCCCCCTCCCATGCCCAGAAAAGTCACAGAAATTCAGGTGGGAGGGTCAGACTTTCCCTGTACCTGGGACACGGAGCCCGGTGCTGTGACAGCTGTTCTCACTAGTCACAACAGTGGACAACAAACTCAAAACAAAGTACCCACCCTGGAAAGCAGCCTCTAGCAGCCCCGACCTCTCCACCAGCAGCAAAGGCCTGAGTCTGTCGGGAGCCCCACTGAGCTGGAAGGTCACTGCCATCAGGACCCACGTGTCCCTCGACCATGCCAACTTGCTGACCCTGGCCTGGAGCTTGGCTCGCCACCTTCATGTGTGGCTCAGAGGCCCAGGAAGACCCCTGGCCCACAGGCGGGACACTCCTTGCTACAAGTGTTTTCCGGTTTGGGAGAGGAGGGTCTGGGAAATGCTGCTGGCCCCCGAATGGGCTGCTGGGCCCGGCAGCAGCCCGAGGAGGGAAGGGGCTCAGGTGGGAAGGGCGACCTTGCTACAGCGGGGGCTCCGGGGCAGCAAACATGTGTCCAAGGGCGTCTGTGTGTCTGCTTCCCACCTTCGATTGTTTGGGGGTGTGTCCTTTCCTCTGGGACGTCTGTCTGTCCGTCTGTCTGTCTCCGGTGTGTGACTGTCTGGGGTCTAAATCCGTTGAGTCTTTCCCTGTGTCTCCATCTGTATGAGTCTCTTCCTCTTTCTTTTTCAGGCAACGTGAAAAACAGATTCCAAGAAGGAAGTTCTAAGCCTCTCAGACATCAGCAGACATCTCCCTGTCCCCGCCCCACGGGCGAGGCTATTCCAGCCCTTGCTATCACTTCCTTTTGAAGCAGCATCTTCCAGAAGCAGAAAATCCCAAATTCTGGGAAGACGAGGTTCTGACCAACTGTTCTGCGAAGGGGGCAGGGGAAGCTTCTGGAGGTGTCTTTTCTCTGAGCGTCGAGATGGGGCACAGCAAAGCTGCGGAAGGCAGGCAGCCTGGCTCTGGATTCGAATCCAGATGCAGCCACTTGCTGTATGTGTGGTGTCTGCGGTGACCTGGTCCCTTGCCTCAGCTTCTTCACAGTAAGGCACAGTAAGGCACGAATCAACAACAGTACCGGCCTCACAGGACTGCTTCGGGGTGAACTCAACAGGGACATAGGTACTAGCTCTCTGAATGCTAGCTGGTACACAGCAAGTGCATAATAAATGGTGACCATCATGACATGGCAAAGTAGGCATCCTCGCCTGACCCAGCGAGCATGGTGAATGTGTCAAGGACATCAGGCGCATGTTTATTAATGATCTGGAGTGGTTGATACTGAGCAGGTAAATTCAATTTATGGAATCACAACAGGTACGGAAAGAGGAAGCAAGAGACATGGTGAGAAAATTCAAGAAACCAGAAACATCCATCAGAAGACAGACCTAGATGGGAGCTCACGGTCCAGCTGCAGAGGCTCAAGGGGCCGACTGGCTGGGGATCAGCTCTCCTGCCCTCGAGGGGCGGAGCTGCGGGACAGTCACTCGGAGCTGGACCCCCCACGAGGAGAGGCCTCCCTGCACTGCTGAGCACCCACACAGGAACCCTGTGGGCTGAGGAGGAGAGAGAACTTCGGGGCTCATCCCTCAAGAGCAGAAGGTTTGTCCACGTGGCCTCCTTGTCTCCCTACTTCCTCTTTTGCAAACACAACGCCAGTCTATTCTGCACCCTGCAGCCAGAGCAATCTTTAAAAATAATCAAGTTTCTGACTTCTCGCACTATGCTCAGGTTAAAACCCTGCGAGGCCCACCCCACCTCACCCCTGCACCTCCCATCTCCTTCATTGCTCACCATGTGCCAGCTGGCCTAGCCTTTTGCCTGCTCCCACCCCAGGGCCTTTGCACATGCAGTTTTGGCTGTGGGAAGACTTTCCCTGGGTCTGTCATCCCACATGTGCTCTCATCTCTTCTCTTACTCTGTATCGCCTGGTGGCCTGTCTTGGTCGCGAGGGGCAGTGCAGGGTATGGTGAGGAGCATGGACTATTCCGGCTGTGGGAGCAGCTGTGTGTCTCCACTTCCTTGTCTGTACCGTGGAGTGAACTATGGCCCCGTCTCATTGGGTTGTTTGAGGATCATAAAGAACCCAGAAAGCACCTGGTGTGTAGGAAGCACTGAGTGAGTGTTGGCTGCTATGAGAAACCATCTTCCTTCTAAGTGCTTGCTTGTTCATTGTCAAGTGCACCTCACCAGCAAGAAAGTGCCTCAATGACCCTTATTTATCCTGGTGCTGTATCCATGAGGGCTAACACCATTCCCGACACAACAAGTGGCCCTCAATTAATATGTGAAAGAGGAAGGAATCCATGCATAATGCCCGCTCCCCAGCACTCATATCTTTCCACCAAAGCCAGAGACCAGAGGAAGGCATGGAGGTGAACGGAAACTGAAGGGTCTTTCAAAAACTAAACCTGCAACTACCATCCGACCCAGCAATTGCACTCCTGGGCATTAACCCCAGAGAAACGAAGACTTAATGTGCACACAAAAACCTATGCCTGAGTGTTCACAGCAGCTTTACTTTTCATAGCAAAAAACAAACAAACAAACAAAAAAACTGGAAGCAATCCAGATGTCCCTCAACAGGTGAGTGGTTAAACTAACCATGATGCATTCATACCTTGGAACACTACGCAGCAACAAGAAGGAATGAACTATTGATACCTACGGCAACAAGGAGACGTCTTCAGAGAATTACGTTAAGTGAAAAAAGCCAATCTCAAAAGGTTACATAGTGTACGACTCCATTTCTATAACACACTTAAAATGACAACATTATAGAAATGGAGAAGAGATTAGTGGTTTCATGGGTAAGGGGGTGGATACAGTTAGAAAAGGGTAGAATGCCCAGCACTTTGGGAGGCCGAGACGGGCGGATCACGAGGTCAGGAGATCAAGACTATCCTGGCTAATACGGTGAAACCCCGTCTCTACTAAAAAATACAAAAAAACTAGCCGGGCGAGGTGGCAGGCGCCTGTAGTCCCAGCTACTCGGGAGGCTGAGTCAGGAGAATGGCGTGAACCCGGAAGGCGGAGCTTGCAGTGAGCTGAGATCCGGCCACTGCACTCCAGCCTGGGCGACAGAGCAAGACTCCGTCTCAAAAACAAACAAACAAACAAACAGAAAAGGGTAGAATGAGAAGTTCTTGTGATGGGACTGTTGTGTCTTGACTGGTGGTTACACAAATCTATGCAAGCAATAAAATTGCATTGAACGAAACACACAGACACACACACTCGAATGAGTGCGTGTAAAACTGGGGAAATGTGAGTAAGGTTGATGGTTTGGGACAAATGTCAACTGCTGGCTTTGGCACTGTACTACAGTTATGTAAGATGGTACCACTGCGGGAAGCTGGAGGATATCTACATAGAACCCTCTCTGTATTATTTTTTACAACTGCACGCTAACAAACAATTATCTCAAAATAAAAAGTTTTCTGAAAACAAGTGAACGGTCTGGGAGTGCCCTGTCCCTTGGCATCACTAGATCGCCCTGGCAGACTCTGAGGCCAGCAGCCTTAAGCGGTCCTTAGGGCCTGGCCCAGGCCTTGCACTGGGGGAGGGGGTTAGTTTCCTGCAGAGGGAGGGTAAGAGCCGAAACAGAAGAAGCTTCCCTCTCTCGCAGCCTCCCTCGCCTCCCGCTCACAGCATCTGCCATCTGGCTGCTGCAGCCACACGAAACCCTCTCTCGGCTGTCATCTTTCCACTTGCAGGTCTGGCTCCCAGGTTTGAAGATTAAATTCTAAACACGTCATTTAAAATTTAGAAACGAGGAAAGGAGATTTTAAGTAACCTGGAAGCATTGGCTCCTACTGTCTGCCCCAAGCAACAAGCATGGAACCTCCAACCTCTGTCTTAAAGGTGACAACAGCCAGGGGAGGGAGGGCAGCTTGCGATTCCCCGATGTAAAGTGTCACTGCCTCCCCAGTACAATCAAATACTCCCAGTAGGATGTCCCATACTACCACTACATCCCCAAGAGAAAGTGTCACTGAAAAGTATCAACGTATTGCTCAGGAAGAACTGCAAACTTCTCTGCCAGCGAGCACTTCAGGCACACAAGAGTCAGGAACTGCAGGGATCTCTGAACAACACGAGTGTCTTTGAAGAAGAGTCCTCCTGTCTTCTCCAGAACATGGAACAGAACTAGAGCAGGTTTGTGATAATAAGCACCTGGGAGTGGGGACCTCCTTAGATTATCCAGTTAGGGACAGCCTTTCAGAGGAGGTGGCTTTTCAGCAGAGAACTTCAAGATGAGGGGACCTGGGGAAGGAACACTCCTGGCTGAACAACAGCAGGGGCAAATGCCCTGAGGTAGGGACCTTTGTCTCATTCAAGGGCAAGAAACCCTACCTCCTGGGGCATAGCGTGAAGATGCAATGAGGAACTAATTGGGGCTTGGCAAAGCTGCATTGAGACTTCCTGCAGGTGGCCGTGTGTGTGTATTGGGGCAAAGGCAACATAGACAACGTGAACTTGAAACGATTCAGGTATCATTTTCCAGTGTGATTTTCCAAGCATGGCACACATCAGAACTCCTGGGGAAGCTCCTTTCAGGCAATGTGGGAGCCGTGTCCAACAGGCTGAAATCGACATCGTTCAGTGGTGGGTTCCGGGACCTGCAGGGAATGGCCTTACAAGTGCCCTACTACAGATGAACAGATTCTGACCAGGCGCTTGCTCCCTTAGTGGAGGAACCACCTGTTCAATCATGAAGCCCAGGATGTAAAAGCAACTGCTGGAGCCACATAGGTGAATTTGTTATGGTGGAAGGGGGTGGTCCCCTGGCACTGTGAGTGGCTCTGAGATCCCCAAGTGATCAGAATTGTGAATGACCCAGGGGGAAACCTTGGGAAAAACTCACCCTCTTAGATACTGAGTCTCTAGGGGAGGAAAGTGGCTTAGAAGCCCCTAAAATGGGTCAGATGAGAAAAGGATGGGGCCAGAGACGGGGAGTTGCCCAGAGACACAGAGCAACTGAGCAAAGCGGGCCAGGGCCAGAGCCTGCACCTTCCAGTTCCTTGGGTACAGGCTGTCCACGCTGGCATTCCTGGTGGGAGGGAGGGTCGCAATGGCTGTGACCTTGACCATCTTTGCAAGGTGAGCCTAGCTTGTGGCACGGAGTCCGGCTTGCACTGCAAGCCCCAGGGAACTGTGGAGGGGATGAGTGGATGGTAAAAACGACTTCTGCCCATCAGACACTCAGACACACCAGCGGGGAGAGCTGCAGCCACTCCAGCTTTAGCCGGGTCGTGCTAAGAGCTTTAAGTGCATTATATCATTCAAAGCTCCCAAGGAGCCGCTTTGAGGAGTCCCGTCATCACCCGCATCCCGCAGATGAAGGGACTGGGACCTCAAGGGCAGCTGCTAGGGCTGAGGTGTGGTTCTTATACCAGAGATGATTGTGCCCCCAGGGGACATCTGGCCATGTCTGGAAACATTTGTGGTTGCCACAACTGGGAGGGGGTGTTACTGGCATCTAGTGGGTGAGGGGAAGTAGCTAAACATCCACCCTGCCATGCACAGGAAAGTCCCCCACAGAAAAGAACTATGCAGCCCAAATGTCAGCGCCAAGGTCGAGAAACTCTGGATTAAATCAGACGATACTGAGTATCTAAGGCACAGTGCCGGGTGCATAGTGCTTGCTCAATAAACATTAGCCAGGCAACAGCTGATTCCTAATTAGGCCTCAATATGAAGACAGCAGCAGGGACTTAAATCACAGACAACCGGTTTAAAGAATAACAACTTAGTCTAAAAAAATCTATTTTGAAAGCAAACACTTAGGAAAGGACACTTGTTCATTTCACACTTGGATTGTACATTTCCGAAGGTTGGAGTCACAACTACCTTGATCAACGATCAATGCACACTAGCATTCGTAAATGTTTGTGAAATGAATACACAGGTGAGGGAACGTGGCAGAAAGCAGTCTGCGTGAGGACGTAAGCATTGCTTCACAGGTCCCTCTCTGGAGGCAGGAGAATGAAAATCATCCCACAGGTCAGGGCCAGGTCAGTGAGGAAGGGAGGGAAGGAGTTCTGAGAATGTCAATCTGCAGGAAAACTGGAGTCTAGGACAACTTCTAGGTTCCACCTTTGGCACAAAGGGCAGTCACTGAGCATCTTTTTACCCAAATGCATAGGAAACCCTAAGCTAAAAGGATTCTAAGAAACCAAGGGCCTTCATTCAGTCTTTATAAAGACCTGGAATGGCCCTGTGTGGCCTCCGAACTGCAGAGCTGTGCTCTGACTGGCTGGAAGCTCCCAAAGGCGATCTCTATTGTTGGTTGTTCAGGTGATGGGATTTCCAGGCACCCCAGGGCCTGGGAGTCCCCATTCATCTACCCCGGGTGCTACCAGGGACAGGGCCCAGTGTGATTCATGATGCCTGCCTGAGTGATGGTGGGGCAGGTGTGAGGCAGGTGCCCACGTTCCTTCCTGACCTCTCCAGCATGCTCCATCCACTTGCGTGGAATCACAGCATTGGGGAATGAGAAACACCCCTCCATCACTGCCATTGGGAACCCCCACCCCTCGAAACCTGCCGTCTGCCTGAGCTCCTGAGGGCACCCTCACCCTGCATGGGTCTCCTTCCTGCCAGGGAGGGAGCCCTGCGCTAGGCAACCAGGAGTTGCCCTGAAGCCAGTCCCACTTCTAACATCTGTGGGTGATAGCCAGAGACCTCTCTAGGGTGTTCCCTTCCTGGGACGACCGTGAGGAAGGTGCAGCGCTGCCTTGAACAAGGGTGGTCCCAGCATGGAGAAGGGAAGCGCCCTCCCTGACCTTTCACTGCTTAAAATAACCCACTTTTTAGTTTAGCAACCACTGTCGTTTCGCATTCAATTTTGTAAGAAGTAGTAGAGCTCTCCATACACCCTCCACCGCTTCCCCCACCAGCAGCACCTTACAAAACTCGATTCTCTGTGGTTTTCCTAGAATCAGAACTTGTGTACTTTTTAGTCACCCCCTCATTTTACAGAAGAAGGAACTGAAACCTGGTCAGTCCCCCTCAAGGTGACACGGTCAGCTGGGAACTGGACATGGCCACCACACCTATCTGAGCAGACCCCACCCTCCCAGCTTCTTCTCTCTGCCTGAGGTACTCCCCCCAAGGTCTTCCCACTGCTGACTCCTTCTCATCCCTCAATTCTCAGCACAAGGTCAGCCCTGCTGAGACCTTCTCAGACCTCCAGGAAAGCAGCCCCCAGGCACAGTCATGTGATGTTGTCAAATCTCCTCCTCCATTCAGTATCCGACTCTGTTTCCAGACAAGTAGCTCCCTGAGGGCAGGCTCAGGCCTGTTCCATTCACCAAGTCCTCCCATCTCCAGTGGCACAGGGAAGGAGCTCACCTACTGGATAAATGAACAGGCGATGGGTGATTCACCCAAACACCAGGTCTGTCCTCCTTCCTTAGGTCACTATTATATACAGACAGACACGGCTACCTCTGATGGGAGATGACAGCGTAGCAAAGCCTCCCAGTGGGAATGAAGGCTTGAGCTGACAGTGAATGGTGCTCAGTTTCGTGCGTGACCTTGGGGAAGCTGTTCTCTAAGCCTCAGCGGTTTCATCCATAAAACGGGGAAATGGCAGCCCGCTGCCCTTGCACACCTAAGCACAAAATCACTGGTAACTAGGGGCCCAGGTCCTGGCTCTCCCTGGAGTGTCGGGGTCCTAGCCACCCGCCCAGAGAAGTTTCAAAGTCAGTCTTTAACTGCCCTCCCAGTAAAGAGCCTGCTAAATGCTACAGAGCAGGCTCCCGTGGCCAACGCCCCACACCTGGAAGACGAAAGGACACGAGAAGGAGAGGCACAGCTGCGTCGCTGGCTGTGACCCACACTCCTCCAGTTTTTGATTTAAAAAAAAAAATCCCTGAAACAGCACCCACTCCCTATCAAGTCTGTGTCCCCATCGCCAGCAGAAACCAACTCCTCCTGGAGGAAGGAAAGTTCAATGGATGAGCTATAAATATTTCTGCTAGATGCTGCCTGGGAGCTGGGCTTTCTGCATGAGCAGGCCCCGCTGAAAAGGAAGGCGGCTCGCCAGATTTGTTTCGAATTATGAAAATAGATGTTGTCTCCCCACCACATCTGTTTTGCCTGACGAATGAGCAGCAACTCGCCTCCTAAATAAGGCAGCACAACCAAGACGGTCTTGAAACTCTGGCTTCTACAACTCTTCAGAAAAGAAGAAGAAGAAAAAAAAAAAGTCCAGGCCTCCCAGGTCTGAGCTTTAAAAGCCAGACCTTTTTCAATGTCATCTCTCACGCCGCAATCTCCTGGGGCATTTGTGCCATGCTCGTCCTTAAGCTCAGATCTCCCTGAGCAGGCAGAGGCTGCTCACGTTAGAGGGCACGGATATCCCCCACTGCTTTTTAAAAAGAAAAAGAAGGCCAGGAGACAAGCGATCAATTATAAAAAGTGCAAAGAAAGAAAAGCTCCCTAAACTCAAGCCAAGGGTGCGTTTTTGATGTGCTGAGAAAGGCCAATTTTTGGAGGGAAACGTCAATACGGATGCCATTCAGTTCTCCATGCCATGCCGGCCTGGTGACTGGGTTAATATAATCATTTTCCTTCAATTACTCCAGGACAGACCCAATTACAGTGGAGACGCATCTGCCAGCCTGAGGATCCAATATTTAATAGCCCATCCTTCAGGAACATTCCTGCTTGGGAGCTTCCTGGAGCGAGCAGCCCAGCATGCATTACAAACTTGCATTACCGTACTAACTCGGTGGTGCTGTTCCGGCCGGTGTGTGTGTGTGTGTGTGTGTGTGTGTGTGCACGCGCGCACGTGTGTGTTTAAAAGTCTTTTCCCCTGAAAATACTTCATGTTGATTTTTCTTCTTAAAGACGCTGTAATTATGAGAAAGAAACCCCTGCAGAAAGAAACCCCTGAATGATTGTATAACTTGAAATATTACAAGCTCAGTCACCCCACTTCCTTACCCCCGCGGGGAAATTTACAGGTTTCCAGGCTGCCACGAAGAGGAAAGGACTAGAGCCCAGCAGCTCTCAGAGTTCTCGGCCTTTGAAGCATATTGTCCGGCCACCTGCACAAAGCCCGTCATAAACCCATGCGCGCACAATGGGAGTAGCTGCTCAACAGACCACTCCTGCCTGTGGGCTGTCTGCTTTTGGGAGTAGAAATAAAAAGATCTGGCCAAGAAACCCGGCGTGTTAGGGGACGTCCTTCTCTATCTCCTGCATTCGAAACGTCCCACTGCGCACCACCCTTCGCCCCACAACACCGCGGTAAAGGAGGCTGATAGGTTAGACTTGCTTCATCTGGCAGAAATGAGATGCAGTTTAGGGATCCCAGGAGACGTCTGGTCAGCTGCCCACCCCTGACTCCCCCTCCCCACCTTTTGAGCCCCTACCAAGTAAAAACGGGAGGGCAGATTGATGACTGCGGGAGGGGAGGTGGGTGGAAATTTACGGCTTTGCAGCAGGTCAGTGGTAATGGCAATAGTTTTCGGGGGTGGAGGTGGGGGAGTTAGGGGTCTAGCTGGGAGCGGGGCGGGCTGACTTCTCTCTACTCTGCAGCCCTCCCTCCAGGAGACTCTGAAGCCTGCTTCCCTCCCAGCCTGAATATGTAGCGGGCCTGGAAGGCAACTGAATTTCCCAAGTCCACTAGGCTTTGTGGCTGCCTGAGAAGGAGCGGGGGCTCTGAGAACCGCCCCCACCACCCACTGCAGAGTCTGAGGGAGTCAAAGTGGGCCCACTTTCTGGTCGCTGGCAGGACAATGCCTATTTGGCCTCTGCACCGGTTCCTGTGGGGCGGGTGATAGGTGACTGGGGGGCCCGGGAGACCCTCCACCCCCACAGCTTGCCCCTTTGTCACTGCGGTAACAATGACCTAGTCGCTATGGCAATGAGGTTAATTGATGCATCTATTTGGCAGAACTAAAACCTCGGACGCATTCAAGTAGCCCTGATATTTTCATCCTTAAGAAGCCAACCTCTGGTGTTTTATTTGTCTAGGCATGTAGGCATGCCACAAAACAAAACATCACCACAAAAGGAGGAGCTGGAAGAAGAAACGGGGGAAGTTGTGGGGAGGAGCTGGGAGGGGGTCTCTGCCCACCCCTCAGAGAGAAGAAAACCTGGAATGTCACTTTTCCTTTTTTGATGATGGTATAAAATTAGCACAGTCAAGTCAATGTGTTATAAACACAAAGAGGCTGCCAGGAGGCAAAGTGCCTTAATTTAAGGAAAGGAAGAACGGCTGAGGGGAGTTTCAGGAAGGGGGTTGGGTGGTCAAATGGTTGGAGGGGGTGCCGTCTGCAACCCTCCCAAGTACTGTAACCAGAGGGAAAAGCCATTTCCCCCGAGAACGTGCATCTGCAGAACGTCTAGACAGTCATAAAGAGGACAATTAAAAAAAGAAAAAAGCTGCAAGCCGCAGTCACTCTCCTCGCCAGGGTACCCACCCGGCTGCAATCTCCAGCTAACTGCCCGAGCAGGTGAAAAATTATAAAAGCAAGAAAAGCTAGTGTGGGCTAGGAAGAGGCCGGGGAGTCTGGGCCGAAAACAGTTTATGAGCAAGTGTTTTGAAATCCCGCTTTAAATAAGCTGGTAAATGAATTCAACCTTGTCAGATCTCTCTCCCCTCACGCAGACCAAATATTCCGCTGGCGTGCTGTCTAGACACAGATAACAAAGGACTTTTTACAGCGCGCAGAGACGCGCTGACAAAGTAGCCATTTAAAGATGCAGTATTGCTTTCTCGGCCTAAAACGATCTGTCAGATGGACTCAAATGAAAATGCTAAGTTATCGGTCTGGTTTGGGGTCTGCTGGTGGACTGGCTGGGGGTAGGGGGCTGGCTGCTCCAGAGAACTAGAAACCATCGTCTGTGATTGGGCTGCCCTCCAGGTCGCTCTTAAAATAGGACTGTACGTGGCCACCCAGCAAATAATTCTGGCTCTTCTTGTTCTAGGAAGGCGCCTGCTAAGATGTTTCTAACACCTAGTAGCAGCAATTTTGTTGTAGAACTGTTCACTTAAAGGGGGGTGTGTGGCAAAAAAGGGTTACATGGAAATGCATGGGGGAGAACTTGTTTCTACCTGCTCCGGGTGGACCAGAACCAAGAGGAGAGGAATCTGGTCTCACCTCCAACTTTGTATTTCAGCCCTTGTTATACAAAGGGTCACTGTAAAATGAGTCACCCTTCCTTCCCAGGAAAGAAAGACAGGGTTGGAGGTGGGCTGACTGCAAGGGTGTGGCCCAGGGGCACACTCAGGTGACACCTAAACACCCTCTAAACTGGGGAGTCGGCCTCCATGCAGCCAATGTTTCAAGGGTGGGTTCCAAGGGAGGAAGAACTGCATCCAGGAGCTCCTGGAGCCTCAACACATGCTGTGCGCTGACCTCTCCTCCAGGTTACACTCCAGGTTAGCTGAACAGGGGTGGCTCTCCTAAATGGGGGAAGTAGTTTCTTCCCCTGGGACTGTCAGCTTCCAATCTAGAGAAAGACCTGCTGCCTGCCAGATGCCCAGTGAGGGCTCATTCACGCCACCGACCTTTCTCTGATGGAGTGCCGGTCAAATGGTTACTTCCTTTCTATGCCTGCCCTACTCATGGCAGCTTCTATATGAGACTGGTCCGCTCTCCTTCCTGCCCTCCCTTCATTCCTTCTTCTCTCTCAAATGTTGTAAAGCCCAGATGCTGGAATCGGGCAAAGCCCCTCTCTACCACCTTCAGGCTGTGTGGTCGAAGGGAAATCACCTCCCCGAGCCTTAGTTTACCCAGCTGTGAAATGGGGTCTCAATCACCTGTCCTGAAGGGCTATTGTGAGGATTAAATGTCCTGGTGCATTTAACCCACTAACCAGCCACTGGCACAGCATCCACCGGCCTCTTTCAACAGCGAGGCCCTGGCACGCCCCTTCCCCGTCTCTGGGCCTCGAGGCCCTCACCTGTGAGGTGGGGTGACCAGAAGTACCTGCCTCAATCCCATGCAACGAAGAGGAGATGACAGTGCACGCAAGAGAGTGGAGCCCAGTGCTGGACCCGCAGCAGACACCCCACAAACAAAACCATGGTCAGGCTTAGGATCCCCACCAAAAACAGCTGTCTACACTAATCCCGCGGGAGGACAGTGCACCAGGGAGATACAACCAGAGGACCTCTCCAGCTGGTCCTTACAGCAGCCCCCCAAAAGGGTGATGGGTTATGTCAGAGGACTGAAGAGTTTTCCCCCATTTCTGATTTTGGTTTCCGCACTCTCATTTTTAATAATTGCTTTTAAATGACTGTTCCTAATCTTCGCTCCTCTTGCAGCAAGCAGCCCACGAGCTCTGCCATCTGTGGGCACAGCCTCTGGTTCTGCCCCAGACATGGATGTGTAGGTTCTAGAAGGGATCTGCCAATGCGGAGGAATGAGTTCAAGACATGGAGCAATGTTCTTTTTCCGGTAAGGGGTTCAACTGAGCAACTTCCTTCTTCTCCAGGTGATCTCCTGTGCCTGGGGCACCTGTGGCTGTGGCTGGTCCAAAGCTCCACAAGATAGCACATCAGTGAAGTGACCCAGAAGCCACTGACTCAGCCTTGCCATTTAACAGAGGGACCCCAAGGCCAGAGGGGATATGACTTATCCACAGCAACCCAACCAGGTCAGGAAAGAACCCAGGTGCTTTTTCCATGTATGACTTCCCCTGCACATACCTACAGCCACTCCCTGCTGGCAACCACAGCAGACATTACTAATCAATTGCCACACTCCTTCTCAAAGAGCCCAGCCCTGCCTCCAGGAGCTTCCTCTCCCCACTGCACCAGGAAGGCTCTATCAGGCAAATACAACTTTTTTGGCCAACTCTTCCCCAAACATAGTCATGGGGTAGTTGACCTGAAAAGAAAGGATAAAATATTCAGAGGAGAGATAAGAAATCCAGAAGGACAAGATCAGGGGCATTCGGGGAACAACTGACACAGCTGGGCTCCAGGAGTCACCAGAAATATCCACAGCAACATCTGGCCTCCGCACCTGTGCCACAGGGCCCTGCTCGGCCTGCCCTTCTCAACTCCAAGCTGACCCAAGCTTGCCCAAACTCATTTCCAGCTCACAAGGGTCTCCGGCAGGGCTCCTGAGCCGTGAGCTCTCTCTAGTCTATGGGTTCCCTGCCCAGGGACGTAAGTCTGACCCTGCATCTCGATCGGGCCCTGACATTGCATCCACCCTGGGTTCAGTGTGTTTCCCTCTTCCCCTCTCACAGTGAGCACCATAAGGTCAGGCCAGGTGGTTCAGGCCTCTCTGCCACCTCTACCCTCACCTCGGGACGGCCTCAGCTCAGACTCCATCTAGGGACGGCCTCAGCTCAGCTCTCACCTCAGGACAGCCTTGGCTCAGCCTCCATCTCAGGATGGCCTCAGCTCAGCCTCCACCAGCTTTGAATTCCCCAGGGGAGCGGGCACCTGAGTGTTTCTCCCCATTCCAAGATGTCTCCATTTTTCCTGCTCAGGTCAGTGCAGCCATTTTCTGTCCAGCCTCATGTGAGCGATTATGCAGGAGTAAGTTGGAGAGGGGGTGTCTGGGGCCTGGACCGAGTTAAATCAGGGTTCCTCAACCTCCATCTGCCTGACCTTAGGAAGGAGACACTTCTTTGTGGGGTGGAGTGGGGTGGGCTGGTATGGGCATTGCAGGCTGTTGAGTTGCATCCCTGGCCTCCACCCACTAGACGTCTATGGGGTGGGCACTTCCTCCATACTCCAGGTTGTGATAACCAAAAAGTCTCCAGACACTGCCAATGTCCCTAGGGGCCAGTTGAGAACCCCAGAGTTAGAGTATCAGGAAGCTACAAAGAACGGCCGGCAGCAAGGGCTGAATGACGACCACATCATCAGCCTCAGCACCCAGTGGTCGACCTCACACTGCCAGGCAGGGAACTTGTTGCCAGGCAGAGCCTCATATTCATTCTCCCTAAGGAATCAGGGCAAACGCTCACATCCACATTTGACAGATGAGGCGAATGAGGCTAAAAGAGGTACAGGCCTTGCTAGGCAAGAACTAAGCCTAGAGCCAGAGAATCAAACTGGAGATTCTGCCTCTCACCTGGGTCAGCACCTGGAGCTTCCCGTCACTAACGGCTGTGAGGACAAGGTGGCTTCGGGGATGTTCCCGCCTGCCCTCCCCTTTATGGGGCACCCAGGCATGGTGAGCATGCCCTGAGTGGGTGGGGGTGGGAATTCTGCGTCTTTCCCCAGGGGTTTCTTTGGCTCAGACCTGGCTGAGCGCTGCCTCCAGGCCTTCGATCCCGGTTGGCAGCCCGCCCCAGACTTATTGGCACAGGCTGTGGGGTTTTATTTAGACGGTGTCAGCTAAACAGCTCTGGGCGCATGGGCCCGAGTGGGCGTCAGCTTGATTGGGTTTCAAAACGCGTTTCTGTTTGGGAGCTGCCTCTGTCGTTAGAAATTGGTGCACGTTTTGTTGGTGGGGCTGGTCACTCGCCGGGCAGGCGGAGGGAGAACCGGCTGTCTCCTTTGAAGCCAGTTTCCCCTCACGCCACCCACCCCCTCTCTTCTGTCTCGGCCCAAATCCCACTTTCTGGGGCCCTCCCCCAACCCCTGACCCTTCGGAACAAAGGGAGCATGAGCGTCTAGACCGCCAGTCTGAACGTGAGAAGGGGGTATTGTGTGACCAGGACAGAGGCCTGGCCTTCCCAGGCAGAAAGGTCGGTCGGGGAGTGGGGTGAGGTGAGGGGTGGCTCTGGCCTGGTCCACCTCTGTGGCATCAGACACTGCCCCGGTCCTCCTGGGGAGTCCAGCATCGGACCCAGCACCGGGAATCAGACCTAGGTCAGTGCCAAGATGGGACAGTCTCCAAATGAAACTCGGGGAATCCCCTCTGTCCATTGCTAAAGGAACTAGTTCAAGGAGAGTTCTCACAACTGTGCCCACATGAATAGCTGTTTCTCATGATGATCAGCTAAGAAGCTTCGAGTACATTCCTGGCGCGGGGGACAAGGCGACCCAGGGGCCGCCCTGCATCTGCCTCCCAAGACCATGGGGAGGCGCTCCTGCCTCCTACTCACCCTCTCTGGGTCTCAGGGACCTGTCTGTAAAAAGAGGCTGTGGCCTTTCAGACATGTTTGACTGCAGAAGCCTTCAATTGTGAATCAAAGTCTGATTCAACAGCTCCATATAGCGAAGGGATGTGGACAGAGCGCTGCTCAGGCTGATGTGGATCCCAGGGGCCAGAGGCTGCATCGCCCGGCAGCAGCCGAGGTCCACGGGGCACTTATTGTGTGCTGGGAGTTTGCTGAGCTTCTCCCAACACCTGATGCACTCCTCACCTCAGCTCCGTGAGGCAGGAACTGTGAGTGTCATCCCATTTTATGGATATGGAGGGTGAGGCTCTTAGGTGAAGGCACAGCTTGCCAGATTTAACCCTCCCACCTGCCTGGCTTTTAGCCCGGGGGCCTCCATGTGAAACCCTCCCTGCCTTTGCCAGCTGGGCTGCCAGGGAGTCCAGAAAAGTCCCCAAGTGAGCCTCTGACCTCACCCCTTAGGGAAGAGACACTGGGCAGCGGCTGGGGGCACAGACCACCCGGCGGGGCCGGGCCCAGTGCCTGCACCCACCCCCACCACTGCCACCCACCCTGCGTCAGCACTACACATGCAAATGCTCCTGAGAATATCCCCCATAGAAGAAACTCACCTCCACGTGCTGGAATTGCAGGCATTTTGACTTTTCGCCTGTCACTTATCAAATTCTTTGAATTTTTGGTTAAATAAGGAGTGTATATCACTTTTTACAATCAGAAGAGCCATGCTATTTTTATTGTGAAGCAAAAAAGGTTAATTAACTGTAGCAGGAGGCGGGGTCTCCACTGCTATGTGGGGTGTACAGGGTCATGTGCAAACAGGTGGCAGGGGCCTGGAGAGCAGGCACACACCCCAGCCTGCGCTTCTCCTGCTTGGGCTCTGTCCTGGGAAACACTCACTGGGGATGAAGATCTGGCTTCTTCTGAGTTTTGTAAGTGACACGCCTGGCTGACCCCCACCTGCCGGACCTCTGGGGTGGAACCTGGCCGTCTACTGCTCACCCACCAGTCGGTGAGGATCCGGAGGCTGGGGATTCTGGAACTTGCACCTCCTGGGAGAAAATGTGTGAGCATGCAGGTTCCTGCACTCGCCCCATTTCAGCTCACATCCAAGGGAAGAACTGCGCCTGATAAATGCTGATGCCTCTACACCCTGAGGCCTGGGGATCCTGCTTACCAGGTTACCAGAGAAGTGGGGTTAGAGAATGTTGGTCCCGGGGCCTTCTCCTCGTCCCTACCAGCCCCTCAGTCTTTTCCTACAGGAGTTCTGAAAAGCTGTTCTACAGTCATTGGTTTTCTGGCCAATTTCCTGTCTGCCACGCTAGAGCTGGCCTGTCTTTTTCACGGTTGTGTGCGTCCAAAACACTAGGGCCACCACATAGTGGGTGCTCAATAAATGTGTCAGACGAGTTCACGAATGGCGTGAAATATTGAGTAAAATTACCCATTAGTGAGGTTCCTAATTGTGCAAAATGGCAAATGCCACCCAGTCTTCTGGTGTCCCCCCCCATTAACATGGCATGAGGGGAGCCTCCTTCTCCCCAACTCTTCCGAAGGTCCCTCCAGCAGAGGGGCTGCGCTAGGGGTTCTTGTGCAGGATCTGAAGGAGGAGGAACAGACCGAGGACCAGCCAAGGCCCCAGACTGACTGAGAGTCGAATCACAAACAGTCTCTGGGCCGGTCTAGGAGGGCGAAGGTGCCCAGGCTGCAGCAGCCCCAGGGACAGGCACCACTGGCACCACTCCTCTCCCCTGAGCTGATGCCAGCTCCGACTCCCCAAACCTCCTTTCGTGCTTCCTCAAGGATGGGGTAGGGAGAACGTTTTCCCCCGAAGAAAATCATTACTCTGCTGTTGGGGGTTACACAGGTCACAGTAAAGGTGGGAATAGGACAGGGGAGGCAGGACCCTCACCCTCACTCTCACCCCTCTCAGAGGAAGAAGCTGCGAGCTAGGGCCGGGTGCACCATCTCCCAGTCCAGACTGTGTCCATTTCATGTTCACAGAGGAGCTCAGACCCACCTCACCGGTGCCTGCAGCCCTTGTTCCAAAGCCACCCCCGCTGTGTGGTCTTGAACAACCGCCTCCATCTGCAGAGTGGGGGAAAAGAACCCTGGGTGTGCCTGGGAGGGGCTGGTTCCTGAAACCTCCCCCTGGGTAGAACTCCTACTCACGCTGCAAGCCTCATTCTCACATCTCCTTCCCCGAGCAGCCTCCCAACTTTTCACATCCCACCCCATCCTGTTCTCCCTTTTCGTGGGTAGGTCCCGGGGCTTACAGAGCCACCGCTCCCCCAGTACTGGCTATGTTTTACTAACAGAACAGGCTGCGTTTCTCAAGCATTTACAAAGCACCCGGGACTGAGCTGAGCCCTTGCCACAAACTGTCTCATTTAATTCTTACGATGCCCCTGTGTACTGGGTGCTTATTACAATCCCCATTTCACAGATGAAGAAACAGAGGCTCATAGAGGAGATGCAACCCGGAGGACACTTATGTGGTGACCACTCACTCCCTATGGAGGGGGTGTGGCCTCACCTGGACTTGGGCAGCTGCAGGCACCAAGGCACAGCCCATCAGGTGTGGGAAGAGTCATGGGGGCAGGTAAGCAATAGGCTGTCAGGGCTGGTGGCAGGAACTCACAGGGCGGCTGTGACAGGGGACTGAAGCTCCCACCTCATGACCAGGGTACCCAGTACTCCTGAGCCCGGTCCCCCGAAGCCCCTCCCTGCCAGGCCACTGCTCCTTCCAAGGGCCCAGGTCTGTACTTGGCCTGTGGCTGGGGGGGTCACAAGCATGGCCACTTTTGGCCCCAGGAGGATTTAATTCCTCGAGGGCTGAGGCTGTCAGATGCAGAGGAGGCCAAGTGGCTGTCCCACCCCATGCCAGCGGGTGCCACTGGCAGGGCGGCCTGTGGAAGCCATGGTCACCTGGAGCCTGAGCAATCTCCGTCCACCTCCTCTTGCCTGGATACTCGTCATTGTGGAGAGAAAAGGCAGAGATCCTGGCCAGGCTAAGTGGAAGGATTCTGTACTATAGGACAGCACTCAGCAATGTCTCAGGGCACAGGGGGGCTGCCTAAGTGCTGCTGGTATTAGGACTATTTTCTGGCTTTCACGACTCATCATAACCAACTGTTTATCTCAATCCCTGTTCTGGGTCAAGGTGTCCCAGGAAGTGGTCAAACCAAAACCTCATCAGAATTAACCTGGCAGAATCAGGGCAGAAGGAAACATGGCAAAACCCGATGTCCACGCTCATGCTGTGAGGAGGCCAGGGGGTGGCCGCCTCGCTCTGCGTTGCTGCCCAGCAGCCAGGAGCTGTGTCTGAAGCCTGCCTACCCCACGACTCCCAGGGCCAGGATCTCACATTCCAGCCGACCTGCAGTGCCTCTGTGGGCTGCAATAAAAATTCCTAGACAGGTAGTCAGGTAGGAGGCAGGCCCACAGGATGAGCAGAGAGACTAGGCACAGAGTGCCAGGTGCCCTCCCTGCCCCACACAAGTCAGAGCCAGTGGGCTGGGGAGCTGCCTCCTCGACCTTTCCCCCTAGTTCTTGTAGGATAAGACCCAAGCCCGGGATCCGAGACCTGCGTCCAGGAAGGTCTGCCAAACCGCAAGCCAGACAGGCAGCAGAACCTCCCCAACACCTCCCTGCCCCGGGACTTTTCCTCGCAGTAGCTGGGTGAAGGTGCCTCCCCAACACCTCCCCGCCCCGGGACTTCTCCTAGCAGTAGCTGGGTGAAGGTGCCTCCCCAACACCTCCCTGCCCCGGGACTTCTCCTAGCAATAGCTGGGTGAAGGTGCCTCCCCAACACCTCCCTGCCCCGGGACTTCTCCTAGCAGTGGCTGGGTGAAGGTAGGGGCCAGCACACGGCAGGTGTAATTGCAAGGCCTGGGGCTGGGACACACCTGAGTCCTTTTCTTCACTTGCTTCCAATTGTCTTTCCCTCTCCCCAGAGCTAAAAAGGTACAGGAGGAGGCTAGATAATAAGTCACAGACCTATTCTGCAGAATATCCACCCATTTCAGACATTGTAAAACAATTAAATTATGGAGTTTTTTGTTTTTTGTTTTTTGTCCATTACAAAAAGAGAACGCTGAGATCTTGGTTAAAAATACACAGAGATCAGGATGCCACACAGCTGTGACCTGGGGCAGGATACAGACACTCTTTGAGTCTCAGCAGGCTCTTCTGCAAGCCTTGTGAGGTGTTGGGTGGTGACAGGGCACCAAGGAAGTACCCAGGGAAGTGCTGGCCTCTCCATCATCACCAGCAGGCTGAGATTCAGGCTGGAGTCCCATCACCAGCTGGGAGCATCTCTAAGCTTTCTCTGCAGGTGAGGACAGGAGGTCCTTCTCCGTCCACACCTCTCCACCTCCCAGCCCTGCAGCAGGGCCACAGAACTCCATCTACCACTTTCCTGAGGGCAACATGACCCTGTGACCTTGATCTCATTAGAATCGAGTTGCCCCTGACCTTCACATAGCTGGGTGACCTCCAAAGGCCAAAGAACAAAGTGCTTCCATCCTGCAGGAGGAGCAGCAGATCTGTAACTGCTGATTAAACACCCACGAGGGGCTTGGGACACAGCTCCCAGATGACACTCTCAGCCTTCCTGATTTTTGCCATGCCCAAGAACCCCATTAAAGGAATTAAAATTCTTCAATATTTTTCTTTTCAACTGAAAGAAACTATTCAATTGATTTACTTATTACTTAACCCGATCTTAAGCAATAATACTCATGAAATCGACAATGTGCTTGTTATATTTTTCCTAACATACATTCACGTGAGTATGGAACTATTAAATTTTAAATACCCATCCACGTGCCATCTCCATTTTTCTCATGGGATACCGTTTGCTTTGTGTTTGTAGATTTCTCGGAACTGACACGGGAGGGTGGCTAGGACACAGGTGGGTGCAATGGGTTCCACATCCAGCCGAGCCAATTACGAGTCATGCACCCTTGGGCAATTGACTTCTGCCCTCTGAGCCTCAGTCTCCTTATCTGTAAAACAGGTCTAGTAGTTCTTGGAGGGTTGCATGTAGCGCCATGTAAGACAGGTCTAGTAGCTCTTGCAGGGTTGCATGTGGTGCTGTGCCTGGCACGTGGTAGGCACTCGGGAAATAAGGGTACGGGGGTCCATGTTGCCCTCACAACAGGAGGAAGTCAGGACTGCTTCCCAGCACTTCTGTCTCTAGATGAAAAACAGGCCTGAGAGCCACAAAGCTGGTAAGTGAGGCTGCCGTGACTGACCTGGCATCCCAGTGCCGCAGCCACACTGCTCTTTTCTTTTTCTTCTTCGGAGCATGCTAGAGTGGAGAGCAGAGGAACCACTGCCTGTCAGCCCATCTCACTCCAACGAGGCTCTTCCAACACCCCCCTCAGCAGCCATGCCCCAAGCCCAGGACACGAAGCTCCACGCTGAGGTCCACGCTGTCTGGGAGGAAGGCAGCCTCGGTGTTCGCCGCCTCTGAGTAACCACCTCCCCAAGACATGATTCATACCTGTCTGGGGTCACCCACATCCTCGTTCCCTACAAAGGAATGCAGGCCAGGTGAGGCCAGCAGGCGGTGGCTCTGGGCTGGAGCCCAGCGGGGCTGGCATCAGTTGCTGATGGGCTGACCCAGCCCCAGAGCTGCTGGAGCCTGTCCAGTCTCCAAGGCTCTGCCACCACCCTGGGCCCCCTGGCCGGGGCTGGGACAGACGCCCAGGTCTCTGGTACCCGTTATGGGCCCAGATTCAGGTTACAAAATGTTTTCCCCACAGAGGCACCTGGCATTTCACCGCTAGAGAATCAGACCTCCAGCCCAGCTTGGCCCTTTCACAACCCGTCTGCCCTGCTTAAAACTGCAGGCCTGGCCGGGCGCAGTGGCCTGTAATCTTTGGGAGGCTGAAACGGGAAGATCACTTGAGGTCAGAAGTTCAAGACCAACCTGGCCAACATGGTGAAAACCTGTCTCCCAAAGTACTGGAATTACAGGCGTGAGCCACCATGCCTGGCCTAGCAGTCCTCCTCTGACTAGCACCAGAAGGATTTTGTGGCTGAAAAGTGGCCTGAGTTTCCTCCTCCCCCTCACCAGACCTCAACTTACCCATCTGCAAGCTTGGGGCTGCGGGCAGCTCAGCAGGCTTGACTCGCCACACCCTGGAATTGCCTGGGGGGTTTTAGGAAACCCAGCTGGCCAGGCCCCATCCCAGAGGTAGTGGGTCTGGGGTGCCGCCACAGCCCCTCAGGTGGTGTTAATGTGCGGCCAGGACTGAGAACTACTGCATTTTGAAGAAGGCTAGAGAGGGTCCCTCCAGTCCACATGTTCTCTAGACTCTCTCCTCACCCCTCCTGGGGAGCTCAGATCCTGCCCAAGCACCCCACTGGTCACAGGGACCACTTTCTCCCTTCAGCTGCAACCTGTTACCGACAATTTCTGCTCCCTCCCGCTCTGAGCCCAGGGGATCGCTGTAGGTACCCTTCCAAGGAGGGAAGTGTGTGGAGGATGGGAGGAGAGGAGGAAGCAGCAGAGGCCCCCAATCAGCCCATCCCTTAAACCAAGTGACACGCGGTTCTGAGGCTCAGGGGAAGGTGGGCTCATCCTTGCCTAGCCGAGTGAGGCACAGGCTTCAGGAAGAAAGAGGTATGAGCCCGGGCGCCCCTGGGGCTCCAGGAATGCCAGGAAAACCTTGTGTCCAGAACTTTCCCCTTTGACCATGGGCTGGCCAGTGGTCCTGCTTCTCTGTGACTCTCCCTCCCATTCTGTGCCAAGACACTGCAGCCCAAGTTCAAACCCTGCTCTGTGGTGTGCTGGGCGATCCCTGGCAAATGACTCAGCTCCGCCTCCTCCACGCGACGGCGTTGCCATGAGGATGAATGAGACACAGTGTGCAAAGTGCTCAGTGAGCACCTGAACCACTGTCAGTAGGAATCGCTAGGGTTCAAAACGCCACGATGTCACAGGCAAGAACCCAGAAAAACAATCAAGGAGATAAAGTTGTTGGGTGTCAGGTTCATTCCCTAAATACTAACTGCTTCCCAGATTCTCCCCTTTCTTGTTTTTGTTCCTGAACCCCACCCTCAATTCCCCCGAGTCTATTCTGGGAAAAGGATCCAGAGCTCATTCTCACTAGAGTGAAAGGGAATGCCTCGAAGAGCAGAGCTCAAGACTTTTGTGCAGAGAGGCTGGCAAGAGAAAATGGAGGCCTCTGTGCATATTTCCATTTTCACCCTTGATTTTAAAAAAAGAAAAATAACATACTGTCAAGGAACCAAAGATAACGCTTACTCCGGGCAGTCATGCTCTTTGGGGAGCCTTGCTCTTGGAGTCACACTTGGATGCTGCTTCACTAAAGTGCTGGAAGGTCCCCGCTACATGGCAGCTGAAGTGTGGGGCTAGGCCATCCACAGGTGGGGAATGTCCGTAGAACTCATGGAAGGAACTGCCTTGGGACTCACACAGGGTGACAAGGAGGAGCAGATGGGAGTTGGTCCTGGTGGCTGCGTGCACCAGGATTTCTGCAGCCCCCACTAGTCTTTCAGTCAGCCGTTTGTCCGCACAACTTCCAGTTTTCTCCATAAAGATCATCCACATCCCGATGGCCAACAGGTGTCATCACTCGAGCCCTCTCTGAACCCCGACTGGGAGCAGACACTGGGAGTACCACCTCGGTGAGGATCTGAGCCCAGCAAGGATGGAGGGTGCAATTGATTAGCAATGTCTGCTATGGGCAGCAAATGGGGGATGTCGATCGAATGCCGTGCACTCAACATCCCTCATCTATACTTTGAAAGTCACCAGGCAGCTCAATAAATACTGGCTGGATTCTACAGGGTTACTGGCAAATTTCTCCTCCAGTGAACTTTCTCATAGCCATCCAGCCAGCAGCTAGACAGACACCAATGGAATGCTTTGCACGTGGTCCTGAGCTAGAAGCTGGAGATTCAAAACTACCTGAGACAGGCCCTGGTTCCCCGATGCAGAGTGGAGGATGCAGTGCAGCTACGCAGATGGGGAACAAACCAGAGGAAAGCACGGCAGGAAGAAATACTCCCCTTGCAGGCAGAGCCTAGATTTATATGGACAGTTGGAATTTGGACTCATAATTACACCTCTGGGCCATGTGGCAAGCAACTCTGATTACCCTCTAGACGGGAAGACAGTGACAATTCAGGGCCAAAGCAACTAATAAAATCAGGCAAAATAAGTGGCACCATGTGTAAGTTCACAGTTTGGAGGATAATGCAAAGAACTAACAACCGCAAACATCTAATAATTGTCATTGTTGGAGAAATGAGTGGGAAATGGGGCAGAGGCTCCCTTACACGTGAGCCTAAACATTTAAACATGTGTTTCATGGTAGGTCCAGCTGATACATTTTTTAAAGAGGCAACATTCTCTGCATCTGTGGCTTATGACTTGAAACGTCCCTCCAGGTTTGGCGGGGGTATCCCTCCCGTGTCAGCCTGCTCAGAGATCAAGATCCATAAACACAGGGAGAGATACACCAGAGATACGAGTGCATTGAGCTGCGATCTATCCTAACAATCAACAGCAGCAAATGGAGTGGTGTTTAAAAGCTGGTTGGTGTTATTTCATCGGTTATATTCACCCATGTAATGACACCCTCTCCATCATTTCAATACACCCGCCTCTTTCTCCCCTATCATAAATAGATTAGAAAACCAGTTTCCTCCTATGGCCATGACCCTATTGGCTTCTAAGCTCAGCCCCATATGAATCAGCCCTGGCTCACTGAGATGGCATCTGAAATGACTCAATAACGAGGAGGCACAGACACCAATAAATGAATCACGCCTTCCGCAAGACCAAACCTTTGGCTTTTACAGACACCAATTACAAAGTAGAAAGAAAAGAACAAAGAAATTACTCAGGGTGTTTGCGCAAAGTTGATTCAGAGGTTTATAGAATTATTACCGACTAAATTGTTTTTAGGAAGGCAATTAGAGCTCTGGCCAGCTACAGACATCAGCTCAGCCCGGTGAGGGGAATCTGCGGAACAGGCGGGGCAGGCACCAAGTTCCTGCAGGGTTCCCAGACCTGCGCGAAGTTCCCTGGCTTCACTTTCCACCTTCTTCTGGAAAAGCTGTTCCAGACCTTGCAGAAATCCTAAGACGTGAGCACGTACACATAGATACACACACACACAGACTTGGCAAAAGTCTCTGTATTAACTTTTATTTTTTATTCCTTAAATGTAGCAGCCGTAAGACGACATCAAGATTCTCCCTTCTCTGGGAGTCTGAAGCACATCACTGACCATAATCAAACTCTCACGCCACCTCTCAACTGACATCCACGAAGTGTTTCAGATCGCAGTTCTGTTACCTGCTGCATAACTCAGGGGAATGAAGAAAGGCGTTTGCTGTGGCCCCATGCAAATTCTGAGCCTCCCTAAAGGAAGTGTGGCCTCTGGGATGAATCACCCCACGGGCTCAAACCAAATCTTGTTGTCTGGGCATCTGAACCTTACGGGACAGCTTGTGCAGTCTGTGGGTGTCACCCGTATCAGGGATGTGCAAGTCTAGTGGGCAGCTTGATGCAAGAGGGAGCCAACCTGAGCTCCACTCAACTCACACTCTCAGGTAGCCGGCCCGCTTACCACCAATCCCTACTTACCATCAGCACCAACAGCCTCGTGGCCATTTATTGAGTATCTACTAAGAATCAGCCCTGTGATAGGTGCTTAAAAGACAATTTATTTAATCACCTCCGTGCAGCAATTATAAATCCTGGTTTATAAATGAGGCAGCCAAGATCAGGGAGCGTAAGGAGCTGACCAAAGACTCCGCATCTAGAAAGAGGCTCAGCTGTGTTAAAAAGCCCCTGGACCCTGCCACAGTCTCTCTCCCTGCGCAACTACCAGGTGCCAGGACTGCCCCACAGGCTGAGCAAGGCGTGTGGGGTGCAGGGTAGTCTCTCGGGATCTGGTCTAGATGAGCAGAGGGGCAACCAGGCACCTGCGACCACTGGTGCTGAAAACCTCCTGGGGGAAAGAGCAGTTTGCATCTGCTCAAAATTTCTGAAAACTGATTCAACTTCCCACTTCTCTTGCTGCTGAGGACACAGCCTGGAAAATCTGATTTCACCTGCCTGGGGGAACCCAGGGCAAAGCGGGGAGAAGGTCAGGCTCACCTGAGCTCGCCCTGTGACACACCTGTGGGAGGTGGGATGCCCATGGTGGACTCCAACAAGGGACCTCAGAGAAGCCTCCCAGCCTCGGCGGCTGGAACTCACATGTTTTGACAGTCCATGTTTTCCATATATCATACATAAAATGCAAATGTATACTGTATATACTTGAAGATACGTAGCTCTAAATATAAAAACACACCTTTTTATATTCTTAACCACTGATGCTCCGACAAATTCAGGGCTGGATTTGTCACTTTCATGCTCCCAAAGCCAGTGATGGAACTGGCCCCTCCTGGAGACCTTAAGGACCCACAGAGACTCTTCTACTCCTGATGCTGATGCGACCTGCATACTGGGAATCCATGACAACCTGCCAATGACAATAGAGGCTGACAGCTGCCACTGACAGACCCCACCACAGGCCCACGCTTTACAGAACATGTTCTGGGGAACAGGGAAACTGAGGCACACAATAATTCTGCTTCCACCAACTGTCAAAATATTTACTGATCTATTTGGTGTCAAGATCGTGCAACTTTTATCAATACAAATAAGCACTCAGCACAGCCACCTCCCCTGAAACTCCAAAAGCCTATATTGGGGGGCAAAGGATATAGGACGGTTTCCTAGGACTTAAAAGGCAAAGTGGCATCTCGAAACTGCAGGACCGCTAGCTGGTTCTGGCTGTGGCCGTCCAGCCTGGGGGGGGCCTAGCACCGCTGCCAAGGAGGATTGGGAGGTGTTTTTTTGCTGATGGTGAAGAGTTGGTTTGTGGAGGTCACAATCAACCTTTATCCACCATCCAGATCCCCGAGCCAGTGGGGATTTTCAACTTGCTACCAATAATTAAAACTCTCTTTTCTGCCATAGAGCCATTTCCCAAGCCCACTGAAACAATCACAAAAGATTTTAGTTAAAAGACATCAAAAAAGGGGCCTGGCATGGTGGCTCACACCTGTCATCTCAGCACCTTGGGAGGCCGAGGTGGGCAGATCACCCAAGGTCAGGAGTTTGAGACCAGTCTGGCCAACATGGCAAAACCCTGTCTCTACTAAAAATACAAAAAATTAGCCAAGTGTGATGACTCACGCCTGTAGTCCCAGCTACTTGGGAGGCTGAGGCAGGAGAATCACTTGAACCCGGGAGGTAGAGGTTGCAGTAAGCTGAGATCGCACCACTGCACTCCAGCCTGGGCGACAGAGCAAAACTCCATTTCAAAATAAATAAATAAATAAAAATAAAAATAAATAAATAAACAAAAGGCATCAAAAAAAAAAAAAAGAAGAAGAAAATCAGACTATACTTCTAACCTTTCTGACACCTTACTAGTTTATGGCAGGGACTGATTCCAAGCCACCTTTCTTCCTACCCCCATGCCCATTAACAACAAATACATACTAGAATGTGCTAGAGCATTAGGAATAGCTGATCACCACCTGATACTACCGAAGTTGAGTCATAATAGCTGCTTAGCTTGGTTCAACATGTGGCATCTCAACATCACCTCTGAGCAAACTCCACCTTCCTCCTTGAGGAGGATATTAACCCCAGGACACTCCCAGTCTGCAGCAAGTGTGTGCCAAGAAGAACCACGCTAGGAATTCTCCTTCTGGGGGCTTGCAGCAAGCCCTGGCAATGCATTTTTGCCATTTGATGGCCTTTGTAGAACTAAAGCCATCACTTGTGAAACCCTGACCACACAGGACAACTGAAGCAGGTGCAGGGGAGGTGGGTCCGCACTGACTTCTGTACCTGTCCCTTAGCTCTAGAAGAGAGGGCAGGTATGAAACTCAGGCACAGCTTCCTGCCCCAAATAGTGGAAACTTTGGAGCATTAAAAATCACATTTTGTGTCAGAGGTGCTTTTCAGGTAACGGTCTTGACACCCCCATAAAACTGATGTCATTCTTCCTCCCATTTCACAGAGGGTCAACTGGAGGCTCAGGAGGATACCATGCTCACCCCCGAAACAAAGGTCTTCAAAGCCTGTATCTTGAACACAAGAATCTGGAATCTCTTGCAAGTTCGCCTGCCCACTTCCTCCCTTCATCCAATGCATATCAGACTCCTACCAGGTTCAGGACCCAACCAACAACCACTCAGTGCTTGGTGCCTGGGGGGAAAGCAGACATGGCACAGCTAATGACACAAAAATTGGATTACTGCCATGACAGGTGTGACAGGAGGAAGACCAGGGTGCTCGTGGGCCCCAAACAGGACACCAGGCTGGGGGTCTCCCTAGGCGAGGCCCTGAAGGTGCCTCTGAGTGTGGCCTCTCAGCTTCCCTTCTGAAATGACTCGTGTTCTTTCACCTGTCTCCCTACAAGAGCGGCAGCTTGCAGAGGGCAGGAATTTGTCTGTGTCGTTCCCTGACATTCTGTGGCCCTGGGAACAGCACAGGACGTCAGAGGTGCACGGCAAATGGTGCTGAACGCCGAGCCCCTGTGGAGGCTGTGTCTAGTGATGTCCCCTATCAAGCCTACATTTGATTCCCTGGGAACATTCCCCAGCTACTCCCTAAACCCTTGCCACGACATCTGTTGGTGCTGGTATGTCAGAGATGCACAGAGGAGCTGGAGACAGAGACACCGGCTCCTCACACAGCCTGGCAAGGCACGTGTGTTTTGGGGAGGCATTTCCAATGAATGTCAGCCAGTGTCTTGCCAGAGTAGAATGGACCCAACTGCTCTGAGAGGTGGCCAATTCTTATGTGTTCTTCCCTAACAAAGGGTCCAATATGGGCTTGCACTGTTGGGAGCCTAAAATACCACTGCAATGGCCAATCTTGCAAAGAAAGTCCTGGAGCTCAGGAGGTCGGTGTGGTGGAAAAGAAAGCCTGGGAATGTGGGCTGCAAGGTCAGGGAGCTTGGGTTTGAATCCCAATGGAGCATCAGTTCCTGGCTGTGTGACCTCGAGCAAGTATCTTACCCTCTCTGATCCCATTTTTGTATTCGCAAATTGGTGCAGTAGCTCTCTCAGGGTTGTTTTGAACACTGAGAAAAATGCGTCACTAATACCTGGCACATAATAATCTCTTCACATTCAGCTGGGGAGAAAAGCAGAAGCACAAAAATCCATCAGTCACCCGGGGAACAGAAAAGAGAAGCCATTCTGTGGCTCTCGGATAGCTTGGGGATGCCCCAAGCTCTTCCAGGTCCACCCCAGGGTGCTGAAGCCCCTGCCCTGGCTGCTAAGTCATTCTGGGATTTTTCCCAGTTTGGTGACCAACAGTTCTGCCAGTGCCTGACAAGACCCTGACGAGACCCCTGAGGTGTCAAGGTTTGGCTTTGTAGTGTCATCCAACGGGAAAATGAGGTTGACTGTCAGTACTCGGCACTATCACAGCTTCGCAAAGGGGTGCAACCCACCCCGGGGAGCAGGCAGGAAGGAGTGCTTGGAGCAGAAGTGAAACTGAAGACCGGGCCCTCCCCGGCCCTCCCGCCGCTGCACCTGTCGATGGGGGTAGGGGAGATCAGGGCCTTTCTTTCAATGGTTTGCCTCTCATACGTTCACCTGTTAAAAATTTCAATTGATTCTCAAAAAGGGGAGCCCCAAACCATCAGAAGCTACTGTTTTGTGCCTTGCCTTGTACCCCCTCTTCCAGCCTCTGTCCACCAAGCCAGGCAGTGGATTAAGGGAACCCTGCTGGCAGGCCCGAAGAGACTGTCTGGGGCTTCCTGGGCCGGCAACAGGCAAGCTGGGGTCGTTGCCAGCCAGGTTTGCGGTGGACCTGGCAAGGACAAGGAGTATTACACAGATAGTCAATTACCTCCACGTTCAAGGCCATGGGCCCCAGATGGGCCTGTTGATTCCAACCTTCCCAGCCAGTCCGAGGGTGGGCAACCTTTTTCTGGTGAAGGCCTTGTCATCACTAGGCACTCTGTTAAGAGAGTGACCGCTAGGGAACCAGGCAGAAAGGACCATCGAGTCCAATCCACCCCACCACCGCCCACCTCCACGAACACACAGCTGCGCCAGACACCAGGCCACACACAGCCAGAATCTCTCGGCACCCTCAGCACAGGGGCTATTATCACCCCACTTTACAGACCTGTCAGGTGACAGTGAAGGGGAGCACAAAGGGGATGGGACCAGCAAGTTTTGACATCTCCATCCCTCTGGCCCTCGGTCACACTCCTAACCCACCCACAGCAGGGCAGGTCACTTGATGGGACAGAGGGGTCTGCCAGCAGGTTCTGTGGGGCTTCTTGGTGACAGGGGAGACAAAAGAAACTGCCACACTTAAAACCCAGGAGTTTTATGTCAAAATCTAACCGTTCAGCTGCCCTGGAAAGATCTGGCCACTCAGGGCCCACGTGGCAGTGGTGGGCTAAGCATCGGTCACAGTGCCTTTAAACTGGACTCTTGCCCCCGGCTCCCTGGAGCCCACCCCAAAGACAACTGCGTTTGCTTCCCTGAGCCATGCTCCCCCAGCCTCAGGGAGCCCCTGGCATGGCATGGTACCATCCTCGTCACTCCAGAGGGTGCATGAAGAGCAGGTCCGCCTCCCGCACAGCTCCCGCACGTGCCCCAACCATGCGTGCGTTACGCAACACTTTGTAAAAAGCAAAAAATGGGCCCTCGGCTTCAATCTCCTTCTCTCAGCATGTGCACCATACAGAACCCGAGGCTGGCAGCAGCACAGCCTCCGAAATTCACTGTGTAAGAGTTCCTTCTCTTTGGGCAGGATCGCAGACACCGGGGTGCCTGCAAACTTGGTCTCTGGATGCTAACACCTGAAGCGAGAAGGCCACACCAATCTTCAGGTTTGGACCCTGCCACCAGCACCCTCCTCTGAACATTTTCTGGCTTTTAAACTATTGACCGGACTATAAACGTTTAAACTCCCTGGGCCTGGGCCAAGTTGGGAGTGGAGATGGTGGGGGTAGGCATGTGGGAACACCTGACGCCGTGGCTCTGGGGCAATCTGGTGGCGGGTGCATCTTGCAGCATGGAGGCTGCCTTGGGGCTCCTGAGGGAGGCAGCTCTGCTGTAGACGCTTCCAGCCTCCACGGACCTCCCGACAGCCTCCCTTCTCCTGGGCAGCAGCACACACGGCTCCACTTTCCTTCTTTTTCGGACAGAGTGCATACGTTTGCACCACTTACAGGGGAGAACGTGCACTCTTCCCCCTTTTCTTCTTACGTGGCCAGAAGTTTTAACCATTCCCAACCCAAAGAGAAGAGGGCAGGAAAGACAGACAGGAGTAGAAGCTGTGTGTGCCTGTGTATGAATGTGTGTCTGCACGTGTGTGTGTCTGCACGTGTGCGCATGCAAGCACCACTCACAGGCGTGTGTGTGTTTGTACAGGAACAATTAGTTATTCTGTGCCTTGACAAACGCTAAACTCACCTCGACCCTGGGTCACACTGGGCAGTGTAGCTGGCTTAACCCAGACCTCCTGGGAAGCTGCGGCCAACTGTCTGACCTAAGACTCGGGTCATAGAACTCAACTCCCTTAATAACTCCCTTAGTACACCACAACCTAAAACCCAGACAGTCAGAAAACCTGCGGGTGAAAAGTCCCAGGGTTTAGCGGGCCCACAGGGGAGAACAGCTGGTGTTAGACGTCTATATTTTAACCCCGATCCAAAACGTCAGCTTTCACTAACGCCGGGGTCTCTCCTTAGAAACGCAAATCCAAGATGAAAACGGGAAAACTTCATCTCAAGAGGAAGCCCCTGTCTTTGCTTCATGGCACATAACAGGCACTCAGTAAAGCTGAGTGGATGAGTGGCTGCGGAGTGGCCACAGGCCTTCACAGGGACGGACGTCTGATGGGAACTCAGGGTCTCCCGGCAACGCAGATGCTGCCCTCTGGCCCTCAAGCCCCTTAGGAGAAACCACTAATTGATTAAACAGTGGTCTCAGTAAGGGGCATTTGACCATGTCTGGAGACATTTCTGGCTGTCGAACCTGGGAGAGGGGTGCTGGTATCTAGTGGGTGGAGGCCAGGGGTGCTGCTAACACCTTACAGAGCACAGGCCGGCCTTTCCTGCCTCCCAACAAAGAATTACTGGGCTCAGAATGTCACAGTGCCAAGGCACTGTCTCTATACCCTCACTTGATTCAAGCAAGTGTCAAAACAGCATGTGCCAGGAAAACCCAGGGAAACCTGGGTGTCCTGTGAGTTTCTGATATTTTCTCATATTTGTTTGAAACAGGCTGGAGAAGAGGAAACAGAGGCTCGGTGACTCTGGCCAGTGGGTGGTGTGAAAAAGACAGCTGTCACCGTAGATACCACCAGAGATGGGCCCAGGGCAGGGGCACCTCCCAGGACCCTCAGGAAACGCCTCCCGCGTGAGCAGACACCGGATGGCCCCAGGTTCAGTCTTTCCCGAGAGAGACAACTTAGCATCCAGCTGGGCCCCAATTTTGAGATAACAGCCAGAGGAGAAAGACCGGGGGTCATCTCCGAGACGCAGCTGAACTGAAATGAGGTAGATGAGGTTGCCAGGAAAACCGGGTGCCAGGAGTCCTTTCCTCAAAAGTAGCCGCGTCAAGCTCCAAGCTGTCATCTGTTAGGCTGTCACTCGTGCTGCCTGCTTTTAATCCCAGGACCCCTGGCTTTTTAAAAGAAAGGGTTTTCCCACGGGTATGTTTTGGGAACACTGAATTGCCACCAGACAGCAACCTCATCCCTTGACTCTCAGAAAAAAATGGGGCCCCAGGAGTATCCTGTTACAGTCAAGCCCACTCCATTCAACATCCTGAGAGCAGACACGAAGGGGCTCTGACCATTTCCCCCAGCCCCCAATTTCAAGGAGGACCTGCCCTGGGGCCCAAGTTCCAAATTCAAGAGGCTCGCAGGTGTGCAGTCCAAGAGAAACCACCCTGGCCTGGGGCTGGTGTGGGTTTTGGACCTTGGGCAAAACTTTCCACAGTGGGCTTTCCTCATCTATAAGCCAGGGATGTGAACCCCGAGCTTGCGCAGGCTCCTCTCAGGTCTGAAATTTGGGGTAGCTGAAGACCACACAGGGGAACCGGCAGTGGGTGGGAAGCCGGGTCCAGCCCACTGACCTCCAGCCAGGCTCAGCAGGGCAGAGACCCTATCCTGAAAGACTAGAATTTTAGATTTCATCCATCACGGTCTCATTCTTCAGATGAGGAGAGTGAGGCCCATCATGGCTTAAGGACCTACCAAGGTATCTTACAGGATAGGAGCCACGTGGACACTGCCTCAAAGCCCAATTCCAAACCATCCATCAAGTTCTAGTTGCAAACAACTCCCAGCACGTACTAGGTGAAAAACAGCAGCCACTACCAGTTAAAAGAAAAACCAAGTAACAGCTTTTTTCCTTTCTTTTTTCCTCCCCTCGCTTCCTTCCTATCTTTTGGTGTAAAGAAACTCCAGGAGACACCAGGCCTAACTACTTCCTCGCCCTAGTCCTTCAGGGAAACCTGATGAAAACAAACTGTTACAGTATACCTGCATTTTAAAGACTGGTTGGTTCCCTGGCGCCTTGCAGCTTTCTTCCAATAAGTAGGGGGCTGTGTATACACAGAACACAGGACTAACTGGGGCACCCAGGGGCCAGCTGGAACCAGCTAGGGTTCCAGGTATTAACCCCAAGGGTCCTACTTACTTAAAGGCTGCCAGGGGCGGCCGGGCAAAGTGCAGAGGGTGGTAGCAAGGCATTTAGCAAGAGGCCTTGATGTCAGGTCAAAAACATCATGAAGGACTGATGAGCCTAAGAGAGGGCAGAAATAAGAACTATGCTTGTTTTTTTGTTTTTTGTTTTGTTTTGTTTTTTAAAGTCCTGAACCATAAAGAGAGACAACAGCAAATGTTGCACTGTGCCCAGCCCTTGGAATAAGGGTAACATGAGGATGTGTGCCCCTCGAGCAGGAGGTCCCCAAGGCAGCTTTACAGAACAAAGGGCAAAAAGTGAGGCAACCAGGGCCCTGAAGCAGCAATCCATCTAAGGCAAGACTCTCCAAACGTGTGCGAACGGATTTTCATAACATCCTCGTGCATTTCATTAGCCTCCTGAGTTCACAAAAGGCCTCTGGGAAGGCAAGTCGGTTCCGCAAACGCTGGCTCTGGGCAGGTCCTCCTGGCACCTCGCTGGTCTGGCGCAGGCCGGCTGGAGGGGGTAGGGGGAGAGCTATCCGTTCCAGGCTGGGATGGAGTGTCCAGGTGGATGGATGGAAAGACCCACCGCCAAAGCCCAACGAGCCTGGTTATTTTTACCACTCAAAGCTCAACTGTATAGGCTCAGGGGCCACAAACTGGCAGCTGCCTGCGGACACTTGCTTATGAGGTGCCCAGACACTGCCTTCATTCCATGGCGGCTGCTTCCCAGCTCCGGGCCCCAGCTAGGGGCAGCCTGGCCCCGGCAGGGAAGGGCTGTGTGCCCCTTCACCTGGGGTGCTTCTTCAGAGTGGGAATGGGGAAACGAAAGCTCCGGGAAGCAAAAGGTCCCCGAAAAGATGGGCTGGGGGACAAGGTGTAGGCTAGAAGCTAGAAGCCAGAACCCGGGAGGTGGTGGTTCAATTCCCTGCTCAACCAAATGTCCACCTGGGTGGGCTGTGTGTGCAGGAGTAGGGACTTACTTATCTGAACTTTTGGGTGCACAGGCGGCTGCGTTAGCTACAAGGTTCAAAACCCCACTCCCCACCGTTGGTCCACTAACCCCTTTTAGGGCCAGGCAGTCCCAAACACAAACAGCCCCAAACTTTGACTCCTTTGTAACCACGGCTTCAGCCAGACTGAACCAAGCTGTCCAGACAGAGGCTATTTATAGGTGCGTCGAGGACACAGACACTGGCACAATGACACACACACATTCAAGATCCACGCTGGGCCAGACGCGCCAGCGCTGAGCCCTGGATTCAGACACCTGGACACACACGGCCCGCAGATCCGGCCCAGCCAGACCAGACCCCCAGAAAGACGCACACGCAAAGAAAGGCACCCCGGCCCGCACACGGGAAAGACACACAGAGAGAGGCAGGAAGACTCGGAGGCACGCACTTTTGGGCAAGACCGCGACTCAGACCCCCAGACACCCCGAGAGACGCCGAAGACCCAGACAGAGCCACGCAGCCACGCACACTCCACAGACGCACGGACATCCACTCAGAGCCCGAGACACAGCGCCGCGAACACTCCAGACACACGCCCGGAGCCCCAGACACCTCGCAGACCAGACAGTGTCTCACACGCCCCTCCACCTCCGCCCAAAGTTGATAAAGAGCCGGCCTAATTGCTCCATCGCGACTGCCCCTTAGGGAAATAAAATGGAAACTTCACGGATCCGCCCGCACCAGCCCTCCCGCGCCGTGCGCCGCCGCTGGGCCCCGGGTCCGAGTTAGGGCGGGCGGGGCGCGGACAGCGGGGGCCGTGCCAGGCTCGCAGCGCCGCGGGACAAAGCCGGGCCGGCCGCCAGCTGCCGCGAGCCGGGAGGGCGCGCCCGGGGCGCGGCGGACGCTGCCGGGGCGCAGAGCGTTCGGTCCGAGGGGGCGCGCACGGCCCGGACCCCCGCCCGCAGCTGTGCCCCGACATAGGGTCCGACCCCGACGGAGTCTCCAGGGAGGGGGGCGTGGGGTCACTCACTGATCTCCATGCTCTGGAACAAAGAGCGTTTGCAGTTGCACGTGCAGGAGACATTGGGCTGCCCGGCGGCGGCGGCGGCGGTGCTGTTGACCCCCATCAAGCGGTGCATGGACGGCGCGGCGGCGCGGCGCGGGGCGCGGGGGGCGCGGGGGCGGCCGGGGGGGGCTCCGGCCGGCGCCCGGAGCTGGGGCCCCGCATGCAGGAGGCGCGCGGCGGGGGAGGTGCGCCCCGGCTCGCCGGGCTCGGGTCGCCGCCAAGTTCCCGGGGCGCCGCGGGGCTCAACGCGCGGGACCGCGCTCCTCTGCGCCCCCCCCGGCCGCCCCTCGGCAGCCCCGGGGGCGTCGGCAGTGCCCGCGGGTGGCGTCCGGAAAATGGGCTGGCAGCGGGGCGCGCGCTGCCGCCGGGGCTGAGCCTCTGCCGCTAGCTTTCCCCAGCCGAGCGCCTCCGCCGCCGCCGCCGCCGCCGCCTCCTCCTCATTCAAGTCCAAGGAGATCGGGTTTCGCTCCGAGACCGCGGTCGGAGGCAGGCAGACGGTCTGACGTCAGCGCTAGACGGGGCTGCCGGTTCCCACCACGCGGGGGCCGGGGAGGGGGCGCGCGCTGCGCCAATCCCCGCCGAGGTTCCCCCGCACCCCCTCCCCGAGCCGGGGGGCGGGGTGACGGGAAACGGGGCGGGCTCTTAAAGGGCCAGAGCTAGGCGGCCCACGTAGACCCGGCACCCGCGCAACGGAGGAGGGGCGCTGTGCCCTCTCCCCAACGGCGGTCAGCTTGGAACGCCAGCCCGGCGCACGCCCGCGGCCAGGGAGCCGAACTCGGTGCCAGCCGCACCCGGGCGGGTTGCTGGTGCGCCCTCCCCTCGTCCCCGTCCCTGGGGTCCTTGACCCAGGCTTTTGGGGCTAGCCTGTCTTCTGAGGAGCACAAGGTCCCTGGGGGCTCAGGGAAGAGAAATTGGAGAAAGGGGGAGGAAGCCCCCAAGATGGATCACCCATTGCCTGATTTCGCAGGAGTCTGTCCGCCTTCAGTTCTGCAGCAGCTCGGGAATCATGGCCCACTGAGCCCCGAAGCGCTTTCACCCGAACCCAAGGAGGACGACCAGGAAAGACGGGAACTCGCGTAGACACGCCCGGAAGCCCTTGTCATGTAAATAGCTGTCGGGGACTAGTGTACTGTCGCCGCCCCAGCCGGCGGGACCTGGGGCGAATCCACACCCATTGTCTGCTGCCCGAGGGGCCACCGGCTGGGGGGCGCGGCGCTGGAGTTCAAAAGGGATATGAGCAGGAGGGGTGTACTTTTATTTCATTAAGTTTTAATTACAGGAGTGCTACAAGAACACATTCTTCTGGTTTAAAAAGATATTAAAATATTACATAAGAGACCTCCCCTCCCTGGCCCACCTCCAGCCTCTTAAGAATTTAGTGTGTCGCCTCTTAGACACTTTCTCAAAGCTTCACTTATTTAACAAGCACTTAAGGAGCACCTACCTGTGCCAGAAACTCTCCAAATATTAACTCAACCTGACACCGACTCAGTGTGGCCGAATGTCATTCTCCCCATTTTACAGAGCGGGAAGCTGGTCAGGGAAGTTGCTTGTTGAAAGTCACACGGCGGAGGAGCCTGTGTTCCAACCCAGGACCCTGGGGTAGCTGCCTCTCCCTCTCCCACATAGTCCTGATTCTTTAAATATCCACATATTCCGGTAATGCCTGGAGTTTTAGTAATTAGCAGGGACTTAGTGTGTGTTCAAAGCAAACAAACAAACAAAAAAAGCTTTTAAAAAGTGTTATTGTGTTGGTAAACAGTTTGGATAGAGAAGGAAAAGCTGGAATTTGGGAAATGAAGGTGGCCTCAGGGGAGAACTTACCTAGACCAGAGTGAATTCATCCTTCAGAGAAAGCCGGTGCAGGAAGTGGGTTCCTGCTCTCCCTGCCGAGGCACAGCGGTGCCGCCAGAGCTCCCCCAGAAAGACTGGGAGGCCTGTTCTGGAGAAGTCAAGCCCAGGGATGTGGCTCAGGCTGGTCCAGGCTCTTTGGAGGAGTCCAAGAGTGCCCAGCCCAGAGGGAGGTTCAGAGTCACTGACCATCTTCTGTTTGAGAGGAGACGCTCACTCTTGGAGCCACAGCCAGCACTAGATCAGGACCCAGGCCCTGACCCAGGAGTGGGGCAATACCCAGGGTCTACCCCAGATGGCACCCTGCTGTGAGCTGGGCTCCCTCAGCCCCTGCCTTGAGGAAGGGGCAGTATCATCAGCGTGTCTTTTATCAGGGGAAGATATTGCTGCAGTTTGGCCTCTGCAACTTAAGAGAAAAGCTGAGGGGTCCTGAGCGGCCCTTGGGGGACCACTGCAAATATTGGCTGGGCCTGGAGATAACCTGGGTCCCATTCACTTCCTAGGGTAAAGGAGGTCATCTTTACCACTCCTGCTTTCAGCCATTTCTTCATTCATTCAATCAACTAACTCTGGCTGAGCTGCAACCCTGAGCCGAGGGAATTCAGCCATGCCAGACCCAGCCCCTGCCCTCCGGGAAGTCTCGGGAGACCTGGCTAGTCTGGCTGGGAGAAGTCACACGTTGATTGTCTTGGAAGTGAGATGGCGTTTACACAATGGAGGCTGCACTGCCAGCAGGCAAAAATAACCAGTTAATTCAGTGGATTAAAGGAACCAAACCTACCCACAACACTTGACCTCCCATTGATCTGTCTGCGACAACGGCAGTGGCTACCATTTATTGAGTGCTGATGGTGTCACCTGGGATTGACTTAGTGGTCTCTGGCGCTAGTTCCAAAGTTGATTCTGTCTGGAGAGCTTAAGGCAGTGTTCAGAACTGAGGGTCCAAACCTGAGGGTCACCCAAAGATGAGTGGGACATAACTGTGTGACCTTGGCTGAGTGCTTTCACCTCTCCAACCTCAGTTTCCTCTTCTGCAAAATGGGTGGCTTCATGGCACCTTCACATGGTGTGATTGCGAGGAATGAAGGGATTGATGCCTTGCAAATAGAGAAGAAAGGGCCGGATACATCTTAGTTGTTATGTTAATCATCTTGGCAACCCTGGGAGGGAGGAACCACTATCATTTTATTTTCCATTTTACAGATGAGGAGAGTGATGATTCCAGCACAGACAGGGCCCCTGACGGGGCAGTAGGAAAGGAGAATTGCTTTGGAAGGAGCATAGGCTGGACTGCCAGCATTCACAGGAGGCTTCCTGTGTGCCCAGGACTGCCAGAATTAAATACAGGACACCCAGTTCAGTTTGAATTTCAGATAAACTATGAATAATGTTTAGTATAAGTATATCTCAATTTAACTGGATAGCTTGTGTTTTTCTTTGCAAAATCTGGTAACCCTAGATGTGCCAGGGATTGTGATGCTGGCAATTTGGGCATGAGGGGCAGAGCCCACTGTCAGGCACAGGCAGAGGAGGTCACAACTCCCTGATTCTACCCAGGGGAAATGGGCACAGCCAAGGTGTTAATGGGCTGAGGAGGGAGGGCTCCCTGCTGGGAGTGGGAGTGGGGAAGGGGCACCACGATTGGGCAGGCCTGAGTCCCTGGGAAGAAGGCCACAAGTCAGAGGTAAAAGAAAGGTTTTGTTCACTCATTCAACAAACATTCTGCTCCTATTCAGTGTGAAGCTCTGTGCTGGGTATTGGGCACAGGGCTGGGAAGAAAACAAACTCCCTGACCTCGTGTGACATTGTAAGGGACAAAGGGACTAAAGACACACATGCAAACTCATAGGCCAATGTGGTCAGGAGGTCATTTCAGACATGGTGATGACAGGCCAAAGGCCAGAGTTGGGGTGAGATCAAGGAAGCCCTCTCTGAGGAGGTGGCATCTCATTCCACCTGTAGTTACCGGCCACCCACAGGTGCAGCCCCAGCCATACTGAGGTTCACAGGTGAGGCTGACATCACACGTGTAAAAAGATGAGTCCAGGTGGTAATTTCAGAGGGACGAAACCTGGGAAGAATATAAAGGGGGAGGGTTTGGAGGCGATTTGAGCCCAAAGGGTTGGGTTTCCTCTCTGGGGAGATGGGGGCTGCGCATGTAGGGAACAGTGGAGAGGGGGTGCCAGGCCAGTGGGGGTATCAGGAACTAGGAGACTCTTATGGTCCCAGTAGGTTTAGAGTTTGGGACACATTTCCCAGCCTGGCTGTGGCCGTGGGGTTGTGAAATGGGTGTGTGAAGCAAATGGATTGTGAAACAGGTGACTGCAGAGACAGGCCTTTCTGGGACTCCAGACAGCGTGTGCCACCATCCGCCCTGCCCATGGGTTTAATCTGTGGTGGGGGGATATTTCCAGAGGAAATGTCCTGTTTCAGCAGGTAAAGGGGCTTCGCTCCCAGCGGCGCCGCACCTCTGTGCTGTGCCAGACTTGGGCGCAGAGCCAGCTTTGTGGGAGGGCAGCCCCCTGCACTCGCCAGGGCCACATGCTCTGTAGGGTCGGGGGTTTATTGTATTATTTTATTTTATTTTTTTGTTTAGTGTACTTCTCTACTGTTGACCTCTTGAAATTCCTAATAGTTAACAATTTCTAAACACGGGGGCCTGCAAATCTGTAACCAGTCCTGCTCAGATGCCAGGCCCCCACTGGCAGCCAGTTGGGACCCCGTGGAAGTCAGTGTGGGTTTTGGCCACAGCCGAGGGTGGCTGGCAGTGTCCTGACTGTGCCCGCTGGCCGAGGGTGGCTGGCCACTGTGGAAAGTGCCTGGCTGAGCCAACAAAGATCCTGCTTGGGGAGCTGGTTGTGGGCACAAGGCAGAGGCCCTTCTCAGGGCCATCTGTGCCCCGGTCTGCCTGCCACCCCCTGGCCTGCCTAGATGGAGCTGCCTCTGCAGAATTAGTCTTGGGAAACCTTAAGCAACTTAGTGACCTCGCCTCCCAACTTAGCACCTTCGGAAACGGCATCCAGCAGGCTCATTTTTTTCCTCAGGTTGGGGTTAATTGGAGCTGTCAACTTTCGCAGGTTAGCAACTTTGGACTTCATTTGTGTTTTGTTTTGTTTTGTTTTTCTCTTGTTTTACTTTTAAACACTAGTAAGAGCCAATGTTTATTGGGCACTGCCCATGCACCGTGCCAGGCCCTGTTCTAACCACTTCACATTCTTCCACTTAGTCATTCAACAAATATGCATTGGGATCCTACGGTGAGCCAGAAATTAGCTCACTGGATCCCCACAGCAACCCTCTGAGGTCCAAGCTAATATTATTCCCATTTGACAGATGGGGACACTGAGGCTCAGGGACCCAAGGATGAGGTGGAGCTGGGATGGGAATCCAGTACTTGGGCCCCAAAGCCCATGGGTTGGCCTCAGCAAATGACGCCTTCTGCACCCCCTCTCCCTCCTCACTGCCTCTGACTGGGTCCTTCCTGGCCGTCCTACTGGACTCGGTTGGCACTGTCCCCCTTGGCTCCATGGAGGCTCCCTGGGATCCACCACTGGCCTCACCACTGGTGGTGTTCGTTCATAAAAACGCATTTCCAACGACGAGGGCAGCTGACTCTGCAGTGGAGTGAGGCTGGAGGGGCTGGGGTGGTGAGAGAGGCCCCGTTAGCACCTGCTCTGGATCCGGCGTGGGCGGCCTTGGCAGGCTGCTCAGCTCACTGAACCCGCATCCCCTCTGCCACTGAACAGGGAGGAGCGGGATTTCACAGTGAGGGAGAGGCAGCGTGGGGAGGCCTCAGCACAGGGCCCAGAGGCCCCTGGACTCGGTGTCTGTGAGTTCAGCATCCCCTCTACTTGATTGGTAGCTCCAGCAGGCAGGCCACTCTGGCCTGCAGTGGGTGCTTGGCAAACCTCTGTGGAGTAAATGTGGGAGGGGCACCTAGCCACAAACACACTCAAATCTCATTTTTGGCTGCCTTCATGACCAGCTAACAAGTCTTCCTGCTCACTCACCCTTTCCACCTCCAAGTATCCTTCCAACCAAGTATCCTTCCAACCGAGTATCCAGAAGCCAGTCACCTGGGCTAACACCTACCGAAAAGATCGAGAAGAGTTTGTATGGTATCGACCAGAACCAGAAGTCTCAGCCAGAAAGACGTGTTGTGCATGTGTGGTCTACACTGTGAGCTTGTGGGTGTGTGTTGCATGTATATGTGGGACGTACATGTGCATATTCATGCTGTGGGGGTGTTTGTATGTGTGTGGTGTGTGTTGTCTGTGTTGAGCGTTTGAGGGTGCATGTGGTGTTGTACATATGTGTGGGGTACGCATGTGAATACTTGTGCTGTGAGGGTATGCGTGTGTTGTGCGTCATCTGCGCGCGTGTGTGCACATTTTCTTGGTTGCATTGTGTTTGTTTAGGCACTGATACATGAGCTTTGCTGCTGGACAGATGTCAGATGGTTGAGTTCTCCAACAGCAATCCAAAGAAGCTCAGCTAAATTGGCCACAGATGACACCCCCACCTCCACCCCGGGGTGCCATCCCATTCTCTTCTGTCCAATTTTTCAATTTCAGCAGGGAACTGGATTCTTCCCCAGAAGACAGGACTGTGGAAGCCAGGCAGGGAGATAAGGGGTGGGCAGAAGGAGAGGACAGAAGGGAGCATTAGAGCCAATTTTGTCTTCTGACAGATGGGTAAACTGAGGCCCAGAGAGGGCCAGACTTGGACAAGATTCAAGGTGCCAGAGAAAGGCAGAGCTGAGCTAGGATCCATCCAGTGTCTGACAGCGGCCCAGGCCCCACAGGGTCTTTGGTTACCTTAAATAGCTTAATACAGGCCTTTCTAGCACAGGTTGAGCTTGAGAGGGAAATGGAAGATTCCAGATGTTTAACTCATGTCTGAAACACTTTCTGAAAGAACTATTAGTCATTCAAGCTGACTTCATGGACCAGAAACAACCAAGAAAAAGTGTTCTGCGTCTCTCTTGTCATAAATGACACATTGTACTGTTGTTAGGAGTAATTAATAATATAAAACTGCCTCTCAATGACATGAGAGAGATTTAAGAGAGGTTGGCCCTTTGTGTTCCGCTGCTGGGTTTGAGGGGAAGCAGGTAGAGTGGGCTGGGTGTGACAGCAAAGACCACACTGATCACAGAGGACTCCGACATGACTGTGTCTGCCTGGCTGTGTGCAGTGCTAATGCTGGGCACCTCACCTGGCACGGAGACTATTCTATACCTCGTGCCAGGCGCTGCAACAAGCCGTGGGACTGCACAGTGACTAGCGCAGGCCAGCTCTGCCTCCACAGTTTCCCCTCTGATGGGCTTACTCACTCATCTGCCCATTTCCCCAAAAACTGAATTCTGCATGCGGAAAACGGCGGGGTCAGGCAAGTATATGTTACCACTTCTGTGTGCCCTTGCTGGAGAAAGTGAATGAGCTACTCTGGGCCTCTGTTTCTTCAACTTAAAAGTGGAGATCTGACAGGTATCCACACATAGGGCAACTGCAAGAATTACATGGGGAACTCACGCAGGGCACTGAGCACAGGGCCTGGCTTGGAGCAATCTCTTGAAAAAGTTAATTACAGTAGTCCCCCCGCCCCCACCACCCCATGCATGGCTTCCCTTTCCAAGGTTTCAGTTACCCATGGTCAGCCGAGGTCCAAAAATAGTGGGTACAGTACAGTAAGATATTTTGAGAGTGAGAGAGAGAGAGGGAGAGACGACACCCACATAATTTTTATTACATTATATTGTTATAATTGTTCTATGTTATTGTTAGCTGTTGTTGTCAATCTGTTACTATGCCTAATTTATAGATTAAACCTTATTGTAGGTATCCACGTGTATGAAAAAACAGAGTATATAGGGTTCGGTGCTATCTGAGGTTTCAGGCATCCACTGGGAGTCTCAGAATGTACCCCCCACGGATAGGAGGGGAGACTGATTAACACTACACACTGTGCATTCCAGGGACTCCCCGTCCTGGACAAAATACAAACAGACCCTTTTCTTCCCTTTGGAGAACTTATCCCAAATTATAATTTTGTGTGTGTGAATTTGGGAGTGGCTTCTTTCAGTGTCTCGCCCCAGCTAGACTGTGTCCTGTGTGTCCCCAGTGTCTGGTCTAGGAACACATGCTGAGATGTCTGCAAGGCATCCAGAATGCCAGGCAGGCACCGTGGGAGCCCAGAGGAACAGGGCATGACGGTGTCCAACAGTCCCCGCACGGGGGTGGCACCAGGAAAACACTCTGCGCCCTTCACCTGCATCTCCGGGCCAGGGTTGGAGACACGGTCCTGTCCCATCTGCACAGGTAGCCCTCAGGCCGAGTGAATCTGCCCTCAGTTTAGGGCTTGGGAATCGGTGTCCACGAGCTGGCTTCAAAGGCAGTGAAACTGGCATTGCGTCTTTGAAGGCAGCACGGGCTACATCTGTCTTATTCTCCGTGTCCACAGCCCCTAGCAGTGACTGGCATGTGGTCACGCCCAATAAATATTTGCTGAATGAATGATCGCAAAACAATTTTGCAATGTGGACTAGTCCCTTAAAGTATGAGTATCTGCAACCGGTAGGTCCATTTCTACCACATGTCTTAAATAAATAATCAGAGAAGTGAACAGAGTTTTAAGGAGAAGAACGTTGATCCTGTCTTCATTTGTAAAAGCAAAAGTGCAATGAAATTAAAAACAAATAGGGGATGCGTAAATAAGTCAGTGATCATAAAACTGTTCAAAACCATGTTTTCAAAATTATCTGACGATATAAAGTCTCATATAAACTAAATTTAAAAATAGGCTGCAGAACTGATCTCAACTTTGTACAAAAGTATTATTAGAAAAAGGACTGAAATGATATTTGCCAAAATATTAACAGTGGTCGGCTTTGTGTAATGGATTAAATGCAATATATTTCTCATATTGTCTGCTATATTTTCTACGATAAGCATTCATTTAGAAAAATTTTTAAAAATTTTTACTTAATAGCGCCGCTGAAGCAACTCGCAAGTCCTACCTCCTGCGGCTCCTTTAACAGCAGTCAAGACACCGAAGGGGGGTGGGGGGGGGGGTGCCAGACAGGCTGACGTCATGGGCAGCCCGAAATGACACAGCAAACGAGCCAATCCCAAGTTTGGATTCCGGGAGAAGCAAGATCTATTGGATACAAGTGCTGGCGGCCTCGGCCAATGGTGGGAGAGGGGCCGGAGCCCGGCGGCTGCGTGGGTTTTAAATCCACGTGGTGGCTGCGGGGGCTGGGCTCGGGGCTTCGGGGTTTAAAGGCTCAGGGTCCGCAGGGGCTGCAGCCCTGCAGTTGTGGCTCCGAAGCGCTTGTTCTTTTCTGGGAAAGGCGATTCCTCCACCACCTCTTAGGATCTTGGGCAAGTCACTCAGCTTCGCTGAGCCTGTTTGTATCCGTAGGGTTTTGTGAGGCTCCAGCCCTTCAGCAGACATTTCCTGGGCATCTACTGTGTGCCCGGCAGGGCCTTCTTAGATCAGGTATAAGGCAGGAGGGAAGCGTCGGGAGTCCCAGGCCTGCTGCGTCTCTAACCATGGGCAGGTGGCTCAGCATTACCTCCCCTTCTTCCCCACTGCTCTTCCCCATCCTGGCTTTTACTGTATCTCCTCTAAAAGGGTGTGAGCTCCACGGGGTACCCATGTGCCTTGAGGAAGGTCTGCCCCAGTTTGTAGTCAATATGTACTTTCTGAATAATTATCGCAAAGACTAGTTCTCAGCAGAGAGCTTTACACATAGGAGGTGTTTGATAAATGGCAATTGTTCATGCAATAAAGAACAACAGCAGGCCAGGTGCAGTAGCTCACGCTTGTAGTCTTAGCACCTTAGCACTTTAGGAGTCTGAGGCAGGATTATTGCTTAAGCTCAGGAGTTTGAGACCCCTGGGCAACGGTAGTGGGACCTTATCTCTTAAAAAAAAGAAAAAAATGAAAGAAAGACAGGAATATATCAGCCAGGTGTCTTGGTGCATGCCAGTAGTCCCAGTCAATTGGGAGGCTGAGGCAGGAGGATGGCTTGAGCCCAGGAGTTTGAGGCTGCAGTGAGCTATGATTGTGCCACTGCACTCCAGCCTGGGCAACAGAACGAGACCCTGCCTCCAACAGCAACAACAGCAAAGAAGAACAGATAGCACTGATGAAATGCCTATTAAGTGTAAAGTGGTGTTCTGGGCATTTCACATGTATTACATGCAATTTAATATTAACAAAATTACAAGTCTTACATAACTTAATATTCACAAAAAACAAATTAGGCACCATTATTATTCTTATTTTGCAGATGTGGAAACCAGGGCAAAGAGAGGCAAGGTAACTTTTCTAAGGTCATGTGGCTAGGAGGTGGTGGGGCTTGATTCAAATCCAGGTCTGTCTACTCCCGGAGCCCTTGTTCTTAACCACTGCACTATCCCAGTACTTGTCTAGTATTCAGCGTTTCTTTTCCAAGAATGTTCTAAGTTAGGCCTGTGCTAGTGGGAAGTGGAAGAGAAGGGGAGGATAGGAATCAGGTGGGTGAGGCAGAGCCAGGTGAGCTGGGGTCCTGCCCCCTATGGCAAGGCCCAGCCCTATGGGGTGGCATTGGACAGGAAGAGGGGCAGTGAGACAGACAGGCATTGGGGCCACATGTCCCGTAAATAGGCTACCTCCTTGCCAGGCCCTGTGCTGGGCTGGTGGGGCGCCGTGCTGGGCGTGACACACCCTCCCTGCCCTCAGGAGGCTGTCAGTCTAAACCAGCTACCATTAGTGGTGACCTGAACACAGCCTGCAGGAGGGGTTTTGGTTTTGCCTGCATGATATTTAAACATTTTTAAAACATGAATTGCCTCGGTCCACACCCCTCCCTAGTGTCACACGTCAGCTTTACTCATGTGTCCCACCGGCTCGTGAATGCCCTGAGCAGCTTTGTTCCCTTGTCTCCCCAAGCCAGCAGCCCGCAGAGGGGGGGCCCTCTGTGGCTGGCACACAGCAATTGCCCTGGCGTTCTTTGCTTTGCCTCCTGTCTGTGTTTGAAATCCCGAAATCACCACCTTGAGCTCTGAAGCCCTGCGACTCCGAGGCTGCAAACCCCTCCCTGGCCCCAGACGTGCAGCCTGCAGCTTGAATCTGAGGACTCTGGCGGTGGAGGCCAACTCCGAGTGAGTCAGACTTGGTTTTAAGTCCCAGCATCACTGCTAACCAGCTGAGTGACACAGGGCAAGCTAATAAAATCTGTGGGGTCTCAGTTTTTCTCCTCTGCCAAATGGGGATAATAGCTCCCTCTTCATCTGGTGATGGTGAAGGGTAAGTGCGTTGATGCAGGCTGAACACTTGGCACAGAGTAACACTCTTTCTTTGGAGGCAGCTCATGTAGAGCCATTGTCACTGGCAGGAAGTCCTTCCATACATCGGGCTGAGGTCTGCCTGCTTTATAACTTCCATCATTCGTTTTCCTAGCAGCATAAACGTGCTTCTCTTTCCATAGAACGGTCCCTCAGTAACCAAGGATCATGCTAAACATCATGGTGTTCTATTCAAGATCTGCTACATCATTTGTGGAGCCCAGTGCAAACTAAAAATGCCAGACTCCATGTTCAAACAATCAGCAAGAACTTCAGGATGGTGACAGGAGAGCTCTGAGCCTCTTCTGAGGGCAGAGCCCCACGTGGCTGCACGTTACATCCCTTGAAGCTGTCCCTGTTCTCACTGGGGGTCCATGGTCTGGCAGCATCCTCCAGTACCACAAGACAGGGTCTTTCCACAGCTGAGCAGGGCAAGGACAGTTTCTAGCTGGACCCAGGGGAGGCCACCTGCAGGTGTGGCCTCTATGTCTGCAGTTCACGGTGGGAATCTGGCTCACAGGACCCAGCCTGCCACCGTCCAGGGAGCCGCGGAGATTTGGGGATTTCTCCTCTGCAAAATGGGGAAACAGCTCCCTCTTCATCAGGTTCTGGTGAGGGTAAGTGGCTGATGTAAGCTGAATGCTTAGGCAGAGTAGTGTTTTGTTGTTGTTGTTGACAGCACATATATTGAGAGCAAAGCACACAAATCCAAAGTCGATCGTTTGATGACTTTTCACGTTGAATACACCTTGATCCTCCCGGATCAAGATCGAGAGCCTTCCCGTCACTCCAGAGAGTTTCCCGTTACTGCCCACCTCGTTTCCAGTTACTGCCCACCTGTGTCCCTGCTGAAGAGATAACCATGATTCTGACTTCCTTGACAGTAGATTTCTTTAGTCCATTCTTGACTTTCTATTGTTTAATTTTATTTTTGTATTTTTAGAGACAGGGTCTCACTTTGTCACCCAGGCTGGAGTGCAGTGGTGTGATCATGGCTTACTTCAGCCTCCATCTCCCCTGGGCTCAAGTGATCCTCCCACCCCAGCCTCTCAAGTAGCTGGGACTACAGGTGCACGACACCATGCCCACCTAATTTTTTAATTTTTTGTAGAGATGGGGTCTTGCTATGTTGCCCAGGCTGGTCTTGGACTCCTGGGTTCAAGCTCCCACCATGTCCTTCCAAAGTGCTGGGATTATAGGCAGGAACCAAGGCACCCAGGCTTGACGTTCTGTAAACAGAATCCTGTGGTATGGATTCTTCTGGGTCTGACTTCTTCAGTCACAGTTAGGCGTGCTAGGTTCACCCTTGCTGCTTTGTTCCTTTTCATGGCTCTGCAGCTTTCCTTTGTGTGCAGACACCACGACTTGTCCCTTCTCTTGTCATGGGCATGGGTTGTTCCCAGGTGTTGGCTCTTGCAGGTGGGGCTGCTGCGGACACTCGTACCATTGTCTCCTGGGTTGCTCCCTGCACACTTGTTCTCCTTTCTCTGGGGTCCTTTGCCAGGACTGGGAATGCTGGCAGAGGGTGGGCTTGTGTTCAGCTTTAGTAGATATTCCTGATCAGTCTTCCAAGGTGGTCATACCGACGCCCATTCATTGCCATCTGCAGTGGACGGAGACTTCCTGGTATTCCACATCCTCCCCAGCACTCGGTTTGCCGCTCTTACTAATGTAGCCATTCTGATCAGCATCACCCTTGGATTTTGCAGCTGACCTAAGGAGGCTGAGTGCCAAGACCTGAATTTGCTGCTCCTCACTGACCACTGGCGAGGGCTTTGCAGCCTGTGGCCTTCACCCTCAGCCCCTGGGTGCCCCTTCCCCTTGGAGACACTTGCAAATCTGACAAGCATGGGTTCTGTGACTTCATCTGAGTGACTGATGAGCACCCAGAAGAGGACAGACCCCACTGCAGAGAAAGCCGGGGCTTCCTCTTAGACAAGCCCCTCCCAGTCGTCGCATCTTTCACTCATGTCCTCTCCCAACAAAAGCGTGGAACAGAAAGGTATCTGCTCTTCACAGCGTCATATGCTCTATGTAAAAACAACTTTTGGGAGTAGAGGAGGGAGCAGACCAGACATTTGACCATGTTAAATTTACACCGTGATTGTAGGTTGCAGCCTCCTGCCTGAATGATTAAAATATGAAAAAAATACATCTCAGAAACAACAATAACAACCCCAGCCCTTATGGCGTACTCGCTACAGGGAGGCGCTGTGCTGGGGGCTTTGTAACCGGAGTGGCTCCATGTCAACTTCTCAGCAACCCTTGGAAGTTGGTGTTATCACACCATTTGACAGGTAAGCTACGACCTCCAAGCCTCAGTTTCCTTATCTGTAAAATGAGAGGGAGGCAGAGGGAGATTCAACATGTGCAGAGGAGGAGGCCACGGGAAGACAGAAACAGAGACCAGGTACAGGCAGAGAGCAGGCAGAGGGAGGCAGAGACAGAGACCGGGATGGAGAGGGAGAGGTAGAGACCGGGGTAGGGGGGAGGCAGAGACTGGAGGCAGGGACTGGAAACAGAGACCAGGCACGGGGAGAAAGAAACCTGGGAGGAGGCAGAGACTAGAGATAGAGACCCGGAGGAGGCAGAGACTGAAGTGATGCAGCCGTGAGCCAAGGGACACAGGCACACAGGCAGCCATCAGGAGCTGGCAGAGGCAGGTAGGACCCCAGTGGGGCCTCTGGAGGGAGCCTGGCCCTGCTGACACTTTCATTTTGCTCCTGCAATAACTGATTGTGAACTTTCGTCCTCTAGAACTGTGAGAGGATCAACGCTGCTTGAAGCCACCAGTTTCTGGGAATTTGTCACAGCAGCCCAGGAAACACATGCGCAAGGTTTGGAGATTGGTCTTTCCATGTCTAGGGTGCATGGTGCCCATTTCAACACTCTCTGCCCTCAGTGGCACATTTAGGCCACGCTGACTTCGGCAATGGTGAGGGAAATGCAAAGGTGAGCCAAAAATACCTGGTCGCTATCTCTGGGGGGACGTAAAACAATAGCAGCTCATTCTCTCAAAGTCCAGGAGGCCAGAAGTCTGGAATCACGATGACAGCGGGGCCAGCCCCTCTAGGGGCTCCAGCGAGAATCTGTCCAGTGTTTCTCTCCCGGCCTGGTGGCTGCTGGCTCCTTTGGCGATGTGTGGCATGTGGATGCGTCACAGAGATCGGCAGGCAGATCTCTGCCTCTGTGCATGGTCTTCCTCTCCGTGTGTGACTCTCTGCGTCTTCACTTTGGCTTCTCATAGGGACATCAGTCACTGGATTTAGGGTACGCTCAAATCCAGTATGACCCATCCCAACTCAAGACATTTGAAAAGACCCTGTTTCCAAATATGGTCACATCTGAGGTCCCAGGTGGATATGAAATTTGGGGGACACTACGCAACCCAGCACCATCCTTTTTTGTGGGAGTCACCCACTTTGGTTTCTGAAATGGGGACACACGTTACGGTGGAAATGAGCACTCGGGGCTGCCTGTCTCGGAAAGGTTGTTGAATCAATGGCACGTTGATTGCTTCAACAATCTAGGAAATACTACGTAAGCTTTCTTTAAACAATGCCGGTATGGCCACAACACCCCCCAGAATCCTACCATTCATTCATTCACTCACTCATTTACTCATTCATTCATTCATTCAGTGTTCAGTCCCTATGATTTGGTTATGACCAAAGCAGACACAATCACTGACCTCAAGGAGCATGTGTTCTGGTGTAAGAACTGACGCTGAGGTACCCCTGACTCTTTGCTTATTCCTCTGACAGCAAAAGTTGTCAGGAAAACAGACAGAAACAAAACATGCCCACTCTGGACCGAATTGTAAATCTTTATCCCTTTCTCCTCACCTAAAGCCCAACAAAGCAATTTGAAATTCCAGACCTGCGACCACTGGAGAAGATCACCTTTCCCCAATGAGAAGCAGATCAACATTGGCTCAGGCTGAATCTGGGAGACAGACAAGGTCTCCTTTCAACATCGTGCCTCCAGGGAAACCAGGCCAAGTATCGGCCCTCCAGAGGCAGCTGCAACTCTTGGAGACCTCCCCACTGAGTCCATACCCCTGGCCCAGGGCACTCAGGCTGCTTGACCAGCCCTGCCCCCTGGCCAGCCTCATTTCTCCTGTTCTCTTGCTCGGTGCCCCTAGCAGCAGTCTTGCACCTGGTCCACTGCCTCCCACGCCAGGGCCTTTGCCTTTGCTCTTCCCCTGCCTGGCATGGTCTCATCATTCAGGGCTCAGCCTGAATGTCACCTCCTCCTGGAAGCCTTCCCCTGGTCTCATTATGTCCTACCCTATCACCCTGTTTCTTTCCCTTGGGTCACCAGTAAGAACCTGGATTGAGTGTGTGCAGCTGTCTTTTGTTGTCTTTGCCTCACTAAACTGTAAACCCTTTGACAATAGGGATCTGTCTGGTTTGTCTGCCGTGTAACCCCAGCTTCCAGCCTAGCACAGAGAAGGCTCCATGGAGACACTGACTGTCAGATGACTGCAGACCTCCCCACAAGGAGGAGGGAAGCTGGCCTCCAAGGAGGCGTATCCCACGGTGTAGTGGTCTCTGGCCGGGGTGGGTCATTACGCCGTTGGTTTATAGTGCCATTTGCTTCGGCCCCTTTTGGTGGCATCCCAGGGTTCAAAATGACCGAGCAGCTAGTGTGGGGAGATGGGACACAGTTGTCTGAGGTGAGGGGGTCTGTATGTGCCTCTCCAGCAGGGAACAGCCTCGGACATCAGAAACCAGATTTCAGCATTTAGGATGCAGCCAACAGCCAAATTGCTTTCTTGGTTTTATATATGGGGGCTTTTTTTGGTACCATAAGGGCAGGTGGACAGGGCTGCCTTTGCTTCCTGGAGGGTCTGGTTCCTTTCGGGAAAGGTCTCAGTTGGCCAGTAGAGAAACAGCACTGAGTCGGCCCATGTGGCCAGCGAGCACCCCTGTGCTTATGACCGAGGACGGGCTGTTACTCTGTTCTGCAGGTCTGGAAGTCATTTGGTCAAGTGGACTTGGGAAGGAGAGAGGGAAGGGCAGACAGCATCCATGGAGACTGTCACAGAGAATGGAAAGAGAATGGGATCTGCAATCTAATGAGCTGGTATATCTCAGCAGCAGCAGCAGCAGCAACAACAATAATATGGAATTCAGGCCAGGCATGGTGGTTCACGCCTGTAGTCCTAGCACTTTGGGAGACTGAGGTGGGCAGATCGCTTGAGCCCAGGAGTTTGAGACCAGCCTGGGCAACATGGTGAAACCCCGTCTCTACACAAAATACAAAAATTAGCTGGGCATGTTGGCATGTGCCTGTAGTCCCAGCTACTTGGGAAGCTGAGGCAGGAGGATTGCTTGAGCCCAGGAGGTGGAGGCTGCAGTGAGCCATGTTTGTACTACCACACTCCAGCCTGGGCGACAAAGTGAGACCCTGTCTCAAAGTAATACTAAATACTGAGTTCATCTTGCATTCCTGCTACATGCTGAGCACTGCTCCGGCGTTCACCTGAATTACTTTACACAGTTCTCGTGAGAACCCTATGAGGTAGGTCTCAGTACTGTCCCTTTGTACAGACACGGAAGTGGATGCCCAGAGAGGGTCACTTGCTCCCATTTTTTTACTTTTTTCTTTTTTTTTTTGAGACAGAGTCTGGCTCTGTTGCCCAGACTGGAGTGCAGTGGTGTGATCTCTGCTCACTACAGCCTCCACCTCCCAGGTTCAAGCAATTCTCGTGCTTCAGCCTCTTGAGTAGCTGGGACTATAGGCGTGCACCACCATGCCTGGCTAATTTTTGTATTTTTAGTAGAGACAGGGTTTTGCCATGTTGGCCAGGCTGATCTCGAACTCCTGACCTCAAGTGATCTACCCGCCTCGGCCTCCCAAAGTGCTGGGATTACAGGCGTGAGCCACCACAGCCAGCCGTCAGTTGCTCAGTTGGTGAAGTCAGGATTCTAATTCTGGCTATTGAAGTTTGAAACTGAAGTTCCTATCCATTAATGGAAGAACCCAGATTTGGGAGTTTCCTGGAAGACCCACCTAGGGTGGGAGGTGAATTGATTGGAGCAACACCGACAATGCCCACAGTAACAACCCCAGGGACGCTAATAGCCTGGCCGTGGGAGCAGCTGCTATGAACCTGGCCCGGAGCCGGGCCCTGGATAAAGAGCTTCATGTACTTCATTCCACGTTCCCAGCAACTTCCCACAGCCAGCACGTCACGGGTGCTTGGGAGGTGTTACTTGCATATTTGTTGACTCAATCACTGAACAACTCTAGGCGGCCGTTAATTTTATCGCATTTTGCAGAGGACAGCACTGAGACTCAAAGGAGCCAACTTGCCTGGTGATTGCCCCGCTCAGCGCTAAGGACCACTTCTGGACTGGGATGGCATTTCCATTAGGCAGCTGTGAAATTAGGCCAACCGGAAGATGTTGTGAACTTTTTGCAAAAAGAACTATTATTTCTGTTGCATTGATGTTAGAGATTCTCCTATGAAATGATTTTGATTGCAGAAAGTAACTTTAAAATGTTATTATTACTAACCTGTGGTGGTCTCTTGCCATCCCCTTCTGAAAAGTCATGCCAGTTGGTGAATTCTGGACATGTGGGAGCCACTTCTCAAGGTCACAGCATCCGGGTACTTGGAACGTGATCCCAGGTCTGGATGATCACACAACTCTGCCACCTAATCAGCTCCATAAACTAAAGGTGGGTGGTTTCGCCTTTCTTCGCCTTTTCGGGAAAGCAAGGCATTACAAGAACCAGCTCTGGTACATTCCTGAGAAACCAGGATGAAGTGCGGATTCCAATGCCATTTCCTGGCACATGGTAGACACCCTAGTGTAACCCCAGGGTCCCCCAGGCCTGAGGGCAGGCTTAGAAATGTCAGAAATCAACCCAGAGCAGAGAAATTAAGCGGGAGAGGCAAGCATGTTTGTGGGGAAAAAAAATGCCTGTGGGATGGAAGACTACAGTGATAGATGAAGAAGCAGAGGGCTTTGACTTCTGGTAACAACAACAGAAACTAAAGAAAATAGTGATGTACATGCACAGTTTGTCAGTGGAATGTCCCAATGCTGAAAGTAAGTAGGAATATAAGGGAACACTGGGGTTGGCACCAGGGAAAATACCTCCAGGCTGGGGGAAGTGATCCAGTGGCTTGCAAAGGTGGAAGAGGCAAGTCCAGCCAAAGTCGAGGGTTGGGGGAGGTTGCCTGGAGGATCCCTGGGTCTGACCACAGCTTCACTCTTGAAACTTGATCATCTCAGCTGCCTCAGTGGGTCTGGTTTCCTGAAAGCCGGGACAACTTAGCAGAGGTCCTTGGGCAAATCACTTCACCTCTCTGGGCTCAGTTGGCTCCTCTGTAAAATGGGTGGAAACATACAAATGCTGTTGTGGGGTAAAGCCCTTGGAGCAGTGCAAGGCACCAAGCGGCCACTCAGCTCTGCTTCCTGTCCCTTGTAGGAAGGAGACAAACCCCTAGTCCCTGTGGGTCCCTCCCCCAGCACCTGCACACGGGGTTGGGCAGACAGTGGGGAGAGAAGGGACCGTCCTGCAAGGTGAGGGGAACTTCAGACAGCAATTTCTAGAATCCAAGTTCTTCTCTGGGTTCAGTCTTGGGTTGGCAGCTGCCAGGCACTTCCGGGAAAGGCAAATAACAGAATTGCTGGTGTCGAGCGGTGAAATAATACAGTCCCAACAGTGCACGCATGTGCTTTGTAACTCATGAGATTTTGATATGCTTCCGGCTGTATCCCCAGGATACACAGCACTATGCACTGTGCCTGGTGCATAGCAGATGCTTAATTAACAACTTGAATCAAAAATTGAATATAGTTCTCAAGGGTGGCAAAGTACAGCCTGTGGGCCACATCCAGCCTGGTGCCTGCTTTTGTACTACCTGCCAGCTACGAGTGGCCTTTACATTTTTAAATGGTTGGGAAAAGGCAAAAGAATAATATTCTGTGGTACATGAAAACTATATGCAATTCAAAGTTCTGTGCCCATAAGTAAATTTTTCTGGGGTATGCAAACAGGCTCATTTGTTCACATATTGTCGATAGTGGCTTTTGAGCTATAAGGGTAAAGCTGACTAGTTGTGACAGACCTTTCAGCCCACGCAGCCTAAGATATTTACTCTCTGGCCCTTTAAGAAAAAGTCTGTGGCTGGGCACAGTGGCTTATGCCAGTAATCTCAATGCTTTGGCAAGCCGAGATGGGAGGATCGCTTGAAGCCAGAAGTTCAAGACCAGCCTGGGCAACAAAGTCAGAGCCTATCTTTACAAAAAAATAAAATAAAATAAATTAGCCAGGTGTGGTGGTACACACCTACAGTCCTAACTACTTGGAAGGCAGAGGTGGGAGGACTGCTTACGTTCAAGAGTTTGAGACCGCAATGAGCTATGGTTATACCACGGCACTTCAGCCTGGGCAACAGAGGAAGTCTCTGTCTCGAACAAAAAAGAAAAGATTTGCCAACCCCTGATCTAGACCAGTTGGTCTCAACTTTGGCAGCACGTTGGAATCACCTGAGAGCTTTAAAAATCCCGATGCACAGGCTTCAGCCTCAGAGATTCTGACTTAACTGGTCAAGAATGCAGCTGGGACGAAAGATTCTAATGGGCAGCCTGGGCTGAGAACACTCCCTAAGTGCTGGCTGTTAATTAGGACTCCTCTTTTTGGTGGTCAGTACCTCCCAAGCATGAACAGGGCATCAGAACACCATGGGAAGAGCAGCGCCAGGCTCCTTCCAGAGATCCCTGAGCTCAAACTTGCAGACTCTCAGGCTTGTGGGGCCAGGCAGGAACCAACATGGCGGAGTGAGCAGGTAACGGAGCGCGGCCTGTCTCAGGTCCTCTGTCTCCCTCTGGTCTCGGCAGATGGGCTCAGGAGGGTGTAGCTGCAGGGCTGTGTCTCCTTTGTGGGCCAGCAGCATCTCTACATGTTTCCTGGCACCTGGTACCATGTGCTGAGCGCTGGCCATCGTGTCCATCTATTTTGGTGGTGGTAGAAGCAGATCCCAGGTATCGAATGCTCCCTCTGTGCCCGGCAACTCTGTGCCACCCTACGAAGGGGGGAGCGTCTTTCCTTCTGCTGGAGAACTTTTCTGAGGCTTGAGGAGGGTAAATCACATTCCCACAGCTGCCTGATTCCTGCCAGCCTAGGGTTTGAAGTCAGACCCGTCGGGCTCCAGAGGCCACTCTCTGAGTCCCCGTGTGCTCCTGCCAACGGGAGGAAGAGAGAGCTAAGCCCGTCTCTCTCCTGGGAGGCTGGGGCGTCTGGTTTCTTAAGTGATGAGCACCGCAGCAGTGGCGGCGGCACCGTCCTGTGGCTTCTTTCTCACAAATCTTTTATTTTTGGCCTGAGACAGCTAATGCGTGGCCAACGTATCCTAGGTAACCAGGATGCTTGGAGCAAGCTGTACCAAATCTCCATGCTAAAACCATCAGACGGCTAATTTGGGCCTCTCTAGTTATTTATTTAATTATTTTTAGACGCCTGTGTATCATTTTACACACTTTCTTGACAAAATGCAAGCGTCAGGCACACGCGTGCAGGGCATTGGACCATGTGCCTGTTCCTGTGTGCACACGCTCACTGTTCCTCTCATTGGTGAGCCTCCCGGGGCCTGCGGGTGAGGCGGGATCTGCCCAGGCCTCCCTCTCTTGCCTCTTTCTCACTCTTCAGTGGCACATCCCAAATGTCAAGCCCTGAGGTCTAGCTCTGGGTCATGGCTTCTCAACTTTGGCACTGTTGGCAATTGGAGCCGGGGAACACTGCCCTGTGGGGCTGTCTGAAATGGGACCTGCAGGAGCGTCTCTGGCCTCTACCTCCTAGGTCCTAGTGGCAGTCCCATCCATGCCCTATACCTTACCCCTCACCCCCTGTTGCGACAATCAGAAATGTCTCCAGGCATCACCACATGTCTGTTGGGGTTTGAGTTGCCTGATCAAATATAGGACAACCAGTTAAATTTGAATTTCAGATAAACAGGGAATTATTTTTTAGTATAAGTATGCCCCAAACATACACATAAGTGTAGCATAAGAATGTCCTATGCAATATTTGGGACATACTTATACTAAAAAATATTCATTGTTTATTGAAATTCAAGTTTAACTGGATGTCTTGTATTTTATTTGCTAAATCTGCCAATCCTAACTAGGGGGCAACATCGCTCTCAGTTGGGAACCACTGTGCTAGAGCCTGGGTTCTTCACCACGATGCCTCAGTTTTCTCACCTGTACAATGGGTATGATATGAGTTCCAACCTTGTCAGCATGTCCAGGCTCTAACACAGCCGAGACAGGAGGGGAGGCATGTGACTTGCTCAGTGAAGGCCAGGACATGCTGTGGGGGCCTCAGTGATGCTTCTGGGCCTCTTTCAGCCTCCCTGTTCTTCCCCCTACTTTCTTCTGCTCTTTGTCCTGGATCTCCCATGGGTGACTTGACCAAGGAAACACAGACACCACCCTAAGAATGGGCAGCAGAGGACAGGCCCTGCAATCTAAGTACATCTCATAGGGAGTGTATTAGTCCGTTCTCACATTGCTATAAAGAACTACCTAAGACTGGGTAATTTATGAAGAAAAGAGGTTTACTTGGCTCACAGTTCTGCAGGCTGTATGGGATGCATAGTTGGGGAGGTTTCAGGAAACTTAAAACCATGGTGGAAGGGCGAAGGGGAAGCAGGTACCTTTTTCACATGGCAGCAGGAGAGAGAGCATGGGTGTGAAAGGACAGTGCTACACACTTTCAAACAACCAGATCTTGTGAGAACTCACTATCATGAGAACAGCAAAGGGGAACGCCATCCCCATGATCCAATCACCTCCCACCAGGTCCCGCCTCCAACACTCGGATCACAATTCAACATGAGATTTGGGTGGCGACACAAAGCCAAACCATATCAGGGAACCAGCATCTACTGCACAAAGCTCCTTGTGCCTAGTTCTGTGCTAAGAACTGGGAACAGTGGTGCTAAAACACAGATCCAGGCCCTGCCTTCCAGAGCTCCCTGGTTCCTGGGTCCCACTGATGCCTCCCTCCTTCCCCGCACCCCCCACATCTCATCCATTGGCAAATCCTGGAGCTCTACCTCTGTTTTAAAAATAGCTCTATTGAGGCATTGCTGGCATACAATCAACTGTACCATTTGGTAACTTTTGATCTATGTACGCACCGTGAACCCCTCAACACTGTCCACATGCTGAATATCTCTGTCACTCCCGGTGAGCTCTCTCTCCCGCCCCCTCTCTCCCAAGCAGCCACTGATCTTCTCAGTCACTATAAATGACTTTGTATTTCCTCGAGTTTTATATATAAATGGAATCATACAGTATGTACTTTTTTGGGTCTGGCTTCTTTCCTTCACATAATTATTTTGAGATGTGTGCACGTTGTTGTGTGTATCCGCAGTTCATAGCTTTTTATTTCTGAGTAGTAGTCTGTGGCATGGATATACCCCAGTTTGTTTATCCATTCACTTGTTGATAAATCTACCTCTTTTTTACAATGCAATTATGTATTGAAGTATAACATGCATACAGCAAAGTGCATAAAACATTCATGATAGTGTGATAGAAAAATAAGATCTAGTGTTCGATGGATCAGAAGGGAACTGGAGTTCATAATACTCTATTGTATATTTCAAAACAGCTAGAAGAGAATAATTTGAATGTTTCTAGCATAAAGAAAAGACAAATATTTAAGGTGATGGATATTGTAAGCAGACTGATTTAATCTTGTCTAATGATACGAATGTATTAAATTATATGTACTGAAAAAAATGATATGTGACCAGATGAGTGAATTTTCATGAAGTGCACACCCTCATCCGTGTAACTATATAGCACCAGATTAAGAAACAAGACATGGTCAGACCTCAGAATCCCCTCTGAGTCCCTCCCTGTCTCTGCCTTCAATTCCCCTCTGTGTTCTGACACACAGATCACACTGAGGGTTCTTGATCTGAATGGATAACACGTTATGTTATTCTTTTGTGCCTGGCTTCCTCCACTCTATGTTATGACTGTGAGATTCATTCTCGGTGTTATGTATACTGTTAGCATGTTCCTTTTTACAGCAGGGTAATATTCCACTGTGTGAATACACCACAGTTTGTTTCTCCGGTTCCCTGTTGCAGGACATTTGGGCTGTTTCCAGTAGTTGGCCATTTCAGATAATGCGCCTGCGGACATTGCAGCCATAGCTTTTGTGCCTGTGTTTTCATTTCTGTTGGGCTGTGCCCAGGAGTGGAGGTGCCGGGTCCTAGGGTGTGCATAGGGTTAGCTTGACTAGATATTCTTTCTCTTAAATTCCTTGTAAGACCATTCGCTCTCCAGCTGTCCACCACCATCCTAGCCCCAGATGCTGCCATTTGCACCCGGGTGACTTCAACAGCCTTTGAACAGATCCCTGTTTACCCCTCCCCAAACCACTCTCCATATGGAAGACAGAGTAAGCGTTCAAAATGGCAATTTGGGTTATGTCATTGCCCTGTCTTCTCTTGGGCCTGAAGCCCATGAGGCTCTGCCTCGTCCCACCTCTGACTGCCCGGATGAGTTTTTTCTGGCAGCTGTGACAGATTGCCATGAACTCCATGGTTTAAAGCAGCACACATTATCCTAAGTTCAGGAGCTCAGACGTCTACCACAGGCAGCAGGACCCATCCCTTTGAGGGGCTCTAGGGGATAATCTGTGTCCTTGCCCTTTTTCAGGCTCTAGAGGTCACCTGCATTCCTCGGCTGCCTGCAGGCCCCTTCCTCTGTGGCCTCCATCCTCTAATCTCCTCTTTCACTGTAGCTCTCCTTCGGCTCTCTTATAAGGACCCCTGTGCTTGCACTGGGGCCCCGGCTAGTCCAGGATAATTTCCTACCTCCAGGTCCTTCACTTCATTACATCTGCCTGGTCCCTTTGCCTTGTAAAGTTGCATATTCACAGGTTCTGCAGATTAGTTCATGGACATCGGGGAGCCACTGCCTCTCTGCCCACGGCCCTCTCGTCCCTCTCTGGATATACTGGCCTCCCTGCTGCCCCATCTCAAGGAACAAGCCTTCTTCTCCTTCAACTTTGGCGGATGGCCCTGGCTTTTGCATACGTGGTCTCCCTCTGTTCATATTTTCCACTTGTCTGCCACTGCGTTGCCCAGCATGACCTTGTTCACTTACCTGTTCGAACATTTCTGCATCCCCATCCTACTCCCTCCCTACCCCGTCGGTGCCCTGAGCAGGGGCCTTGGCTGTTTGGTGCCCCGCTGTGGCTCTGGCTCCTAGGCATTGCGTGTCTCATGGAAGGTGCACATTCATTGTCTGCCTAGGGCCTCCCCAGTGCCGAGCACTCTACTCATGCTTCCTGGGTCAACCTCTGCGGTGAATGCTAGTAACAGACATGAATTTGCAGGTGAAGAAACCACAGCATAAACAGGTGAAGTGACTTGTTTGAGGTCACACAACTTTTAAGTGGCAAAACCCGAGTAATTTATAAAGAAAAAGAGGTTTAATGGACTCACAGGGCCATGTGGCTGGGGAGGCCTCATAATCATGGTGGAAGGTGAAAGGCGTTCCTTACATGGCGGTGTCAAGAGAGAAAATGGGCCAAGCGAAAGGGGTTTCCCCTTATAAGACCATCAGATCTTGTACGACTTGTTCCACTACCACGAGAACAGTATGGGGGAAACCATCCACATGATCCAATTGTCTCTTGCCACATCCTTCCTACAACATATGGGAATTATGGGAGCTACAATTCTAGATGAGATTTGGGTGGGGACACACCCAAACCATGTCACTTGGTCATCCAAGGTCACGTGGCTGGAAGGAGGGTGGTCGGCAGAATCCCAGGCTAGATTCCCCTGACTTCACAGCCTGATCTCATTGTTTATTTATTTGTCCAACAAATGGTGAGCTCCTACCATGTGCTGAGCAGTGTTTCGGAAGCTGCAGATAGAGCATGGAATGAAACAACCAAAGTCCTTTTCTTCAAAGAGCTGGCATTCTTGAGCAGCAGAAAATAAATGCAAAGGTTCTTTACCGCAAGGTTGAGCCTGGTGAGATGGAACACTCACACAGGAAGTCAGGCAGAGCAGACATCACTCCCAGATAGGCAGCAAGAACAGGCAGAAGCCTAGGACCCAGCAAGCCAGTTGCTCGCGGCTCAGGAAAGCTGCCCAAGGCGGAAGGTGTTTCATCTGTGCATGTTCCACCTTGCACTACAGCCAAGGGACCCTGAAAGCACCCTGCCTCAGGTTTCACATCCTGGGTGACACTGGGATTGCTGAGTTCCGGCATCGAGGGACACCCTGATCTAGGAGGAATGAGGATATATACAGCCCGGGCTGGTCTGGACAGCTCCTTCTAACCTCAGGACACTGGATTTGTGGCATATTCCACGGTGAACCCGGGCACCAGCACTGATCCCCTCTCTCCTCCTCCCAGGGAATATTTTTGGTTGTCCATTCTCATTCATTCGACTTCTTAAACTGTTGGGAACCACAGGTCAGGTTCTGAGAACACCATGGGAGGAGGTGGGAGAGCTGTGTTAGCCAAGGCCATGTGAGGCTCTGTCCTCCTGCAGTAAACAAGCCCATCTTATTGACACACACACACACCCACTACACCCTCTCCTTAGGGACACACACACAAAGCCTCTTTCTTTGTAATAATTACAGCAGAAATACCACGGCTGGTGCTCATTGGCCTGGCTTGTGTCACATGCTCACCCCTGAACCAATCACTGTGGCTGTGGGGATAGAGTCAAGCTTACATCACATTCCGCCCCCAAAGCAAGATAAACCGTCAGACCCACCTGGGCCACAGGGACTGAGCATGGGGGTGGGGTGAGGTCCCAAGAAAATCCAGGTGCTCTTATTGGAAGGGACAGGGATGCTGGTAGGCAAGAGGTCCAGTAGTCTTGGCATGTCTGTGGGTTGATGACTCCTCCACACTTCCCCAGCCCAAACCCACCCTTGAGCCCCGGACCCACAGTTCCAACTCCCTCCTGGCCACGTTTGTTTGAAAGTCCTATGGGCACCTCGAACGCAGTTCCTTCCTCCCCACAGCAGCTCCCTCCCTGGTGTTCCTCGCTCTCAGCAGAAACCTGAGTACCTGCACTGATCCCCTTTCCCCTCCTCCCAGGGAATATTTTTAGTTGTCCATTCCCATTCGTTCTATTTGTTAAACTGTTCAGAACCACAGGTCAGGTCCCACCTGCACCAAAGCATGCAACAAAATGTTTTCCTGTTGCTCTTGGAACAAAGCCTTGTCCAGCAAATTTCACACAGGCTATGTGCTCTGAGCCCTGGCATCTGGGTGATTTCGGATCCTGCTGAAACGCCCCTGGTCTCAGCCCTCTGGCCAGGCTGACCCACGTGGGCAGCACTTAACAGGTGTCTGGCACAGATGTCTGAACAACATCTGGAATGTCCCTTTGTCTCTTGTTTCTCCCTTTCTCTTCTCTTAAGCTTTTATGAGCGTTGCCCTGCTGCATGGAATATTGCCTCATACTAACCTAGCTAAGTCCTTCTCATCCTGCAGGCCTCAGTTTACCCATGGCTTCTTCCAGGAAACTTCTGCCCATCTTTCAGGGTGGGTGTGTGTACTCCTCTCACAAGCCCTTGTACTTCACCTTAACATGGTGCTGAGCAGATGGCATCATTTCTATCTAATGCCTTTTCTTCTTCCCTCCCTTCTTCCTTCCTTTCCTCCCTCCGTGCTTTCTTCCTTCCTTCTTTTCCTTCCTTTTTGCCTATCTTCTGCCTCCTTGTCGCCTACTGGACCATAATCCCCTTGAGGGATAAGACTATATCTTACTTACCTTTGTACTGGGGTGCCAAGAACTGCAGAGTCATAGGCCCTCGACTAAACTCTTCCAAAGGAGTGGGCTTATTCCCATTAGATGGGAGAACATCAGGGAGAAGTGGGTCCAGCCTTCCACTGTTCTCTGCTGGGAGTCCTGCAGGATTTGGGGTATGTTCTGGCCCAGGAGACCTGAGATGTAGAAAAGCTTCGGTTTAGAGACAGTGATATGGTGCTGAACATTAGGGGTTGCAAAAGAAGCACTTGGAAATTGGCTTCGTCTTTACCAACTTGACCCTGGAAAGTTGTTTCCGGGGAGTCCCCGGGTTTGCTGCCCAAGACCTGTTCAGCAAAAAGTTGGGATATGCTCAGCCTTCTGACCTCGGAGAACATTTTTTCCATAAGGTCTAACATAGGGTGGCCAGATAAAATACAGGACACCAAGTTAAATTTGAATTTCTAATAAACAGTGAATAATTTATTAGCATAAATATGTGCCAAATATTGCATGGGACATACTTATACTGTTGATTGATGATTCACTGTTTAACTAACATACAAACTTAACTGGGCATCCTGTATTTTTATTTGCTAAATCTGGTGCATTTCTATCTGGTGGACCTGAGTTGGATGAACAAACTAATGAGTTTGTATTAGTTATCTACTGCCCTGTAACAAATTACCATAAACTCGGCAGCTTAAAACAACACACATGGATTATTCTGCAGCTTCTGTGGGTCAGGAGTCTGGGCACGGCGTGGCTGAGCTCTCTGCTTCAGACCCTCCCCAGGCTGAAATCAAGGTATTGACTGGGGCTGTGGTCTTATCTGAAATCAAGGTGTGGAATTGGAAAGCAATCAGCTTCTAAGCTCTTGCAGGCTGTTGCCAGAATTTATTCCTTCATGGCTGGAGGACTCATGGTAGTTTGCTTTTTCAAAGCTAATAAAGAGAGTAAGATTCCAGAGTGAGTGCTGGTGGATGGGGGGGTCTCATGACATGACGTCATCATGGGAGTGACACCCAGGAGCTTTGCCACGTTCTGGAGGTTTGCAGCAAGCCAGAAATCCCACCCACAATCCAGGCGTGGGGATTAGATGAGTATGGCCACCAGGAGCTAGGGATCATAGGGACACCTCAAAGTCTGTCCCACACAGTTTTGTTTCCCATCACTTCATTTTTGCCCACGCAGTTCCTCATGCCAGGGATACAATTTCCTTTTCTGAGTGGACACCAGATGTTATCCTTCAAGGCCCCCCTTAAGAGCTTGGGCTTCTGAGCCGGACTTCTCTGCCTCACTTGGGCAGGTTTTGCCTCTCTGCATCTCTGTTGTCCCATCTGGAAGCTGGAGAGGAGCAGTGCCTGTCTCCTAAGATGGTTTGTTGATTGTGACAATTCAGGAAGAATGCTCAGCTCAGGGACAGGGAGCACTCAGTAGACACAAGAGCCTCACGAGCTCTGCCCCAGGCAGTGCCCAGGAACAGCCCAGGGTCATGCCATTGGTGAGTTTCACGGCTGTCATTAGACCCCAGCAGCAGGCAAAGCCAATGCAAAGTGGAAACACTGGCGGATGGTGTGCTGGGTGATTTTTCTTAACAACAGAAATAAATACATTTCGAACTTGGTTTTATTTTTGGTGTCAGTGAAGGTGGGCAGTCAAAGTAACTACATGCCAAGCGCTTTCTGTGTGCCAGGCCCTCCCTCAGCACAAAGACACAGCAGTAAACACTGGGTGTCAAGGGCTAAGTCGGGCATGGCTGATCCGTAGAATTGGCCTGTGGAACTCTGAGATGTTCTAAGGTCCAGGCCCTGCCTCCTAGATGCCCTTCATTGGTCTGGAGTAGCCATTTTCCAACTTCAGCAGGTTGGTGAACCACCGGGGCATCTTGCTCAAAATCAGACGAGGATTCAACAGGTCTAGGGTGGGGTCTGAAGTTCTGCATTTCTGAGCAACTCCCTGGTGCTGCTAGTCCATGGGAGTTACAGTGGAATTGGAAGAGTTGATATTTATTAGGCTACCCCAACAGTGATGGTCTTGAATTAAATCCATAGGTTCTTTGATACTCCTCCCTTTAAGAGGTAAAACTGACTGCCCCCACTGCCACCCCTTGGAGTTTGAGCTGGACTTCATGCTCTTTTGAAGAGTAGAATATGGTGGACATAAGAGTGTGTCTCTTCTGAGACTTAACTCATAAAAGGCACTGGGGCTTCTCTCTTTCTCTCTCTTGGATCACTTGCCCTGGGGGAACCAGATGACATATTGTAAGAGCGCTCAAGTAGCCTACGGAGAGGCAATTAATGAAGGCTGGGAACATGCCCATGGCGGGACCTAAGGCCTGCTGCCAATGTCTAGTGAGGAGCTGAGGCCTTCAGCCAACAGCCACACAGTGGATCCTCTTGGAAGCAGATCCTCCATGCGGTCAAGTCTTCAATGGCCACAGCCCTGGCTGCCATCTTGACTGCAATGTCAGGGGAGACTCTGAGCCAGCTCCATCCAACTGAGCCACTCTTGATTTCCTGACCCACAGATACTGTGAGATAACAAACACTCATTGGTTTAAGCTGCTAAGTCTTGGGTATAACTAATACACCAAGTGATCTGAATGTGCAGCTGGGTAAGAGAACTCTCATAATGGAAGAGACAGACGGTAGTCAAGCAGTTATTGAAGTCAGTCATTCTTAAGCCTGAGTGTGCCTTGGAATCAGCTGGAGGGCTTGTTAAAACACAGATTCCGACTGGGCACAGTGGCTCACACCTGTAATCCCAGCACTTTGGGAGACCAAGGTGGGCGGATCACGAGGTCAGGAGTTCAAGACCAGCTTGGTCAATATGGTGGAACCTCGTCTCTACTAAAAATATAAAAAATTAGCTGGAGGTGGTGGCGTGCGCCTGTAGCCCTAGAGATTAGGGAGGCTGAGGCAGGAGAATCACTTGAACCTCGGAGGTGGAGGTTGCAGTAAGCTGAGATCATGCCACTGCCCTCCAGCCTGGGTGACAGAGCAACACTCCATCTCAAACAAGAACAACAATAAAACCCACCAGATTCCTGGGGTGAGGACTGCCACTGAATAAGTAGCTTCCCACTGGGCCAGGTTTACTGCCCACCCATCTTCTCTCTCCCTGCTCACTCCCCACTCACCTCTAAAGCACCCCCTTGTCTCAATAAATGGGGGTACCATCCCCAAAACCCTTCTGATCTAACCTTGCCTAACTTGATGATCCATGACTAGGGAGATGGTCAAATAAATAGCAATACCTCCAAGCTCCAGAATACTGTGCAGCAGTAATAAAAAAGGGTCTGGTTTCTATCTGTGGATCTAGAGAGGTGCCCATGATTTATCTTGAAGTACAGAAAGCAAGTTGCACATTTTTCAAAATGAAAATAGCTAAATTGTTTTTCACATCTCCACCCGCCCCCAATTATAAAAGCAATACATGCTCATGGCAAAAAATAGAGAAAACAGAAAAGTATAAGGAGAAAGAAAGTGGAAAGGATCCAGAATCTTACTGCCCAGAAACACTACTTTTAACATTTTGATGCATTTTCTTCCAGTCTCATTTCTATGCATATTTGCACACATGGGTGTGTATATATATATATATAAAATATGTATATGTGTATATATATATATTTAAATTTATATTGAAGCAAAAATAGAATCACACTACGAATGCTATTTAGTGGATTGCTTTTTTTCCACTTAACTATCACAGCTTTCCATGCTAATGAATATAGATTTATCATCATCTTCCATGGCAGCAGAGCATTTGAGTTTGAATACAGCCCACGTTATTTGAGCAATCCCCTGTGGATGGACATTTAGGCTGTTTCTGGATTTTCATGACTGTGTAAACAGTGCTACTGAGGACAATGCTCCACTGTACCTTACCCGCTGGGTACTGGCTTGATCCTTGCCTTGGGATCAATTCCTGAGTGTGGATTCGCTGCTTCAAAGGTTGTGCACAGGTGGCTGTCTTCACAACGATTCTAAGGGTGGGTTCTAGAGCCAAGGGCTTGGGGATGAGTCTGGGCTCTGCGCCTCTGTTTTTACACGTTTTTATCTGGGGCACGTTTCTTAACCTCCTGGTGCCTTGGTCTCTTCCTCTCTAAAATGGGAATAACAATTGGATGTCCTTCCTAGAGCTGCTGGGAGGAGCCAATGAGATGGAAAGTGATTAGGGCTCAGGACTGGCGCCAGCCGGCTCCTTGGTGAAGCCAGAGGGCCAGTTGGGAAGGTGCCTTGGGGACCTTGGTACCTGCTGGAAAGCGGAGAATTGGGATAACATAATGCTGGCTAATTGTGTGTTTTCCCTGCACAAGGCGCTGTTTGCAACCCTTTGCTAACTCACCTCATCCTTATATAAGCCCATGAGTTAGGCACTGTTATCCCATTTACAGATGAAGAAGATGAAACACAGACAGGTCAGTGTCACGGCTTGGAGGAGGTGGAGCTGGGACCCAAGCCTGGCGATGAAGCTCTAGAGCCTTCATCCCACTGTGATGCTGGGGGACAATGATGGAGAGGAAAGAATCACTGGGGTCAGAGAGATGGGATTCAAATCCCGGCTCTGCCTCCTCACAGAAGGATAAGATGTTGAGTGTGAGTGGGCGTTCTGTGAGGGAAAGGGGAAGTGGGGGAGGAGATAGGCAATAAACAGCAAACACGTGTGTGATAACTGCAGATAACTGGTGCTACTGGGAAGGATATGGACAAAAGAGTAAAAGGAGGGATTGGCATGTCTGTAAGATCCTCCCTGAGAACAAGACACCTGAGCTAAGACGAGGAAGACAAAATGAGGAGTTACCTCTGGAGAGGAGCTGGGTGTGGGGAGGATTCTGGCATGTGCAAGGGCCCTGGGGTGGGCGAGACCTTGGTGAGTTTGAGAAACTGGAAGGACACCTGTTCTGGGGCTACTGGAGGAAGGAGGAAAGCTGTGCTCTTGGCAACCCACTTGATTGCAGGGGAAACTGAGGCACAGAGCGATAAGTGGTTTGCCAAGTCCATGGGGCTGGTAAGCGCAGAGCAGTGCTTTTGACGCAGGTGGTCGGACGCCTGAGCCTGGGCCCTTCATGAGGCATGTGAGTCATGTTCACTGGCCTTCTGAATATTCAAGAGAAGCTGAAATGCTGATTTTTGTGTGAAATGTCCTTATGTTTAAATTTTGGTAGCCACTTAAAACATAAAGTAAAATAAATCCTATGGAGATATGACTATGTTTGTTAAGCCAGATCCACCCAAGGGCCATGACCTAGTGTGTTCTGATGTCACCTCTCTGTCCCTTTATCTAACCTCTGTCCGTTTATCTAACAATGCACACGATGCCAGTCCCTACCTCATGGGATTGCCAGAGCCTGTTAGAGTTATGCAAGCGAGAGCTCCAGGAGGGGGCCTGTGTAGCCCAAGGCTGAGGTTCCACTCATGAAACATGGTTCCTATTTCCTCACTCTCCACCATCTCTGGCAATAGCCTAGGCGAGGTCATGTTTCTAGAATGGCTTCTGCCTTTGTCCCCAAAACGACAAGAGTAGCAGCAACTGATCGATGTCCCTCCCAGACGCTGCTTTGCAGAAGCTTATGATTTGTGCATTTAAAACCCGACTAGAAAACTCTCAGGGGCGCCTCCTCCATTACCTAGCAAGCCTCGTGGGAGAAATGTGTCTCCCTGGCACAAATGCCCAGAGATCTGAGTAAGAGATAGTATTAGTCCGTTTTCACACTGCTGATAAAGACATACCTGAGGCTGGGACATTTACAAAAGAAAGAGGTTCAATGGACTCACAGTTCCATGTGGCTGGGGAGGCCTCACAATCATGGTGGAAGGTGAAAGGCAGGTCTCACATGGTGGCAGACAAGAGAAGAGAGATTGTGCAGGGAAACTCCCCTTTATAAAACCATCAGATCTCATGATACTTATTCACTATCACTAGAACAGCATGGGAAAGACCTGCCCCCATGATTCAATTACCTGCCGCCAGGTTCCTGCCACAGCACACGGGAACTGTAAGAGCTACAATTCAAGATGAGATTTGGGTGGGGACACAGTCAAACCATATCAGAGATTGACAACCATTGTTTGAAAAGTCAAACTTGGGAAACAAACTAAATGCTCACTTAGTGAGGACTGAGTAGTTGACAGCACAAGTCGGTGAATACCCAGGAGCTATCCATGAAGGTGGGGCTAGAGCAGGGCTGGCAAATGTCGGCCCTCAGGCCAAGTCTGGCCCACAGCCTGTTTTCCTACATAAAGTTTTATTGGCACCCAGTCACACCCATTTGTTTACACATAGTCTAGCTCTGCTTTCAAGCTGCAATGCCAGCGATGAATAGCTGCATAGCTGCGATAGAGACCATATGGCCCACAAAGCCGAAAATACTTACTTTTGACCCTTTTCAGAAAAGTTTTGCTGATTCTTGGGCAGCATCAATAAACACCAAGGTGGAAGGTTCCCCTTGACCGACTGCTATGTGGGAAAAGACCAGAAGGGGAAAGGGGAGGGACAGGAATGCCAATAGGGTGGCTGCAATTTTGTAAAGAACAAGGGAAGGTCACAACATCACAGAAACATGCACACAGATGTATCTTGTAGGTGAACAAACGTCTGAAAGGATACACCCCAATCTGCTAATCATGCTACCTCTGGAATTTAATAGGTAATGTACATTATTGAGCAAGAACTAGATTCTAGCCACTATGCTGAAGGCACAGATTCTCTCAATTTTACAAGACTGATGCCCTTTTCACAAGTGAGAAAATGAAGGCACAGAGAGGTGAAGTCACTTGCCCAAGGTCACACAGCTTTTGAGTAGCAAAGCTGGGATTTGAACCCAGACCTCTTTGGTTCCAGACTATGAGGGAAAAGGCAAACACATATTTGTTTTTGTCTTTATTGTTTGATAAGCATGAAAAAGATCAAACGTGATTTGTTTAGCATAATTTGGATCAAGAGCCCTCTCAACACCCCTCTTCTATTTCTTAGGGGCGTTCCTCCAAGTGGGGCTCATTGTGATTTGTCAGAGAGGTCACAGGGCAACAACTGCCCTAGATAATAGGTGAGAGGCTGGGTGGGGGCAGATTCTGAGCCCTGGGGTAGGACCCGCACGCTCTTTTAATTTGAGGCCTGCCAAGCCCAGGACACACATTCGCATGGTTGCTGAGAGCTCACCTATTCTGCCCAGATTTTCCAAGACATTGCATTTTATGAGTGCTATCAAATGGTGACATTTGGGAGCACAAGTCGTGGAGTTGTTGTTAATACTGATTTAATGGTGCTAAAATGATTAAGCATGGCAGGCTTTTAAACAATGAGGTTCATAAAAGGTGTTAATAACCTCTTAAGTACCTTAATAATATCCCCACCTACCATAAACTGCTCCCAATTAGGCCTCTTTACTTTTCTTTGCCCCAGGAATGAGTCAGGAATCCACTGGAAGGCTGGATGGAGCCTTCTGGAACAGAGGAGGACTGTGCCCAGTTTGGGAAAGTCAAATAGGAAGGCCAGGAAATGTTCACGTGCGTTCTGAAGGACAGCCCATTTCAGGCTTTCCAGAAAGAGGACCATGGTCATCCAGGCACCAAGAATGTGGTGAAGGGGGTGGGGGCACAGGCTCTGGGGCCCGACAGCTCCACCTGTGACTGCTGTCAGTGGCAAAACCGAGACTGCAGTGATGGAACGGAGGCTGCTGCATGTAGACCTGACTCTACCTGCTCTCGCCTAGTCAGTGTGGTCAGTTTGCCTCCCTCCGTGCACTGCACCGATGCAAAATGCAACTGTGCAGCCCTTTATTGAAAAGTTACTAAAAATTTCAAGATGGCAACAGCAGAGCCTTCAACCAATTGTGGAGCCTTTCTGAGCCTGGGGCCCTGCATGACTATGGATTGCACCCACGAAGCCGATCCCTCTCTGTGTCCTATTTCCCATAAAATGAGTTAGACATATATATAACTTAAAAATTTTTAGTAGTCACATTAAAAAAAGTAAAAAGAGGCCAGGCGTGGTGGCTTATGCCTATAATCTCAGCATTTTGGGAGGCCAAGGTGGGAGCATCACTTGAGTTCAAGGGTTCAGGACCAGTCTGGGCAATATAGTGAGACCTCGTCTCTACAAAAAATTAAAAAATTAGCCAAGCGTAGTGGTGTGTGCTTGTAGTCCCAGCTACTCAGGAGGTTGAAGTAGGAGGATGGCTTGAGCCTGGGAGGTAGAGGCTGCAGTGAGCTGAGTTTGCGCCCCTGCCCTCCAGCCCATCTCAAAAAAAAAAAAAAAAAAAAAAAAAAAAAAAAGCAGTAAAAAGCGACAGGTGAAATTCTTAATAATATATGTTTAACATAATATATCCAAAATATTATAATTCCAACATGTAATCAAATAGAAAATTATCAATGAAATGTTTTACTTTAAAAAGAAAATACCAAACGTGTGGAACCCAGCACATATTTTACAATGACAGCACAGGTCATTTTGGAATAGCTGGATTGTGGGTGCTCCATAGCTACTTGTGTCTTGTCATTGCCGTGTTGGACAGCACAGATTCGGATAGAGTGCACCACTGTGTTCGGAACTCATTTGTTTCTGTGCCTCAGTTCCCTTAGTTGCCAAGGGCGCATCATTAGGTGGGCCTGGCAGGGCCATTCCAGACTCCCTGAGACAGCATGCTTGATGCACAGTAACCGGCAAGTCCATCACTGTCGCCAGATAGAAATTGCTGCCCTGTGCATGCCAGCTGAGTAAACCTGGGCACGTTTCCCCTCCCTGGCTCAGGGTGTGGAATGCATCTGCCAACCACTGCCTCACAGGCTGCTGTGGGGACCAAAGGAGATCCAGGCAGTGGTGAGGGTGTCGTGTGGGCAAGGGACAGGACGTCGTGCATGCACAAGTCAGCCACTGGTATTCATGGGCTTTGCTTTCTCTCTGCAATGCCTGCCCCCTCTGGGGATGTCCTGAATCTCCCATCTGAACATGGAGGCAGTGACCATCCATCCTGGCCTCTCAGTGCTAAGACTCTGGGAAGTATCATCATCTCTTCATATTTACAGCTCCTAGAACCGTCCCTGGTATGCAGTAGGCACTTAATAATCATTAGGTAACTGAATGAATGAATGCACGAATAAATGAATACCTATGTGAAGGGAGCCACACTGCTGTCTTGTCGTTTGGGAAGGGCACAGATTTGAAGCTGGGTGGGGACTCGGGGGCTCCTCCTACCTTTGCCTGATGGGCTCGTGATCTGCTGGGTGAGACCACTCAGGCCAACTGTCAAAGCCCAGAGCCCTTTGGGATCTGCTCTAGTTCTACCAGGGGGTTTCACCCTCCCTGGCACTGGGCTCTGGGTGGACCAGGAGGTCTGTGTACTCCGGGAGGGGCCAGCAGAGTGGCCTGTGAATGACCTCTCCCCCACCCCCACCCCAGCCAGGTCTGTTTACTCCTAATGCATTGGATTTCCAGATGGGAATCATGTGGGCAATTGTGCACTTTTATATCCTTGAAAGGAAAAGAGAAAATGGCAACGCTTCCCTTTCTGCTCTTCCCCTCAAGGTCTGACAGGATGACATCAGACCCCCAGCCTCACCAGGGGGCTTCCATGGGTTGGCGGGGACCAGAGGGGCAGAGCTTTGAGGGAGGCGGGAGAGGGGGCCTGCCCCTCCCCTTGCTTCCCAAAAAGGAAATAATGAACTTGGAAATGTTGGAAGCATGTCCTCTGTTAACCTTCTGCACACCTCAGTCGTCTGCACTTCGCCGTCATACTTTCTGCCGTGGCTGGGTGCCACTCACACTATTTCTTTGCTTTTTCCTTTAAGATAACTTCAAAAAGTTTTTATATAGCATTAAGAATGTTTTCATTGTGGAAAATTTTAAATACATACAAAAGTGGCCTGAATAATATAATGTAACCTAATCTAATACAATATGCTCATAATATATAATGTATGTATTATGTATAACATATGTCGTATTAAATATGTTGCAATATAAGATACAGTATTTGAAATTATATGTAAAATACCCATCACCTCGCTTCCAAAAGTGTCCACTCGTGGCTGATCTTGTTTCTTCCATGTCTTCACTCGCTCCTGCGCTCCAGATTAGTCTGAGGCATACCCCAGACATCATGTCATTGCATCCACAAATATTTCGGTATCTCTCTGCCTCTGAAATGTTCAACGAACTCACAAAACCTAATTTGTCTTAAAAGTGAACTCTGTATCACTATCCTAAGAGGAAATCTGGGTAACTTTCCAAAACTAGATGGAAAAATAAACACCGAGAAAGTAAAATAGCGTTATCCATGTCTACGTGAGCGTGAGCCTGCTCTCTTGGTTCAAAAAGAGAATCCAAGTGCTTAGAGAGTGTTGAGGACAAGCTAGCACCCAACTGACACTTTCTCCGTGGCAGATAATCAGGAAGGGTGAAAGATAATTGGAAGGGGAAAACTTTCTCTCCCTTTGGTTCGTTGTTACCTGACATTGAACCATAACCTCACTCCTACCGGCACATCTGCCCGGGGTGCTGGCCACTCCTGGGTGCCACAGCTGCAAGCATGGGCACCCATGGGCAGGGCTGGCTTTCAGGGAAGTGCTGCTGCTGGGAGAGGAGGAGCCCAGCCTGTGCGGGAGGCCCCCCCCCCCCCCCCCCGGTTCAGATCCTGGTGTAACCCTTCCTGAGTATGTGAGCTTGGGCACACAGCAAACTCCCCAGCTTCAGTTTCCTCATCAGTGAAATGGGGGCAGGAGTAGTGACACCACACATGGCTGTTGTGAGGCTCACATGAGATATTTCAAGTACAGAGTTTAGAACGGAGTCTGACAGAGCAAAATCTCAATGAATGGCAGCTGTTGTTGTTGTTCTTATTGTTATTATTACTAGCAGCTAAGGAGGCATCCCGATTTCTTCCAAAGTGTCCCCTAAACAGTGGAGCTGGAGTTACCTTTTCTCCCTCGTCTTCCTGGTGGGGCCTAAGTCTTGCCCTTTCTCCTGCCCCAGGCATTTTGGTTTCTGAATTCCTGGAACTTTGCACCGCAGCGCTGGGGTTTTCATGATCCCCTGAGCCACCCAGCCTGCCAGTCTGTGAGTCACCTCTGTCTCCTGGGGAAAACCAAGCAGCCCAGAAAAAAATCCAGACTCCCATGGGCGTCCCCAGCTGCCTGCTGCCGGGATGAGCAGCGCCACCGCCACCCCCATCCCTGCCAGACAGCTGGGCAGGCTGCCAGGTCCGCGGCTCACACCCAGGATGGCAGCAGACAGCCCCACCGGGCTGGGCTCTGCGTGTGTGTGCGTGTGTGTGCGCGTGTGTGTGTGCACGCGTGCGCTGCGTTCTCTCCCCTCTGCTGGCCTGGGTTGTTTTGCTTTGGGCTGCGCATTCATTTTTAGATTCCGGCCTCCTCCCTCCCCGCCATCTCCCGCTTCTATTCTTAGAAAGCAAACTGGGGTGTGCTTGGGCTTCGCAGGGAAGTCAGACAGAAGTTTGCCCACGTGCTCCGGCCGCCTGAGATATGGAGTTAATTAAAAAGGAGGCTTTGAGCGGCAGGTTCATTGGCCGGAAACGCAGCTGGCGGGGGCCAGGGCAGCCTGGGGCGCGTGGCCCTGCTGCTCTAGGTGGACTCGGGGAGCTGAGTGGAGGCTCTGTCCAGCCCAGCTCCCAGGGCCTGGGAGGGCAAGGCTCCTGGGAGGGCCTGCCCTGCCCGGATGAGTTGGGGTGGCCGTGAGTGTTGGTTAAATATGAACTCTTTCAGCATGTTGAGCTGCTGAGAGATTTTTAATTAGATAAATAAATTGTAAAGGGTTTGGGGGAGGGTTGCCTTCAGGAAGCTGAGCTGGCTGAAATCTGCTGTCTGCGGAAGGAAGCCGACCTTCCTCAGTGCCAGCCTGGTAGTGCAAGGGTAGGAAGGCAGGGAGAGAGGAGAGGAGGGAGGGAGGGAGGGAGGGGTGAAGGGAGAGAGATGGGAGGAGGAGGAGGGTCTGGGAGGTACTGGGGTGTCTCAGTGTCAGAGGCATTGGAACCAGAGCGACTCCATCTTGAGTGAGGGCTGGAAAATGAGGCTGAGACCTGCTGGGCTGCACTCCCAGAAAGCCAGGCATTCTGAGCCTCTAGATGTTTATGGTTAAGGAACAAATTGATAGTGTTTGCTAAACAGACCCAGACTTGGGAGTGTCCAGATATCCTGATAGCTGGAGAACAAAGACTTTGTTCTCCAGCTATCAGGATAACAACAACTTTGCTTTAAAGTTGTTGTTTAAAACAACAACTTTGCTTTAAAGTTGTTGTTTAAAACAACAACTTTAAAAGTTGTTTAAAACAACAACTTTGCTTTAAAGATAATAATATCAATTCTTATAAAATATAGTAAGAAAATTAATCCTTTATCACAAACCCTTGTAGCAGAGCACATCTGCCCATACATACCAGCACTGTACCTAGGGTGGACGCGTTCCTCCTCTCACTTTCAGGAATGTCCTCCTCTGTCTGTGGAGTAGCTGTCCTTTCACCACTTGACTTTCTCAGTAAACTTGCTTTTACTTCGCACTGTGGACTCACCCTGAATTCTTTCTTGTGCAAGATCCAAGAACCCTGGCTTGGGATCTGGATGGGGACTGCTTTCCTATAACAGCAGAAGAGAGTGAGCAGCTGGAAGGAAATGTGCCCGAAGAGAGAGGGAGCGCGTGGTTGAAGGAACCAGCCTGAATGGGTTCAAAATCTTGGCTCTGAATTTTCCAGTTGTGTGACCTTGGGCACGGCACTTAACCTCTCTGTGTGTCCATTTTCTTATCTGTGAAATGGGGACGTTGATCATAATGGTGCCTCTCTTAAACTTAAGACAAAGGACTCAGCACCATCTGGCACAAAGCAGTGATTATGAAGTCACCCAAATTTATGTCTGCAGCAGGGAACAGAGGAAAAAGAGAGGCAAGGACCCGATGGTGTTTAGAGACAATGGTTACCCCTCTCCGTCTTAGCCTAGCAAATCCCAGTGGCATTGCACGTAGGAAGGGGAGGCAGCCCTATCAGGACTTCTCCTATCTTCTTGGAGAAGAAGCAGGTGAGACCTAGAGGGTCCCTTTTCTGGGGCTGATCCTCCATTGACTGAAAGAGACACAACATTGTCTGAGAGCTCAGATGCCTTCTCCTCCGGGAAGCATTCCCTGACAGCCAGCTCCGTGTAGTGGCTCCCTCCTCTCCCTTTACCATACATCGTGCTGTAGGACAGTGTCTCTCTCTTATTTAAAGTTGTGTGTTTTCTCACCTAAGACATTTTCACAAATGTATTGTGCCAACACTTTCTCATTATAAAAAATTAAAGATTTCAGAAGCCTGAGGAGTAAAATGAAGAGGTCTTATCCAACCTCATTCTACACTCCTCTCGACAGTTTGATATGTAACTACTCCTTATACACCATTTTATTTTGTGCATAAATGTGATTGTACTATGCATATTAGGCAAACCAGGTGAGCTTTAAGATAATGTCTTGATATCACTTCATGATGGTGCTTATCTAACTTATTGTTTTATTTTTAATTTTCATAAAGATTTTCCTCAAACCTATGTATAGACATATGTAGAAAAACTGTGCAAAAGGATAAAAAGTGAAAATGAAGTGTCTTGGCAATGCTGCCATTTCTCTTCCCCAGAAGCAAGCCTGCTGCCGATTTCTCATGCATCCTCCTGGAGCTGGTCTGTACACATACAGGCACATGTTGTGTCTCCATCCCCCCTTTTTCCGTGCACATTAGTAGCAGCACATACTATCTATGCTGCCCAGCTCCTAGCTTATTTTCACTTAACTCTGCATCTTGGGAGATCATTTCTCATCAATACAAAGCATAGCAGCCTCCTTTCTGATGGCTGCCTAGTATTCCTTTGTACAGCTGGGCCATAAGTTATTCAACAACTAGTGCTGGGTGTGGGATTTCCAAACACATCACCACATCCTTTGACATTCCTCCCCTGGAAAGGTAAGGTCCATATTCTCTCCCTTGAGTGTGGATGGGCTTGTGACTGCTTCAGCTAACAGAGCATAGTAGAACTGAGGCCATCGGGTTCCTTGGTAGGTGGCAAATGGCCAGAGAGCTCCTGCCTTGTCTGCTGGGCCACTCTGAGCTCGCCATGCTGTAAGGAAGCCCAAGCCACACAGAGGGTTTCTGTGGAGGTGCTCTGTTCCCCAGTTCTGGCGGGGGCCAGTCTACCAGATTCCCCAGCCCAGGCGCCAGACGTGTGCGTGAAGAGGCCTCCAGAAGAGTCTCTGGCTGTTTGAATCATCTCAGCTGAGAGCCCGAACACCGTGAAACAGAGACAAGCTTGTGTTCTGTCTGAGTTTCTTATGCATAAAATTTCTAGCAAAATAAAATGAGTGTCTGAAGCAGCTGAGCTTTGGGTACTTTGTTACCCAGCAATGCATGATCAGATCAACGGGCTTTAGCGTGTCCTTGCCCACTTTACTTACTGGTTTGCCTTCTCTGTGATTCCTCAGAATAGGGATTATCTATTGATTTTTTAAAAATTGAGGTGAAATTCACATAACAAAATTAACCACTTTAAAGTGAACTGCTCAGTAGCATTTAGTGCATTTACAATGTTGTGCAACCACCGCCTCTATCTAGTTCCAAAGCATTGCATCCCCCTAAAAGGAAACCCTGTAGTCATGAAGCAGTTGCTCCCCATTGTCCCCTCCCCCAGCCCCTGGCAACCCCAAATTGACTTTCTGTCTCTACGATTTTATTTTGCCTGTTAGGAACATTTTGTATCAATGGGATCGTGCATCGTGTGGTTCTGTGTCTGGCTTCTTTCACTTGGCACAATGTTTTTGAGGTTCATCCATGTTGTAACATCTATCAATACTTTTTTTTTTTTTTTTTTTTTGAGACAGGATCTCACTCTGTCACCCAGGCTGAAGTGCAGTGGCCTGATCATGGCTCACTATAGCCTTGACCTCCTGGACTCAAATGATCCTCCCACCTCAGCCTCCAGAGTAGCTGGGACCACAGGTGCTTGCCACCATGCCCAACTAATTTTTGTTTTTTGTAGAGATGAGGTTTTACCATGTTGCCCAGACTGGCCTCAAACTTCTGGGCTCAAATGATCCACCCACCTCAGAGTACCTTCCAAAGTGCTGGGATTTACAGGTGTGAACTACTGCATCCAGCTAATACTTCATTTCCTTTTGTGGCTGTGAATGATAATCCGTTATATGGATATACCACAGTTTGTTGATTCATTTGCTGATGAACGTTTGGGTTGTCTTCACCTTTTGGTTACTGTGAGTAATGCTGCTATGAACATTTATATGCACATATTTGTTTGAATACTTGCCTTCATTCTTTTGAGTCTATACCCAGGAGTGGAATTGCTAGATCATATGGTGATTCTATATTTAACTATTTGAGGAATCACTAAACTGTTTTCCACAGTGGCCGAACCATTTTCTATTTCTACCAGCAATGTAGAGAATTCCAATTTCTCCATTTCCTCACCAATACTTGGTACTGTCCTTTAAAAAAATGATCCTAGCCATCCTAGGGGGTGTGAGGTGGCATCTCATTGTGGTTTTGATTTGCATTTCCCTAATGACTAATGATGCGAGCATCTCTTCCTCTGCTTGTTGGTTGTCTGTGTGTTGACTTTGGAGAGAGTATTGATTTTGTATTCCTGGTGCCTCATGCAGGGCCTGTTACGGACCCAGTGCTCCAGACAGCTCTGCTGAGTAAAGAACAGGAGAAGAAACAAGTTGCGTTCCCCCTGCCCTGGTCCACGCTGGGCTTCTTGTGGACACACCTGTCTCATGAGGCAGTGAGACCCCCTTTGACACTCCAGACTGGGTGAGTCTTACTGCACTGCCCTGTTCCCTTTTATCCCGACTCTACAATTGAGCTAGAAGCCTGCTTTGCTTGCTGATGCCCAGGCCACAGCCCAGAGCTCTGCCAACACTGCTGAGCTCCACCTGGGTCAATTGTGATTCAGTCCGGGGACTGTTGAGAACAAGAGGGAAAATTTCCTCCTTGCTCCCAGGAGGGTGGACTGGAGCTGGGGGCCCACATGGGCTCAACAGAGCTTGGGGCTGCCTGAGAGAGAATTGGTTTGCCCGCTCCCCCTGTGGTGCTCTCAGGCAGTGTGGGAGCCTTCAGCTGCTGCAGGGGGCTGTGCCTTGCGAGGTGAGAGTTGGGGTGAAGGAGAGGAGGAGCAGGAGAGAGCAGTTCTCCAGCGGTAAATGCCAGGGCTCTTTGCCAGAGGGCGGGCTCAGGAATGAAGAGGAGGCCCTAGGAGCCAGATGGCTTGAGCTGCCGCATCTATTTTTAAAGTACATTTTAATTGAGGTCTAGAGTAAAATTAATTAATCTTATTTGTACAGCTTGATGAATTTTTCCATATGTATACACCTGTGTAACCATCTCCCAGAACTCCGGAAGACTCCTGCACCACCATTCCTGGGCAATGACCCCCTCCCAAGATAACCACCATTCTGACGGCAATCACCCATCGCTGTTAGTGAGTTTAGCCTGTTCTTGAGTCTCATACAAATGGAACCATGCTCTGGGCATTCTTTTGTTTTTAGCTTCTTTTGTTCAATGTCATGTTTTTGAGATTCATCCATGTCATTGCAGCATTGCCTGTAACCTATACCAGTTATCTAGTATTTCCCTTCCTCCCTCCCTCCCTCCCTCTTTCCCTCCCCTTCCTTCCCTTCTTTCACTCTGTCACCCAGGGTGGAGTGCAGCCCTGTGATCTTGGCTCACTGCAACATCCACCTCCCAGGTTCAAGCAATTCTCCTGCCTCAGCCTCCTGAGTAGCTGGGATTACAGGCACGTGCCACCACACCTGGCTAATTTTTAGTATTTTTAGTAGAGATGGGATTTCATCATGTTGGCCAGGCTGGTCTCAAAGTCCTGACCTCAGTTGATCCACCCTCCTTGGCCTCCCAAAGTGCTGGGATTACAGGTGTGAGCCACTGCACCCAGGCCTTCCTTCACTTCTTCCTTCCCTCCTTCCTTCTCTCCTTCCTTTCTTCCTTTCCTTCCTCCTTTTTTTCCCCTTCTTTTCCTTCTCTTATTGCTGTACAGCAGCGGTTCTCACTGGGAGGGTTCTACCCTCTGGGGACATCTGACAATGCCTGGAGACATGTTTGGTTGTCATAACTGGGAAGCGGGTGCTCCTGGCATGTAGTAGGTAGAGGTCAGGGATGCTGCTAAACGTCTTATACCGCCCAGCCCCCACCAAAAAAGAATTCTCCATCCCTGAATGTCTGCAGTGCCGAGGTTATGAAGCCCTACTCTACAGTACGTCATTGTAGGGATAAACTACAATTTATTTATCCCACCTGTTGTTGATAGACGTTTGGGTTGTTTCTAACAATTATAAATAGTGCTGCTGCGAGCACCCTGGTATGTATCTCTGAGCGTCTCTGTGTGCATTTCTCACGGGTACACTCCTGGGAGTGGAATTGTTGGCAGGCGTATGTTTCACTTCAGCAGATTCTGCCAAACAGTTCCTCAAAGTGGTCATGCCATCTTAACTCCCACCCTCATGTGACTGTTCCAGTTACTCCACTTTCTAGTCAACACTTAGTATCGTCTGTCTTTCTAATTTTAGCCATTGGGTGGGTGCGCTCTGTGTATTTTTCAAATGTGCAAACTTCTTGTCCCAGACACCTGAGTCCTCACACAGTGTTGGGGGTGTCATTTTTTGGCTGCCCAGAGTCTGAGCTCTTCCCTTATGTTTGGAGAATCCCCTACATTATAAATCATAGTGGGAGGTAGAGTTTCCGCATTCAATCCCTATAGATCAGATACTCACTTTCCCAGTCTCCTTTGCAACTAAATTGTGGTTACTTATTCCCCATGACATTGCTATGGGGTAGATCCTAATCTTAGCTTCAGCTCAGCAATGCTCAGTGAGGTGAGGTTGTCTGCTTGGGATTATACACTGGCAGGTGGTGGGGGCTGGCGATGGATCTAAGGCTGTCTGCCTCCAAAGCTGGTGCTAAACAACATCAGGATCAGGGCCTCGGCAGGATCAGGGCCTCGGCAGTCCCACTGTACATCTCTCTCTTGCTTGTTTAGCTGTAGGTTTCCCCTTCGGGGCTATCGGGGCCTGATCTAAATTTGTGCCTTCAAACCCAACACTGCATGTGCTTATTGGATGAATTAGTGAATGTTTCCGGTCTTGGGACATCTTCACAGGTCTTTGGTCTTTCACCTTTTATTACATTAGAATGGACTGTAAGTCCTTGAGGTCAAGCCCTAAGTTGGTCTTCTTCAGTGACACAGCCCCAGGGCCTACCACAGGCCTGGCACAGAGGAGTCACTCAAGAAACCTATGTTAAATGAAGGAAATAAACAGTTTAGCAACCTACATGGAAATAGAAACTCTGAACAAGAAGATTTAAATGAGAAAAAGAAACTTATTATCTGAAATAACCAGAAGTCCAGAGAGAGGGAGGGCTTCAGGCCTGCTGCGATCAAGGCTCTGGTTCCATTTTAGCTGCAAGTCTCCCGGCTCTGCCCTGCTTCATGTGTTGTCTTTGTTCTCAAGCTGGCATCCCTCACATCATAAGATGCTGCCAGCAGCAGCAGGCGTTCTTGTTCCTCTCCAAGGGGAGAAGGAGAAAACCTGTCCTCCAATCATGGGACCCGAGTCCCCCTTTTCTTAGGACTGACTGTGTTAATTTATGTCACATGCCCATCACTGAAACAGAAATAGTTGCCCAGTGATTGCTATGAGCTGATGGGCTAATTGAACCAACTTCTGGCAAGGGAAATAGGATTACCACAACTGGCTTAGGTAGGTTACTGAGGGACTGTCTCAGTTATATATCTAGGGAGGGGCTCAGCTTTTCCTCAATTACAGCAGTGGTGGGGGTCCTAGGCACCAAAATAAAATTAAGGTTCTGTTGAGAAAGAAGAAAGGGCAACAGTTATTACTGGGCAGCCAAGAGGGTCCACTGTGTTACTCTTTACGTGAAGTCTCTTGGTAACATGGTAAGAATAAACTCCACAGCCATTTATTCAGTTAACCAACTGAAAACTTATACTAGTTATCTAGTGCTATGTAATGAACTTCACCAAAGCTTAGTAGCTTAAAACTTCATGTGGTTGCAGTCTAGACGTGGGCTGGGATTGTAATCATCTGAGGCCAGAATCTGCTTGCAAGATGGCCCACTCACATGGCTGTCGGCAAGGGGCCTCAATTTCTTGCCACATGGCCCTCTCTGCAGGGCTGCTTGAGCATCCTTACAAGATGGCAGCATCTTACTCAAGTGCCAGTGATCTAAGAGAAAGGGCTCGGAAGAAGCTGAAATGCCTTTTCTGTCCTAGTCACTTCTGCTATATTCTGTTTGTTAGAAGTAAGTCACAAAGTCCAACCCACACTCAAGGGAAGGAAATGAAGCACTATCTCTTAATGAGAGGAGAATTTGTAGATGTATTTCAAAACTTCCATGGGAGCCATCACCTCTCAGCTCTTTCCATGTGAAAGTGTAGAGAATGGGCCTCCTCCTGCAAATTCTCTACTCTTGGCTCTGACACCCACATCCCATCTTCATACAAGCCTGGAACTTTCTCTGTGTCAAGGGGCTTTCTGCCAAAAGTTGTCTCTGCTGGATTGGAGAGCAGACACCCTGGTGCCCTCCATGGGGATTTTCCTGGTGACTTTCTAGATGAGTTTGCCAAAAGGCCAGATCCTAGTGGGTAACTCTTAGAGGGAAGCTCTGGAGAAATTATTTATTAAGTGCCTACCTTGTGCCAGGTAATTTACATGTATTTCTCTCATTGATCCTTGCACTGTCCCCTGAGAGAGGGAGGACCTTTGTTATTGTCACTGAAGGAAGCTGGGAAACAGACAAGACGGCTCACCCCAGGTCACCTGGTGTGTGTGATGCCAAACCCGACTTTTTGCCCCACATCAATCCCGTGTGGGAGAGGTTTCTGTTTAAGGGAATATCTTGAATCTTGATTCTTGTTGATTGAAACCAGCTTGGTCATGTTTTAGACTTCAGGGGCCCCTTGGAGAGATGGGACAGGAACAGGCTGCACAGGAACCACTCTTCCATATTTAGAGGTTGACAGTAATTACTATTTGCTAAGGATGTTTGCTGTACTTGGCACCATGCTATGGTCTTTTCTGCCTCGTCTTATCTCTTCTGCACATCAGTAATATTGTAAGGTAAGGATTTCTACAATCCCCCTGCCAGAGATGAAGAAAAGAAGTCTCAAAGACATTACATAATATGCCTGAGACCTGGCTGCTACTGAGTAGCCGTGCTGGGATTTCTATCCAGTTTGCCTTGACTCCAGCCCCAGTGCTCCTGACCACCGCCTAATGAGCAGCCCAGTGAACGCTGAGGCTCCAGCACACAGTCCACTGTCCCGAGGCAGCTTCTGCATCCTTCAGCAGGAGCTTCGGCTTGGTGCTGATTGGTGGCATCAGCAGGATGTGGATGGAGGGAAAATGATGGGGAGAGGGCATTTGCTTGTCAGCTTGTAGATACTCAATCAGCTCCCAGGCACACAGAAAAGGCCTCCCTTCCCAAATCACATCTATATTCATGATGGGGCCGACAGGCTGCAAGGGCAAATTACACATATTTCCTTCTGATTTTTCATTTATTTCCTGGTGATATATTTCATCTCGGCAAAAAGCAGGGGTTCCAAGCTCACGCGGAGAGGCAGGCATGCCATAGCTAGACTGGGCATCAGAAACTCTCCTGCACAACTAAAGGAAGCATAGCAAGCAATGCCCGGTGCTGTGATTTGTCTGTTTTGGGAGGCTGCAGGGCCCGAAGGTGCTTCGAGGTCATCTTCATGTCTTCATTCTCCATCGATGCTGGTGACCACCCCATCCCTACCCCTCCAGCCCAGACCTCTTCCCTGAGCTCTAGACCAGCACTGTCCCCATAGAACCTTTGTGATAATGAAAATGTTCATTCTCCTCTATCTAATACTGCAGCCACTGGCCACAGATGGCGACTGAGTCCTTGAAATGCGGCTAATGCAACTGTGGGACTGAATGTGTCATTTTATATAATATGAATTCATTTAAAAGTAAATCTAAACAGCTGCATGTGTCTGGTGGCTACTGTATTTGACAGTGTCATTCTAGGCCTTTATTTCCTTTATTACCTTGCCTTAGAGTGAGCTCCCCAGAGGCAAGGATACACGTGGAAGCCATTTATAAGGGTAGCACTTCCAGAAGAAACAGGGTAGGAAGGGAGGCAGCAAGACAGAGGCAGAAACCAAGGCAGGTGCAAAGGTGCAATTTCAGGGCAAGCCCAACCCTGGCCTCATCCTCTGGAGTCTGGAGTGTCAATTATGCCTCTGAAATAGTTCTGTTTGGAGTTGGGGGAGTTGGATGTTCGTGGTCTCTTGGACAATCAATGGCTACAACTTGCCCCAGGATAGGGGAACATAAACTTTCAGGCACTCCTGACTTCCTTCATGTCTGGTAGGAACAGCTTCAGCTGTCCATGGGAAGTCCTGTAGGAGTTCTACAGGTGCACGGTGTTGGGAGAGTGGCCAGAAATGGGGTAAGGGGTCCCAGGGATTGAGCAGATCACTGGCAATATCCTCTGTGTGTATCCCCTCACACTGGAGGGTCCACAGCCCTGTAAACTTGGCATGTCCAAATGTAGACTCCTCATCTGTATTCTTTATTTTATTTTTTTTCTTCTGTCTCACTCTGCCACCCAGACTGGAGTGCAGTGGCGTGATCTCAGCTTGTTGCAGCCTCTGTCTCCTGGGTTCCAGTGATTCTTCTGCCTCAGCCTCCCGAGTAGCTGGGATTACAGGTGCACGCCACCATGTCCAGCTAATTTTTGTATTTTTAGTGGAGACAGGGTCTCACCATGTTGGCCAGGCTGGTCTCTAACTCCTTACCTCAAATGATCCACCTGCCTCTGTTTTGCAAAGTGTTGGGATTACAGGCGTGAGCCACTATGCCCAGCCTCTCATCTGTATTCATTTCTGATTGCTGGTGTAACCAATCACCACAAAGCGAGTGCTTTAAAGCAATAGAGATTTCTCATCTTACAGTTCTGTAGGCCACTGGTCTTGCTGGGCTAAAATCAAGCTGTCAGCAAGGCCACGTTCCCTTCTGGGATCTCCAGGGCAGAATCAGTCTCCTTGCCTTTGCCAGCTTCTAGAGGCCCCTGCATCCCTCTGCTCATGGCCCCTGTTTTTGTCAGAGCCAGCAATGCCCAGTGGGTCCTTATCATGTTGCCTCTCTCTGATCCTCTTCCTTGTTTCATCTGTTTCTGACTCAGCTAAAAAATGATCCTCCACTTTTAAGGCCTTATATGACTAGGTTGGGCCACCTGGATGGGCCAGACCATTCTTCATCTCAAGGCCTGCACCCTTCATCACATCTGCAAAGTCTCTTCTCTCATGGAAGGCACACAGCTTCTGAGAATTGAGGTGTAGGCATCTTTGAGGGGCATTATTCTGCCTGCCACATTCCCTAAGCTCCCAGAATGGTGTCTACTCTCAAGTTCTCTTTCTTGGTGAGTGGTCCCCTCCATTGCCTTCATGGTGTTTAAGCTAGAAACCAATTCCAGTCACCCCACAACCACTATACTCCCAAATCCTATTAATTCTACTTATTGATGGTCCTCAAATCAGTGCACTTTTCTGGATCCTAACTGCCTCTACCCTGGTCTTGTCTGAACGTCTGTAACATCCTCCTAGCTGGTCCTGCCACCTTTCAATCTTTCCTTTAATCAGCATCCAGAGGGACCTATATCAAATGAACATCAGGGTGTATCTGTCAGGATATGCTGGATTACACTGAGTAACAAACAATCCCCACACTGCAATGACTTAACACAACAAAGGGGTATTTCTCACCTATGCTGCCTGTCAGTGCTGGTCAGCAGGAGCTTCTGTTCCTTGCAGTAACTCAAAGATGAAGGCTGACAGAGTCTCCATCTGGACTCATGTTTCCACCATCACAGCAGTGGGAAGGGAGAGTGGTAAAATCGTACACCATGTCTTAAAGATTGTGTCTAGAAGTCACACCGTACTTCTGCTCCCAAGTGATTGGCCAAAGCAAGTCACATGACCATGCCTAACATCAAAGAGGGTGAGGAAGTTAAGTCCTCTCCACAAGTCCAGAAGATGGAGAGGCTGAATATTTGGTCATCAGGCTAATGGCTGCCATGTTGGGTGTGTCCTTCAATGGTGCCTGACTGGCTGGTAAATGGAATCTTAGTTCCCCCATTTGACCCACAATTCCCTCTGGACCTGACCTTTTCTTGCCTCTCCAGCCCTACCTCATGCACCCTGTCTGGCTCCTGCCACCCTGGCCTCACAGTGTAGATGCCCAGCCCTGCAGCTCACCAGTCCTCTCTGCACCAACCTCCCTCTGGTCCTTTGACCCCAGGTTCCGGAGCCCTAGACTGAACAGCATGTTCAGACTTTTGGCCTCTCATCGACTTTCCTTGAAGCTTTGGCCTCTGGCCCTGGACTGGTATAAACCTGCTAAGCAAGGCGAGTTTGAGCTGCACAGGGTCAACCTGCAGAGGTGAGCATGTGATTGTGAGTCAGCCGACAAATACTTGTGAAGCAACTACAATTTGCCAGTCACTGAGATACACAAATGAGAGAGAATCCTTATCTTCAACTTCAAGATTATATATATATATATATTTAACCATAGAGACAGGTTCTTTCTCTGTCACTCAGGCTGGAGTGCAGTGGCATGATCGCCACTCACTGCAGCCTTGAATTCCTGGGCTCAAGTGAACCTCCCACCTCAGGCTCCTGAGTAGCTGGGATCATAGGAACACACAACCATGCCCGGCTAATTAATTTTTTTTTTCTTTTTTTTTTTGGTAGAGATGGGTGTATTAGTCCGTTCTTGCATTGCTATAAAGAACTACCAAAGACTGGGTAATCTATTTAAAAAAAAAAAAAAAAAAGAGGTTTAATTGACTCACAGTTCTGCAGGCTGTACAGGAAGCATGACCGAAGACACCTTAGGAATCATGGTGGAAGGTGAAGGGGAGGCAGGCACTTCTTACATTCCTGGAGAAGGAGTAAGAGAGAGCGGGGGGGGGGGGGTCCCACACACTTTTAAACAAGCAGATCACATGAGAACTCACCATCACGAGAACAGCAAGGGGGAAATCTGCCCCCATGATCCAATCACCTCCCACCAGGCCCCTCCTCCAATGTTAGGGATTACAATTTGACATGAGATTTGGGTGGGGGCACAGAGCAAAACCATATCAATGGGGGTCTTTCTATGTTGCCAAGGTTGGTCGTGACCTCCTGGGCTCAAGCATCTGCCTGCCTAGGAATCCTAAAGTTCTGGGATTACAGGCATGCGCCACTGCACTCAGCTGGAGTTTATATATCTTATTGAGAGAGGCTGGCAAATGTAGTGGTGTTAAATTGGAAGTTTTGGCCAAGAGGCTGAGATAATGGATTCTAGATGGCAAAGTGAGTCAGCAGAGAGATCATGAAGCACCTCCCCAAAGGAAGTGGCCGAGAATCCAAGTGGGGACTCTTTTTTTTTTTTTTTTTTTTTTTTGAGGCGGAGTCTCACTCTGCCGCCCAGGCTGGAGTGCAGTGGCCGGATCTCAGCTCACTGCAAGCTCCGCCTCCCGGGTTCACGCCATTCTCCTGCCTCGAGACTCCCGAGTAGCTGGGACTACAGGCGCCCGCCACCTCGCCCGGCTAGATTTTTGTATTTTTTAGTAGAGACGAGGTTTCACCGGGTTAGCCAGGATGGTCTTGATCTCCTGACCTCGTGATCCGCCCGTCTCGGCCTCCCAAAGTGCTGGGATTACAGGCTTGAGCCACCGCGCCCGGCCCCAAGTGGGGACTCTTGAAGTCCTCGCCTTCATCAAGGGCATGAAAGAATCTGGGATGTGAGACTAGGAAGAAGCTGGTAAAGAAAGGATATTAGCAGGAGCTGCTGAGGCTTTGGGGGTGTCTTCCCATGAGCAGGGTGTGGGCCGTATTCCCTGCATTTTAGGTCAAGAAAGAGAATGTGTAAGGAGACCACTGAAAGCACCCAATATATGGACCCTGCTGTTTGGAGGTCATGGAGGGCAATGCCTGACTCCTTCCTCCCTCTGGAGATTTGCAAAGGGGAAATGCCTGCGCAGCAGCTCCGCTGCAGAGAGTGAAGAGGTTACCGCAGAGGGCATCAGCCTGCTGCCCAGGGTGTATGGGAGCAGAGAACCTGTGTGTGCCATGAGTTGGACAATGACCTGCATGCAAGAACCAGTGCAGGGCTATTCAATGTCCTGACTGAAAGGCCACCTGAGGATGGCATCAGTGAACAGACCACAGAAGAAAGCAGCTGAAGAAGCACTGGGCTTTCCATGCATTGCTACAGGCTTCCTAGGGAAGAAGTCTCTGGCAAGAATGAAGATAACTTTACACTCTACAAGGGAACTATAGAGAAGAGACTTAGCAATTGGAGGTGGGTGTCTCCAAAGTGTTCACCAGGAAGAGTCCATGAGGCTGTGTCACCAGACAAGTAAGGACTTCTTGGGCCCCTTACCTCTCCGACTGCATCCAGACTCCAGATGATCAAAGCCAGGTGAGAGAGATATGGGACAGCAGGTAAGCCAACAGACAGGGCAGAGCCAGGAGGGAGCATCCTTCCAAGTGGACAGACTCCCCAACTGCAGCAAGCCTGGAGCTGGCAAGGGGCAAAGCTTCATATTAAACGAAGGTCAAGGTTTTGACCATCACATGGTCTGGCATTTGGATTATAGGTGGCAGGACTTTGTATCTGGTCATTTAAGATGACCAGAGAGTCATGGGGCCTGTTTTAAGTTTTCTTCCAGCCTAAAAAAATAGTCCCACGGAATAAATTTAAACAGAGGGTGGGAGACAAAAATAACACGACTTTATGAGTACATCTCGAGCTGTGCCTGTTCACTGTGATATTTACACAAATAAATAAAACTACAGAGGTACTGAGAAGGCCAATAAAAAATTTAAAAGGATTTATATGATGAAGTGACAGAGAAATTGCTTTAGCCAGAGTAGAAGGGGAGACTCTCTGAGGAGGTGACACTGGAACTGAGGCTTCAATCATGAGAGGGAGCTGGCTGTGGGAAGGTCCAGGGAAGGGTGATCCAAGCAGAGAGAATAGTTTGTGTAAAAATCCTGAAGCAGAAGCAAGCTTGCAGCAGGATATGGAAAGTGAGAGGAGGATGGGAGAAGCTGAGGTGGAAGGAGAGGCTGGAAAAGAGCACCAGGTGGGGTCAGAAAGGGGGATTGTATCTCAAGTGTGATAAGAATTCATTAGATGACTTTTAGCAGGGAAAGAACTTCTGATTCATGCTTTAGAAAGGTCAACTGGCACTATTAGAATGGGCAGGAGGCAAGGGCAAGATGGGGGCTGCAGGGAGCACAGCTTGTCCAGAACAGGATAGAGATGATGGTAGCTTGGACTATGGTGGTTGCATAGAGGAGGTGAGAAACATCAGGTTTAGACTATAATTTGGAACCATAAAGCTCCATGTGTGATGTGAGAGGGTTAAAGGTGAGGATTAAGGAGGGTTCTGAGGGTTTTGACTCATACCACTGAGTAGATGTTGGTGCCATTTCCAAGATGAAAGAGAGTTGGGAAGAAGCAGATTTACACTGGGGAGGGGAGTGTATTAGTCCATTTTCACGCTGCTGATAAAGACATACCTAAGACTGGGTAATTTATAAAAGAAAGAGGTTTAAATCACTCACAGTTCCACGTGGCTGGGGATACCACACAATCATGGCAGAAGACGAAGGAAGAGCAAAGGGATATCTTACATGATGGCTGGCAAAGAGAGAAATGTGAGCCCAAGCGAAAGTGGAAACCCCTTATAAAAACATCAGATCTTATGTGGCCGTATTCACTACCACAAGAACAGTATAGGGAAAACCGTCCTCATGATTCAATCATCTCCCACCAGGTCCCTCCCACAACACATGGGAATTATGGGAGCTACAATTCAAGATGAGATTTGGATGGGGGCACAGCCAAACCACATCAGGGAGTCAACAATTCTCTTTTCACTGAGTAGTATGCCCAGGCAGTCCATTACTAGATAGTGAGGAGGCCAAGAATTAAGGCTCTGGTGTCAAACAATTTGGGCTTAATTGTGTGACCCTGGCCACATCAATTAACCACTTTGAGACAAGTTTTCTCCACTACAAAATGGGAGTAAAAATAACAGTACGTATGTTCCAGGTTTGTTATGCGGAGGGAAAGATCTGCAATGGGCCTGGCACACCATAAGGGCACAAGAAATGAAAGCAGTTATTGGCTCCTTGTTTGCAAAGGCCGTACTTATGAGTGCTGCTCTGTGTTGAGTGGAAAACTGCACTTAGGACAGTTTCATTTTTGTCTGCCATACTTCTGAAACCTTCAGATACTGGAGTCAACCTGCAAGAAAACCAACTCTTGCCATCCCTCACTAACATTCCTATGGTAGGCTACACTCTGGCCTGGCATTTTCTTTGTGGGAAAGTTTTGTGGATGCATTCCATTTATTTAAAAGATGTAGGCTATTCAGATTTTCTGTTTCCTCTGGTGTCAGTTTTGGCAAGTTATATTTTAAAAGGAATCTGTCCATTCCATCTATATTGTTGAATAAAAGGGCATGAAATTGTTCACAGTACTTGCTTATAATCCATTTAATGTTTGTGGGATATGTAATGATGTCCCTGCTTTCCTTTTTACTAGATCAGGCTTATCAATTTTATTAATCTTTTTACAGCACTAGCTTTTGATTTATTGATCTTTTCTATTATTTTTCATTTTTCTATTCCATTGATTTCTGCCCTTATCTTCATAATTTCCCCCCTCATACTTACTTTGGCTTTAATCTGCTCTTCTTTTTCTAATTTCTTAGCTCATAGAAATGATTGAGATTTTTCCTCTTTTCTTATATAATTATTTAAATTTTTCACAGGCTCTAGTGGTTAGGAAAAAAGAAAATAATAGTAATTATTATTTAAAGCTATTAATTTCCCTTCAATCATTGCTTTAGCTACATTGGACAAATTTTGATATGTTATATTTAATGTTCATTCAGTTGAAAATAATTTCTAATTTCCTCTGAAGTTTCTTCATTGCCTGCTGTTAATTTTACAAGTATGGGGGATTTAAAAATTATCTTGTTATTGATTTCTAATATAATTCCTTTTGTTTTTTGTCCTATGATTTCAGTCTTTTAAAATGTATTGAGACTTGTCTTATAGCTCAGCATATGATTTGTAATTGTAAATATACCATTAAAAATGTGCCTTTAAAGTCCAGGCATGGTGGCTCACAATTGTAATCCCAGCACTTTGGGAGGCCAAGGCGGGCGGATCAGGAGGTCAGGAGATCCAGACCATCCTGGTTAATACGGCGAAATCCTGTCTCTACTAAAAATACACAAAATTGGCCAGACGTGGTGGCAGGCGACTGTAGTCCTAGCTATTTGGGAGTCTGAGGCAGGAGAATGGCATGAACCTGGGAGGAGGAGCCTGCAGTGAGCCGAGATCGCGCCACTGCACTCCAGCCTAGGTGACAGTCCGAGACTCCGTCTCAAAAAAATAAAAATAAAAATAAATAAAAAATGTGCCTTTAAAAAGACACATTTAAAAAGAATGTCTTCTGCCATTTTTGGGTATAGTGTTCTACAAATATCAATTAAGTGAAGATGATTTTTAGTGATGCTCACATTTTTTACGTGTTTGATAATTTTTTTTGGCCTTGTTGTTCTATCAATGCCCAGAGAGGAGTATTAATAATCTCCGTCTATGATTGTAGGATTATTTATTTCTCCCTTTGATTTTGTTACTTTTTGCTTCATGTAATTTGAGGCACTGTTATTAGGTACACATACATTTATGATTGTTATGTCTTTCTGATTGATGGACCCTTTTATCATTTTACATGAAGTTGTACAGTATTAACTGTAAGTAAAACATTAAAAGTTAAGGACATCTATTCTAATCTCTATAGCAACCATTTAAAAAAATGCAGAGAAATATATTTCTTCTGTCCATCTTTATGGACATAAAAGAAGTGTCCGTCTTTATCTCTGATAATACTTTTTGTCTTGAAGTTTATCTGATGTTAATATAGCCACATTCTTATGTTTACTGTTTGCATGTTGTGTTTCCTATTCATTTACTTTCAGTCTATCAGTGGTTTATTGTTTCGCTTGCGGACAGCATATAGTTTGGTCATTCTTTTTTCCTATAATTTTGTATGGACTCTTTTAATTTGAGTGTTTACTTTATTAGTGTTTAGTGTAATTACTGATATGATCGGATTTGGGTCCACCATTTAATTATTTTTCTGTTTTGTTCCAAAACACAAACAGAATATCTGAATAGCTTTTAGAATTCCATTTTAAGGCCAGGCATGGTGGCTTACACTTGTAATTCCGGAACGTTGGGAGGCTGAGGTGAGAGGATTGCTTAAGCCTAGGAGTTTGAGACCAGCCTGGGCAACAGGATAAAACAATATCTCTACTAAAAATTTTTTTTAAAATTAGCCAGATTTGGTGACACACACCTGTGGTCACAGCTACTTGGGAAGCTGAGGTGGGAGGATTGCTTGAGCCCGTGAGGTCAAGGCTGCAGTGAGTCATGATCATGCCACTGCACCCCAGCCTGGAAAACAGTGTGAGACTCTTCTAAATAATAATAATAATAATAAGTCTCATTTAAATTTTCCTATTGATTTTTTAGCTACACTTGTCTGCATTTTTTAAATGGTTGCTATAGGGATTAGAATAGATGTTCTTAACTTCTAATATTTTACTTACAGCTAATGTTGTACAATTTCACGTAAAATGTGGAAACCTTGAAATTGTGTCAGTTCATATTTCTGCATCCTTTATGTTATAGTTGTTGTATATAATATATATATGTGTGTGTATACACAGACACACACACACACACACACACACACACATATTATAAACCCCAAAAGGTAAGGTTATAGTTTTTTCTTTAAATTGTTCTATGGTTTTTAAAGAAATTAAGAGGAATAAAGAGAAAAGAAGATAATTGTCTTTTGCAGGCACTCAGATCCTATTTTCTGAGGATCTGAGTTTCCATCTGGTGTCATTTCCCTTCAGGCTGAAGAACTTCCTTTAGAATTTCTTGTAGTGCAGATCTGCTGGCAACAAAGCCCACAGCTTTCTTTTATCTAAGATATATTTGTTTTGCCTTTATTCTTGAAAGATATTTTCCCTGGATGTATAATTCTTGGTTGACAGTTTTGTTTTTTCCTTTCATCACTTTAAAGATGTTTTTCCACACCTTCTGGCCTCCATAATTTCTGGTATGAAGTCGGCCATTAATGGAATCATTGTTTTCCTATATGCAATGTGTTATTTTTCTCTTGTGGCTTTCAAGTTTCATTGTTTAATTTGGCTTCAACAGTGTGACTAGGATGTATCTTGGTCTGGGATTCTTAGTGTTTATTTTGCTTGATGTTAATTGAGCATCTTGCATGGGTACATTTCTCTCTTTCACCAAATTTGGAAAAATTTTGGCCATTATTTCTCCAAATATTATTCTGCCCCATTCTTTCTCTCCTCTCCTCTAAGACTCCATTTACATGTGTGTCAGACACTTACCTATTTAAATGCGTTCCTGAGGCTCTGTTCATTGTTTTCTTAAATCATTGTTGTCCTTGTGTTTTGCATGGAATAATTTCTATTAATATGCTTTAAGTTCATTTAATCGTTCCTCAGCCACCACACCTGGCTAATTTTGTATTTTTAGTATGGGGTTTATATTTTAGAGATGGGGTTTCTCCGTGTTGGTCAGGCTGGTCTCAAACACCCAACCTCGGGTGATCTGCCCACCTCGGCTTCCCAAAATGCTGGGATTACAGGCATGAGCCACCGCGCCCGGCAAGTGCAGTTTTTTATAGCCGTGTGAGAGCGGCCTGATGCAGATATCCACATCCTAATCTACAGCACCTGTGAATATGTGACCTTCCATAGCAACATGGACTTTCTGTATGTGATTGGGATTTGGAGATTACCCTGAATGATCCTTGTGGGCCCATTATAGTCACAGGGTCCGCTATAATAAGGAAGCACTAGAGTCAGAGGCAGAGAAGGAGACATGACAATGGAAGGAGAGGTAAGAGTGATGTGAGGAGGAACCACAAATCAAGAAATGCAGGCAGCCTCTAGATGCTAGGAAAGGAAAGAAAATGGATTCCCCTAGATCCTCCAGAAGAAACTCAGCCCTTCGGACCTGCTTTAGTGTGAGATGGTCAACGTGTGTTTTTAAGCCATGAGGTTTGTGGAAATTCATTACATCAGCAATAGCAAATGAATACACCTGGATAGAAGGAACACTAAACTGTGACCATGCTGGGCTTCTTCTCTGATGAGTGCTATTTCTTGTGTTTTAGCAGGCAGTTACCTTGGTGGAATTTGAACTTCAAATCCTGTTTCGAGGACGGCATTTCCTGTCTCAGTTCACATCTTTATCTTACCTGAGCTGAGGTTTCTGATTATGTGGCCGGAATCCTCCTGGTGTCCCTGTGGTCTGGCGCCTGCACTTTGTCAGCCACCCTTAGCCTCAGGCCAGAAGCCACGAAGAAAAGCCCTTGCTTGGAGCAGTGGCCTCCTCTCCTGCTCTCTCCACTCTCCAGCCTTTCAGGTGTTCAGATTTGGGGGTACTTGGAGTGTTCTCTTGTTTCTGAATTGGTTCTCAGAAAGAAAGAGTGGAAAAGATGACAACTTATCTAGCACTGGGTTCCAGCCTGGTTTCGTTACTTACTCCCTGCATGACCTTGGGCAGCTGAGCCTTTGTCAGCCTCAGTTTCCCCATCTGTAGGACTCTACATCAGAGGATAGTGTCTGCATCGATGAGCAAATGCACATATTTGTACGGTGCTGGGTCCAAGGTTGGTTTCTTTGTTATTTTTCAAGCATCTCTCTGCTGCTCATGGAAGGACAACCCCAAAGCTAACTGCTGGACAGGTTTTCAAGCCTCATCAGTTCATCCAAATGATTAACTCTAAGTTTCTTTCCTGTCAGAAAAAATAAAACTTTAAACAAGGATATGGAGCCATGAGTTGTTATTCAGGATTTTCAAATTTTATTTCCCCAAACGAGCTTTGCTACCTAGGCTGTGCTCCTAAGCTATTGCCCACAGCAAACAAGAAGGGATCTAGAGGCCGGGCATGGTGGCTCACACTTGTAATCCCACTGCTTTGGTAGGCTGAGGCAGGAGTTTGAGACAAGCCTGGCCAACATGGTGAAACCCCATCTCTACTAAAAATACAAAACAACAACAACAACAAACCCATCTCTACCAAAAATGCAAAACAACAAAAACAACAACAAAAACCCATCTCTACTAAAAATACAAAAAAAAAAAAAATTAGCCGGAAGTGGTGGTGGGCATCTGTAGGCCCAGCTGTTTGGGAGGCTGAGGCAGGAGAATTGCTTGAATCCAGGAGGTGGAGGTTGCAGTGAGCGGAAATCACACCACTGCATTCCAGCCTGGGTGACAGAACGAGACTGTCACGGAAAAAAAAAAAAGGACTTGGAATGGAATGCTTTGTGGGAGTGTGGCAAGGTCTCTGAGCCTATGGAATCCATCCGGTTCTGGAGTTGGGCAGGGGTTCCACTGGGCTCTGCAGTCCTGGGCCGGGGGCTAGCTCATTTGTTTATGGGACATTTGCTTCCTGGGAGTCTACAGCTTGTTGGTCCCTGCCCTGGGTGCTGGACACAGCAGCAAACAAGGCAGACACAGCTTCGTCCTTGGAGCATGGACATCCGCTCACAGTGCTGGGCACATGCCTGGGTGTAAAACCACAACTGTGATCAGGGGAATGGGCGGGGGTGTCCTGTGAGTGTCTGAGATTAGCATTGATTGGATCCTGGAGGCTAGTGGGCCATGCTGAGGTCTGATGGCTGAGTAGAATTTGCCTGGCCAGGTGGGAGGGAAAGGACAAAAGAAAGTGGCAAGAGCCTGTGCACAGGCCCTGTCGGGGGAGGGGGCATGGTAAGTTCCAGAACTGGAGGAAGGCTTTGGAGGGCTGGAGCTCGGAGGAGGGCATGTGGGGAGGATGGGAAGTTAGGGAGTGGGCAGTAGGGTTGCTAGACTTAGTAAATGTAAATACAGGATGCCCAGTTAAACTTGAATTTCAGGAAAAAAAGTCAAATACTTTTTTAGTATAAGTGTGTCCCAAGTGTTGTATGGGACATACTCATACGTACTTACACTAGGAAAGTTTTCACTGTTGAGCACAGCATGGTGGCTAACTCCTTGAATCCCATTACTTTGGGAGACTAAGGTTGGAGAATCACTTGAGCCCAGGAGTTCAAGACCAGCCTAGCAATATAGCAAAAGCCCCCATCTCTAAAAAAATCTAAAGAATTGTCTGGGCAGGGTGGTACGTGCCTGTAGTCTTAGCTACTCAGGAGGCTGAGGTGAGGATCGCATGAGCCCAGGAGTTCAGGCTGCAGTAACCCGTGATCACGCCACTGCACTCCAGCCTTGGCAACAAAGCAAGACCCTGTCTCAAAAATACTACTACTACTGGGCTGGGCGTGGTGGCTCACACCTGTAAGCCCAGTACTTTGGGAAGCCGAGGCTGGTGGATCTCCTGAGGTCAGGTGTGGTGGCATGCACCTGTAGTCCCAGCTACTCAGGAAGCTGAGGCACGAGAATTGCTTGAGCCCAGGAGGTGAGGCTGCAATGAGCCAAGATTGCACCACTGCACTCCAGCCTGGGTCATAAGAGTGAGACCCTGCCTCAAAAAAACAAAACAAAACAAAAAACTACTACTTCTGTAATAATAACTCATTGTTTATCTGAAATTCAAATTTAACGGCATTTTGTTTTCTATTCGGTAACCCTATGAGCAAGGTCTTGCAGAGCAGGGCAAGGAACTTGTTTTCAAACCAGGAACAACAGTGGGCTGCAGGGTTACGCTGGGAGCAGCAGTATCCAGGCAGCATTTTAAGGTCAGCTGCGTGCTGGGGAGAATGGATGGGAGTGCATGAGGGGCAGAGAAGGCCTGGTGGAAGCTGCTGCAGTGCCCGGGAAAGCCCCTGGCGTCGGAGGCTTGAGGAGCCCCCAGGTGCGGCTGGGCAGAGAAATACACTGAGTGGAATCCCGCCTGTGTCTGCTGCTGGAAGGGAAGCTGCCCTTTGTTACAGGGCGATTACTCACTGGGTGCCAGAGGATGTGGTACTGACGAAGCAGCCAGGCTGGGATCCTTGCTTGATGTCACTTGATGGCTCCTTGATGTCACTAAGAGCCATCATCCTGCTCACAGCCCCTCCCCACCCTGAAATGAGAACTGCTCAGCCCAGACAGACATCTTACCCTCTGCTTGTTTTTGTGATTCAAAATGAGTCATCCATCCCAGGCAAGAGCAGGCTGAGGACATTTTCCTTGGCTGGGAGTTTGGGGGGTTGGGTGGCTCTTCCTGAGGCTACAGGGTTCAGTCAGCCTCCTGTCTGTAAGATTAGTTCCTTCCGGTGCAAGAAACTTAAAGGGGCCAGATGTGGTGACTCACACTTATAATCCCAGCACTTTGGGAGGCCAAGCTGGGAGGATCACATGAGCCTAGGAGTGCAATATCAGACTGGGCAGCACACCAAGACCCCATCTCTACAAAAAAATAAGCAAAATTAGCTTAGCTGAGCAAGGTGGCATGCACCTGTAGTCCCAGCTATTCAGGAAGCTGAGACAGGAAGATCGCTTGAGCTCAGGAGTTTCAGGCTGCAGTGAGCTGTGCTTGTGCCACTGCACATCAGCCTGGGAGACAGTTTTGTAAAACGAGAACAAGAATAGTGCCTGATTCTTGGAGCTGTTCCAGGATTAAATGAGATAGAGCTTATGAAAAGTCTTGGGATATAGTAGATGCTCAGTTAATATTATTTGCCTTCTTCCCTCCCTCTCATGTCGACAGAGAAGCTGGAAAGGTGAGAGTCAAGAGCAGGAGGTCAGCAAACAAATTCCTGTAAAAGCCCAGATGGAAAATACTCTAGGCTTTGTGGGCCAGACAGAAGCCGCCACAGGCAACACGCAAATAACGAAGGAGGGCCGTGTTCCCATAAAACTTCATTTATTGAACCTGCCGTTTGAGTTTCAAATAATTTTCATGTTAATTTTCAAATGTCACATGACATTAGATTTTTCCCCCAACCGTTTAGATATGTAAACACTAGTTTTAGCTCCTGGAGTGCACAGAAACAGGGTGTGGGCTGCACGTGGCCCTCAGGCTGCAGTTTGCACCCCCTGCTGAGAGTGAGGTTACTGTCTGGCCTGGCTGGGGCCAGGACTTGCTGATCTGTGAGTTTTCTGACTCTATGAGGGAAGCGGTGAGGTTGTCAGAGTCTTGAACTAAACAGAACCAAACTCAAAATTTTATCTTTTCCTAAGTTTCCAGAACCAAAAATATTCCTTGTGAGGCAATCTGAACTGCAAAGATACTGCTATATTTTCTAGAATTCTTTACTGGAAGCTCCCCACTGTTCCTCAAATTGTACCTGAATCAAATCAGTGAGTCCTGCTGGAGTCCCTGGAGCTCCTGGAGTTGGGGCTTAAAAGGATGAGAAGGGCCTGGGGCAGACCTAGTTTTTACTATTGAAAGTCCCACAACCGTGGGACCCCCTTAATCCAAGGCAAACTGGGCCGGTTGGTCACAGGATAAGTGGATTAATTTGTCCTCTCAATGGGAGGGGAATTTGAGGCCACTGGATGCTTTCCTTCCCCATCATCTCAGGGATGTAGCCCTCTGGGGACCCTGGAGGCTTTCCTTCCCCATCCTCTTGTGGGGGAGCACCCTCTGAGTGCTCAGGTCCCCAGCGCCCCGTCCACCGTGGATAGGGGGCCCTATCGCTTCTCGGCCTTTTGGCTAAGATCAAGTGTGGAAAGGGGGCCCTGTGTGAGGCTCATTTTCCAGCAGCCACAGTCTCCAGGGCAGTGTGGGACCTGCATCTGGCACCGCAGGAAGCACAGCTCATTGCGGTGGGGGTCGGGGTGACGGGATGGCCTGAAGGGCAGTTGTGGTGTGTGGGATGGGGGACCTAGAAGGTTCCTTGTCCCGTAGCCCTGACCTGTTGGCTGGGAGATGGAGAGAGGGCAGGAGGCTTGAGCTTGGCTTTTGATAGGCTACCAGGGTGACGGACTCATCCCAGTTTCATCCCAGTTGGGATTGACTGTCCCACTTTCAACAGTGAATGTCCTACATCCTGGGAGCTTCCTCAATCCCTAGCAGACTGGAAGAGTTGGTCACCTTAGAGGTCACCTTACCCTCTGGCAGGAGACAGTGAAGCCTGTTCCCAGTGCCCTGGCTGCTCCAGATGTCTTGGGGACCATTGGCCTTGTAGGTGCTGACCGTGAAGGCCCAGAAGGCAGGCCTACCAGGGTCTAGCCTCTCTTCTTCATAGCTGCATGACCTGGGACAGTTCCTCTACCCACTGAGCCTCAGTTTTTTAATCATTAAGGATGATATTGTCACTCAAGAACCTCTGAGCCTGTGGTGTGGAAGTTTTAGAGTACAGAGTGGGTACTTTGTAGAACAAGCTCTGATGAGGATGAAGTAGAAGATGGTGCAACAAGCTGGGATGCACCATGACTCAGTTCTTGCTTTCTGGAGAGGAAAAGAAAAGACATGCCAAAGGAAAAGCAAGGGATCCTTGTTTGTTTTCCCCACGCTACCTCAGCTGAGGGTTTGAGGCTGAGATTTTTCACCTGTGCAGGTAGCATTTCCCCAGACTGTCAGCTCCAGGGCAGGAATCACTTCTTGTTTATTTGCCTTTGGAGACTGGAAGCTCCAGGGGGTAGGGCTCTTGTCTGTTCTGCCTACCACATCCCACTGCATTCCTCAGCACCTCCCAGGCAGCCCTGGCAGGTGATTGGTGCTTTATGAATGCTTGGTAAATAGATGAGTGAATGAATAGGTGAGGGAACAAAGGGATGAGTGGACATTCCCTGTGCCTGGCACACAGTGAGTGCCTTGTAAATGCTTATCGCTCGCCCATTTAAGCTCCAGTCTCCCCATGTGTGATTTGTAAGAAGAGCTCTGTCTCTCTCCTCCCTCCGTGGGTCACAGTGAGGACCAGCTGATGTTATGGTGGCAAAGGGTCTTTGGAACATGCAAAGTGCAAACTCATGACCATGTTCTTGAGTTCTGGTCCATTCTTGAAGCCACATATGGCCTCTCCCCTGGGGGTGCCTGCAGAGCTCACCTGCAGATTCATTACTCCTAAGTGTCATACACCAAGAGGGACAACAGCAGCCCCATCTTTCCAGTACTTTTCAGCTGATGTAAGCACAAGAAATTCAAGTGAAGAAAATGACAAAGCACTCAAGATCAGTCACAAAACCCAGGTCAGGGCTTTATTTGATCTGTAATGGGAAGGAAAAAAAATCCCCAAACTTTTGTGGTGATAGCAAGACCAAATAGTAAGAAATAAAACCAGCACTTTGGCATAACTCCGTTGAAAATGTCGCTTGAACCCACGCTCTCATGAAGAGACCTTCACATTCCAAAGGCAAGAGAGACTGATTCCTGCCCACGCCAAGACCACTTCCTCTAGAAATTTTGCCTGTAGGATGCAAAAATCATCTCCTGGTTTCCGGCCTGACAGCAGTGAGAACATACAACCCTACGACTGCCCACAGTTGCCGAGAAGTGCTGGATAATGCCCCCTCCTCTTCTTTCCAGCCAGACGGCCCAGCTGAGACCTTCACAGCCCAGTCTGGGACTCAGGTCCGGGCAGGAGAAAGGTTCACAAGGAAGAAACTGTTCATTTGGCAGAAAAGGCTCCTGGAGAAAACACTGACGTTAAATTGCAACAGGGAAATGATGCAGGGAATAGGTATGTTCTGGCAAGACAAGGGCTGCAAGGAAGGACTGTGCCTCTGAGGGTGCAGGAGCACAGCCAGCTGCACAGGGGCCCAGGAGACGACTGCTCCTGCGACTGTCCTGGGCTCTGAGAATGCCTGTCCCCAACAACAGAAACCAAATCAGGACACTTGCAGCTAGTCTCCACCCATCTGTTCATCCCTGTATCCACCTGTTCACCCATCTACCCATCTATCCACCCACCCATCCACCTATCATCTGTCTATCCATCCAGCCATCCATCCACCCATCCATCCATCCACCCACCCATCCATCTATCCATCAATCTATTCATCCACCCACCCGCCCACTTATCTATCCATCCATCCATCCATCCATCCCTCCCTCCATCCACCTATTTATCCATACATCCAGCTAGCGATCCATTCATCCACCTATCTATCCATCCATCCATCCATCCATCCATCCATCCATCCATCCATCCACCTATTTATCCATCCATCCAGCTATCGATCCATCCATCCATCCATCCATCCATCCATCCATCCATCCATTTATCCACCCATCCATTTATCCACCCATCCATTTGCCCAGTCACCTGCCTATCCGTTCATCTCTCTATCCACAGGCCCATCCATTCTTTCATCCATCTTTTTACCCATCCTTTCACTTATCCAACTGTCTGTTGATCCATACATTCATCAGTTTGTCTGTTTGTCCATCAATTCATTCATCCATCCACCTAACTACTGATTTATCCACTCATCTACTCATCTGTTTGGTTTGAACTTCCCTAGAAAATATGATGATGGTGAAGATGGTGATGGTGATAATGACGGTGATGGTATGGATGACATATTATATGTGATATGTGATAGTGATGATACGGATGGAGGGAAGGTTCTAGGGTGAGGCTGTACAGGTTGATTCTGACTGTCTTGTACCAGTGAGGTGACTTTGGGCAGTCACTTTTTTTTCCTGGGCCTTGGTTTCCCCAACTGTGAATTGCAGCTAATCTTTGTAACTGACTCCCAGGGTTGTTTGTGAGGAAATGATGAGCTAGCTCATGTGAAGTATGGTGTATGCATTCAATAAATGTGTTTGGATAAATAAATGAGTGCCCCCCAGCCCCTGAGTGAAGTTAAAGGATCAATCAGTAATTGTGGTCACTTTTGGAGTAGGGAATGAAAGAGGAGCTTAGCAACTCACTCATCCATTTATGCATTTATTTACACATTCATTCAACAAGTGCTGAGACTGACTGTTGCTGGGCCCTGTCTTAGATATTGAGGGACACAGATGAGAAAGGGCTGTACCCTCATGGAGCTTTCTGTCTGGTAGGGCAGGCAGGTGAGGTGGTGAGCAGCTGGTGGTCATCCAGATAATAATGGCATTAGCAAATGGAAGAGAGAAGCAATGCCTGGAGCAGCCTGGGGTGTGGGAGAAAGCAAGGGGGGGCTTCACAAAGGAGGTGGCATCTGAGTGTATGTGAAGGTTACCTGAGAGGTGACCAGGCTGTGTGTTGGAAGGGGTGCTCCAAGCAGAGAAAACCATGCAGTCAAGGAAACACTGGCAATGAGAGACACCTGAGTGACCTCGGGCATGTGGCATTACCCAGCTCAGTGAAGTTAATAAGCCCCTTTCTTCGGGGTTCTCAGAAGTAAATATAAAATGTTTAGAGCAGAAAAATCTTCCATCCATGATAGCTAAAGTCATTTGAAAAAATAAGCAGAAAGAAGTTTATTGGAGAACCTTCTGGGTGTGGAGAGAAAACTAACAACAGCCCTGAGGTGACATAAAACCCACAGGCTTATTTACCAGCTCAAACCAACTTGAACTTTCCCAGGTTCCAACAGAGAGGCTTGGAAGACACTCCCTGGAGCCTCCTTTCCCACCCCCAGCTGGCCTGCTGGGCGCATCCTGCCCAGTGCTCCTCAAACCTTCCTTCCTGAGCTCCACCCTGGCCCAGCCTCCATGCCTTTTCCTTAGCTAAAATGCACACTCCCTTCTCCACTCCCCAAAGCTGCCTTGCCCAGGAAGTCCTCTGGATTAATCAAGACAATTTGTCTGCACACAGCAGAAACCCAGTTGCTCAATTGCCACCACGTGTAGCCAGCAGGTCCCTGGGCTCGCGTGAAAGACTGAAGGGCACCTGTGGTGACCAGGCCCTCAGGGACTGGAGTCAGGGCGGTGTGGCAAACTTGCTGTCACTCTCGCTGTCTTTTCTGAGGGCCACGTTCTGTCCTGTTGCTGAAGGACTTGCCCACCGTGCAGGGAACCCAGCAGCCACTGCTCCGTCAGCCCCAGTGACTCTGGGGAGGATGTGGATGGGCCCCACTAAGTCCCCACGTCCAGTCGTGGACCAATCGCTGCTGCCAGGGAGCTGGGGCCTCTGGCTGAGCTGACTTGGGTCCTCACCTCAAGGACTGTCTTGGGTTCGGTTTCCTCAGGAGCGGGTTCTAGGAGGAGAAATTGAGTGGAAGGAAGATATGGGAAGGTGAACCCCGGAAGCACAGCTGGGATCGGAGGAGGTGAGGCAGGAAGGGAAAGCAGGATGGGGCATGCCCTCAGCCAGTCCCTCGGTGACCAGCTGGGTGGGCTCCCTCCTTCCAGGGAGCACTGGAGACTGTGGGGGAACACAGCACACACAGAGTGACCCAGCGAGGGGCAAGGGAGCCAGGGTGCTCACCCCCACCCCACGTCACTGCATAAGGGCAGATGAAGGGTGCCAGCCAGAGGCCAGAGAGGGCCCTGGTGGTCAGGGGATGGCGTCTCTCAAGGAGGGGGTCCTGGCAGCTGGACAGAAAGCCAGAGGTTGCAGAAAGGGCCATGCCATGGCCAGGGGTTGAGGGTGAGTCCCCGAGAGCCTGGGCTATCCTGGGTTCTTTTCAGGAGTAGGGCAGGTGACCCCAGGTGACAGGCTCCTGGCTATTGAAAAGTACCCCCCTCAGTCCTCTGAGTTCCTCTTCAGGCCTGAGCTCCAGTTGCCCATGGGCATAGCCCCCAGGGATAAGGTACCTTAACTGGCCTCCTTTCCTTCCCTGTCACCTCCCCACCTCCCTACTGCTGCTCCCTGGTGTTGATTCTCAAACACACCACTGTACTTGCACTTGAGTTTTGTCTCAGGATCTGTTTCTGGGGCACCTCAACCAAGAGCGTGCTCCCTAAATTCCCTCTGGGGTAGGGATAGTACCCCAGTGGGCCTATCCGAGTGGGCCCCGAGATCTTGTTTTGAAGAGCTTGGGAACAATCCCTTTGTAGGAAAGAAAGGAACTAACATTTGCCCACCATGGATAAGAGAGCCAGCAGGTTCCCCGTCACCTTTGCTCCTTATACAATTACCCTGGGAAGTCAGTGCCATTATGAGCCCCTTCTTACAGATGAGAAAACAGAGGCTCAGAGAGAGTGAGACCTTGCTCAGCTCACACAGTTACCAGGTGACTAGGGGAAGCAGGACTTCAGCCTGGGCTCAATGACTCTCCAGCATTGGGATAATGATGTTTTCCTCATCTCCAGGACTCATCTCTAGGACTTATCACTGGGGTAAACCAATTCCCTTTGATGACACGCTGGGCTGAGCTTTGCAGCTCTTGCTTTTGGGGGCAGGAGGGAGCGAGGATGTTTGCCGCAGAAACAGCAATCTGGGGACTTGATCCAGTCACTGGCTCAAAGCAAGTGAGCCCAGGGGGAAACTGAGGTCTGGAGAAGGTGCCACATTCTTTCCTTGCTTCCTCTTCCCCTTTCTTAAATATGGAGCCCATTCATTCATTCATTCATGGGGCACCTGCCAGCCCCCAGGCACTGTGCTGGGGTGTGGTGTGAGTCTGACATCCCACCCTGATCTCATGGGCTTATGTCATAGTGGGTGAAACAAACAGGATAAACTAATTACAGGTTGAGGTAAGTGCTTTGCAGGAAACAAACAAGCAAATGTGTGTTTGTTGCGGGGAGGGAGCCATCTTTAGAGAGCAGAGCATGGGAAGGAGATGAGGATCAAGCAGTTCTGAAGACATCTGGGGAAAGACTGCTCATTCAGGGACAGCAGCACATGCAAAGGTCCTGAGGTGGTAAGCTTCCCAGCACCTACAAGGAGCCAAGAGAAGTCTGGCTGGCAGTGAGTGCACAGTCAAGGTCAGGGCATGTAGAATAGGTCATCTTGGTACCCACAATGGCCCCACAGAGCCTCTGTCTCCATCTCCCCAGTGCAGGGAGCCATTTTCTCCTTGGGAACCTGGTTCAAAAATTTCCCAAAATATTGTTCACATTCAACAAAAGGAAGCCATCAGGCTGCCAAGCAAGAAGATGGGGACAGCCTGCCAGTTATCAACCACAGATAATTAAATCATGGGTTTGCACTGGGCCCCTCGGGACCAGGCACGCTTTCTCCTCCCCATTGAAGGTTTGCTGCCAGCAAAGTAGAGAGTGCAGTGGGTTTGCACCCTGGAGAGAGAAGGGAAAGCTGAATACTCCTCATTAGAGAAAAGCAAAAGAATCGGGAGCATGGAGCCTGTCCGCAGGCCTTGAGCGGATTTCCCGATGTGCGGGAAGGTGTTGTCAGCCACCAAGGATGGGACGTGCTCTCTGGGCTGGACTTGATACTGAGAGGCCTTGCCCTGACCACTGCTGGCCTCCCAGAACAGTTGGCTCCGAAAGTCTGGGAGGCCCTTGGCAGTTGCCACAGCCACCATCTTCTTGAATGACATAGTGGACATGAGCTAAGGGCCTTGTGCATTGGTCTCGTCTAATACCACAAAGACGCCACAGGGGAAATGTTAGGCCATTTTACAGATGAGGAAACAGGTTCAGAAAAGTCACAGAGTAAATGCTAAAGCCAAGGTGCAAGGCCTGATTTTGCAGCAGCAGACCTAGGGTCTGGCCTTCTTTGTGATTTTCTCCTGTGTTTTCAAAACAAAGACAGGAGGCTGTGCAGCGGCTCCTGCCTCTCATCCCAGCACTTTAGGAGCCTGAGGCAGGAGGATTGCCTGAGAGCAGGAGTTCGAGACCAGCCTGGGTAACATAGCGAGACCCCATCTCTACAAAAAATACAAAAAATTAGCCAGGTAGGGTGGCACGTGCCTGTAGTTCCAGCTAATGGGAAGCCTGAGGAAGGAGCATCACTTGAACCCTGGAGATCAAGGCTGCAGTGAGCTATGATCATGCCACTGTGCTCCAGCCTGGGTGACAGAGTCAGACCCCGTTTCAGAGGAAAAAAAAAAATGATAGGAGCCCTGGGCTCTGGGTAGGGCTTGATGCTGAGCCTAGCTGAGCCCAGTGAGTGCCAGCCCCATTATGGTTTATTACCCATCCCTGCCAACCGCCTCTGTGAGTCGCTGGGAGCAATTCTGCTGAAAAATAAGATTGGGGTGTCTCCCAAGCACAATCTGTGTGTGTGTGGGGGGAGTTCAAGAATGGCTTGATCAAACCTCCAGGGACTGTGGCCCCACTCTCCTTGGGCTCCCTTTCTGGTTCTATCATTGGTATCCTAAAGGGACACTCCTCAGAGTCTGCTTTTTGATGTTCGGGGTCACATCACATGCAGTGACGGTGTGATGGAATACAGGCACGGCTTGGAGTCCCGCTACCTCGGAACCACACCTGGCTTCAAATCCCATCTGCTACTTCCTGGCTTTATGACTTTGGGGCAGTGACTTTACCTCTCCTAGCCTTGGTTTGCACATCTGTAAAGTGGGGCAAACATCAGTCCCAGGGATGTCATGAGAACGCTGTGCATGATCTTGTAGACTTGTCTGCTCAGGGTCTGGAAGGTGGTGAGACCCAATAAAAGGAAGCTGTCATGACTGTGCCCAACCCCGGCCCCACCACAAGCACCGGCTGCGGTTGCTGTGGCCGATCCTGACACAGACAGGCGTGGGGGACTTTCCTACTGAGGCCAAGGCCTACACCAGGGTGGCTTACCGGGTTTGTGAGCAGAAAATGTAACTGTGGAAACCTATTATAAAAAACTATGAGGACTTTCAAAAGAGTGACAGCCAAGCATTAAGCCAAAGGCAGGACCCTTCTGAGCTCAAGGCCCTTCTAGGCTGTCCCCCACGACGCCGGCTCTACCACACCCAGCTAGGAACCAGAACTATTATGACCGTGCATCTTCTTTGGTGACGTGCATGTTCCAATATTTTGCCCAGTTTTCGCAAACTGGTTGTCTGTCTTTTTCTCATTGATTTGTTGGAATTCTTTCGTGTATTCTGAATGAGTCCTTTGACAGCAGTTTTTGTTGTTGTTGCTTTTGAAATACAGACTCAAAAAGGATGAGCAAAAGGAAAGGAAAGTAGGAAATTATGACAACAAGATTTTAGGACTTTTCAAGCAGAAAATGTGGCTGCTCAGTGAGGTGTAGAAAAGAAGGTGCTCCCGTGCCTCCTCTCTCTGGGGCGGGGGATGAGGCGTTTGAGGCTTAGGAAGGGGAGTCAGGTTCAAGTCTCCACACCTCTTCCTGGCCCAGAGCCTCAGCCTGGACTTCACCCACCTCAGGCTGCCTTTCCTGGCTGTGGAGTCAGCATCGCGCCTCCTCGGGGGGATGAAGGAACTCAGCTGAGGATTTGCCTGTACCCTTTTGTCCCCAGTGGGCAGCCTCAGTAGCAGAATTCCAGGGGTGTGTTTGGAGGGGACCAGCGGGGGTGGAAGGAGCACTGACCTGGGAGTCTGTACCCAAGTTTCCTGTAGGCTGGGTGGGATCCATGAGCCAAGGCAAGCAGCTCCTCCGGGCCTGTTTCCTGGGAGTTCAGGGCAGGGTTGCTCCAGCCTTCCTCCTCCCCCAGGGGACAGTGATGGGCAGATTCAGGAGGAACCCAGGGCTGCACCCACCCCCTCAAGAGATGACCCTGGAAGGCTGTTCTGTAGGCTCCTACCCCAGCCCTCCAGGTGAGAGAAGGTGGTGGGGCCTGCAGGGTTTGAAAGGACCCAGGTCTTTAAATGGGCCCACTTCCCAGAGAACCCTGGCCTCCCCCTCACCCGTGGGAGGTACAGGAGGAAAGAAAAAGCTAAAATCATGGGCCTGGAGGAGTGAATGGAGAACCAGACAAAATGAACCCATTGGCCCTGGAGGGCAGGACGGCTGTGGCTTTGGGGCTTGAGTCTGCAAACATCTGTTCCTCCCCAGACACCCAGGCTGGGGTGAAATGGGCCTGATTGGGAGGGTGTTTCACCCACCGTGTGAAATCATCAAGAGTGAGAACAGTCGCCAGCCACATGCTTCCCAGCAACCATCGCCCGGATGCCCCTCAAGCCTGCTGGCATCTGAAGGGAGGAGACTCCAAGACCCAGCAGCAGGGGTGGGTGAAGGAGGGGGATGGAGGGTGGGGTAGGTGGGGTGGAGGGCAGGGGTGTGGGTGAAGAGGAGGGGATGGAGGGTGGAGGGTGGGGTGGGGAGGGATGGGGGGTGGAGAGAGGAGGGGATGGAGGGTGGTTGGGAAGGGTGGAGAGGGACGGGGTGGGTGGATGCAGGAGTGGAGGGGGGAGTGGAGGTGGGGAGGTGGGGTAGGGTGGAACAGGGTGTGGGTGGATGGAGAATATGTGGGGTAGGGTAGGCTAAGGGGCAGTGGCACAACATGCACCACCCCTTCCTCCAGCTAGGTCTGCCCCTGCTCCCGCCCTTGCCCCCTGAGCAGACCCCACCCTCCTCAGGCATGTACACTAAGGCCTGTGGACCCCTCCAGCTACCTCCCGGTGCCCAGCTCTCCTGCCTCTGTTCTGCTGCCCTCCAGCCACGCTGGCCTCTTTCTGTTCCTTGAAGGCCCCAGGCTGTATCCCAGCCCTGGCCTTTGCCCCGGTGGCTCCCTCTGCCTGGAAGGCTTTCAGTGCCCTGTCGCATGGCCACTACCTAGTGCATGGCAGAGCCAGGCTGTGGCCCAGGTCTTTGGTCTGAGGCGGCCATGGGCTTCAGTATTTCACCATGTTGTTACCACTGTGTGCTCACCAACTTGGACAACTTAGTGGCTGCCCGGGGCCACCACAGCTCCAAGAGGGAGGGGGTCAGCAGAGTTCTGCCTCTCCGGGTCACAGGCTGTGGTCAGGAAGTGACTTACCAGGGTCTCACAGTTAGTTCCGGAATCTATGACTCTTGTCCCTGTCCTGGAGGTGGGGTCCGCCCTCTGTGACTTCACTCGGCTCCCTCTTCTGTTCTCACCAACTCTGACCCTGGAAGGAAGGACAGAAGGGAGGGAGGGAGGGAGGGAGGGATGACTGTCCCATCCACAGGCAATCATGATGCCCACAGGCATAGAATTCAGTGGACCCACAGAAGGAGGAAGATAGGGAGAAAGTGGGGGAGGAAGTTGGTTGGGGAGGGCAGGAGGGACCCGAGAGGCCCATTTTCTGACCTTGGGGCCACTGGTTGGCTCACACCTGGGCTTTGGAAGATTTGAGGAAGGTACCTGGGGTGACTTTAAGCAGATAACCTGTGGGGTCTCTGTTTCCTCATCTATAAATTGGGGTCACAACTGCTCCCACCTCGCCCCCAGGGCCAGGACACTTGGGATGAGCACTCATGATCTTTAATGAGCCAGGGACTGAGACTCTCACTCGGGCAGCAGAAGCAAAGCTCCCTGGGGAGGGAGGGCTCACAAGGGTGGTATCTGGATGTTCCTACCCTGGGCTAGTGTTCCGTTGTATGACCATCCTGACAAGTGTGATGGTTTCATCTTTGAACTTGTGTTTTGTAAGTAAGACCAGGGACAGTGACACATATGTGTTAGCAGTATGTGTGTGACCCCATTCCCTGTTGCCCCATCTGCATGGAGCGTTCATGATGCCCATGTACACAGAATTCTGTGGATTCACAAGGTGAGTGAGACCCAGGCTTGTGTGAGATGAGCGGTTTGCATCTATAACTGCCGGAGAGTCCATGCTTTGGACACAGAGACAAAGCAGGGGCACCCTGCACCATGAGCAACAGAGGGACCCCATCATTCCCTTTCTCACATCACTTCCCCATGTCAGCTGACCACTCACGTTGAAACAATGATGCATCATAGCCCCCCACTTTATTAGGCCATGTTGGCAAAGAGGGTGCAGGGAAGATGTGTAACTTACACCGTGAACTGGAGAGAAAACTGTAAGAAGTTCAACCTACAATTGTGAGGGTATTATCCCCATGACTGGAGCAGCAGGTGTCGGCCACGTGGGGAGGGACACAGCACAGCCAAAGGGAGGCGGTGTTGGTAGAATGTGCACGTATCGAGAAGCTAAGTAAATGTGAGTGATGGGAAATGTTTCTACTGTTAGTTACGGGCGAGAACACCCCTATGCACGCACAGGCCACGAAACACAAATTGTGTAATTTTGAGAATTGTGCACACGGATTAAATGTCCTTACATTTGTATTTAAAACTGACCTTGCATAATATAAAGATGGATGACCAAATTCATGCTAGTAATTTACATATTTTAATTTACTTAGGATGATTTTGAATAGCAAATAAAAAACACCCCGGCAAGTCAAGAGAGAGACCGCAGAGAAAAGGAAAAAGCTTTATCGCTAAGGAGGTTGAATGGCACTTTTTTCCTACCTTTTGAACAAGGGACCTGACGTTTTTATTTGCACTGACCCCCACAAATGATGCAGCTGTCCTGCTTTCATCAACGAGCCAGGCCGTGGTTCTCTAGTCTGTTTGTGCCCAGGATTCTGACGTGTTTGCTGCTGGGAACTGGACACGGGGCGTGGGCTTTGCATCCATTACTTCACTTAATCCTCCCAAGGGCCCTCAGAGGTGGGTCCTGCTATTATCCCCAACTTACAAAGGAAGAAACTGAGGCTTAAGAGGTGAAATGACTTGTGACCGGCGGACATCAAGCTCCAGCTCCTTCTGTCTCTAAACCGCATGCCTTCCGCAGCCCCCATCAGGCCATCTTGCAGCTGTGCGAAGTCATCTCCAGTGGGTTCTTTGATTTGCAAGATCTGCCTTTGAATCTAGAAGTCCCTGCCATCCTCTTATTAACTGTGTCCTTCCTTTCTCAAAGAAGTTTCCACATAAAAGTTCAGAGGGAGACAGGATGGGGAGGGGAAACTGAAAAAAGGCAGCAGATTCTTTATGTTTTATTAATTGTCAGATGTTTCTTGTTTCTTTGGTTCAACCTGGTTTGAATCCTGTTAGCCTCGGCTACGCAGACCAGAGCATAAAGAGCCACCACCCAGGTTTGCGGCGTCAGTTTAAGTGTTAATCATGTTTTCATATCTGCCTATAAACTCCTGTTTGGGAGAGCCTGGGTGTTCTTAAAATAAATGGCAATATAAAATTGAAAACAGCTAGCATTCCTGAATCAATTTTCACATCTTATAACTTTGAAGCATAATTCATTTCTTCCTCTCGAGCTCCTGTGGCGACGGGGACAGCCTCACGCCTGCCGTGTAATTTCATGAGGAGCAAATCAGTTAGTAATCTGCAGCATCTTCGTGCCTCCCTACCCTTGGAGCCCTTAAATAAATGCAAGAAACGACAAGTCCCCCCACCTTATTAGACCATGTTGGCAAAGAGGGTGCAGGGAAGATGTGTAATTTATGCTGTGAAGTGGAGAGACAACTGTAAGGAGTTCAACCTATAATTGTGAGGGTATTATCCCCATGACTGGAGCAGCAGGTGTCGGCCACATGGGGAGGGACATGGCACTGAGCTTGCACGTGTCGGAAGTATGACACCAAGGCGATCCGTGGTTGCCTTAGTTGCCATGTTCCTTGAATAGGCTTTTCTTTAAATATACATATATTTAAATTGAGGTATACCATACATAGAGCACACAAGTCTTACAAAACGTGCCACTTAGTGCATTTTTGCACATACGTCTGCCTGTCTAACCTCCACTGTAATCAAGCTATAGAGTTCCCCTCTCCCCCTTCCCAGGCTGACCCTCCTGCTGGGGGAACACATATTCTGCTTCTGTCGCCGTAAATTAGCTCTTCTTGTTCTTGTACGTTGTATACATGGAACCATACAATATGTGACCTCGGGCACTGTCTTTTCTTTCTCTCACTCCTCATGATGCCTCTGCAGTTCATCCCTGTTTTGTGCATAGTGGAGTCTGCTGTTTTTCACTGCTGTGTGGTATTCCATTGCATGACTCTGCCATTATCGATTCATCCGTTGTACTGTGGATGGGTATTTGAGTTGTTTGCAGTGTGTGAGCTGTTATGAATTGTGTTGCTATCAGCATTAGAAGAGATTTAGCTTCCTTATATTAAAAACTGGATACCCTCCTCCCTGCCACCCTGTGCACACAGTCACACACACAGACATACACACACACACACACACAACACACGTGCATGAGCACTCATGTGCACTGGAGTTTTTACCCACGCATTCTCACTGCTCTTCTTCTCTGTTTTGACTGACTTAGGAGTCACAGAAGCAAATGCCCTGTCCTCAGCGCCTGGCTGGGAGGCTCTGGTCTCTTTCAGGAAGCGAAGTCATCATTTCTAAGCCACGAGCTTCTGATTCCGCAGTTCCTCTGAAGTCTGCGAGTTCCCAGGAGACGGCGTTTCCCTTCCTGTTCCTGGCCGTGCGTTGCCTTTATTCCGAGTTAACTACTAGACCTAATTAAACAGCACCATCTCCTCAGAGTGGCTGATTTTCTTCCTGTCTGAATACAAATTAAACTCCCATGCCGTTAACATTCAGGTCAGTTGATCAGAATCAACCTCTTTTAAAACTCAAAGGCCAAAGTGATTTCAAAGTCAGTCACACACCTCGCGTCTGCTGGGAAGGGCCTGGCATGGTTATCTTCAGGCAGACCCGGCTTGGGAGTGGCCTGGGACAGAAAGTTTCTTCACAACTGAGTCAGGATGACACAGTACACGGGCTGCCCGGTAGGGTTTGCTTGGGAGGTCCAGGGAGATCAGAGACTGTGAGCCTAATTTGTTTGCTATTTCACTCCCTGCATCATGGAGATTCAAAATCCTTTTTTTTTTTCATTTACCCAGTCCCTTCACTGAGCAAATACGGGTTCAGTGCCAGGTACTGTGCTGGCCCTGGAGCTGCTGAGCACACAGCGTGATGTTGCATCGGGCCGCGCGGATTGCACACGTGTGGGCGAGATGCGAGACAGCCAGCGTCAAGAATGCACACACACAGCCTCAGGCTGTAACCCTGATGGTGCACAGGGAAATGCCATGTAGCGCAGTCACGCCCTCCCTCTGCAGTGCACACCTGGTTCTGCGGTTCTTCAAGCGGAGAGCAGCTAAGTTCTCTGCTGGTGGGTTCCCACTGAGAGCCTGAGCTGACGGTCCAGTCTGTCCCAGCCAGGTCATTCTAGGTAGATGCAGACCCGGGATCGAGAAGGGAGCCCTCCAGGGTGTCCCTACTGTGATGATACTGCCAGATGGGGAAGACATGGTGCCCGCCACCCCTCAGCAAGGCGGGAAGGCGCCAGGGCCCTGACCATCTCCTACAGTGTTTCTGTGGATGTGAAAACATTCCTCACCCTCAGAAGTGGGTGTGTGAAGTGCAACTGTTGACCAGGGCCATACTTGTGAACGCTTAGGAAACAGGGATTGTTTCCTTCCCTGGCCGTCTGGTTCCAAGTCAGGGACGCAATGGATATACAATTTGGGGTGACCACAGGCTGGGCCCTGCTGACGGCCTTGCATAGTTGGCTTGTTTAGAGTAGAGCAGGTGTCAGGGAGTCTGATTGAGAGTGGATTAATGAGGGCACAAGGGCTGAAGGTCCACAGTGCTCGGTGTGGGGGTCGGGTGGGGCTGTGTGTGTGCAGGCTGCAAAGTCGGCCCAAGACTGACTCACCTGTCATGGGAGCCCTGGAGGGGTCTTCAGGGCTGTGATCATTTGGAATCGGAAACAAGACATCTTGGCTGAGCTGTGCCAGTCAGGGTTCAAGTTCCCTGTACTCAGTTGGCCTCCTTGGCCTCGGTTTCCCCACCTATAAATGGAAGTGTGTAGCAGCCATGGTCGTCTGCTTCCCAGCAGCCATGCTGCCGTTCTCTCTCCTACAGTGTTCTGACTTTGTTTAGGGATCTACTGTCATCCAGGTGGCCTGAGCCCTGGCTCTAGCCTAGTCAATCAAGGGAATCCTATTTCTCCAGGGGTTAATGTGTTCCCAGTTGTGACCAGTGAGAACTGAAGAGGGGCGGTTCGGGGACATTTTCTTTGTTCTGAAAAGAAGTTGCGCCTGTAGCCATGTCCCCGTCCTGTTGTGTGTAGTCCTGTCTACATGTGATTCCTGGGGCCACGGCAGCCATCTTGGAACCATGGCGGACCCATCACAGCCAAGCCAACGTGTCAAGGTGGTGAAACAGCAGGGGGTTTGGGAAGAACCTGATTCCTTCGTAACCATGCCACGACTGACCAACCCTAAAGCTCCCTCGCCCCTGGGTTTCTTGGCAGGCCAGAAATTCAGGTCCTCTTCATGTATGCCACTTTGAGCTGGGTTCCCTGCTTCTGGCAGCTGAAATCCTACAAGGTAGGGGAGGAGAGAGTGAGGAGGGTGGGGATGGTCACTCAGGCAGGATGCTCTGCCCTGATGCCCTGTCATTCTTCACAGCGTTGGAGAGCTCAGTTCCAAATACAGCAATGATAGTGGGGGATTTATCACCCGTGAGCAGAATAGGGAGCTAGTTAGTGGATGGAAAATTAGTGGGAGGTGACATCTCTTGTAGGAGATTTCTTGCTGAACTGACTTAACGGGATCCCTGCTGAAGGCAGGCCAGGGTGATCAGATGGAAAGTGTGGGGGATGAGGAGCTGGATCCGGTGCCAAGGGAGGGGGAATGACTTCTCAGCGTTCTCCATTAAAGCTGGCCTGAGCAGGCGACGGCAGGGCCCAAACTTGAGGCCTGGCTGAAAAGAGACCTCAGAGGATCCTGCCTGAAGTGTAGTCAAGGACAGAGTCGTCATCAGTCCTCAGCAGTCAGCACCTTTCGAGGGTGGCTTTGGCTGAAGGAAAGTGCCTCACTAAGCTCACGCCTCCTTTCAGGATGGCCCATGCCCAGTGGCTGATCAGTGCACGGATGTTAAGGCCTGGACCTTTGCCCCAACTCAGAACAGGTCTAAGGGGCCACTCCAGCTCCAGAGCTGCCCGTGGAGTTGGCTGAGGCCCGTGTTGAGGCCATGCTGCATCTCCCCATCCTGCCTCTGTCCCCTCCCAAGGGCGTCCAGCTCAAGGGCGCTCCCTAATAAAGTCGTGCCTGGGGAAAGTCGCGCCAGATGAGCCTACAGACCCACGGTGCTGCTAGAACAGTGTGGTTAGCAACTCCCCAGTGTTTGTTTTGCCAAATTGCTCTGGAAAATAGAGGGGCTTTGGGAGGGGAGAGTGGGCGTGAAAGAGAGCAGGATGTGAGAGGGGAGGAGAGAGACTGCGGTGACCGGATGCAGCTGTCCGCAGTGGTGTGTGAACAGGTGTCATCCTGTTCTTCAGCTCCTCGGGAACCTCCAGTAAAATCTGTTTTACTCAGAGTGTTTACTCACCGTGGCTTCTGAGGTTGGAATTTTTGTGGGGGCAATGGAGGGACAAGATCTGAGATTGGCAGCACAGGGAGTATGGGGTAAAGCTAGAAGCCACCCACGGAGACCAGGTTCCATCAGGCCTCATTACTGGACAACCACTGTGTGTGCCCTCCAAAGTGGATGGGTCTTATCACCCCTGTCTTACAGAGGAGAAGACTTGGGCCAAAGTGCCTGGATAACATGGCAGGGAGGTGCTTGGGTTTTTGAGTGAGATGGGCCTGGGTTCGAATCTTTGCACCGTGACTCACCAGCTATGTGACCTTGGGCAAGCTCTTTAAGCCTCCACATCCATTTCCCTCCTCCATGAAAATGTGGCATTGTGGATCGGTGATGGGCAGCAGGGGTAGGGGCCAACGGCCAGGAGCCAAGTCCTGTCATCACTGTTCACAGGCTTTGTGACTCTGGGGAGGTTCCTTAAGCTTTCTGTGTCCAGCTCTCTCATCTATACATTAAGAATAATGATAGCTGTTCAGATGAGATAAGTTATTATATTGGAAAACAATACCATAGTGCTTAGCACATATTAAGTGTCACATTCACATTAGTGCTTAGTATTTTCATCAGTATGCTAATATTATTTGTTTGTGGTAGGGGTTAGATAAGTAGCTATACTTCTCTCTCTAACTCCGTCTAAAAGGTGTACAGGAAAAGGGTCACCAAGTTTCAGGGTCCAGGGGAAACTGCACTTCACTTTGACCTAGAAAAATGGTTTTTCTATTTTTTCAAGTACCCAACCATTGTGATTGGTTTCTGGAACACCGCTGTCATGGTTTTGGACTTGACCTTACTTTCTGTTTAGAGGAGAGCATTTCCTATGTCTGTTGCAGGCCTCTGACCACCCAGGCTGGGTCTCTTCTCTGCTGTGTCCGCTATGAAATGGTCTGGTGTTGTCCCTGGGTGTGTGGGCCTTCCGCTACTTACTCGGGGAGGAAGGTCCTGTTCCAATCCAGCCAATAAACCAACAGACCTGAAACAGAGTTGAGGGGGTCAAGAAATAATCAGTGTGTGTATGACTGCATGTGTGTGGGTGAGTGTGTGAGCGTGTGAGGGAGTGAGAGTGTATATGAGTGTGTGACTGTGTGAACATGTGAGTGTATGAGAGCATTTGTGTGTATGTATTTGTGTGTGGGTATGTATGAGAGAGCGCTTGTGTGTGTGAGAGCATTTGTGAGTGTACATGTGTGCGAGGACACCGGTGTGTGCATGTGTGCGAGTGTGGGAGAGTATCTGTGAGCTTGTGCCAGTGTGTGGGGGACAGGCACACTAAAGCAGGGAAATGGGGAAGAAAGAAACACAAGTACAGTTATTATGATTATTATTATTATTTTGAGACACAATTTTGCTCTTGTTGCCCAGGCTGGAGTATAATGGTGGCATCTTGGCTCACTGCAACCTCCACCTCCCGGGTTCAGGTGATTCTCCTGCCTCAGCCTCCCGAGTAGCTGGGATTACAGGCATGCGCCACCATGCCTGGCTAATTTTTGTATTTTTAGTAGACACGGGGTTTCACCACGTTGGCCAGGCTGGTCTCGAACTCCTGACCCCAGGTGATCCACCCACCTTGGCATCCCGAAGTGCTGGGATTACAGGCTTGAGCCACTGCATCCGGCCAAGTGCAGATATTTTTATCACTTTATTTCAGAATGGAAACCTGATTTTAGATATGAAAATAATGTATACCCATTGTAAAATAAAATCAGATAATATAAAAAGTCATAAGGGAGAAAAAAAAAATTAGTAGGAATCTCATTAACTGGAAACAGCCTCTAGTATAATTTTTGTTTATGTCTTTCCTGAATTATTTTATGATAGAAAAGGTTTTGCATAGGTAATATATTCACATGGCTCAAAAGCCAGGAATACACAAGGTACCCAGTAAAGCCCGTTTGCATCCCTGTGCCCCTTGACCCTGCCCCTCGCACCCCACAGATGACATCCTTCACTAGTTCTTAGTGACAAGGATCTCCCTCCCTCTCTTTCTCTCTCTTTCTCTCAATATATGTATTATATTTATCCTGTGTTTTATACCCAAAAGATATATCATATATATTTTTCTACATCTTGCTGTTTGCAACAATACATATTAGAGATTTTTCCACATCAACACTTAAGAGTTCCCTGTTTAAAAAAAATAGCTGGGCTGGGCACAGGTCCCAGCTCTTTGGGAAGCCAAGTCAGGAATATCATTTGAGGCAGGAATTTGAGACCAGCCTGAGCAACATAGTGAAACCCCGTCTCTACAAATAAAAATGAAAATAAAAAATTAGCTTAGTGTGGTGGTGCTCACCTGTAGTCCCAGCTACTTGGGAGGCTGAGGCGGGAGGATGGCTTGAGCCCAGGAGTTTGATGCTGCAGTAAGCTATGATGACACCACTGCATTCCAGCCTGGGCAAAGAGTGAGGTCTTGTCTCTTTTATATATATATATATATATATATATATATATATATATATATATATCTCAAATATATATATATTATATATTATATATACACACACACATATATATATTATATATAGATGTATGGTATTCCATCTTATGGCTGTACTGTGACTTATTTAACTAATCTTCCCAAGAATTTTTTATGCATGCAAAAATATACCAACACACACAGTTTTAAACAATTCTAAGGTTGTCTTACACATACAATTTTATTCACTGCTTCTTCGTGTGTTAACCATCTACAGTGAACATTTCTTGTCACTCAGTATTTGTTGACATCATCATTTTTAATGATTTCATATTATTCCATTGTTTGAATGAATCTTCATTTATTTTACCATTTCCCTACTATGGGCATTTAGATAATTTCTGCTTTTTGCTCTTACAAGTGGGGCCAGGAACAAATGTCCTTTTTCATTTTGATGCTCTTGTCTCAATTTTTCCTTAAGATGGATTCCTGGAGACCGAATTCATCACATCACAGGGCACACATGACTCTGGTGCTTTTGCGACATGTTGCTAATTGCCCTCTGGAAAAGCTATGCCAGGCAACCACCCGCCAAGAGCAGATGCAGGGGCCCCTCTTTGCTGGGCATCAACCTTGTATGCAAATCTTCCCCATCTTTGCTGATTAAACGGCTGAACAACAGTTCAATTATTTTAGTGAGCATGACCTTACATTTGTCTTCTGAAATAGAAACCAAGATCCTAGGAGGCACTGAAAAAGAAGCAGGTGGGTTCCAGGGGGGCCTGGCCCTGCTGTGGGACCCCTGCAGCCTGTTTCCCAGAGTACTGAATTTGGGTCAATGCTCTGGTCCGGGAGAGACGAGGGCAAACATTGAATATCTTGAAAGATGATTCTCCGTGCTTTCTGAATTTGTTCTGATTGGGATCCTCTGGTTAGAGCTGGGGGTATTCAGTTCACTGTCTTCTAATAATGCCAACATTGAGCACTTACGGGGTACTTCCTGGGGACCAAGCACTAGAACTGAGATTCCCACATGGATTGTCTCATGGAATACTTCCAAGAACTTTAGGAAGATTTTTTTTTTTTAAATCATCACCCCAATTTGATGAATGAGGAAGGAGGATCAGAGCCTTAAGGTGATTTTCTCAAGGTGACCCTGTGGTAAGGGATGGGGCGGCTGGGTTTTTACTCCAACTTCTTAATATGAAAATTATTAAATATACAGAAGAGTTGGAGGGACAGCACTATGAATGCCTGTGTGCTCACCACCTACATTTGACAGCCGTATTTGAGGGGTGTGTGTGTGTGTGTGTGTGTGTGCACTCTTTGAATGTATGTTGCAGGCATCATGACAGTTATACATCCTAAGGAAAAGGTCCTTTATGTCCTCATCACCATCTTCTCACCTAAGGAAACTAACAAGAACTCTCTAATATAAACTATTATTTAGTCTGCAATCAAATTTCCACATTTGTTCCATTGCTCCAAAATCCTTTGAGCTGTTTTGCTCTTGAACCAGGATCTAACAACTTTCTCACATTTCGTTTAGTTTTTACATGTCTTGAGTCTTTTGCAATCTAGAATGTTCTCTCCTTACTTTTTCTCCCCAGAACACTGACTTTTTGGAGTGAACAAACTGGCTGTGTTGCAGAGGACCCTCAGTGATGCTGAGTGTGGTTGCTTGGAAAAGATGATGGCCACCAACCATTCTGTGGTGAAAGCTGCCGTTTTCTCTTGGAAATTATTCTGTAGGAGGGTATTTTGGCCCGTTGCAAAGAATTTATTCCCCCAATACTCTCTCACCTAATGGCTTTTGGATCCATTGATGGTTCTTTTCTGGATCGATGATTTCACTGGGAATTGCAAATGGTGAATTTGCTAAGGCGCTCTTCCTCTTGCATTGATAAGCAGGCATTCTGCTCCAGAGAAGAGCGTTCTCTCAACCAGTGCCTCAGCCAGTCCCTTCTAAGATGCCTGTGTCAACCAGTGTGTGCACAAAAGTCCCTCCATGCAGGTCCACAGCAGACATAATCACCCTCTTCTACACCCTCCTCTCTCTCACAGCACACTTCAAACTTTCATCTCCAGGCTCTGAACGAGCTTCCAAAATCATGCCCTTGCACTCCTCCTTGGACCAGGAGGCGACCACTTTAAAGGGTTTTGGAAATTTTGCCCACCACCTCTCAAACAAGCAAACTGCTGGAAGTGTTTGCTCTGGGGCTGGTCTTAGGAGGTGTGTGCCTTGACTTGGGAGCAGCTCAGGTCTGGGCAGCCTCAGGTCTTTGCTGGGCAGGTTGAGTGAGAGACAGCATCACCCTAGGAATAGGCATAGCCTGGATTTTGGGGACTGAGGGAGTGAAGTTTCAATCCCTACTCCACTAGCTATGTGGCTTTGGGTGAGTGACAACGTCTCCAAGTCTCAGCTTCTCTGCCCTCATCGTGGGCACTGATGGTAAGGCTTATCCCAGAGGCTGCCCGTGCTGTTCCCATGAAATAATGTAGGGGAAAGGGCCTGCCACTGTGTGCCAGTCATTTTCCTATTATCTGCTTTTTTTTTCCTTCACAACAACCATCCAGGATGATTCTGTGGCTCTTTGTAGTAATAGGACTCTTTGGTCGTAAGCAACAAAAGCCCATCTCAAGCTAGCTTAGGCGAGAATGGGTATTTCCTCAGGTACAGTGGCTCATGTAACTGCTTAAGCCTCAGATACGGCTGATCAAGGGCCTTGAGTGCTGGGACTCAGTCCCTCTCACTGTCCTTGCTTCTGGACACTGTTTTTCTCTGTGTTGGCCTCAGCCTCAGTCCACCTCTCCCATCTTGGTGCCTAGACGGCCTCTAGATGCTTCCAGATTTTCTCTCACTTGCATTACTGGTTTAGGTGAAGAGAATGTCTCTGTCCCTCTGGCTCCAACAGAAATTCCACGGAAGTCTGACTGGCCTGTTTTGAGTGATGGGCACAAACGTGAACCAGCCTCTGTGGCTGGAGGGATCCAGTTTCTGATTGGCCATAATCAGAGTCAGACACCGCCCTTAGAGTTGGAAGTGGGGTCAGCTCTATTCCTCAAAAGAAAACTGGGGTGCTGTTCCCAGAGGAGATGGGACAGATGCTAGCTAGACAAAAATAACACATCCCTTGCACTTTGGGTCGGTGGATCGGCGGGGGGCAGTGCTTGTTGGGTGGGGGAGCCCCCACATGCCTGGCCAGCAAGAAGCAGAGGAGCAGAATCGTCAGTGGTGCTTGGGAGGAGGACCACCGACTCACACTGAACCCCCAGCCTAAACCGCGATTTATATTTAGCACGAGGAAAGCTGTCAAGCTCTTAAATATGTATGGGATTGGAAGAGCCAGGAGGGAGAGAAAGTGCAGATTCTGCATGTGCCAGCGAGGAATTAATTAGAAATAAACCATATACGAGAAGCTGTCTAAATTCTGTTCTGCTTTTGATCTGGCTGCCAACCGATGACTTTGGGAATTCTCCACCAAGCCGTGACCACCTGGGCCTCGCAGGCAGCCCCTGCAGAACACCATACACCCGTTCCGTGTCCCTGATAGGTGGGGAAGACTGGGGCCTGCCTTCCTCTGCCTGGCCCTGTTGTCACAGCTCAGCCTGGGAGTGACTCACTCCCATGGGGGGTGCAAATCTAGATGCCGTCATTGTGCCTGTCCCTTGGGAGGTGGGACTGTTTACAGAGCAGGGGGTGGGCAGGACCTGGGTCTTGGTGGAGACCATCTGCAGCCCTTTCTTTCTTTTGCTCTTTTTTCTGAGACAAAGTTTCACTCTTGTCTCCCAGGCTGGAGTGCAGTGTCACGATCTTGGCTCACCACAATCTCTGCCTCTGGGTTCAAGCGATTCTCCTGCCTCAGCCTCCTTAGTAGCCGGGATTACAGGCATGCGCCACCACGCCCAGCTAATTTTTTGTATTTTTAGTAGAGACAGGGTTTCTCCATGTTGGGCAGGCTGGTCTCGAGCTCCTGACCTCAGGTGATCCACCTGCCTTGGCCTCCCAAAGTGCTGGGATTACAGACATGAGCCACTGGGCCCGGCCCTTCTGCAGCCCTTTCTAGTGCCACCCAGGTGGCCTAGAGTGCAGACCCTCTGCCAGAGACCTCTGCACCCTCAGCTCTCACTCCACTTGCTGGCATTGACCATGATCAATGTCCATTATCACCAGCCAGATGTCAGACAGGGCACAGGCTGGGCCTCTGCTAAGTCTGGCAATGCTTGGTCCTGGGCTGGATGCACAGTAGGTACTTTTCAAGTGCCAGTTAGAGTCACAGCCTCTGAGCTGGAAGTGACCTGGAGCCAGAATGATTTTGTTTTTGAGACAGGATCTCACTCTGTCACCCAGGCTGGGCTCAGTTGATCCTTCCACCTTAACTTCCAGAGCTGGTAGCTAGGACTACAGGTACACACCACAACACCCAGCTAATTTTTGTATTTTTTGAAGAGATGGGAGTTTTGCCATGTTGCCCAAGCTGGTCTTGAACTCCTGGGCTCAAGCGATCTGCCCGCCTTGGCCTCCCAAAGTGCTGGGATTACAGGCGTCAGCCACCACGTCCCGCCCAGAACAATCTTTTAAAAACATAACTCGTCATGTCGCACCTCTGCTTAAGATGCTTTGGGGACTTCTCCTGGGCCTCAGGATAAAGCCCCTGGTTCTCACTGTTCTGTGCAGGCCCTGCCACCTCTGCCCTCGCCAAAGCCTCCACCACCTCTTTCCTCCTGCCCCTTGTGGACCAGTGTCATTCCCACTGGAGTGTTTCTGATCCTCAGAAGGGCTGAGCTTACTCCCCGCCCAGACTGTGCCCTGTAGTTTCCTCTTTTGGAACTCTCCAGCCCCAGATCCCCATGGATTGGGTTCTACTTGTGAACTGGACCTCATGTCATTTGTCAACCTTCAAAGTATCCCTGTGTTTTATGTTTTTAAAGCATTTATCATCGTGTGACAGCATCCTCTGTAATCAGGTGATTACCTAGCTGTAGTTTGTTTCTTCTGCAAAATTTAAGTAATGAGAGGAGAGAGAGAGAGAAAGAGAGAGAGAGAGAGATCAGCACTGGCTGGCTGTCTTGGTCCCCAGAGCAGTGCCTGGCACAGAACAGTGCTTAATGCATGTAGTTTGAATAAGATAAGTTTATTTGATTGCATTTTTAGAATAAATTAATGAACATGTAAAGAGCATTCAGAAGTCTTCATACTGCCTTTTAAATATTTCTATTTTTTATTGCAGTAACTGTAAATTCAAATGCCATTGTAAGAAATAATGCAGAGAGGTCCTTCGTACATTTACCTGTTTCCCCCATTGGTAACATTCTGTATAGCCACGGTGCAGAATCACAGCCAAGCTGCTGACAGTGACAGAATCCATTACCGTCCCTCTGACATCCCCAGTGGTCCTTGCTGTCATCTCTGTGTATGTGGATTAATGTTCTTTTATTGCCTATGTAGGTTTGTGTCTCCACCACCACAGTCAAGATGCTGGGCAGTTCCAACACCACCAGGAGCTCTGAGCTGTCCTTCCTATAACCACAGCCACCTCCCTCCCATATACTATTTTGAAAAGCCATACAGTTTTCGTTGCAATTAATTCCATGCAGAACTCTGTTAGGAAGTGCCAGGTGGATACTGGTGCTGGCTGGTTCTGCAACGGCCGCACGCCTCGCTCTGTGTGCCCGTCAGACACCACCCTGGGAGCCCTGGCCCAGACTTGGGATCAGAAACAGCCAGGATCTCAGAATCCACTATGGAGGTGGCTAGGAAGCTCCAAGGAGCTCAGTGTCCAGCCCTGGAGGCCCTGGTCCACTGCTTGCCTTCCTGGGTGTCAGTCAGGGATCCTGGGACCTGAGCTAGAGGCAGGACATGAGCTGGGGTGGGGGGGCAGCCCAGCACTGATAGCCCCGGGGGTGTCTCAGGCTTTGTGCCTCAGCTACGGGGTCCTGGGCTGTGGGATTAAACCCACAGTCCTGATGGTCCAGGGTGTGAGCAAAGGTCCCTGCCCAGCACTGGCAGTCACACTGGGTCCCCACATGGTCGGATCATGCTTGTCTCACTCCCTTTTGGAGCCCAAGTCTCCTGCCCGCTGGGCAGTTCTGTGAGTAGCCAGGTTTCCTGTCAATAAACTCCTTGGCTGAGATCAGAGTCAGTCTTTGTCCTACAGCTCAGAGTCCCCACCCCCGGCAGGCAGCGCCTCACCTCCACCTCTGCAGGGTGACCTCCCTGCCAGTATCCAGCCAGTGCCAGTATGGTACTCCGTTCAGATCTCAGAGGGCCCTCCCAGGAGGCAGCAGGGCCCGGGGTGCTTTTAGGCATGAGCTCACCCACCATCGGGCCCCTTTCCCCGGAGCCACCAGGGCCTGCTGTGCTACAGGGACTTGCTCGAAGTCTTTTGCCCATGATCTTGAATTCCAGTTAAGGAAATCGAGGCACAGGAAAGCAACCCACATACTGCAGGGTGGGGATTAAACCCACACAGGCCACTCCTGCAGCTCAGTTCCCCCGACGCCCCACTGACTTCTGGGGTCCTCTGGGACAGAAGCTGGGCAGGTTCCTTCTCAGAACAGTCTCCACCAGCAGCTTCATTTATGCCCTCCGCCAGGACCAGCCCATCTTTTCCCAGTTCGGGCCCCCTAATCCCCATGACCCAGCTCCGTCCACGTTCGCCACCAGTCACCATTTCATTTACACCCAATCATGGGGGCCCATCCTTGCTCTGGTTTTGAGAAAACTATTCAAGATTCTGACTTCATCCATTTTACATTTTTTCCTTGTGAAGACTGGAATTCAGGGATATTTATCTTGCTGGGCCTGCAAAAGCTTAAATAAAATAAGCTTTATCTGTTGGAACCTGTCAGCTGATAAAAAAGAAAAGAATTAAGCATATTCCTATTTGATGAACTATGCGGATGGGGGCAGGCTTCTGTCTTTTGGCTTCATTGTTCTCTGCAGAAACAGCCACATGTCCACTTTGAGAACTGCTGTGGGACTCCAGTCTCTGACCCCCAAAGCCTGTCTGGACATTCACACGTCTTGCTAACAGATGGACTGCTCGGGTGGGGGCGGGGGGAACGTTTGGCACTTTAGGGACAGCCGTGGAGGGTGCTTCTCAGTAAAAAAGCACATCCATGTCCCTCCTTTCCTGTAAACCTTTCTCTGGGTCAGGATTTCCCAAGCGGGGAGCCTCATTCCTCCTTCCGGGGGAGCCCCCTATGGCTGGATCATCTACGCTTCCATTCTGAAGGTGCTGAGTCTGCCAGGCTGGACCTTGGAGACTAATGTCTAGAGGGGACTGACACCCTGCTGGGAAGTGCAGGTTCCCCAAGATGCGCCCCACCCAAAGTCCCTCTCCACAGGGGCAGAAAGCCCCTTTCAAAACCTGTGTGGGTTACACCACTCCTGCCCACTTCCACAGTCACCACCCAGGGCCAGGCCACTAGCCTCTCCCGCCTCTCTTCCCTGGTCTCCCTGCTCTGTCCTCACCCTACTGTGCTCCAAGTAATAGGTTACAGCAGATCACTCCTCTGTTCAAAACCCTGCCATGTTCCCATTTCATGTGCCCCTAAACCTGTCCCTTGCCCCACTTTTCCTCCTCCTACCCCACCCCCTGTACTGTATGCAGTACTGCAGGCCTCCTGGCAGTGCCTTGAATACGCCATGCACATTGTGGCCTCAGGGCCTTTGCACTGGCTATTCCCTCTTTCTGGAACGCTCTTCCCCCCAGACACTGGCACAGCTCACATCATCCCTCCTTCATCTTCCATCAAATGCCACCTTCTCGATGAATTCTTCCCTGGCCACTCTATCTTGCAGTGCAACTTGTTCCTACCCACCCACCGTCCTTAGTATCTTGTCCATCTTGCTCTTTCTTTCCATAGTGCTCATGGTCTTTACAAATAGTAGTTTCTTTATTTATTATGCTTTTGTTCATTGTCTGTCTCCTTTTGCACAAGGGCAAAACTCTGACTACTTTTTTCTCTGTTGCATCCACAGAGCCTGGACTAGTCGGTGTTTGATAAAATGCTTGTTAATGAATGAACAGATACAGTGGCTCACTGTGGAAATCAGGGGATTCTGGATAGAGTTGGGTTCGTACGCAGGGATGACTGGATGCATGTTCATAGAATAAGCAAGTTCATTTTGTGAGGATTTTACTTACAGATAATCTTCATGTTGGCAAATGACCAAGGTCATTTCCAATAAGAACTGACAAACTCAACACCGATTCCTAAAGCTTTGCAGAAAATCTCAAACATTCTTTTTTGCTGAGAACACCTGACTCATACCAGCTTAAGCAAAAAGGAAATTTATTAGATCATGTGATCCCAAACCATCAGGGAGTAGTTCTGGCTTCAGGAAGGGGTGGATTCAACACTGGGTTTCTCACTCTGTTGCTTGGTCCTGTTCTTCTCCACATTTTCTTCATTCCCAGGATCCAGTGGTGGCCATGTGCCTGCCAACAGCCCCAAACCTCTATCTTCCAATTCAGAAGGAGGAAGAACTCTCTACCTGTTGGCTCCAGAACAAGTCCTAGGATTCACTTGGCTTGAACCAGGAGGACGTGGTCAGGCAGGGTCACCTGTCCCACCTAGGAGTGAGGCAAGGGCAGTTCGCAAGGCATATCCAGGGTCCCTTTGCCAGAGCAAGGTGTGGTGGATGCTGGGTGGCAATAGCAACTTACGTCAACCTCTGGAAAATCATTTGGAAAAGTCCCTCCAGGGAGCTGGCTAAAACCTGCTGGCGGAACGTGTCCCAGTGGCTTTTGTGGAGCAGCGTACATCAGGTCATCATTTCATGTCCAGATACCACTGCAAACATTGCTCCATGCTACAGGCTGCCTGGGAACCCAGAGTCATCTTTCTAAAACTTGTTCCTTTCTGGCCTCAAATACCTAAAACTTGGGCTCTGTCTTGGCTCCCAAGAGCCAGCTCCAGTCAGCCTCCCAGCTGCATCCCCCAATATGATGACGCGTGGCCCAGGCCTGGGTGCCTGCCCTGAGCCCACCAGCCCCACCATCACTGCCGTCACTGCCCCTTTGCCTACAGGAGTCCTGGAATGACCAGTCAGTCCACCTCTCCATTTCTGCAACATGACTGATTCTTCCAGATCCTCTCCCCAGCCTCCAGGGCAGTCAGCCCCAGCAGCCAAGCCACTGCAAGGCCTCCTGGTGCTATCGGTCTGTTGCCACCCCTCCTTTACTTGCAAGGACTCACAGAGTATCTTTGGTGTGTGTGGACATCTTTCTCTCCTTCCCTCCCCTCTGCTGTGGTCCCTCCCCTCATCTGTGTGCCTGTCCTCTAGTGACACGATGATCATGGCAAGGACGATAATAGCAGCTATAGCAGATACTGGCAGGGGCCCATCCTGTCCCCACTGCACCCAACCTGCAGGGTGCCAATGGCTTCCTTCATCTCCCACCTCAGGGTTTCTCCTGGCACAGGAGGAATATTCTGGATCCACATGTAGAAGTGGAGAGCACAACTGTTGGGGTGTTAAAGCCTCCCCGTTCCCCTCCCCAGGAGCAGCCCTCAGCCAATGGCAGCCTGGAGTTGGGTGAAGATCCCTCGGCCCTTGCTGCGCCCATGCTGAGGCATGTCCCATGCACTTTCTAAGCAGGTCCCTGACTTCAGGGGGACCCCTCAAGAGCACAGCTTGTGTTGATTTGCCCTCCCTAGTGCCTCACTTCCCCACTCTCACCCTGCCTGGATCACCTCCTGAAAACTGCCTGCACCAAAATCCTTGTCTCAGGCTCTGCATGTGGGGAACCCCAAACTAAGAAAACAGCAAATCAAATGCTGGCCCAGTGCTAAGTGCCATGTTGGTGTTTCTTCTGGAACATTTATTTAAGCATCATATGGACCCATGCGGAAGTTATCATCTCATTTATAGTAGAGCAAGACAGAGGCTTGGGGAGGGCGAGTGATTCCGCAGCCAAGGTCACACTGCTGACAGGAGCTGGCTCAGGACTCAGTGCAGTCCGCCTGTCCCTGGTGTCTCGACTCCTGACCACTCTGCGATGCTGAGTTATGAATGCATGCACAAAAGACTGGCATGTGGGCCAACTCCAAGACTAAAGGGGAAATGGACCCAGATGGGGGAGTGAGTGTGGTCACGGTCGCAGGCACATCAGAGCACAGCTAGGAGGAGAGGATTCTCTGCTCAATAGCCAGCCCACTCCTTCCAGAACAGTCATGCCAGACCTGTGCCTTTGGGAATAACTGAGAGCTCCCTTCACTCACTGTGTTGTGTATGTGTGTGAACATGTGTGAGTGTGCACGTGTGTGAGCATGTGTGTATGTGTGTGAACATGTGTGAGTGTGCACGTGTGAGCATGTGTGTATGTGTGTGAACATGTGTGAGTGTGCATGTGTGGGTGGGTGCCTGCCCTACTAAGGAGACACAGTGTGTACACCATGCCCCATACCACCGTGGGGTTTATGCTGTGGGGAGATAGATAGGGGTGCAGGCAGCAACATGGGGTAAGTGATGCCTGCCTGAAGGGTCAGGAAAGGTCCAGAAGTAGCTGAGCCAACTCCCACAAGGCGAGCTGTCAGGGTGAGGTGTTGCGGGCACCAGCCGGGCAGGCCTGAGCTGGCTGGGGCTGAGAGGAGGTGAGGATTTGCTTTTCTCAGCTGTGCTCTGGTTGCTTTGTGGCTCTAGCTGCATCCTTTCCCTCTCTCAACCTCAGTGTCCCCACTAGTAAAGTTCCAGGAGGACCAGTGGTGCCTTCCGACATCTGAGTGGCCCTGGCAGTGGAGTCAGTTTTTGGAATGGGAATAGCCATTGGCTATCTTCCCACTGGCCTGGCCCAGCTGCACTGAGTGTCTGGAGTGGGCCTTGTAAACACGGGGTCAACCCTAGGATGGGCCTGAGGCTGGAACCAGGGCTGCGGGCAGATGGACCGGTGTCTGTCCTGGTCCCCCCAGACCCACTGCTATGGCTCACACCTGGCAATAACCTTTCCAGGGCCACCTTCATGCTTTGTCAGATCGCCCATCAGTCTTTTCAGAATCCAGCTCTAACAAGACGATGTTAAAATATGCGTTCTCAGGCATGGAGGCCCATTGTGGGGGACATCAGCTTGTTTGAATTTGGAAATGAGCTTGCAGGGGTGACATGTGAATGCCGTCTCTGTCTGCAGTGGGGGCTGGCTGGGCTCCTGTCTCACGTGGGGACGCGGAATGCAAAGTTGACATTTGCTCTGCGGATGTTCCAGTCCCCTTGGCCGATGTCTGGAGAGCACAGGGCTGTGAGCTTCCTGGAGCACCCAGCTTGCCTGAGGCCAGGCCAAGAGACTTGTCTGGGGTCTGGGAAGCAACAAAAAGAACTGTTCCATGTCCTGAGCCCCTCGTTTCTAATCCTTGGAATTACTCCAATGGGGGAGAAAATGTCCCCTTGCAAAATGCTGAGTGACCGCCACCAGGGTGGGGTTGAGTGCCTGGGTGAATTCGGTATAAGTCAGGGACAAAAGCTTGCAGGCCGAGAAACTTGATGGTGCCAGCTTGCTTAGCTTGGCCCATGTCACGCCTTAACCAAGTTCATACATCCAACCAGAAGGCCACTGGATTTGCTTAATCTATGCTGGGGATGAGTGTCCAGCCCATTTCTATTTGTATGCAGCAGGTGGCTTTTAGAGGGCAGAATCACAGGGCGAGTTTGTCAGCTGCTGTGAACGCTCCACACACTGGCCCAAGACAATACTAACAGCACTCCCCTGCAATATACACCTGCCACTGAGTCTGAAATGTTTACACGTTTTATCTTGTTTAATCATTTCAACCACAGGACCTTTGCATGTGACAAGGTCAAGCCCTCCTACCACAGTCCCTTTTCTTTGTAGCATTGATCACAACCGTACTTTTGCCCTGGACTGTGAGGGTGAAGTCTCATTAACCCTGTTCACTGCTGTATCTCCCAGGCCTCGCATAGGGCCCTGCACATAGTAGATGCTTGATAAAGACGTATTGAACGAGTGGATAAAGACCCTGATAAGGGAGGCTCTCTAATGATCTGATCCTTTTACAGATGAGGGAACTAAGACTCAGAGAGCTGGAGTCACAGGCTCCGGTGGTGCAGCTGCTACGTGGCAGAACCCAGATCTGTCCCCAGTGGGAGGAGGCTCTGCACACCCCTGCATGGGTCTCTGTGCTTTGATTTCATAATGGAGCACCAGAATGCAATCTCATGGCCCACATTTGTTTCACCGCGTCCCTTATCCACTGACAGTTGTAGCTGCCAGCAGCCCGTCTCACCGACGACGAAATGGGAGCACTGGGAGGTTGAACAACCCACTCTGAGGCACCAGGTGAAGGGAGAACTGCACTCAGCCTTCTTTGGCTCCAAAGATGACAGGTTCCCTACGTGGTGCTGTCTCCCTGCCTGCCCCTCCCGTCCCCATTGTGCCTTTCCTGGAGCATCCATGTGTGGGAAGTGCGTGCCAGCCCTCACTGAACTGTCACCACCATAGCATGAGCTTTGTGTCTTATCCCAGAAGTGCCTGCCCTGGCTTAGCTCTTGTAGAACAGCATGCAGGACAGTCTCTGTGCCACTCAGCTGTCAGGCTGTATGGAATCCAGAGCCTTCTCTCAGGTTCCGTCTTCCGTCCTATCTTCTAATGAAAGGCTTCGTTAAGTTGCACAGAGGCACTTTGTCCTGAGACAGGCTTATTGGGAAATCATATTCTTTTCTTTGTCAAGCCTGATAGGCTTGTTTCACATACAAAATGAAATCTCAAAGTTGTCATTCTAGAAAGTCTAAAGAGCGGGTGGGGAATGGAATGACTTTCTCAAAGATGTCAGGAAGGTGCTTAGCCTGAGATAGAAGGTAATGTGTTGTAGTGGGGAGGTGTGGGCCAGCCAGCCAGAGCCAGACAGCTGTCACCTTAGGCAAGTGGCTTAACATCTCTGTGCCTCAGTTTCCTTATCTGTGAAATGGAATAACAGTATCTGCCTCGCGGGATTGTTATGACATAGACTAAATAAGTGAAGGCACATATAGTGCGTAAATGCAAAAGAAGCTGTGTGTGTCAGGCACTGTTACTGCGCTCACTACCACGACTGCTGGCAGCAGCAGCCGTCGAGCCGTAATGGGCACGGGGAGCATGGCCATCGCGTGATGCATCAGTTGGGAGCATTCAGCTGCTGGTAATAAACACCAAGAGTAGCTGTGGATTAATCTCAGCATGGATTCTCCTGGACTGCAGGTAGGCTGTTCATAGCTGTGGTGGCAGCTCCGTGGTGTCGGCAAGGACCCAGGTGTTTCTGCTTGTTGACTCCTCCATCTGAGCACCGGGCTTCCATCCTCCAGACTGCGTTGTAGTCTAATATGACTGCTGGAATTCCATCTGACGCCTCTGCGTTCCAGGCAGGAGGAGGGAGGGCTGGGCGTGTGACCAGCCGCCTCTGACTCACTGGTCTTGTGTACTCACGCCAGGAGTGTCCCACCTCAAGCCCTGGCAGAACGTTTACCCTTGGCCCCTGCAGGGTGAGCTGGTAGGAGGGACGGGAGAAGCCATCAATGATGACAGGGAGTTGGTGGATAAGTGCCTCAGCTTCCTTGCTTCTGGGGTGGGATAACTCTGAGAGGCACGTTCTATACATTTCCCCTAAGATGGCCACATGATTGGCCTCCAGTTGCTCTGGTTGCCATAGCCAACTCATTCCTATGCTCTTTGCTGACTTTCTCCCTTTGCTCACCTCCCTCCAGCTTGGAAAAATTCCATTTGCACTTGAATACTTGACTTACAGTCAGCTTCTGGGGGAACCCAGTGAAAGATAGGGGGCAAGGCAAAAGGAGCAGCTGTCTGTCCACCTCTTAAGGAGCTCCTCCCGCTAGCAGTTCCAAACAGCGTGTTCCTCTCACTGTGCCCTGGCTGCAGGGCGGCTGGGAAACGCAGTCAGCTGGGGGTTCTCTCACTCAGGAACAAGAAGCCCCGCTAAGCCAGCATTCTCTGCCACTGCTAAAGAAGGAATAATTATGAAAAGTTTCTATCTTCATATCAGGCCAGATCTGACAAGGAAGTGCTAACTCCCTTGGTCCCTTGAAGCTTCCTGAGAAACTTGTTCCTTCATTTCAGTCAACAGACATTTAGTGAGCCCCTACAGAGTACTTGGCCCTGGGGTGCCATCAAGAATGAGCCACAGCTCTTGATCTCATGGTGCTTATGAGGAACAGGAAGGAGGGGAGGCAGCCGAGGCGCGAGGCAGAGGAAGGGGCTAATGATGGGAGATGAGGCAGGGCTCCACAGTCCCCAGACCTCCCAGGCAGTGTGGACCACAGAGGAGTTTGAGCCTCATTGTGGGAGCAAAGGGAGAGTGTGCTGGAGAATTGTTTTATTTTATTTTATTTATCGTTTTTGAGATGGAGTTTCATTCTTGTTGCCCAGGCTGGAGTGCAGTGGCCTGATCTCGGCTCACTTCAACCTCTGCCTCCCAGGTTCAAGCGATTCTCCTGCCTCAGCCTCCTGAGTAGCTGGGATTATAGGCATCTGTCACCACGCTCAACTAATTTTTTGTATTTCTAGTAGAGATGGAATTTCATCATGTTGGCCAGCCTGGTCTCGAACTCCTGACCTCAGGTGATCCACCTGCTTTGGCCTCCCAAAGTGCTGGGATTAAAGGTGTGAGCCACTGTGCCTGGCCTATTTTTTTTAACTTTTATTTTAGGTTCGGTGGTGCATGTACAGGTTCGTTATATGGGTAAACTCATGTCACAGGGGTTTGTTGTGCAGATTATTTTGTCACCCAGGTACTAAACCTAGTACCCAATAGTTATTTTTTCTGCTCCTCTCCCTCCTCCCATCCTCCACCCTCAAACGAGTCCCAGTGTGTGTTGTTCCCCTCTACGTGTCCATGTGTTCTCATCATTTAGCTCCCATCTGTAAGTGAGAATATGTGGTATTTGGTTTTCTGTTCCTGCCCTGGTTTGCTGAGGATAATGGCCTCCAGCTCCTTCCATGTTCTTGCAAAAGACATGATCTCATTCTTTTTTATGGCTTTATAGTATTCCATGGTGTATATGTACCACATTTTCTCTGTTTGTCATTGATAGGCATTTAGGTTGATTCTATGTCTGCTATTGTGAACAGTGCTACGACGAACATTTGCGTGTACGTGTCTTTATGGCAGAATGACTTACATTCCTCTGGGTGTAACGGGATTGCTGGGCCTAATGGTAGTTCTATTTTCAGCTCTTTGAGGAATCGTTACACTGCTTTCCACAGTGGTTGAACTGATTTACACTCCCATCAGCAGTGTGTAAGTGTTCCCTTTTCTCCACAACCTCACCAGCAACTGTTATTTTTTGATTTTTTAATATTATGTGCTGGAGATTTGAAGCAGGGGCTACATGTTATCTTTTGCTGCTGCATGGAGGGTAAATTCATGTCATGGGGTTTGTTGTACAGATTATTTTGTCCCCAGGTACCCAATAGTACCCAATAGCTATTCTATTATTCTTCCACCCAAGCTAGTACCCAATAGTTATTCTATTATTCTTCCACCCAAGCTTTGCCATAAATTTGATGTTTGTTCTTCAATTTTAGCAGGGCAGTCTGTGCGACAGAGAGCCATGAGTGGTCAGGGGAAGTCAGGGAGGAGAGTTGCAGGGGGCCCACTGTCAAGAAAAGCTGGGGAAGCAGCCCCCGGGGAACTGGGGGTCCTGCATGTGGTTTCCCTGCCGTCTGCCCTGGACCATTCTCTGTGCCCCTCTGAGGGCTCTGGGAGGATGTGTCTAATCCTATTGGTTCCACTTCTCTGGAGAAGTCTGACTCATACAGGCCCAGAAACTCCAGTCACTTCCCCTCATTTTACACATGAGTAAACTGAGGCAGCGGCTGGGTCCCACTCCTGAACATAACCCAGTGCTTGGCTTATGGAAAGTTTATGGGGGTACTCAACACAGACTTACTGGGTGAATGAATAAGTGAAGATTTCAGTGACTGTGGGGGAAGCAGCTCAGTGCAGAAGCTCTGGCCACCAAGTGATGGATGAACAAGCTTCAACATTTCCTGAAGATGCTGTGTCTGTAATTCTCAACCAGGGCTGAATTTTTTTTTTTTTTTTTCCCTAGGGTACATTTGGCAATGTCTACAGAACTTCTGGTTGTCACAACATGGGGGTGGTGCTACTGGCATCTGGCAGGTGGGGGCCGGAGATACTGCCAGTCATGCTCCAGTGCACAAGGCGCCCCTCAACAGAGAAATCTCCAACCCCAGATGGTGGTGGGTTGAGGAGCCCTGTGCTACATGTAACTCCTGTACAGCACTAACCATCTGAACAAGATCATCTCATTACACAGCCGTTTATAGGAGGCCTCTGCTGTGTCCTCTCTACTCCCATCAAACACTCCCCCTTCCACAAGCACCACTGGGGCACCAACCTGCGACCATCTCAATCGTGAGCTGTCAGTGAGGTTGAGCCTTTCCCTGCTCACATGACCAGGCCCAGCCAATCAAAGCATCATCCTCTGGCCACAGAGAGTGGTTCTGAAGGCAAGTGACCCAACCAGGACAGCGTCACCCAGCTGGGAAGGCAGAGTTCTCCTTCTCCTGGTTCTGAAAACTGCTAGAGGTCATGCAGGTAACAGTCATCACAGTAAAACAAGACCAAGGATGAGGCAGGCCCAGTCTCCAAGGCCGGCTTTGTGCTCCAGGCTGTGTGAACCTGGCTTCCTCGCTGTAGCCACAAAGGGCCTTGGTGCACATGAAGAGAAGCAGTAGTGGTTGAACACGTGCAGTGTCCCAGGCACTCACCTGCTCCTGCACTTCCTCAGCACATGCCCTCCTCTCGTGCCCTCCTGGGAAAGACAACTGTTTCCACTTAAATCAGTTCCAGGGGTTCACTCATAACCTATGGATAGCCCAACACCACCTGCTTAGGTAATCAGGGAATTTAATGCCTCAAGTACCTCGAAAGTCCATAAAGACTCCAGACCAGGCTTGGTCCCGCAGCCAGTCAATGTCCCCAAATTCCCATCTCTTCACTCTGTCTTCTGCATTGTTGGTTTCACTCTGAGGCTCCAAGATGGCTCCCAAGAAAGAGAGTGGGTCTCTGTCCCAGAATTCTCAGCCGGAGTCCTGACCTTCACTTTGATTGGACTGCATTGGGTCACATGACCACATGGGATCCAATTCCTTCTGCCAGAGAGATGGACTTTAGTGATTGGCTTACTTGAGGCCACATACTCCTAACAAGAGCCGGAGGTGGAGTTGACTTCTTGAGAAGTCAACCTGCATCCCCCACTGGGAAAGGGGAGAGATGGAACCATGCAGGAAACTGTAGGGAAAAGGCTGCAGCCAAAGAGGAGGCAGCTGGGAGGGTGAAGTGACTTACTTTGAGTGGTGTTTTTCATCATTGCATATCTGACTGCCCAGACATATTAAAGATTTCCCCTTAACAGCCAGAATCCCTGGCTGCACCCAAAGGGGTGACAAGAGAATCAGCAGGGGGTCTTGTGAGTGCCATAGAAAGGACTGGGGCCATTGTGGTCAAGATGATAACAGTATGAGCTGCCACTCCCTGTGTCAGACTCATGAAGGACTTTCATATTGTCCAGATCAGTAACTTCTCAAACAGCCCTATGTTTGAGTAAGTGGGGGAGGGGGAAGGGGTGATTATTATTATCCCCGGTTTGGAGATGAGGAAATTGAGGCTCCAAGGGTCTGTGCCTCATGTTCAGGGTTCCATACTAGGAAGGGGTAGAGCTGGGGATTGAACCCAGGCTGATGTGACTCAAAACTCCCTCAAAGGAATTGGCTCATGTGATTGTGGAGGCTGGCAAGTCCAAAACCTGCAGGATGAGCTAGCAGGCTGGAGACCCAGGACAGCTGATGCTCCAGTTGAAATCCAAAAATGGTTTGCCAAAGAACCAGGAAAAGCTGATTTTCTTTATGAAGTTCGAGGTAGTTTGTGAGAGAATTCTCTCTTGCTTGTAGGAGGCCCATCTTTTTGTCTTATTCAGGCTTTCAACTGACTGGATGAGGCCCAGACACATTACGGAGGGCAATCTGTTTCACTCAAAGTCCACTCATTTAAATGTTAATATTATCCAAAACACCCTCACAGAAACACCCAGAATAATGTTAGACCAAATATCTGGGCACTGTGACCCAGCAAAATTGACACAAAATTGACTTTCACAGTCCACTTCTTGCTCCAAAAGCCAAGACTCTTGGATGCTGATTTTTACTACTTTTCTTTGCTAGCTTTATCATTCTTTGAAATTATTAATTTTAACTATACACAATTCATGTGTATAGATTGTACCATTAATTGCAAAAGTGGTGCATAACCATGTTCAGTTTGTGAAGAGTAAAACATTACAGTCCGGTGCCCTTTGTTCATTGTAGCCAATCCCCAAGCTTTTCCTTGGGGGATGACACAGGGCATCTGTCAGGGACGTCTAGGTTATTCTGTAATCACAATAACAACATACAACCCATATGTCCAGGCTTCAGAGCTACATGTACATCTGGGTTGGGAAGGGCCTCTGCTCGTTGGCACAAGGTTGGCAGGGAGCTGTCCTCTTGGAGATGATTGATTGTCATGCCAGGGCAAAAAGAACTCTGAAGAATTGCACATCAGCAATTAAATGCCCAGCAGTGGCCCTGGGATACTTTTGCTCATAACTCATTGGCCAGAAATAGTGACATGTTCCCACTGAACTTCAAGATGCTCCAGTAGTGCATTTGGTCAGAAATATTCGGAAACCAGATGGTGACCTCCACACACTGGGATCAGTTTGTGTGTTCCTTTTGAGGCCTCTTTGTATGCGTTTGCATACATAGGTAGAAAATCTGTAATGTATTATATTATGAAGACCATTCTGCAACTCCTTTTTTTTCCCTAAGAAGTACCTTAGAGAATTTTCCATGTCAGGATGTGTACCTTGGCTTCATCCTTTTAAAGGATGCAAATGATGTCATGATTTGGACACTTGATAGTTTATTTTGCCAGTCCTCTGTGGAGGTGTTGTCAGTTTTTGCTGCTATGAGAAATCCTAAAATAGATGTTCTAACCTGTGCTCTTTAGTGCACATTCCTCAGAAAAATGGAAAGTGCTGGGTGCTGGCTTGCATATTAAACATTTGATACTAAAAAATTATCCTCCAAAATGGCTATACTAATATATACTCCCACTGGCGGTAGATGGCAACTACCCACTTATTCCCTAACAACTAATATGAGTGAACTTCAAAAAGTTGACGGAATGATTAAATTAAAAGATAAAAATAAAAAACATAAACTTTATAAGGTCCAGCAAGGTCAAAACACTTCTGTAAGCAGTGGTACCAGCTATTTAGTCCATCCCTAAATTACTGAGGGTCCTGGGAATTTAGCCATGTCATTGGAGTCTTTCTTTACATTATTAACTGAAGAAAAATAAGTGCTCTTTAATGATTTTTAAAGAGTAGCAAACAAATTTTTTTACAAAGTCAGAAGGAGCCAAATCAGGACTTTAAGGTGGATACCTAATGATTTCTCATCAGAACTCCCCCCAAATTGCCATTGTTTGACAAGAGTAGTGAACAGGAGTATTGTCATGGTGGAGATGGATTCTCTGGTGAAGGTTTCTGGGCATTTTTCTGCTGAAGTTTTGGCTAACTTTCTCAAAACACTTTCATAATAAGCTGATGTTATCATTCTTTGGCCTAATAGAAAGTCAACAGTAAAATATCCTGAGCATCCCCCAAAAACTGTTGCCATGACTTCCTGACTGGTCCACTTTTGCTTTGACTGGACCACTGCCACCTCTTGGTAGCCATTGCTCTGATTGTGCTTTGTCTTCAGGATTGTTCTAGTAAAACCATGTTTCATCTCTTGTTAATAATTCTTTGAAAAAAAAGTTTCAGAGACTTGATCCCCCTACTTGTTTAAAATTTCCATTGAAAGCTCTGCTCTTGTCTGCAGCTGATCTGGGTGTGAGGGTTTCCACACCCAGTGAATGAAAAGTTTGCTCACCTTTACTTTTTCAGTTAGAATTGTGTAGATTGAACCAGTTGAGATGTCCATGGTGTTGGCTGGCATTTTTGCTGTTAATCGTTGGTCCTCATCAATTAGGGCATGAACAAGCTGAATTTTTTTTCTCACAAATTGATGTGGATGGTCTGCTTCTGTGAGTTTCATGTTCAATATCATCTTGTCCCTTCTTAAAATGGGTTATTCTTTTGTAAACTGCTGCTTTCTTTGGGGCATTGTCCCCACAAGCGTTTTGTAAACCATCAATGATTTCACTATTCTTCCACCCAATTTTGCCATAAATCTGATGTTTGTTTTTCAATTTTAGCAGAATTCACATTGTTCTGTTATGGGCTCTTTTCAAACCGCTTTCTTATCCTTCTTAGTGCCTCAAAGTAGATTCTGTTCAGACATAACAAGTTAGTATAAGTTAATTTTGGTGCAAAAAATTTTGAGATCTATGCATAGTTTTTTATAATACACATTTTCTATGAACTTTTTGAAGACCTCCTTGCTTATAACACATTTACATTTATTTTTAATCTGATGAGAGATCCCCTCTTAATTTTAAAAAATTTTAATAACTGTTACTTCTAAAAAATTAAACAATAGAAATGTATAGAGAAAAAAACCCAAGTCTCCTATCTGCTTTTTTCAATTTCTGATTTCGTGCCCCTCTCTGGAGGAACCACTGTTAAAAGTTTGAAGTGTTTCTTAGAGATTTCTCTCTGCATTTACATAACATAAATTAATAATTATATATTGATTGTTAAATGCATAAGTGTGATCACTGTATTGTATATTGTCCGGAGCTTGCTTTGCTACCCCCTGTGCTCCCTCCAATTTTTAGCATCTCTTATCATGTTGGTTTTTATGAAATTAAGTTACTGGCTGCTTGGGTTTTCTTTTCTCTTATTGTTCTGTCTTCTGACACAAGCTTTTTATCTACAGATGAGACACGGAGAAAGGGAGGGGAAGTTGATGACAGGGTTGCCTGTTTTTCCTCTTCCCCTTCCCGGAGATGAGTTTCATGGGTGGAGTGACCAGTGTCCAGACATCTCTCTGGGTGGGGGCAGGATGAGGAGAAGGCAGGCTGGCTGCAAAGTCTCCGATGAGGGAGAGGGGAGATTGGGGGCTGGCATGACTGAGGGCTGGGGATGTAATGCAGACAGGAATCATTCCAAACTCCGGTGGGGAGAACATCTCCTGTGGCAAAATCCTGCAAAATGCTATTAAGGATAAATTTTTTATTGCTCTGTCCTGTAGGCAACTTGGGAAAATAGCATAGTCTCAGCATAAATGAGTTTCCTGTTTTATTTTATTTTTAAATGACGCTTTCAGCACTAGTTCTGACTCTGGAAGAATGAAGCAGTCACTGCTGTGGCCACAGTGAGAGAGAGAGGATGGGAGCAGATGCAATCAAGTGAGGCAGGAGACCGACCCTTAAGTAGGGCAGGGAGACCCCAGGGGCTGGCCCTGCTCTCTCCACACCATTCCGCTCCCACACTTCTCTCCCCAGCCGAGGGTTATGGGAGGGAAAGGGAGCAGTTATCTGTGTGTCTCTGGCCAAAGAAAATTTAAATGAACTAAATGGCAAGACATAATGCAGAAACCATGCGTGGTGCCATTTTCTCATAAAATGTCTAGACTTATTGACTTATTTACAAGTATTTCTGTGGTGCTTCTTATGTGTCTCTTACTGTTTTAAGAGCTTTTGGAGTGCTAATTTATTTATTTATTACAGCAACATTATTGCAGAAGGCTCGATCACTTTGCCTGCCACAAAGATGGTGGGGTGGTGGGATGGGGCATGCACCCAGCCACAGGACATCTGGTAGAAGGGCATGTGTGCCAGCCCACGTGCCCTCCCAGGCTGTGCATGGCCCCACTTTTGCTCAGCTGCCTTCCCCAGCAGTGGATCACCCTGTCCCTGAGGTCGTCAAGCGCCGGCTGCCTCTGCTGTCTTCTCAGCCCCATACCTCAGCCTCCATTCAGATGAGGGTAGGGCTTCCGCACAGCCCACATCACTCCCTCGTGTGTGATCACGGCTGCTGTGGTGCACGAGTTTACGGGGAGGGGACCCTTAGATGCTCTGGTGGCCATCCCAGGGCCATCCCAAGGGGCAGCACAGCACACCCTGAGAGTGTGGGGAGAGAAGTCAACATCCTCCAGGCAGAACATCAAGCAAAGCAAGACAGGAGACAAGAAGGAACCAGCAGACAGGTCACTCCGTCTCCTTGCTGGGCAGGCCGGTCCAGGATGCAGTGGCTCTGCACAGCGTGTCACAGGACATCCTGCCTCACTGAGCAGCCAGTTGGGTTTCCTTGACCAGCTGTGGCCAGCTGGGACATGTGCCCCTGGTCTGCTCTCCCTCCTTCCTTGCTTCACGTCCCCTCACCCCTCCGGCTGGCTTCCCTTGGGCTGCACTCCTGGATGAAGTATGTAGCTTTGCGTCCAGCTCTACTTTTCAGGGAATTGCTGCTGAACTATGTAGACGGAGGCTTCATCAGGGCAGCCACCATTTCTACAGCCCTGCCCTCCCCCAGTCCCACGTGGAACACTTTGCTTGGATTCACTGCCTGCATCCTATGGGAGGTCTGGGAGGCTGGTGCTACGAGGCCCTTTGTAGAGATAAAGAAGCTGCAGCTTGCCCGAGGCCATCGGGTGAGCAGCGTGCCCAGGATCACCAGGAACCAGGAACTAGGAGTAAATAGGATGTGATTCCAGGCAGTTTGGATCCAGAATATCCGCTCTCAAGTGTCATGCTAGAGTCAGAGGCCGGTGGTCACCTGACCGTGGCTATAGTCCACGTGTGACTCCAGAAGCTTCATATAATGTATCCCAGTTAGTTCTCTGGAAAACCCTGAGGAGGGAGGGAGATCCCGTGATTCCTGTTTTACAGATGAAGAACACTTGGCTCTGAGAGGTTTGAGTATTTATGCATTCAGCACACATCTGCTAGATGCCTCTCCTGTGCGAGGCGTTGGTCCGGATGCTGGGGCTGCAAGCGCGGGCAAGAGACTCATGGCCTGTTGAACGTGTGCATGTGCGTGTGTGTGTACATGGACATGTGTGTTCATGTGCATGTGTGTGTAGGAACAGACAAACAGATACAGAGTAACGACACATTACAATCCGTCCCACCAAGGCTTCCTTTGTTTAGGGTGGCCGGGAAAGTCCTCCCAAGGAGGTGCCAGCTCAGTGATGTCAGAAGGCTCTCCAGGACCAGCCTGCAAGGGTAGGGGTCGGGAAGAGCATCTTAGGCTGAGGGAACAGTGCCTTCAGAGACGTTGGTGTAGGAAGCGTCTCAGAAGGCCGGAGGAAAAGGGGACTTGGAATTTACTCCAAGGGTGATGGGAAGGGGAAGGAGAAAGGGGAGGGTGAGGGTTGGGGGAAGGGAACAGCCATTTGCCGTTAAGAAGATCCCCAGTGTGGGAGGGAGTGGGTCTGTAGGGATGGATTGCAGGGGGCAGGGGTGGAAGGAGGAGCCTGGGAAGGAGTTGCTGGAGCATGTGGGGGCCTCCTTCTGTGTGATCTGCACAGCCCAGTGTCTCTCCCAGATCCTGGTTGAGGAGCCTGGGGCTGGGAGGCTGCTCTGTGCCAACCAAAGCACCAGAAGCCCAGGGGTCCAGACACCTTGGTATTTGTAGGACAAAGGAGAGAATGGGGTTGGAGAAGGAGAAGCCTGGGGGTAGGTTCTATAAGGGTTTGGCGCTCACTACAAGCATTCCTCAGTGCTCTTGGGGTACAATCGAGAACATCCAGATTCCTTAGCAGCCTACACGTGGCCCCCACCTTGAGATCTGTCAATACCCTCCACCTCATCCTGACTCTCTTCCTTCTGTAGTTCCACAGTTGTCATCTGGAAGAACTCACAGGTCCTCCAGAGGCCGTCTTTCATCCTGGGGTCTTAGCACCTGCTGTCACCTATGCCTGGTCCTACCCTTCTGCCACCACTTTCCAACATGACAGGCCTCCCCCTACCCAAAGTTCTCTTCCTAGTCTTACCTCAAGCATTTGCTCTGGCAAGCCTCCAGACCCCAAGATCACGTTAGGTGCCCCTCCTTAAGGCTCCCCAGCCCTCTTTATTTGCATGTTGATTTGCATATTTGCCCCATTCACCTGGGAGCTCCCTGGGGCAGGGACTGGGTCTCTTGTTCTTGGCTGTAGTACCCCCGGCACCTTGGGCAGAGCTTGGCACATTGGAGGTGCTCAGTTAAAATTGGGTGAGCAAATGAACGCTGAATGAATACGAGGGAATATCCATGGGGAGGGAGGAGTAGGTTTATTCCCTGTGGCCTCCAACAGGCAGAACCAGTTTCAATGGCTGAAAAGTACTGCGAGGCTAATTTTTATTCCCTGTAGGAAAAAGCCTCTCTAATAACTGACACTTTGGGATGGCGCAGAACTTTCATCCCACTGTGGAAATTTTTAAGTGGGTGCTGGGTGGGTCACTTGCCCATCTTCCCACTACACAATGAACATCTGGGAGGCAGGGATGGCATCTTTTTCTTCTTGTGCCCAGAGCCTGTGTGGCTCGTGCATGCTGCAGAGTTGCTCAGTCTGTATGCCCTAAAAGGGGGGATGTGGTCGTCTCCACCCCTAAATCTTCTAAACCCGCACTTTCCTGCCTGGCAGCCGCTCATCACATCTGGCTACATTTGGGTCTGAATGGAGCTGAAATGGGTCTGAAATACAGCTGGGTCGGAATGGAGCTGTACGGCCAGTGTAAAATACACAATAGATGTTGAAGACTTAATATAAAAAAAGAAATGAAAATGTTGATAATTTGCTTACATGTTGAAATGATAATATTTTGAATATATTGGGTTAAATTACATATATTATTAAAATTAATTTCACCTGTTTCATAGTTCTTATTTTGTTTTTTAAGGCAATTACTAGATAATTTAAAATACGGCTAGCATTGTATTTCTATCATAGAGGGCTGGTCTAGAATAGTGCTTCCTACCTCTTTTGAGTTTACTGTACGCTCTTACATCCAGTCAGTCCTGCACTGCGTAAGGACATTTCAGTTGATGACAGCTGCATGTGATGGTGGTTCTGTAGGATTATAGCAGAGCGGATATAGAAACCTAGTATATGGCACTTGCTACTGGCATTGCAGATCAAGTAAGGGAAATGATTGATATTCGTAATCGTGCTTGGGCATTTGGTTTTCCAAATGAAAAACAAAAACAAAAACAAACAAAAAAAAACAGTTACATGTTGTTTACTGACAGGGATCTGTTCTGAGAAATGTGTCCTTAGGTGATTCCAACCTTGCGGCAACATCGTAGAGCTACTGACACAGCCCGAGATGGCACAGCCTACTATATACCTAGGCTATTTTGTGTAGCCTGTGGTTCGTAGGCTACAAACCTGTACAGTATGTGACTTGACTGAATAATCTAAGTCATTATAACACAACGGTGAGTACTTGTGTATCTAGGCATACCTCCCTCTAGACAAGGTACAGGAAAAAAGAGAGATAGAAAAGATAAGATACGGTCCACCTGTATAGTGCACCTCCCATCAATGGAGCTTGCAGGACTGGAAGTTGCTCTGGGTGAGTCAGTGAGTGAGGCTGAGGTGAGTGAATGCAAAGGCCCAGGACATGACTGCGCACTGCTCTAGACTTGATGAACGTCATACACTTAGGCTACACTAAATTTACTTTTTTTTTTTTTTTTTTTTTTTTTTTTTTGAGACAGAGTTTCGCTCTTTTTGCCCAGGCTGAAGTGCAGTGGTGCAATCTTGGCTCACTGCAACTTCCGCCTCCCGGGTTCAAGCGATTCTCCTGCCTCAGCCTCCTGAATATCTAGGATTACAGGCGGGTGCCACCATGCCCAGCTAATATTTGTATTCCTAGTAGAGATGGGGTTTTGCTGTGTTGACTAGGCTGGTCTTGAACTCCTGACTTTAGGTGATACACTCATCTTGGCCTCCCAAAGTGCTGGGATTACAAGGGTGAGCCACCAGTGCTCGGCCTAAATTTACTTCTAACATTCTTGTTTCTTCAATAATAAATTAACCTTAGTTTACTGTAACTTTTTTACTTTATAAACTTTTGAATTTTTATAAACTTTTTGACACCGTTTTAATAACACTTAGCTTGAAACACACATTATAAAGCTGTAACAAATATTTTCTTTCTTTATACCCTTATTCCATAAGCTTTTTTCTATTTTAAAATTTACTTATTTACTGTTAACTTTTTTGTTGAAAATGAAGGCACAGAAACACTAGGTTAGGCCTTACATAGGGTGAGGATTGTCAATAGCACTGTATTCCACCTCCACATCTGTCCCACTGGAGGGTTTTCTGGGGCAGTAACACCCATGGAGCTGTCATCTGCTCTGAAAACAATGCCACCTTCTGGATACCTGCTGAGGGACCTGCCTGAGCCTCTTCTTGGGAGGCGACACTCTTTTCAGAAATAAGTCCATGATGGTTTTCTTAGTTTATCTCTTTTATTCATCATAGATCTACTCATAAGAGGGTCATGTGTCATGAATATTCCTCTCTATTACTGAAAACTTTTTGATGCTGGGGTCTATGTTTTCAGACTTTGTAAGGAACTTTTGAAGACTGTGAAAGCTGCTGCTAAACCCTTCACTGTGAATTTTCTTGGGGATCCTCTTCTTTTTCTTTCTCTTTTTTTTGAAACAGTGTTTTATTCTGTTGTCCAGGCTGGAGTACAGTGGTGCAATCATGGCTCACTGCAACCTTGACCTCCCAGGCTCAAGTGATCCTCCCACCTTAGCCTCCCGAGTAGTCAGGGATACAGTTTCCACCATGCCCAGGTCATTTTTATTTTGTTTTATTTTGTAGAGACAAGGTCTCACTATGCTGTCCAGTTTGGTCTCGACTCCTGCGCTCAAGCAGTCCTCCTAACTTGGTCTCCCAAAGTGTTGGGATTGCAGGCATAAGCCACTGCATCTGGCTCTTCTTTTCCTTCTTTCTTTTGCCTCTTCTTCAGCTGTGCATTCTTGTTCTAGTTTCAACAACTCCTCAAAAGTCAATTTCTCAGGAATCATCTCTAGAACAGGAATTTTTCAGCTTCGTTGTAATCTGATGGGACCACCACCATATATGCGGTCCATTGTTAACCAAAACATTGTTTAGCTGCACATGTCCATATATAAAGAAAAATAGATACAGCATCTAGGTTTGGGTAAGTACACCCTATGATGTTCGCGTAACAAAATCACCTAACGATGCATTTCTCAGAATGTTATCCCCATCGTTAAGTGACACATGACTATGTACCGGAGTTTTTAGCCTTTTATCGGAAAGGATCAAAAGACCATAAGCAGCTTTAACTATGACAAACTCAGCATTGTCCTCAGTGTACTTCCTGGGCTGGTACAGTTGACTCACACAGGGTTTCTGAGGGCCTCCTCAGTCCCTGGGGCTCCCCCTGGTTGGTGGCATGTGGGCGGCTACTAGGTGGGACTCTACTTCAAAGGCCTTGCTGTTTTCTGTACGTTGAATATGCCATCTGTCTTTGCAAAGAAAGTTTCTTCCTGATTCGTGTACCCAGCCCAAGGCACCTGACACATGCTGAGGCATTCAGCCAGCTCAGCCCAAAGTTCTTTCATGCAAAGATCAGTGTAAGATTTTTGTATCCTCATTTGATGTATATAGATATATATATATATATATATATATTTTTTTTTCCCCTGGGAATTCATATTAAAAGTGCACATCCATTACATTAACCCAGCAATCCCATTCGTACAAATCCATCTTAAAAGGATCAAAGCGTGGCACTTAATCCAAGTTCCTCTGTTGAGGACCAGGATTCTCTTAAGGCTTGCTGGTTCTGCCTCCCAGATGTTGAAGGCCAGCCTCTGTCTGATGGTTAGACCTGAGCCAAGTACAGCTGTTAAATATTTAGACTCACACCTGCATACACAGATGTCGATTGCAGGGTTGTCTGTGGTCAAAAAACAAAACGAGAAACAACGTAAGTGTGATTGATAGGGAACATGTTGGTCCGTCTGTATTGAGGAATATTTGCTGCTATGAACAATCACAAGTTGGAGCCACACGAATAGATCTGGAGAGATGGCACTGTGGGTTTTGGTGGAAAGCAGCAAGTTTTCAGTAGTGCTTACCGTATAATTACACTTTGTGAGGTCTGCAGGTCTGTTTGTAGGAGCAGAAAACAGGCATGAATAGGGGTGTGCGAGACTGGTTGTGGGATGGGCTGAATCCACTGTTTGTGCAGTTTTTGGTTATTTGACATTTATTTTTGGTTATTTGACGTATTTTGGTTATTTGACAAGTGTGCAATGCATTTATATTTCTAAAATAGGAGATTGTAAGAAAACATGGATGTTCTTCATCGGTTGGTTCGGTGGCCCCTTGTGAAAGAGAAGCGTACCCCAGCATGCTGTGGAAAAGACAGATGACCCTGTTCCAGACCCCTGCTTCAGAAAATCAAGCTCCACTCAGGTGGCCACTGCTTCTTCCAACCCTGGAAATAAACATCTTTTGCATGCAAAAGAATGTGCATGGCCTCTCCAGGCAGGAGACTGATTCTCATCTTGCACCGAATCTAGCTGCCCTTGATCTTGTCAGGAATCCTGCCAAGACATGGGACCAGAAAAGAAAGAAAACACAAGAACAGCCAGGTCGAGCTGCAGCGCTGGTTAGACTCATGGCCCATGTGGAGCTGCAGCGCTGGTTGGACTCATGGCCCGTGTGGAGCTGCAGCGCTGGTTGGACTCATGGCCCGTGTGGAGCTGCAGCGCTGGTTGGACTCATGGCCCGTGTGGAGCTGCAGCGCTGGTTGGACTCATGGCCCGTGTGGAGCTGCAGCGCTGGTTGGACTCATGGCCCGTGTGGAGCTGCAGCGCTGGTTGGACTCATGGCCCGTGTGGAGCTGCAGCGCTGGTTGGACTCATGGCAGTTTCAGTTCAGGGCGGGGGCTCCTCTCTGGTCCGCTTTTCATTTGCATGAGTTGAGTTCCTCCTAATTTCTGTTTCATTGTTCACCTCCCAAATAATTCCAGAAATGAGAATGCCTTCCCTGGCCAGCAGCCTCCTGGCTCTGTGTGTCTGAACCAATAAGGCATGTTTCCTCTTGCTCCCCGCTTCTGATGTTTCATCAGGCTCCACAATGTGTTTCTCATGCTGTCTGCCCTGGAGTTTATGCCCTGAACCATGTTCAGGTGAGGAAATTCCTCGAGAAGATAAATTGCCGCAGAGATAGCAAAGACCATATCTTGGCAGGGCTCCTGGGTTGAATGTGGCCATATGTGTTCCCAAGTGCAGATCTCCAAGGTCAGTCAAGCCCAAACAAGAAAGCTCAAATTGCAGAGGCCTCTGGAGTAGATGCCTTGTTGCTGAAGAAGCCTGCTGCACACCTGGGCACTCAATGGTTGTATGCCCGGTGCGCATCTTCACTAGGAAGCCTGGGATTCACTGCTCCATGCACAAGGTAGGTTGGCCAGCTTGGTTGCGACACAAAACTCAGCTTGAACTGGCTTTAATCCTGAAGGGAGTTGGTGCCTGCTGTAACTGGAAAGTGAAAAGCGTATGTGGTTTCAGATAAGGCTGGATTTAGCAGCCCCAGCCATCTGGCCAGAAAGCTCCCCACCACCTCTCCATTCTGTTTCCACTGTGTTGATTTCATCCTCTGATCGCCTCCTCTCTTGGCCCCAAGATGTCAGCAAATGCCCCTTGTCAGCTGTCTGCTTCCAGATCTCAAATCGGTATAAAAGAGAAACTTCACTCCCCAGAGAGCTCAAATCAAGGTCCCAGAACTGAGGCCTGCTGACAAGGGCATGGGCCCACTCTGGAAGCCGTGCCTGTGTCTGGGACAGGCAGGCTGCATGGCTGGGTTGGTCAGGGCATCCCTGAAGAGTGCTTGGGCCTCACTCAACTAGGGTGGCCAGGTTTAGCAAATCCAAGGGCAGGGTCCCCGGTTAAACTTCAGATTTTAGATAAATAATGAAGAGCGTTTTTAGCATGACAGTTTTTAGTATTTTCCGAATATAAATGAAAAATAGGACCGGGCACGGTGGCTCACGCCTGGAATCCCAGCACTTTGGGAGTTCGAGGTGGGCAGATCACCTGAGGTCAGGAGGTCGAGATCATCCTGGCCAACATGGTGAAACCCCGTTTCTACTAAAAATACAAAAAATTAGCCAGGTGAGGTGGCGGGTGCCTGTAATCCCAGCTACTTGGGAGACTGAGGCAGGAGAATTGCTTGAACCTGGGAGGCAGAGGTTGCAGTGAGCAGAGATCGCACTCCAACCTGGGTGACAGAGCGAGACTCCGTCTCAAAAAAAAAAACCAAGAAATTAAAAAAAAAAAAAACAAGAAAAATATAAAAATATTTACATTTATGTGTACTGACAATGAACTGCCGGGCACCCAGGCAGGACCTCTGCTCCGTCAGTTCAGCTATATGTAAAGATAGCTATCAGTCTAAATATATTTAAATTAATTGTTTATTTAAATTCAAATTTAACTGGATGTTCTATATTTGTCTGGGAAATACACACACATGGGAAATTTGAGGCCCTGACAGGCTGGGGGATGGAGAAGAGGATGAAGGGTGGGCAGCCAGGGATGTCCGCTGTGGACCATGAAGAAGCTTCTGCCTGAGCTCAGATTTGGTTGGGCTTATAACAGCAGGAAGGCAGACAAGAGGATGTTTTTCCAAGCAGGGCCTCCACCAGGCTGTGACTTTATTCATTTGTTGATTGATTGCTTTTTTGGGGGCTTATCATACAAAATTTAGGGACAACAGAATGTATCATTTAGAAAGCAAAAACATCCTGCCTCCTTAGTCCCCACAAATTAATCGCCATTAAAAGTTTGTAACATGCTTTCCAGGAAGTTCTTCATACAGACCATCAAGTCCTAGGTATTCTAGAAAGGGTTAGTTTTACCATGAAGTGTCACACTGTATCCTTCTTTTTTGCAACTTCCTTTTGCCTGACAACATACCTTCCACCAACTTTTAACAGTTGGTTTTGGGGTGTGCCAAAAAAACTTCTGTTGTTTTTCAGGGGTTGTGAAGACCCAGTTAATCAAGAACGAAATGTTTTAGTTACAATCTGTTGAGAAAATCGGAATGACTGGTGTCTTCCTCTCTCCCTCTGTGTTTTCCTACTTTCTCCCTAGAAGTGGTTTTACTCAAGGAATACAGGCCCGCCCCTCTGAAGCAAGCAAGAGCATGGCATTGGAACATAAAAGTGGTTCATGAAATTCCCCCCACCCAGCTCTGCCTGGAGCCATATGGACTCGGGGCTGAGTCTTGGCCTTGATCTTACAAGCATTCTGAGCTTGAGCAAGTTTTTTTAACCTTGGTGGCTTTGGCCTCCTTGTCTAGATAGTGGAGATGTTAATGTCACCTCCCAGAGCTGTGATGCAATGACATGGGATTGGTGTGAAAATGACGGTGAGACCGGGAGACATGTCAGTTCCCTCTCAGTTGCCCACTGTTCAACAGAGTTGCCAAGTCCCCACCACCCGCCAGGGACAGTGCTGGGGGCTGAGGTCCCTCTGTAGCCCCTGTTTGGGCTGGGGAGTGGGCAGGGGTATGTTACTTAGATTCATAGCGACGTCCTGAGAAACCCCCACCCCAAAGGAAACTGACAGCGCTCCTGTAGGGCAGCAAAAGGGGCACTGGAGAGCCCCAGGCATGGGAACTGCCTGAAAGATGAAGGCGGAGCATCTAGGCAGGACCTCTGCTCCATCAGTTCAGCAGGAAAGAACTGAGATCCAGAGAAGAGAAGGGGTGGGTGCAGCTCTGAGGTTCAGGAGGAGGCAGTCCCTGTGGGTTCCTGGTGCAAGTGGTCCTGAGGGGCAGGGCAGGGCAGGTTCCCAGCTGCTATTTTCATGAATTCCTCTCCAGTGTGGCCCCGGCTCCCAAGTCTTCAGACTGTAGATTGACAATTTACATGAGGTTTTCCTTAGTTGAAAAATGTTTTAAACATTACATTTCAGACTAGACGAGTGACATATATTCCTTGTAAAAAGTCAAGAGATACATATAAGCCAAAAGTAGAATAAATTGCTTATATATTGCTTATATAAGTTGCTTATAATTCCAATACCTAAATACTGTTACTATTTTGGAGCATATTCTTTTAAATCTTTGAGAGTTTCATGTAAGAAGTATTTACTGAGAGGCTGCGGGTGTCCGGCTCTGGGCTGGATGCTGGGGCCGGCGTCAGATGAGGCTGTTGAGCCTCTGCCCTCAGGGTCTCATGGCTATGGATCCAGTACCCCCATCCCGTCCCTCCTCCACCTAGGCCGACACTCTGCACGCAGCGAGTGTGATGGTTAATGTTATGTGTCAACTTGACTGGGCCACAGGATACCCAGGTATTCGGTTAAGTATTCTGGATGTTTCTGTGAAAGTGTTTCTGGATGAGTCTAACATTTGAATAGACCATGTGGAGCCAGCTACCTTCCCTAATGTGAGTGGGCTTCATCCAGTGACCTGAAACTTGAATGGAGCAAAAATGCCGACCCTTTCCCAAATAAGAGCAAATTCCTCCCACTGTCACCAGCTTTCTCCTGCCTGGAGACTGAAACTGAAACAGTGGCTCTTTCTGGGTTTTGAGCCTGCCAGCCTTTGACAGGAACCACTCTCTCGGCTCTCGTGAGTCTCTGGCTCACCAACAGCAGCTCTCAGGATGGAGCCTCTACAATCATGTGAACCCACCCTTTACGCTGGATCTCTTGTGTACACATCCGTCACTGCTGTTTTGCTGAAGAACCCTGTCTCTGTCTGATACAGATGCAGATCTCTGCTCCCTCCCCTCTTCCTTTAACAAGCACTTATTGTGCACCTGCTGTATCAGGCTGATGGCTCAGTAAGTGCTTGTTAAGGGAAGAGGGGAGGGAGCAGAGACCCACCCATCCAAAGGCACTGCAGTGCACCCCTGCTACCTGTCACTCCGCTGGCTGTAGCTGCTGAGTGGCCCCGCTGCAATGAGAAGAACCACCCAGCTGACCCGCAGACTCGGGATTCCAGCCACAGCCAACTGCACACGGCCGGGGCCTGGTACAGGTGGGGCCAGGGGAGGGCCTGGCTCACACCTGCTGTCCCATAGACTCTGCTGGTGAGGAGCAGCACCGGGATTGCATTCGGCTTCTGACTAACTGAGCTCAAGGGCCTCTGTCTTTGTCAGGGTTCTTCAGAGAAACAGAGTGGGATTTGTGTATTTACTTGTCTGGCTCACCTGATGATGGAGGTGAAGTCTCACAACCAGCTGTCTGCACACTGGAGACCCAGGGAAGCTGGTGGCCCAGCTGGAAGGCCTGAGAGCTGAAGAGGTGATGGTGTTGATTCCCAACAACGTCTTGCCCCAGTGGTCAGGCAGAGAGGGCGGATTCCTCCTTCCTCTGCCTTCTGTTCCATTCAGACCCTCGCTGGGCAGGAGGAGGCCCACCCACCCTGGGGAGGGCCATCCGTGTGACTCTGCCCACCAACTTAAATGCGACTCTCACCGGGAAACCCTGATAGACACCCTATTTCCACGTAGTGTTCCTTCTAGGGCACTGGGGGTACAGATGTAGACATGTTTGGGGGACACAGTCCAACCCGTAACAGGAAGGGACAGATGCCTTAACCGGCTGCAGGAAAGCTGGCATGAGAGTTGTAGAGGGCACAAAGTCCTGGACCCGCACACCGTAGGTGCTCACTCCAGACAAGCAAATGTGGTTCAAAATCACACTGGGCTGGAAGAGGGAGGGATGTCCTGTTCTGAGTGTGGGTTTTGGTACCAGGCAACCGTGGGTTTGAACCCAAGCTGTGTGACCCTGGGCAGCTTCCCCAACCTTTCTGAGCCGGTTTCCTGTCCTGTGAATCTAACCTAACCTGTAAGGTGGCAGTGAGGGCGAGATCTGTATCGAGTGAAAGCTTATTGAAGGCACTGAATTCTTAAACCATCCTAGACCTCAGTTTCCACACCTGTCAAAGAAGGATGGGGATTTCGAGGTCCGAACAGGACGCTGCAAGAGCCCAGAAGGAGGCCAATGATGAGGAGCTCTGAACCCAGAAGCCGTGGCAGTGGAGGCTGCAGTGACTAAGCTGCGTGCTCTCTATAGAGGGCGGATGGCCGGCCCCCAGGTGGCCTTGCAATGGACTCCTTGGATCCATGTCACCTTTGTGGGTCACCTGGACAGCTCGGCATGGGGCCTTTGGCGTGGGAGTTCCTCAGGGCATGCATTTTCACCTCCAGTATACACTGGGTTTTTCTTGGCTGGTGAGATGGTGAGAGCCCCAGGGTTTCCCTCGGCCCCCAGGATTCTCAACCTGATTCAGGAGAGAAGGCTAGCACCCCTGGGGATGCAAGACGGCCCCACTCCTGCCCAGGGGCTAATTCCCTGTAGGAGACCTGAACAGGCTCTGGAACAACAGTGCCACTTAATTTTAGCTTGACAATCGGCCTGTGGAGGAGATGTCAACACAGGACTATTTATAGCAATTCCTGCCCCTCTATGGTTACGCTGCCTGTGTGGGTTGGACTGAATTTTGCTTAATGGCCAGATGGATTCAGACAAGCAGATTTTTAGTCCAAACTATGTCAAATGGCCATTTAGATGACTTTCCCTCTTCAATCATTCATTGCATTGTTCAATGAATCTTTCTGGGGCAATGACAGTGTGCCAGGCAGTGTCTCGGCACCGTGGAGACACAAGCAAAAGAGACAGGCCAGCCCCATTCCCACACAGCTCACCCTCGATGTGAGTGAATAATTGACCACTGGCAAAGCACCTACTGTGTGCCAGGTAGTATTTTAGGCAGGCTTCCCTGGTAGACAACTGGGAACAGGACAGATCAGTCCCTGTCTTTGCAAAACTCTCAGTCTATTCAGCCATTGAAATGAATAAACTTTGACATAGTACCTACTATGTGCAGTGGTGATGGGTGACGGTAGAGGGACTGCGTGGCTCAGCCCTGCTCAGGCTGCTCCTGGCCTCACTCACAGTGCGAGGCGAGGGAAAGGCCACCACGTGGTGAAGCAGGAAGGAGGCTGAGGTGAGCCCAGGGACGCTGGCTCTGCCGCTGGGTGTTCTGTGATGAAGGGCAAGCCCCCAGCTTTGCTGGCCTCAGTTTCCACACCTGTAAGACATTTTGGGGTGCTGGTATCTGCAGCTTCCAAAAGGTGGTGAATGGGAGTGCCTTTGAGTAATGAAAGAACCAATCATTTCTGTGTTTTTTTTTTGTGTGTGTGTGAGATGGAGTCTCACTCTGTCACCCACGTCGCTCAGGCTGGAGTGCAGTGGCATGATCTTGGCTCACTGCAACCCCCGCCTCCCGGGTTCAAGTGATTCTCCTGCCTCAGCCTCCCGAGTAGCTGGGATTACAGGTGCGTGCCACCACACTCGGCTAATTTTTTGTATTTTCAGTAGAGATGGGGTTTCACCATGTTGGCCAGGCTGGTCTCGAACTCCTGACCTCAAGTGGTCCACTCACTTTCACCTCTCAAAGTGCTGAGATTACAGGCATGAGCTACTGAGCTTGGCCTGTTATCATTTGTTTTCATATGAACCAGGAAAAAAATACACCCCTGGCATTTCAAGCCCAGTCGACAGGAGTTTCCTTGAAAGGGGTATATTTAAGTTAAAGAGAGAGGGGAGTGGTGATTGAACTAAGAATATGACGTAAATAACAGTGCCAAGGACTATGGCACAATCCTCAAGCAGGGGCTCAGTGGGCTTGGATGTGGGGCTGTAGAGGATTTGGAAGGTTCAACTGGATGTGCGGGGTCTTTGGCTGCAGGTCCCCAGTGCCCCACTGTGACTCCTACTGGTGAGGAGGGCTGGGACATCCTGTTCAGAGTAGGTCTTGGGGTGAATCCACTCCGTAGTGTGCATGGCTCTTGGAGCAGCTCTGTGCCCAGCAGGGGCTATTGTGACAGGCAGGGCCTTTGCAGGCAATTTGGGAGGTCCTTTGCAGGTGGCTGGGGACCGGGTGTCCCCGAGCTTCCCAAGGAGGCCTCTTCAGGTTTCTGCGCGGTGCCCTCCTGCTTGCCCCTCTACCCATCCATGTGGTCTTCAGGGCTCCCTGCAGGTACCAGCCCTGAGCTTCTCCCTTCAGGGTTGGGGGCCTCTGAGGAAGGTGCTGGGGCCCAGCTGTTGAGGGAAGAGCTAGGGTGTCTCCTCTCTCCCACCAGCCTACAGAGAGGAGGGAGCCTGTCAGGAAGGAGCCCTCGCTGGGAGAAGGGACCCTCGCTGGGAGAAGGAGCCCTCGGTGGGAGAAGGGACCCTCCAAATTACACCCATGCCATCGTCACTCTTTCCGTGTGCCCTTCCGCAGCTTGTCAGGTCTTTAGGACAGAGTTCCACCACTTCGGCCCCACCCAATGGGGTCTATTTGCCCCTCTGAGCTTTTCTCCTACCTCCCAGTTCCATTGCCTTCCTGAGCCTGAAGTCGGGAAAGTCACTTGGGGTTGTTGGACGCTCAGTTTCCCCATCTGTAAAATGGGCTCACAGCCACTTCTCCATCTCAAAGCGCTGTCATGAGGATTGGCGCCTGCCTATGTGAGTGCCCAGCACATTGTTGTGATTTTTCTGCAATGGCATTAGTTTCCTAAGGCTGCCGGAACCAAAGTCCACAGCTGTGTGCTCCACAACAAACATGATACTTTACACTTCTGGAGGCTGGAAGTCTGAAATTGAGGGGTGGGCAGAGCCATACTCCCTCTGGAGGCTCTGCTGGCTGCAGGCCGCACACCACATGTCCTGGCCTGCAATCACCTTGTCCCAGCCTCAGCCTCTGTCCTCACACGGCTTCTTCCCTCTGTTTCTCCTCTTCTTCTAAGGACACCACTCAGATTGGATTAGGGCCTGTCCTGATTCAGCATGACCTCATCTTCACTTGATTATATCTGGAATGACTCTATCTCCAAGTAACATCACCTTCTGAGGTCCAGGTGGATTAATTTTGGGGCGGACACAATTCACCTTAGGACAGTGGCAATTTTGTTTACTTGCTTCAGCGAGCCTTGTGAGGTATCATCACACCCATTTATCAGATGTGAAAACTGAGACTGGAGGGAGTGAGGGCCCCAAGAGCTGCTAATTGGCAAATTCAGGACTTGTACCCAAAGCCTTTTAGAACCCAGTGAGGGCAGGGAGCGCACGGGTCCCGAAATTCACGCTGCCTCTCCAGCTGTACAGCCCGCGAAATTGGTGGTAAACAGAAACATTAAAGAAGGAAAAAAAAAAGAAAACTCAAACGGGCTCTGTCTGTTTATAACCAAAGACTTTCTCCAGAGAGTGTGGTATAACATTTTAATATTTTAGGCAGGCAGGCAATACTTCTTGTCTAGACATTGAGAAATGTTCAGACACAGAATTATTTCCAAGCTCCAGCCAACACAGTGGCGTCCCCCGCATTCCCCTAGATGAGGGGTGTCATTTACTTTGCATTTGTGAGCAGACACCACAGAGGCCCGATTGCTGCTGGGAGGCCCGGACCGCCGCGGGTTGCAGCGTTGCCGTGGACCCCAGAGATGCCAGCAGCCGCGTTGTCTTTTCCCAGACAATTGAGCTGCTTACAAATCAATAACACCAATGTTGACGGGGATGGCGGCTCGATCACACTGAGGTGCACACAGCTGTCAGACGCTGCGACTGTGCACATGGGATCATAAACTCCCTAATTAGCTTTCGAGGAGAAGGCGTGAGGGCTGAGGGTCGGGCTGGCACTTTCTGCTTTGCTTTCTGTCTCTCTCGTCTGCCTTCTGGGAAGGTGAGCAGGCAGGCCCTCCGTTGCTCACTCCAATGGGTGATGAAGACGGGGACTGGCGCTCTAGTGCCGGATGTCGTCTGTGCTGTGTGCCCTTCAGCAGGTTCCTGGCTCTCTCTGTGCCTCAGATTCCTCATTGTTACAATGAGCTCAGGCTCCTGGGGGCTTGCAGAGTTGGCAAAACTGGTCTCTTGACCCCTAACAGTTCCCATGGGACCCAGGGTAGAGACCAGCAGAGGCAAGTCTGGGAGACAGTGGAGGGCGAGATCAGTCTTCCAGGCTCAAAGGCTGCTCTTGGCTCTTCCCATCCAAGGAGAGTCCTGCGTGGCCAGCACCAAGGATCTCTCCCACTTGGAGGTGAGGAAACTGAGGCTCAGAGCCAGGGCTAGGACTCTGGTCTTCCTGCCCTCGGGGGTCTCTCCCAGCTGCATCTTTGTTCTCCAGCATTTCCCGAGTACCGAGCAGCGGCTGGGTCCTGGGCTAGGTGCTGCAGGGTCCTGGTCTCGCATAGTAAAACCAACAGCACTTCCGAGCCTGAGCAGGGCAGGTGGGACCCGCACCATCCCGGACTATACCTCCCTACTCATCTCATTGTCATTAAGATGAAGAGCATTTATTGAGTAGCTGCTGTATGCCAGGCACCTCTGAACACTCAAGCTGCTATGGTGAATGGTGGAGAAAGGGGCGAGTTAGTGGAGGGGAAGGTGTCAGGAACCCTTATGTCCTTGGAACAGAGCAGTCCCCACCCTCCCAGGGTGGCTGTGGACTTTTTCCTTCTCTCTTGAGCCCTCGCATGCAGTGGTGTCTGATAGAAACGTGTACTCTCCACCCGTCTAAGCAGCAGTAGCATAAATAGCACCAGGAATGTTGGGGATCTCAGGCTTTGAGGCCCACAGTTCAGTTGCTACTTTACATGATTTAATTACTGAAATAAACTGTGTGTTACTTCCCTTCCAACAAAACCTTGCAGCATCTCAGAAATGCTTGCCGAGCAAGCCTGCAGAAAACTCTGGAGGCTGGCGGGTGCTCCCCCTGCTTGTTAAGCACTCACTGTGTACTAGCCTGTGTGCTTAGGACTGTCTGTGCACCGTCTGCCTACAGCCTTACAACGACCCTTTCAACGAGTCGTACCTTTGTCCCATTCTACAGAGAAAAAGAATGAGAACTGGCAAAGCTGGTGTGGACAACAGCAGGATGGCCTCTCAAAGATGTCCATGTCCTAAGCCCCAGAATCTGTGCTACGTTATGTTACAGGCCCAAGGGGGACTAAGGCTGCAGATGGAATTCAGGTTGCTTATCAGCCAGCCCTGAGAAGGGAGATTATCTGGGATTAGCAGATTGGCCCAATGGAAACACAGGGGCCCTCACACCTTTGTGCTTTTGGAACCACAAAATAGAAGAGGAGGCAGGAGAATCGGCGCAGAGGGATGTGATGTGAGGGAGGCCCGGCCAGGCTCTGAATGTGGACGAAGGGTCACAGGGCAAGGAGCATCGGGGCCTCTCCCAGTGGGGAACATAAGACATGAATTCTTCTCTGGAGTGTCCAGAAGGAACACAGCCTGCTCGACGTCTTGATTTCAGAGACCCACTGCAGATTTCTAGACTGGTCTCTAGGTCTGCAAGATCATAAGCGTGTTTTGTTTTCAGACACTAAGTGTGTGGTCGTGTGGTTCCGCAGCTGTGGGAAGCCCACACAGCGGAGTTCTCGTCTACGTCCGTGATGGGGGCCACATCCATGCCCAGCCTCAGCCATTGATTCAGGGATGGCCACGTGGACAAGGCTGGGAAATACAAAGCAATCCTTGGGCTCCGCTGGAACCAACGGGCGGAACGCTGTCTTTCCATCAGAGCTGCTGAGGGGATGGAGCAGGCGTTACGCTGGAGCTGCTGGGGGGTCGATTTACGACCACGAGGTGCGTGTTCATCTGAATGAAAGAACCGAGCGGGAGGGAAGCGGGACGGTGACGTCGTGTGAGCTCCTGGGTAGACCATGCCTGAAACCAACTGGCCTTTATGTTCCAAAAACCTCTGTGCTCTGTGCTCAGTAACTGTCCCTCTGTGCTCAGGTTGCTCTGAACTGTGCTTCTCATCACCTGCACCCGATAGACTCCGGGCCATCCCAGGAGCCAAGCCTGGCTTTTGAAAGCCCGTAGGATTCGAACCTGCCCTTGCTGTTCCTTATGTACACTCTCCCTTGCAGAGTTTCAGAGGCACAAAACAGAAAGTCAGACATCAGGGAAGCTTAGACGCATAATTGTGGAAAGATTATGGAAAGGGACACGTGGAGAAGCCTTTCAGTCTTTTTTTTTTTTTTTTTTTTTGAGACAGGGTCTCACTCAGGGTCTCACACTCGCTCAGGCTGAGTACAGTGGTGCAATCACAGCTCACTGCAGCCTTGACCTCCCCAGCTCAAGCGACCCTCCCACTGCAGCCTCCTGAGGAGCTGGGACCACAGATGTGTGCCACTACATCCGGCGATTTTTTGTATAGACAGGATTTTGCTACGTCGCCCAGGCTGGTCTCGAACTCCTGGGCTCAAGCAATCCTCCTGCCTCAGCCTCCCAAAGTGCTGGGGTTACAGGTGTGAGCCACCGCACCTGGCTTTGTTTAACACTTTTTTACACTGAGGTGCAGAGAGGGGAGGTAACTTGCCCAAGGTCACCCAGCTGGTAAGAGACAGTTGGAATTAAAATCTGCTTCTCAGCCTGCTCCGCCCCTCTCGGCCCTCTACAGTGCCACAAGAAAGGGCTTCGGGTCTATCATTTCTGGCGGGTTTTTTGCTGACAGAACTCAGGAGAGACCTGAGCTTGCCCGGCCTTGTTTTTGCCACGCTCATAACACAGCCCACATTTTCTTGCGGTAGAGCTTTCAGAAGCTGGCATTCTGGCTGGGCCACCCTCCAGCCCAGGACTCGTCTGGAAGCCGTTTGTGGGGTCTGCCATCTGGTGAGCTGCGGCTGTGTGGTTAATATTTCACAGACTGGGCTCCTTCCTGGTCCCCCAGACTCTCCGGCCCCCTCAAAGTGCGGCAGAGAGAGGAATGTGCTACAGGCGGGTCCCCAGTCCACGCACGTCTCTCTCCTGGTTACCTGCCATGCTTCCAGGAGACAGATGGCTCCACTTAATGTGTGGCTTGGAGCCAGGAGGTCCTGGACCCCAGGCTGGTGATACCAAACACCAGAGCGTCAGATGCAGGACACACTCCCATCCACTCAGTCCCAGCTGGGAACACATGCTTTGTTTCTCCCTTCTTCCCAGTTCTCTCTTCTTTGTGTTTTTCAGCCTTGCCACCATTTTCAAAGACCTTTTTTTATACACACCCCCACCTGGAGTTTATTCCAGAGGACTGTTCTCCTCTTACTGCCAGCTTGTCTGAGTGACTCCCTATCTCTCATGATGAACTGGATGTTTATTGAGCACCTACTAAGTGCCAGGGAGTTGCAGACAGTATTCGTTCTGTAACAACCTGAGACAGGTATGATTCTGACCCCATTTCAGTGCCAGGGAAGGCACCCAGAGCTGTGGAGTGACCCTCTGAGGCCCACACAGCTGGGAAGAGGTAAAAGCAGGGCCATTGTGACATGGATCTTATTATGCCCGTTTTACTGTTGAGGAAACTGAAGCCCGGCACAGCCATGTGACTCGCTCAGAGACACACAGCAGATGAGCCACCAAGATGAGGCCAGCCTCCGTTTCTGACTTCCTTCTGGTTTCCTTTCTCCTACAGGGATCCCACTGAGCCATGAGCTCTAGATTCTGTACAGTGGGCAGACGATCTTGACCACGGGACATGTTCCTTCTGGATCCTGCCCCGGGGGAAGGTGGTTGGAAGCCCTCCCTGGCCTGGAAGCCGTTAAGGCGGATGAATGAGCAGGAGGGTGGTGGGAGGTGAGGTCAAAGAGACACCTTCTTAAATAGAGGAAGGAACCTGTTGGCGGCATGATCTATAACCCAGACATCCAACTGCCACTGGTTAAGGCAAGTGAACCACGTGTCACATACAGTGTCCATGCCACACTTGTGACAACAGGAGGATGTGTGCGATCTTATTATCCCCAGTTAGCAGGAGGGGCCAGAGGCTCCAGGAGGTGACCAGGTAGAAGAAGCCACTGCTACCAAGGCGGTCCCCACTGGGGCTTGTGAGCTGAGGGAGGTGGGCTCGGCTAAACATGAAAACCAGGAGAGGAAACCTGCCTGCTCGTTGGCTTTCACTGGATGACAATGTGGCTCCACTTTCCCTATTTCCAGCCAAATGTTTCGGAGACTCTTGGCAGCGTCAGTCCATACCGCCTCCGGAGGCACCAGCCACCGTGTCTGCTTGTGTGTAGCTGGCGGGAGTTGCCTCTACTGAACTTTCCTCCCATGGGCTCTGAGGGGCTGCTCCTGAGAGCTGGACCTGAGAGCGGGTGCTGTTCTGGCTGTGTGTACGGATCCCTGGCTTCCGGCGTGCTGGGGAAGGGAGCCACAGAGGGCGTCCGTGGAGGCTGTGTCTGTGCTTGTACTGGAGACTCTGGGTGGCCCTCTGCGTTTGGTCCAAGTGACCCTCCCACTTGCGTGCTGGGCCCAGATACCCCTGCTTGGGAGCTCATACCTGCTGGTGAGTCAGGGCGGTACGTGAAGGTGTCTGTTCACTCATTCACACAAAATTCCTCCTTGATACCCAGAATGCTGGGCACCAGGACGTGGCCCCAGGCAGGGCTGGTAAAGTCTTTTCTCCTGAAGCTCATGTTCTACCAGAAGAGTCACAAATAAAAACATAACGCAGAGGAGTGATGAGGGATGGTGGGGTCCGGGAAGATCGCTCACAGGAAGTGGTCTTTGTGGGGACAGCTGAGTGGAGAGAGAGACCCTCCATGACAGAGGGCATGGAGGGCCTCATGCACCGATTCCCTGCTGTCTGCTGGCTCTGGCCACATGCACTCATTGAGGCCCGTTTCATAGGTAGGAAACTGAGGCACAGGGAAGCTAGGCAACTTGCCCAGAGTCCTCGTGCTAAGAAGCAGCATAGGCAGGCTTCAAAGCCAAGCCCCCGGCTCCCGGGCTCGAACACATAACCCCTGGGCTATACACAGTCCTTCCCTTCATACTCACCATTTCCTTTGGCTCCAAGTGAACATCCTGTGCATATCTAACGCCAAAGGATGGCAACCCTGGGCACTAGCTGCCTGGCTGACAGAAAGCAGACTCCCCCACCCCGCGCCACATTCCCCCACCATTTCTGGGTGTCCTCAGGGGAGCCTTGAGTCGGCTCATGGGGAAGTCAGGCAGCTACAGCTTCCCAAGCTATCTGAGCCAAAGGGCTGGATTTGTGTTGCTAATCAGACACCCATATGGGGTCCCCTGCAGCTCATGCCACACACGACCCACTATGTGAGTCTGACATCACCCAGACTGGGCTGAGCTCCGACCACGTGCTTGGGGGTTGTGGCACTGTCATTATCATGCTTTTAAAAGCACCCCCAGTGTCTGTGCTTGTCTCATCATGGATGGGCCACAGAAAGGCCTCATGCCACAGGAAGCACTCAGCTTTGCGGCTGAGTGGCCACGCAGCATCCATCCATTTGTCTCCTACAGCCCGGCCACACAGGTCCCCTCTGCCTGCCTGAGGGGCCCCTGGCATGTCTCACTGACATCGTCATACAAACAAAAGCATGCAGATGGAGGGTGTGTCCCCAAATGCCTCCAAAGCCCCAGTCATTGGTTCAAACCCTGAGTGGTCTGAGCGCTGAGCTTCCGTGCTCAAACTGCTGCTGACCTTCATGAGTTCAGTACTGCAGCTCTGCTGCCATGGGTCCAGCCTGCAAGTCTCCAGCAACTCTCGCAGCTTCTGGCCTAGAAGCAGCTGCCCACCCCAGTGTGCCTGTGCCCCCACACTCCTGTGCTTTCTCTCCAGGCTGGGCCTCACATCACCATGGCCCTCTCCCAGGAGAGACCCAAGGCTAGCACAGCTCTGCAAGGCAGGCATGGTGGATCAGGGCACCTGCCCAGCTCAGCCAGTCTCCGTTGCCCCTTCCTCTGAGCCAGGTGGCAGCAGCACTCCTGGACAGAAGAGACAGCCAGGAAAGTGGTCTCATGGTAGCCCAGTGGAGCAGAGAAATGAGAAAATAAAGCACATTCTATCCTACTTTAGGCGGGAAAAGCAGGGATTCGCCCCCTGCCTCATTTTCTTTCTCTTCCCAGAACAATCATTAAACTTTTCCCATGCTCAGCCCCCAATATGGATTCAATCTCTTTTCAGGTTTGCTTTTGCTGTGAGAACACTCCAGTCATGTTTTGTGTTCTCAGGCACTCAGTGTTCATCTCCTAGAGCAAATTGGGATGCCCTTGGGTTTGGGGCTTCCTGAACCTCCTTCCCTTGCACCATCTTCTTCCCTGTTTCAGAAACAGAAGATATTCTTTTATTATTATTTATTTATTTATTTTTTGAGACGAAGTCTCACTCTGTCACCCAGGCTGGAGTGCAGTGGCACAATCTCGGTTCACTACAAGTTCTGCCTCCCAGGTTGACGCCCTTCTCCTGCCTCAGCCTCCTGAGTAGCTGGGACTACAGGCGCCCACTGCCACGCCCGGCTAATTTTTTGTATTTTTAGTAGAGCTGGGTTTTCACCGTGTTAGCCAGGATGGTCTCGATCTCCTGACCTTGTGATCCTCCCGCCTTGGCCTCCCAAAGTGCTGAGATTACTGTCGTGAGCCCAGCCAAGAGAAGACATTCTTGAGCATGCGCTCCTGGGAGGTACGGGACTAAGGTTAGTTTGATTTGTTCTCTGCACAAATGTGGTGGCTGCTTCATTTTAACATGCTAAATGTTATGAAGTCACTTTGAATTACTGTGGGGAAAAGATGTAGAGACGCATCTCCTTTCTCAAGCCCAACAAAGCACTTTATAATCACATTCTTTATGGAATGTCTATCAGAAACACGTTATATTAAGATGCAAAGCTATTTGTTAAAGTCGTCAAACTGCAACTGAAAAACACGATTTTTTATTTTTGCCATTTATGTTTTTTTCTCTCCTCATCACCAAGAAAATTGAAGTCTAAAATCCAGCAGACGATTAGGCCTCATGGAGTGGTGTCATGTCTGCGGGCTTCTGTGATGCTTGCAGTGGCCTTTAATTAGATTCAGGGTTCTCTATATGTGGGGCTCCAGCTTAATGCAATTTGGAAACTAATCAGGTTTAATTAGGTTGTATTATTAGGGAACAGCTGAGCAAATGGAAGATTGTGCTGCATACTCAAGAAACTTACAAAAGCAATATCACAAAACACACAGTTATTACCAGCAAGAAGAGCAAAAGTCATCTGCATTACATTTGAGTGATTTGACTTGCGTCCACCTGGAGAGGTTCTGAGGCTTGTCCCTTCTTTAAGGTGCTGTGTTTAGTTGTATCTAGGCTTGGGCAGGCCTCAGGGCCCCCCCTCTCAGAATGGAGGTAACCTGACTTCAGGCAGTCGTCTGGAGAAGTCTCCTGCACCTGGGCACCACACTTCGGGGCAGATATGTCCCTGCTGCTTTTTCTTAGGGCACATGGTTCAAGGACAGCCCTGGCAGCTGAAACCCAGGGTTTCAACCCCTCTCCAAGCTCACCTGGTGCTGAAAACCTCCATCTCACAGCATAAACCTCTGTAAGAAAGCAACCAAAAGATGTCTGCATGGAGACTGTGTGAGTCCAAGTTCAAACTGAGTTCATCTTCTGACAGCTGAGAAAGCTGTGAGACCTGCGGAGGAAAAGGCTGCTATCTCCAGCTCTCTGAGCTCCAATGAGGCTGTTCCTGGGGCAGTAAAGATCTTCAGAGAAGTATGAAGAGTATCTCAGTGACCCACCTGTTTATATGAGAATGAGGACTCTGGTTTAGACATTAGATCAATTTCTGGACTGAGAGTCCAAAGAGAGGGTCACTGGATTTACTTCCTCTGTGTCTTTACTTCCCTTCTGTAAAATGGATCTATGAAAATTCAACAAATTGATTAATTCATTCCTTGAATATTTTATCTCCAGTCACTGGAGATTTAAAATAATGAGTTAAGACATGTTCCTGCCCTCAGGGAGCAGGGAATCTTTAGAAAGCAGGGCCTGAGGCAAGGATTAAGCTACTGATGATTTATTGGGGGGTGCAAGTCCAGGGCAATGGAGGTGAAAGAAAAGAGAGGTAAGGTGGTGAGGGAAGGTGCAGCCTGGGGTGATGCAAGTGGTGGTAATTGTAGAGTTTTCTCCCCAGGCCTCACAGCTTTCTTGGCTGTCAGAAAATAAATTCAATTGGAACTTGGACTCATGTGGTCTCCATGCAGGCATCTTTTGGTTGCTTTCTTGCAGATGCTCATGCTGTGAGACACTGAGGTTTTCAGCACCAAGTGAGCTTGGAGAGGGGTTGAAACCCAGTGGGGGGCCCAGCCATGTGTTCACCAGGCACACGGGCTTCTGTGGAAAGCTGAAAGGGGGTGGGGGGCACACCTCAAAGCAATCCACAGGACAGAGAATCAGAAGGAATTCTCTGCCACTGGGAGTGACCTCCCACGCCCTCCAGGTTGCTTCATCCAGGCCCTCTGAGGCTGCTCAGGAAGCCAGAGACCATGCCTTGCTCTGTGGTGTCTCCACGTGGGAAAGTGAGGACTCGGGTGGTGCAGCAGGTGCTGTCCAAGAAAGGGAAGGAAGGAACACCTGGGGAGCCTGCGAAGGTGAAGTTTTTGCCTTAATACGAGCAGACATGCCGGTGAAGAGGCAGGGGTATAAGTCAGGAGGGACCACAAGCATTGCCGAGAGAGCACGGAGGCATCTCACGCGGTTTGTGGGGCATGGACGGACCACCTTCCAGGGTGAAGGAGCGTGCATCTCACACCCAGCAGATGAACTGAATTTGGCCAGAGGAGGAAAGGGATGGGGAGAGTGCTCCAGGCCGCAGGCACAGCTAGGCCAAGACTGGGAGGCAGAAGAGAGCTGGGGAGTGTGGGAAGGCTGAGCTCACCATGGCTGGAGAGAACAGGAGGGGTCTGGGGTGAGCTGCAGCAGGGAGGTGCAAGAGCCCAGACATGCAAGGCCTCACCAGCATGGAGAGGAGATTGGACTGAGTTCCTAGGGCAGTGAGGGCCTCCCCTCTAAGCACCCAGGCCGGCTCATGGCTCTCAAGGTGGCAATCTCATTCCCTCTTTTTTCACTTTCTTTCTTTCCTCTCTCCTTCCTTCTGGGCTGGAGCCCAGGGGAATTTTAGAGCCAGCCACTAGCCAGCCACTGTCTCCAGACACTAGAGGTGAGAAAGTCCTGTCTTTCCTGCTAGAGTCATAACGCATCACCCTCACACCTTGCTGACCACAGGGGACATCGGCTCTGTGCCTGAAGCTGGCAGCCTTGTCTGCTGCTGACCCAGTATCAGCGCAAGAAGGGAAAACAGGGTGGTGCCCAAGGACGGCTGGCTCTACTGTCCTCGCCAGGGCCTCTCTGGTCATCTCTCTGGCTGAGGAAAACCCCTGAGGTGAGGCTGAGTCAGCCTGTGGGAGGGGGACCCGGGGAGTGGGTTGAGTGGGTCTTGGAAAGTCTTTTCCTGCCATACAGTTCCAGGTTGGTGTCGGTTAAGCACAGCTCCACTTGACAGTGATTGGGCCAAGCTGGCCATGAGAATTATCCCCTGGGGCCATGACCCGGCTGACTATAGGCTAGACCCATGACTCTGATCTAGCCAATCAGAGTGGCCCACTCCTCAGGCCCCAGTGATTGGGTCAGGCATGAGCATGTGACCCAAACTGGACCAATCAGAAGTCAAAGATAAGGCTCCACGATGTAAATGAATGAATCAATAAGGAGGCCCTCGCTGGTCCAAACTAGCTCAGTCTCCGGGTGTGACAGGCAAAAGAGTGGCCTCCCAAAGTCCTAATCTCTGGGGCCTGTGATGTCACCTCACAAAGCAAAAAGGACTTTGCAGACATGAATAAGTGATGGATCCTGAGATGGGAAAATCATTTTGGATTATCTCGGTAGGTCCAATGTAATCACAAGAGTTCTTAGAAGAGAGGAGGAGGAGGGTTCAAGAGAGAGAAGGAGCTGGGAGAGAGAGAGAGGGAGGGAAGATGGTGGAAGCAGAGGTTGGAGTGTTGCAGTTACTGGCTTTGAAGATGGAGGAAGGAACCACAAGGCAAGGAATGCCACGGTCTCTAGAAGCTGGAAATGGCAAGGACATGGATTGTACCCTAGAGCTGCCAGAAGGAAGGCAGCCTGATTTACTCCTTGATTTTGGTCCAATAAGACCCATTTCGGAGTTCTGACCTCCAGAATTGTAAAATAATACATGTGCATTGTTGTAAGCCATGGATTTAAGCCATGGTAACTTGTTAGAGCAGCAAAAGGAACCAAGTGCACGGGGCGCATCAGCTCTTGCTGTCAGGAGCTTCGTTTCAGAATAACACCATCTTCTCCTCATCGGACACCTGAGGGTTAGTATTGCTTGCAGGAATGTGAGGCTTGATGCCTTCTGGGCTGCTTCCTGGTTTTTGGGTTCCCCTGCAGTCAGGTGTCTATACTGCCTGATTCTCCAGTACCAGGTTACTCTCCCACAGCCACAGGGGTCCTCGTGCCATACTCTTTCTCTCTCTCTAAATAACTGATGGCCACTGTTGCATTAGGCTTGGGTTTCCTGTCCACAGTGTTTGAAGCTTCTCCAGGCTTGGAATCAGCCATTATTCTGACTGTACTGTCCATGGGCTCTCTCTTTTTTGACAGATGGCTGTGACATGGTCATGCCCCTCCTCCCTGCTTCCTTCTCCCTGTGTCCCACACATAAAGTGCATCTTGGTGAAATGTACATGGGCACACATGTGTGTAGCCCCCACCTAGATCAAACACTGACCATCCCCAGCTCATCAGCAGGCTTCTGCATTCCCCCTTGGAGCTGACAGGTGCCCTGTATATACTGACTTCTACCCCCATTGCTGGGTTTGGCCTGTTCTTGATCCTCATGTAAATAGAATTCTTTCATATGTATCCTTTTGTTCTGACTTCTCTCACCTGGAGATTCGTCCATGCAATTGTGTGTGTCAGTAGTTCACTCACCTCATTGCTGAATAATGTCCTGTTGTTTGGCTGTATCACAGCTTGTTTATCCATTCTCCTGTTGATGCACATTTGGGTTGTTTCCAATTTTTGGCTATTACAAATAAAGCTGCTCTGAATATTTGTGTACAGCTCTTTGCCTGGGCAGATGCCCGCACTGCTATCACGGAAATCCTAGGAGTAGAATTGCTGGGGCATAGGGTATGTGCACGCATGGTCTGAGTCCTTTCTCCGATTAATCTCTTACTGATTGAATTTCAATGTCTTAGTTTTGTGTTGCAGTAAGGAATTACCTGAGGCTGGGTAATTTATGAAGGAAAAAAGGTATATTTGGGTCATGATTCTGAGGGTTGGAAAGTTCATGACTGAGCATCTGCATCTGGTGAGGGCCTCAGGCTGCTTCCACTCATGATGGAGGGTGGAGGGGAGCTGGCATGTGCAGAGAACACATGGAGAGGCAGGAAGCCAGAGAGAGAGTGGGGAGGTGCTAGGTTCATTTTAGCTACCAGCTCTCTCTGGAACTAATAGAGTGTGAATTCACTCACCCCACTTAAGGGAGGGCATTTACCTATTCATGAGGGATCTACCCCCATGTCCCAAACACCTCCAATTAGGCACCACCTCCAACATTGGGAATCACATTTCAACTTGTGGTTTGGAGGGGACAAACTTCCCAACCATAGCATTCATTGTCAAAAAGTTTACTGCAATTTTCTTTTGAGATGGAGTCCCACTCTGTCCCCCAGGCTGGAGTGCAGTGGTCATTTCTGCTCACTGCAACCTCTGCCTCTGGGGTTCAAGCAATTCTCCTGCCTCAGCCTCCCCAGTAGCTGGGATTACAGGCACCCGCCACCACGTCTGGCTGATTTTTGTATTTTTAGTAGAGATGGGGCTTCACCATGTTGGCCAGGCTGGTCTCAAACTTCTGACCTGAAACGATCTGCCTGCCTCAGCCTTCCAAAGTGCTGGGATTACAGGCATGAGCCACCACGCCCAGTCTACAACTTTCTTCAGAAGATCTGTGCTCAGGGAAGTTTCTCCTTGGGCTGAACTCCCTGAGTTTTCTCACGTGTGGGAGCATCTCCCTGCTGTCTCGATGGGACACAGTGTTCACAGTGGCACTCACATTCCCTCCGGCTTTATGGAAGTTGTTTTGTTGTTTTCTGGCATTGGATATAGTGTCTATAGTGGCACTCACATTCCCTCCGGCTTTATGAAAGTGGTTTTGTTGTTTTCTGGCATTGGATATTGCTGTAGAAAATCTGGGACCAGCCTGACATTCCCCGCTTTTCCATGAGTTGTGTTCCTGCCTGAATGCTTGAGAAGTCTTTCTCTATCTTTGAAATTCAATAATTCGATTAGGATATGTCTCAATGCAGAACATTTTTAATAACATTTTCATGGAACATAACATGTATTTGTTTTTCTAAAATATAAAGTGTCAGAGGTTTTCCTTTATTTTCGGAAAAATTTCCTGCTTCATATTTTTGCATACATTGTCATTGTTGGGCTTTTCCCTTCAGGGACACCCAAAAGCCCTGCTACTGCTTCCCCTGCAGTGGTCTCCATGCCTGAAAGCATTGCTCAGTTTTCTTTTTTTTTTTTTTTTCATGTTTATTCATTTTATCCCAAGTTCATTCTCCTTGTCAGTATTTTGACTTCTACTTGTATCTAATCTGCTTTCTGTCATTTACAATTTATTTCTTAGGTATATAATGATGTCATTTTTGTTATTAATCTGCTTCTTTAAGTCAGTTTATATCCTAAATAGGATTTTCTGTTTTTATCATTTTGTCTTTGAGCTCTCATTTTATTGAATGTATAATTTTTGTTAAGTTTTCTATAAGGTTAAGCAATTGGGAGGTGTTGTCTTCTGTTTCTGGAGATAGTCTTTCTTCTTGGTTGTGCTCTCTTTGAAGCATTTCTTCTTTCTCTCCCTCCTTTATTCCCTCTCTGCCTTCGTTCCTTATTTCCTTTCTCCCTCCCTCCTTTTCTTCCTCCCTCCCTTCCTTTCTTCTTCTCTTTCTCTTTTTTCTTCTAATATGTGTGTTTGTTTGGTTCCCATCTGTTATGGATTGAACTAGTCTCCCCCTCCAGAATGATACGTTGAAGTGCTAACCCTCAGTACTTCAGAATGTGACAGTATTTGGAGGTGTAGCCTTAAAGAGGTGATTAAGTTAAAATAAGGCTGAGTGGGCACTATCTGACTAGTGTCCTTATAAGAAGAGGAAATTTGGACTCTCAAAGAGGCATTAGGGATGTTTAGATAGAGAGAAGACCATGTGAAGACCCAGCAAGAAGATGGCTGCCTGCAAGTCCTTGGAAGACACCAAAACTTGCCAACACCTCCATCTTGGACTTCCAACCTCCAGAACCGTGTAAGCCACCCCATTGGTGGCATTTTGATATGTCAGCCCTAGAAAACCATTGCATTTTTTCATTGATCTTGGCCTTAAGTAGCTCATCCAAGACTGTCTTTTGTTTCCCTTGTGCAATGTATGAGAACACAGAATTTCCCGCTTGGCACTAGGCATTGAGATCTGGGTGTTTCATATTCTACCACTTACTTGGAAGCCCAGGAATGGTTGCAGCAACAGGAGAGCTTAGGGAAGAACACGTGTGGCCACGTGGCTGCCTGGGCTTTGCTGACTTCCTATGCCAGGCTGTTCTCCCTTCTGGTTGGGTGTATGTGTGTGCATACACAAGAGTGACCCTCAGATCAAGGCTGTTTTTTTTGGGTTAACCTGCAATCTTGAAGCATTTACTGCAGTTAGAGCAGGGGTCCCTAACCTCCAGGCCATGGTTTGTGACCTGTTAGGAATTGGGCTGCACAGCAGGAGCTGAGTGGCAGGTGAGTGAGCATGACCGTCTAAGCTCCCCCTCCTGTCAGATCAGTGACAGCATTAGATTTTCATAGGAACCAAACCCTATTGTGAATTGTGCATGAAAGGGTCTAGGTTGCATGCTCCTTATGAGAATCTAATGCATGATGATCTGAAGTGGATCAGCTTCATCCCAAAACCTTCCCTCACCCTCGCCCAGTCCCGTGGAAAAATTGTCTTCCATAAAACCAGTCCCTGGTGCCAAAAAGTTTGGGGACCAGTGAGTTAGAGGATCAGCCCTCCTGTTTGCCCAGCCCTGGTTCCTCCCAGGCCTTGGTCAGAAGAGGTAATGATAAGAAAACCCACTCAAGTGGCCTTCCTCAGGTCTTCTCCAGACTTTGTCAGCTCCCAGCGCCAGGTCCTGGGAATCAGGCTGTCAGGGTTAGGAGGTCGGCAGGATTAGGAAGCCTGCGTGCAGTGCCCTGAGTTTTCCGATTCTTCTCTTGGCTGTCGGTTATTTAAGTTTGATCCTGTACATGCTTGGGTGATGCTGTTGGCTATTTTTTTCTTTTGCTACTTTTTGCCCATGATGCCAAGACAGGGGGAAAGGAATTCTATGAGAAAGTTTCAACCTGCCATTCTCATCCTGGAGGCCTAATGTATTTCACTTCAATTATTCTATTTTTTTTTTTTTTTTTTTTTTTTTTTTGAGATGGAGTCTCATTCGGTTGCCTAGGCTGGAATGCAGTGGTGCAATCTCCGCTCACTGCAACCTCCGCCTCCTGGGTTCAAGCAATTCTCCTGCCTCAGCCTCCCGAGTAGCTGAGATTGCAGGAGGTGCCCACCACCATGCCCAGCTTATTTTTGTATTTTTAGTAGAGATGGGGTTTCACCAAGTTGGCCAGGCTGGTCTCGAACTCCTGACCTCAGGTGATCCACCTGCCTCGGCCTCCCAAAGTGCTGGGATTACAGGTGTGAGCCACTGCCCCAGCCTCGTTTCAATTATTCTTGGTGGTTGCAGTGGCTCTTCCTGGGGTGTAATATGTGCCTATAAATCCAGGCAGCTCAGTCATTCTGGTACCACATGTATGATCTCAGTAACCAGCTCCCTACCCGCTCCCATTGAGCAATGGCACCAGTCAGGGGCTGCCATTATCCCTATCTGTAGAAGAGTTACCTGAGGGCCAGAGAGGAAAAGCACCCAAAAGTCCCCTGTGGTGAGCCTTGTAGCCAGGACGCCTCCCCAGGCCTCAGAATCTGCAACTCCAAACTCCCACAGGGGCCTGGGAGAGGAAGGAAAAAAGGGGAGAAAGGATGAATTGAGGGAGGCCTTGGTCCATTTGGACTGTTACTGCAAACTTATCACAGACTGAGTGGCTTAAATAACATACTTACTTCTCATGGTTCTAGAAGCTGAGAGCCAAAGACCAAGATGTTGGTAGAGTTGGAGCATGTCGAGGACCCTCTTCCTGCTCAAGTGTTCCCTGAATCCAAAACTGGCAGAGCTCAGGGTTTGAAGTCTGCAGACCTGGGTTCAATACCCAGCCACGGTGGGAGAGGAGGACTGTAAGGTGAATCGTATGACCCTGAGTCTCAGTTTTCTCATCTGAACAATGGGCTCCTCAGTATCCGCGTCACAGAATTGGTGTATGGGGCTGGGATGTGAAGTGGCTCTGTGCGCTGGGAAATGTTCTGCAGATGTAGACTATTTTAGGGCCAATGTTTCCCGTAACATGTTAGGAAAGAAGACATTCCGGCCCAGGCCTGGGAGAGAACACTTTCTCCTGAGGGACAAGACAGTCAGAGAGGTCATTTAGAGAGCAGGGAGGCAGGTCCAGAGGGCTCAAGAGGAAACCCCAGGGGGACCCTGACTTCCGCTTCTGGGAAGAGACTCCCAGGAATTCTCTCTTCTTCTTTCCTCCGCCTCCCCCATGGCTGGCCTCAGCACTGGGATGACAGCAGCAAGGCTCTGGGTGGGGGCTAGGGTCACCGCTGCTCATTGTCTCTGGGATTCCTGCCCCTTGGATAGGACAGCTGTAGCAATGGTGACTTCCCAATTCTCCACAAATATATGAGTTCATACATGTATACACTTTTAATTTTAGTTATATATACATATAATATGTACTTTTTTTCTCTGTTCTTTTTAAATGTACTGTTTTTTGCCTCTTTTTGTAGCAGTAGCTTAATCTGTTTAAGAGATGTAGAGCCTCTGTGGTATTGTGTACCATCATCCAGCCAAGTCCCTTTGTGGGGGCATGTGTTGTTTAAAACAATCGTGCAATGAACATCCTTGCATGCTTTTCTTCCTACACCCTGGAATGGTGCCACATTGGTTAGGAAGGCATTACCCTGTAGGCTGAGTAATAACTGACCTAAAATGACCCAGGCAATGAGGAGTTATTTTTCCCACATGGAGGGAAGTTCAAAAGTAAGCAACTGAGTTGATTCAGCAATTCAATAGTGTCAGGGATGATTTCTCTGCTTCTCTTGCTCTTACAGTATGGATGCAAGATAGCCACTATAGCTCAGCTATCACATCTGCATTTAAGACTGGAAGAAGAAAGGAGGGTAGAATTCTGAGTCAGCCACATCTTTCCCACAAGCCCAAGCCAACAAACTGGGTTACATGGCTGACTCTAGCTGCAAGGGAGGCGGGAGATGGCAGAAGGAAAAGAGATGGAAATGAACTTGGGGTAGCCTTCAAATAAAGAACCCATTGCTTAACCTTATTGATATAGACCCATGCCCTTGTGTAGCTTACAGTCTTATGGGGAAGAGAGATGTTAATCAATGCAGCACACTAATGAGCGTATAATGACAAACTGATGTCGAGGTTCTGCAGCAAAGCTTTACATTCTACATCCTTAGGATCTTTACTTTAATGCCACCATTCTTGGTGCTCCTACATCCCAGGGCCTGTGCCAGCCCTTGCCATACATGATCTTCCTAAATCTGCAGAGTCTCTGTAAACAGATATAAGTATCCCCACTCTTCAGGTTGGAAAATTGAGGACTAAGTCACATCCCATTGGTCCCCAGTTGGGTGGGAAATATCCCAGGTGGGATTCACACCCAGGTTTGGCTGGCACCAAAGGTTGTAGTTTTGTTGACAGGTCTTCCTAGGGGTTGGCTGACTTGATTAATATTTTCAAAGAATCGAGTTTTCACTTTGTTCCTTTCTTTATTGTGTATCTATTTTCTATTTTGTTTCCTGCCCTTGTCTTTATTAGTTCCATTCTTCTACTTACATTGAGTTTAATTTGCTCTCTTTTCATAGCTTCTTAAGACAGAAGTTTAGAGTATTGATTTTATACCTTTGCTTTTTTTGAATGTGTGCATTTAAATCTCTAAGTCTCCCTCTAAGTTTTTTGCTTTAGCTTGTCCCACAGATTTTGATGTGTTTTATTTTCATTACATTTATTTCAAAACATTTAAAAATATTCTTTGTGATTTCTTCCATGATCCAGTTGTTTAGAAATGTATGGCTTAATATTCAAAATATTTGGGAATAGTTATATTTTTGTAATTAATTTCTAGTTAAATTCCATTGTAGTCAGAGAATGTTATCTGTGTGATTCCAGTCCTTTGAAATATATTGAGATTCATTCTATGGTTCAGCATATGATATATTGTAGTGAATGTTTCATGTCACTTGAAAATAATATATTCTGTGGTTATGGGGTGGGATGTTCCAAAGATGTCAATTGGCCAAGTCGATTAATAATGTTGTTCAAATCTTCTATAGCCGTACTAATTTTTCTATCAATCACTGGTTTTTAAAAATCAATTATTCACAGGGCTGTTTTAAGTGCTCAGCTGTGATTGTGGATTTGTCTATTTCTCATTTTAATTCTGTCAGATTTTGCTTCAAGTATCTTGAAACTCTGTTATTAGATGTATTCACCTTTAGCATTGTTTTATCTTCTCGATGCGTTCACCTTTTTGTCACTATGAGGAGTCTCTCTTTATCTCAGGTAATGCTCTAGTTTCTTTTATGATTGGTGTTTGCATAATGTATCTTTCCCCATCATCTTACTTTCAACTCATCTGTGTCCTTAAAGAGTGACTATCAAAGTGACTCTTGTAAACAGCAAGTAGTCAGGTACTGTTTATTTTTATCTAGTTTGATAATTGGTGCCTTTTACATGAAGTGTTTGGCTCACTTATATTTAATGTCATTATTGATATGGGTGGGTTTAAGTGTAGCATGTTGTGATTTGTTTTGTATTTGTCTCTTATATTTTTGTTCCCTTTGTTCCTCTTTCCCTGCCTTTTTTTGGAGTATTTCTTAGTATTTTATTGTATCTCCTCTATTGTATTGCTTTTCTGTGGTTCTCTAAATTTCAGGGTGCATTCATAGCTTATCCCAGTTCACATTAAATTAATATTATGCAATTTCATATGCAAAATTGGAACCTAAAAACGACACACACTAGTTTTCTATTGTTACATAACAAATGGCCACAAATGTAGTGGCTTTAAACAACAACTATTTATTACCCACCGTTTTGTTTCTATGGGTCAGAAGTCCCAGCAGGGCTTAAGTGGGTCCTATGTTAAGGTCCTCAGGGTCTCACAAGACTGCAAGTGAGGTGTCAGCTGGTGTTATAGTTTTATCCAAGTCTCAGGGTCTTCTTTCCAAGCTCACATGATTCTTGACAGAATTCATTTCCTTGGGACTGGATAACTAAGACTCTCCCCATCCCTACCTCCTAGGCCACGCCTTTCCATAGGCAGTCAAAAACATGGCTGTTCACTTTTTCAAAGATAGCAAGACTGTCTCTTTTAAAAGCTTGCCCGATGAGGTTCAGCTTACCCAGGAATATTTCCCTTTTGATTAAACTCAAAGTCAAAGTGATTAGAAACTTCAATTACATCTATAAAAATCTCTTTCTGGTTGACATATAATGTGACCTAATCCTGGGAGTAATATCCCATCGTATTCCCAGGTCTCACCCATACTCAGGGGGAGGGGATTGCACTGGACGTGGATAATTTCAGTATAATTTCATTAACCGCTTAGTGGTTTTTTTGGTGCTATTTTTATCATACATTTTCCTTGTATATATGTTATAAATGTAGCAAAACCTTGTTATCTTATTTGTTTTCAATAGTCAATAGTTTTTTAGAGAAAATTTTAAAAGGTACTCCCATATTTATCTATATATTTTATCCTGTTTTTAAATTTGATTTTTTTCCTGCCAGATCCAGAATCACTTCTATTAATCCTGAAGAACTTCCTGAGTATTTCTCATAGCCCAGGTGTGCTGCTGATTAATTCTCTTAGCTTTCATTTGTCAGAAAATGTCATCATTTCACCTTCAGTTCTGAAGGGTATTTTCACTGGGCAAAATACTTTAAGTTGGCAATTTCTCTTTTCTTCAGCTCTTTAAATACGTTATTCCCTTAAATATCTTAGCTTCCATCATTCCTGATGAGTAGCCAGCCATTATACTTACTTTATTCTCCCAAAAGCAATGTATATTTTTTTGTTCTGGCTGCCTTTAATATTTTTTATTTTTGCTCTTAAAAATTTTGATCATCATATAGCTAGTTTTGCTTTTACTCACACTTATTCTGCTGGGAGTTTGCCAAGCTTCTTGACCTGTCTGTCCCGCTGTTGCAGCTAGAAGAATTCTTTGTTTGTGGTAGAGACTCAATAAATGTTTTTTGAATAAAATAAACAGATACCGTGAGAAGCAACTTATAGTCATAATTAAGAGTGTGAACTCTGGAATCAGAGAGACCTGGATTTGAATTCTGTTTCTAGCAGTGTTATTTGGGACAAGTTGTTTAGCCTCTATGAGCCTTGATTTCTACATCTGCGAAAGGGGATAATAGCAACACCCACCTAATGCAGTTGCTAAGGATCTTCACTGTGCACCGAGGACAGGGCCTTTTCACCCGGGGGCATCCCAAGCCTTCCTCCTCACCCACTGGAGAGAATTTTCCTTTTGCCCCTCAGGGTTCGCATCCCTCCACACCTTCTGAGGAAATGTCCTTTATATTCACATTTGTAACTTTTATGGAAAGCCAAGATAGTGAGCCACATAAAAGGAAACTAAAGCGCTGAGAGAAGCTAACTAGATTTATAGGATAAATGAGATGAAAGAGGAAAGAGACAGAAAACTGAGTGGAATAGAGATTTCCAGGGGTTCATGAGTAGCAGGCTCTGAAGCCGTAGAGGAGAGAAAGGGGATTCTAGGGTGTTGTGATGTTGCTGTGGGTTATGAAAGATAGTCATGTGTCACTTAACGGTGGAGATACATTCTAAGAAGTGTATTGTTAGGCAATGCAGTCAGTGTGGGAACATCATGGAGTGTATTTATACAAACTTAGATGGTACAGCCTTCTACATACCTGGCCTATGTGATATAACCTATTGCTCATAGATTACAAACCTGTACAGCATGTGACTGTGTGGAATACTATAGGCAATGGTAACATAATGGTGAGTATTTGTGGTTCTAAACATAGAAAAGATACAGTAAAATATAGTATAATCTTATGGAACCACTGTCATATATGCAATCTGCCATTGACTAAAATATTGTTATATGGTACATGACTGTAGATACTTGCAGAGTTCTTGAAGAGATTCAAATAAAGATGGAGATTTCAATTCAATTACTTATTGCTGAGTATGCAGTTCTTTGAATGCAACTCTACATGGAAACTGGGCTGTTTGGAGCTCCAGAATTTATTTGGGTTATAAAAGAGAAGATGCAAAGATCTCAGCAAGTTCCTGACCCATAGTATGTGCTGTGATGATTATTATTATTATTACCACTGCTCATCAGAGTACTCCACATGGAGGTAGAGCCTGTGTCAGGCCCCATGTCCGCTGCACACATTTATTGAGCACCTACTGCATACCAGTTTTCACTCAAGGACCTAGGGACACAGCAGTAAGCAAAGGGGCTAAAGGGTTTTCTTTAGGAGTTTGTCCTCTGTCCGGGGATCCAATGTGTGATAAAACTCAATGCCACCTTCAGATAGCTTTCCCAGGATGCTGATATTTAAAAAACAAATCAACCCAAGACGGCTTTGCTCAGCTTTGAGGGTGTGAGTCAAGTTTTGGAATTTCAGAGGAAGAAGTGGTTTTCTGGGTGGACACTCTGTGAAAGCCTCTAAAGCAGTTACAGCTGGTATGAGGCCTTGGTGCAGAAAAGGCAAGCCTGGCAGAGTGGGGAGTGACCCCTTCCTGAGGAGGGCACCCACCTCACCAGCATGCACATTTTTATTGCACGCCATGTAGGTTTAGCTTGTGGTTTGCAAACATAGCTGACTTAGTCAAAGAAGTTTAGGTAGTAAGTAACAGGAAATCACTTACACCATTGAAGTGAGACAAGGTGAGTTTAAAAAATAAGGTAACAAAAACTATAGGGTTGGAAGTTGAGCTGTTCCTTACAAGTGTCCGTGACCAGTAAATATGTAAACCAGCCTAGGACAAGACAGTACCTCCATCTTTCTTTGTTCTGAGGGCTCACTGACCTTATCTCAATTTCTCTCTGTAAGTTGACCTTAAATCTTCATCCTTTCATCTGTATATCTATTTATCTATCTATTCATCCATCCGTCCATCATTCCATCCATCTATCCAGCCATCCATCTATCCATCTATCATCTATTTGATCTATCTATCATCTACCTGTGTATCTATCTATTCATCCATCCATCATTCCATCCATCTATCCATCCATCCATCTATCCATCCATCCATCTATCCATCTATCATCTATATTTCTTATCTATTATCTATCTATCTATCTATCTATCTATCTATCTATCTATCATCTACTGATCTGCTCATCTATCTATCTATCATCTATCTGTCTGTCTATCCGTCTGCTGTCTATCCATCTGTCTATGCACCCATCTATTCATTCTCTCCAGACTTATTTCCACTTACTTGAAAAGCACAGAGTCAAATTTGGCTACCCTTCAGCTCACAGCTTTCTATCTCCTCTGTTTATACAACACAGGGATGGACTAAACTCTCTCAGTCCTAATTGCAAATGCTCACAGAAGAGATACTAGAGTCCCAGTTTGAACCAGTGTCTGTCCTTGGTCCAGCCATCTGTACCAAAGGCAGCCAGCTCTTATCATATAAAGAGATGCTGAGGCTCACCAGTGTGGGTGAGGGGTGGACACACACCTGAGAACAGTCCTTTGACAGAACGCAGCTTTTCAGAAAACTTTTAAGTAATAACTATATTGAGATATAATTCTCATTTTACGAAATTTTCTCTGTTAGTGTGTATCATTCAGAGTTGTGCCACTATCACCACTATCTAGTTTTGGAACATTCTCATCACCTCCAAAAGACCTGTTCACATCAGCAGTCACTTCCCATTCCTCTCCCTTCCCCAAGTTCTAGTCAACCACTGATCTCCTTTCTGTCTGTCTGGATTTGCCTATTCTGAACATTTCAAGTAAATGGGATTGTATCATATGTGTTCTCTTGTGTCTGACTTCTTTCATTTAGCATAATGATCTCAAGGTTCATTCATATCGTGGTATGTATCAGTACATCATTCCTTTTTGTTGCTGAATAATATTCTCTTGCATGGATATACTACATTTTGTCTATCCATCCATCAGGTGGTAGATACTATGTGATGAGTAGTAGAAGCACCTCAGCATTCGCAATCCAATTCTCCATCTGTCCTTTGTGACATTGCTTTCATTCATTTCATTTATCCATAAACTATAATAACCCAATGCGTTTTTACTATTATTATTTTGAACAATTTTCTATTAGATCAGTTATAAGAAAAATAAAAGACTTTATTTTTCCCTCATTTATGCATTATCAAATGTTCTTCCTTTATTTTTGCAGATTTGAGATTTCCTTTTGTTTGAATAACTTTAAAATCTATTTCTTGTAAGGCAGATCTACTGGTGGCAAATTCCCTCAGTTTTTGTTTGTTTGAGAAAGTCCTATTTTTCCCTTCACCTTTGAAGAATAATTTCATTGAATACAGAATTCTAGATTGGTTCCTCCCCACCCCTGCCCGCTTTCTTCTAACATTTAAGTACTTCATTCAAGTCCCTTCATGCTTGAATGATTTCTGAAGATTCTCGTTCCTCAGTAGGTAAGATTTGTTGTCTCCCTGAGACCTCACTTCTGGCTTTTTTCAAAATGGTCTGTCTTTCTTCCTTTTCCTCTCCTCTCCTCTCCTGTCCTCCCCTCTCTTCTCCTTTCCTCTCTTCTCTTCTCTTTTCCTTTCCTTTTTCTTTCTTTTCTTTTCCTTTCCTTTAAATACTTCACAAAAAAAGCTTAGGTATGAATTTTTTGGCAAAAATATGCTTAGGTGTGGGTTTTTTTTTTTTTTTTTGGCATTTATCCTGCTTTATTCTCTGGGTTTCCTGTTGTCTGTTATTAATTCTGGAAAAATCTCAGCTCTTATAACTTCAAATATTTCTTTTGTTTCTCTCCTTCTTTTGCTTCTTCTCCTTCTGGAATTCCCATTACACATAGTTATACCTTTTTGTATTGTCCCATGGTTCTTAAATATTCTGTTGTGTGTTGCTGTTTTCATTCTTCTTGCTTTTCAGTTTAGAGAGTTTCTACTGACATATATTCAAAGCCACTGAGTTTTTCCTCAACCATGTCCAGTCTACTGATGGTCACCAAAGACTGTCTTACTTCCTGTTACAGTGTTTTTCATCTCTAACATCGCTCCTTGACTCTTTCTTAGAGTTTCCATCTCTCCATTTACATGATCTACCTGTCCTTGCAGGTTGCCCACTTTTTCCATTACAGTCCTTAGCATAGTTATTATAAACTCCCAGTCTGATTATACAAAAATCTCTGCCATATTTGAGTGTGGTTCTGAGTTTTTTTGTTTGCTTGTTTCATTTATTTTACTTTTAGTATGCCTTGTAACTTTTTACTGGGAGTTGGACAATATGTATTGGGTAATAGGAGCTGAGGCTTTGGTGTGAAGATTTTGCAAATCTGGCTTGGAGTTGGGATATATTTAATGTTTGTTTTAAATGTAGGTGTCAGAGGCTTCACCTCCCTCTAGTGTCCCTTTTTCTCCCCTTTTGGCTTTGAGTTTCAAGGGAAACTCCTTTGAAATGAAGTCTGTGTCTTGCAGCTCTCTTGGTTGTGACCGGCTGTTGTGGTAGAGCCCTGTTGATGTAATGGTAAGGATGTAACGGTGAGGATGTAATAGTAAGGATATAATGGTAACCTGGGGTGGAAGTGTTCTATAATCTTATAATTACATCTCTGGGTTTTTTAAAAAGGAGAGGCCAGACTTCCTAGGCTGTGACCTCCAGAGAGTTTTTTAGCCTTTTTTTTTTTTTTTTCGCTCTCCCCAGAAGTGAGACAAGAAGGTCAGAGGGGGATCCAGCTGTCTAATTGTCTGTCTTCTAGGGCAGATAAGGCTGCGGTAAAAGATTTTCCCTTGAGTACAAATCTTTGTTGAGGAGAACAGAATGTTCTGGATGTATTTCAAAATGCTCACTTTTCCTTCCCCCTGCTGAAAGCATGAGGGGATTTTTCTGAGAACTTGGTGGGGCTCCTGGGGAGAAAACTCATGAACGTGTGGGGGTCCTTCTGAGACTGGCCCCCAAGGCGTTTTCCATCTCCAGCTAAGTCCACACAGCCTCCAGCTGTGCAGTGACTCATCAGTTACCATTTGCGTTCCTACCTGCCATTGGCCTCAGCAGCTTCTGATCCCTGTATGCTGTGATTCTAGCCACCTGTCTGTCTCCCAGGTTTTGGGGTAATGGTCTACACCGTGATCTCAATTCTCTAATGGATCCAAGAATTGTTGATTTTCAGTTTGTTCAGCTGTTTTCTTGTTGTGAGGATGAGAACGACCACTTCTAAGGTCTTTGTATTTTGGAGCAGTAACTGGAAGGCTCCCTGAATACATTTTTAAGTCAAGTTGTAATGTATTTTATTGCCAGTTACTTAAAGGTTCTTGAAAAACTCAGATCAAAGGCAGAAATGATCTCCTAGGTAAGCTAGCCGCATAATTGCCTCCATGACTCCAAGAGCCTTCTGCATGTGGAGGCATGTGGCCCTAAGTCAGCGTTAGAGCCGGGACAGCGCATGTTCTCAGCTCGAATTGGCAGATAACGCATAGCCATCTCAGGCAGCACCTGCGGGGAGGGCTCATCCCAGGTGGTAGTTTGTGCAGAGTCATGAGTAGGGCCAAAATGACCGTGAGGCAGGACCCTGAGAACGATGCCCCCGTAAAATTTGCATCTTTGTGCCTTCTCACCTCGCCCTGGTTCCAGCCCTGGTTGTAAGCACAGGCTTAGAATCTGGTCTGCCTCAGCTCATCTCCATCTGCCACCTGCTAGCCATGCAACTTTGGGTGAGAAAGGAACCTCTCTGGGCCTGTTTCTTCACTTATAGAGATAAGGATAGTGCTTACTAGCAGGATTGTTATGCAGATTAAATGAATTAACATGGGCAACACTTAGAGTGGAGTCTGGCCAATCCTAAGCCTCCAAAGTGTTAACCTGTTTCACTGTCCTCTCTTGCCCTGTGTAGCAGAAGCTGCTGGCCCACTCAGATCCCCTAAGTCCCTAAGTTGGCCTGCACCTTGGCCCGCCCACCTCTGCCCACCTCGGCCATCCTCCCTTCTCTATTTGGCTGCTCGATGGCTTCTTCCTGAGCCCCAGGAGCCTGCTGAGTTCAGGAGCCTGCTTAGCAGGGGCCGCCTGGAAGTGCCAGGGCTTAGTGCTCCTGGTGGGCCCCAGCCACGAGTAGCAGGAATCGGGGTGAAGACCCCACTTTCCAGGCCTCAGTGGCACAATTCTGGGGTGACTTTTGCACCATTCTGCAGAGGGAACATACCCATAACCACATCTTTCTTGACCTGCCCCCTTCCCCTCTCACCTTCCTCATCCCATCACTCCTTCTCCCCAGAATCTCATCCCTAATTCACTACATCCCCCCATGCTCTTTCTCAAGGGCTGCTTGGTGGGGGAACTCAAACAAGGCATCTTCTCAGTGGTGGTTTTCATCTATGGAAAAGCCCTCTCTGTTTTGTTTCTCAGAGCTTTCATCCCATGTGCGCGCGTGTGGTGTTCCATCCGGGCAGCCAGTGTGTCCTTCGTTCAAAAACACGTGCTGTGCACCTACTGTGTGGTGAGGCACCAGCTGGTAACCACTGGGTCAAGCTCTTATCCAGTGCTTGGGGCTGCCTGTGGTGGGACATGTCATGCCCCCTTTGTGGCCAACACTGATCAGAGGAGGTGGTTGGTCAGTGCAGAAGGGTGTGAGCTCTGGACTCTACCTCCAGGACTGGACCTTGGCTCCTCTTCATGACAGCCATGAGATCTCCAGCTAGTGGCTAACTGCTGAGCCTCAGTTTGCTCATCTGAGACCCGTGGGAAGAGGTGACACTCAGGAAAGGCTGAACCCTTCGTGCCTGAGCTCATTTGCTCTGTTGGAATCTGGTGAGGAGAAAAGAAAAGCAGAACTAAAAGGGTTGAAAGCAATGGGAGCCCATTCCTGGGGGCACCAAGGGAGTTCTGTGGAGCTGGCAGTGTCTTGCTTCTTGATTTAGGGGCTGGGTCATATACCCGACCTCACCTTGTGGAATCCACCCCGCTGTAGGCTGAAGTCCACTCACGTGTCAGCGGAGATTTCCAGTTCAATATGAAATGTAACAAGGTCCGTTCTTCCCTTCACTTCCTGGTTCATGGTGGTGGAACTGGATGAATTGTACATCATCTATATAAACAGAAAATTACCTCCACCCCTACCAAAAAACCCCAAACAAAACTGCTTTCCCTTTAGGAGAGAGAAAAGCCACAGAATCACAGGGAAGATTTGCCCACAGAACCCCCAAAAGACATTTCCTTATTCTCATCACAGCGAATCATGATGATGACGTCTTGTTGAAGATTCTTCAAAGCTGATGCTTTTGCTTCCAGTAAAATTAACTTTTTCTTAAGGATGTGACAGAGAGACATAGCCAGGAAATTTTATTACACACAAAAAATTAAAAGGGATTGAGGAATCTGACTTCTCTTTCATGGCAAGCCTCTGTGATTTTGACAATTCACTGATGAAAGAAAAAAATATGAAATGAAACATATCTTCTTAGCAGTGGAGAAGTCTGTCTGGTGAGGAAGTTTCAGGGGAAGAAAGTGGAAAATTTCCCCTTGCCTTCTCCTTCCTCTAGTTGCATAGCAGCCTCCGTGGGCCTCCTCCATGCCTCCTCTCTCACTGGGTCTGTCTCACCTGGGTCTATTCCCATCCCTCATTCTCTCCCTCCAAACCAATCATTTCTAATTCTCCAGCCACATTTGCTCACCTGAGGCCTTCCTGGCACTCCCCTCTCCCTCCCCTCTGTCTTTTAAAAGAATCTCCAATTCCCCCACCAAGGGATTCTCTCTGGTCGCAGCTGTCAGCTGTGAGCTTGGATACCTCACTCTGCACACCTGACATGGGCTCACTCCTGAACACTTTCCTGAGAACTGTCCCAGCCCTGGGGGTCAGCATCTCCACCCAGAGAATCTTCCTTCAGCACCCTGGACTGTCCCCTCCCGCCAACACATCCCTCCCACTCCAGGGGATCTGGGTTTTCCAGGGAACGTGTGCAAGTGTGTACAACACTGGCAAGTGGCAGGGATGGGATTTGAAATCAGTACCGTCTGACCTTGAAGTCCTGTCCCTCGGTGGGCTCCCCTCCCTCCATTCCTGCCTCACTCCTCCCACCCGCTGCACTCTAGCCCCCCAGGACCACCTCTCAAATGAGCCACCCAGGTCATTCCGCTGCTGCTCCTGGGGGCTAGGCTAAGATGCCGCTCCTGCCTCACCTTGGTCCCTGCTGGTCCCTCTGATCTCCATGATAAGCTGGCATCCACGTGTCCAGAGGCTGGCACAAGTGGTTGCCTGCTACGTGCTCTCCACACACTGGCTTAATCTCCTGCACCCTTCAGAGATGGCCTTTCATCTCCATTTTATAGATGAGGAACATGGTCTCAGAGAAGCTCCAGGTCTCCCAGGTGCCTGGTGGTGGCAGAGCAGGATCTGCCCGATTCCAAAGCCCATGCTGCTTCATTTTGACTCTGAGCCCTCAAACCTGAGAAATCAGCAGATGCCGTTCTTCAGGTGGACTTGCACTGGGAGCCCCGATACGTGGAACAGCGGCAGGAGCTGCCCCGGCCAAGCAGGGGAGGCCTGGAAGATTTTCCCCACCGGCAGCCCTACACCCCAGGGGCCATCCAGGGAGCCCAAGCTCCTACCCGAAGGACTCAGTATCTTGGGAAAATGGCACAGTCAGGAATATCTGCTGAAGTTCCAGGCTTCCCAGAGCTTTCCCTGGGGGTACTTCAGCCACTTGGGCTCCAAAGCTGAAATTAAGTTCACTCCCACCAACCTGTGCTTGAGGGGGCAGCCCTGGGCATGGAGGGCTGAGGACTCACAGGCCTTGGGCTCAGGAGCCCATTTGCAGAGGAAGACACGAGGCTCAGGGCAGTGATGGGACTTTCAGGTCACTCAGACAAGTTCCCCAACACCAACCCCCAACTTCCAGGTCACCAGAGCAAGGGGCTGAAACAGAGGCCTCGGGGCCAGGGGCTCAGTCACCTCTGAGCTGGGAACACTGGCCAAAAACTGCTCTTCCCTGGAGGAATGGCAGGGAATAAAAGGACTGGAAAGCCTTGTCTGGTGCTGGCCTATTGGAAAACTCCGTTCTTCCATTTTAATACCCCACAAAGACTTGGGTACCAGTGGACATTGAACCTACCTTTCTCAGAGTCCCCAAATGTTCTGAAGCCTGCACCCCACCTTCCCTGCAACCAGCTGGCAAATAACCTCCCTCAGGTCCCAGCTCCAGGTTCCCCTCGCTGACAACAGGGGCTTCCTCTGCCCTGTGGAGCAGCCTCTTCCCAGCCCCAGGTCCCAGTCCCTGTTGCCCCAGACACAGCAGTTTACAGACACTGACACTGAGCTGATGTCCACCCATCAATAGTTTTTATCGAATTTATTTGCTTTCAGGTACAGATAAACAAGGTGCAGTGTCTAACAGTGATGGGCAGGGGTCTGGCGAGCCCCACAGAAGAGCTGACAGTGTCATCCTGTCTGTGGACAGGGTACAGGCGATGATCATTTTTCAAAGCTTTGATGCGGTGTCTGTGAGTTGCTGGGTGCTGTCCACTAGAAGCAGCCCTGTGGCCTGAGCTGTCCCTTTTTCCAGTGTCTCTGCTGGATCCCACCCGCCTCGTCAACTTCCTTTTCCCACTCCACCTCCCATGGGGGACTGGCCGTTTCACATGAGTGAGGTTCACCGAGACAGGCCTCCTGTACCTGGACACAGAGCCATGTTTCCTTCACTGTTTGTTTTGAGCTTAGGAATTTTACAAAATGACTGTGTAGGTTGCATCCATGTTTGCGGCCCGGATGAAACCTGAGCAACAGTGTTCCTTTTTCCCACAAATACTTCCAAATATTCCAAAGTAAGTTCCAGACCCCAGGAACATGTGGGTCCAGACACATGTGGTCACAGGCCTCAAGGGACTGATTTGACTTTGGGAGACCTCAGTTTACCTATGCTGTGAAACAGGGCTGCCAGGAAGCATGACAGATTTTTGTTGTCTTGACTCTCTGGGTGAGTCTGGCTGTTCCTTCTCAAGGGATTTGCAGGAAGAGGGAGGTGGGGCAGGGAAATTTCATGTCTGCCTGAGTTACTTCCGTTCAAGGATGGTTCCTGCAGAGACGCCAAGAGAGCTGGATCTGATTGCAGGGTTGCATACTGGCCCTACTGTATTCGTTTATTCTCGTGCTGCTAATAAAGACATACCCAGGACTGGGTAATTTATATAAAGAGGTTTACTTGACTCAGAGTTCCACATGGCTGGGGAGGCCTCATGATCATGACAGAAAGTGAAGGGGAAACAAGACATCTTACATGGCAGCAGGCAAGAGAGACCGTGTGCAGGGGAACTGCCCTTTATAAAACCATCAGATCTTACGAGACTTATTCACTATCACAAGAACAGCATGGAAAAAACTTGCTCCCATGATTCAACTACCTCCCACTTGGTCCCTCCCATGACACGTGGGAATTATGGGAGCTACAATTCAAGATGAGATTTGGGTGGAGACACAGCCAAACCTTATCACCTACTAAGGGCTAGCCATGTGACTGGTGTAAGGTCCTCTAATCCAGGTAACCAACTTTTCCCTCTTGGCTCAGGACGATTCCAGCGTTAGCACTGGAAGTCCCACATCACAGGAATCCCTGTAGTCCCAGGTAAGCCAAGATGGTGGGCCACTGGGCCTTGGCTTCATCATCAATAGAGTGGGGATAGTAATAGGTTATCATGGAGACTTAATGAGGTCATGCAAGCAAGATGCATATAGCTAGACGGAGCTCAAGGCAGGGTAATTCTCACAGCTAGCCAACAATGGAAAGAAAGGGAGTGATGCCCTGGCAGCTGGAGTGGCAGTGGGAAGACAGCTTCTGCTCTGTCTCGGGCCTCCCTGCATTCCTCCTCTGCAGGGCAGTGCTCGTTACTCCACAGGGCAATACTCTGCACCAGGCAGGCCACGCTCTGTGACTCACGGGCATGGCTGGGTCTGCGTGAGGTTCACTCCTCCCCACCTTCATTCCTCTCACTGTGGGCACAGGGGCTTCTGCGCCAGCCATAGCTCCAAGATGAAAACCTGGCTCCTCACAGCACTCTGGCTGCCCTTGTCCTGCCCTGGTGTCTGTGGTCCTGGCTGGGCTGGATTGAATGCAGAGAGCTGTCGTTTCTGAGACCTTCCCTTTCCATCTGAGCCCAACACAGTCGGAGGGATGGGAGCAGGCAGGTCTCCGTAAAAAGGAGTAAAATGAGCTTTCTTTAATTTCCCAGAAATAGTCCTAAATGGGTTTCTTATTTAACTCACATCAAGTCATCTCAAGACAAGTCAACTCAGATCATGTCCATTTAAGTCTGTGCAGATAGGATCAGATCAAGTCAACCCAGCGCAGCTGAAGTCCACTGCACTCCACTCCTTTCCGTCCCAATCAGCTATTTATTGAGGGGGTTGGGGGTGGTGCTATAGAAGGCACTGGTAGGGTTCCCAAGGCAAGTCATGTGGGTCCGTCTTAGAACTTCAGAATCTAGAGGACAGGTGTGGCACAAAGTGCTTAAGCCGTAGGGGGGCAGCTGAGTGAAAAAGAGGCCAGATATCCCTCTGCACTTGCAGAATTAAGCTGGAATCTTTGCCCTGAAATCTACTGGCCATGTAGCCTGAGAAAAGGTTCCTCACTTTAGGTGATTAGGCCCCTGGTTAGCAGGGCCTAACCAGGCTGGGCCTCACTTCTTCCCTTTCTCCAGAAAATGGGAATGAGGATGGCAGCCACCTTCGAATGTCAATGTGAGGCAGGAGACAAGATCATATGTGTAAGGGTTTTAGAGCCATGCCTGGCCTGGAGGCAACACACAGCACATGGGAGAAATATATTATATTATTGTTTTATTGCTATTGTCAGGATTATTCCTCCGGCTCCTAAGGGCAACCCCAGTGCAAGGTGAGATGACTTAAGAGATGAGGAGAAAACTTCTGTTTTCCTGAGTCTTGAACTGTCCCCCTCCCCGATCACAGCTCGACATTGGATCTCGTCGAGTGGACTCAAGTGCTGACCTCAAGTTCTTTGAGGGAGACAACAGATATCCAAAGCCCACTGAAGTCGTTCCCCTCCGACTTGTTCAGGAAAACTTCAGGGGAATAAATAGAGCCCTTGAGCCCAATATGATGAAGAGGTTTCAAATAGAGCACCTTGAAGATGGCGTGGGCTGCCTTGGCCTCCTCAGATCCCGTGGTGGCCCAGGTGTCCCTCTGTCGGGCCCTCGTTCCATCATGAGCCCTGAGAACCCCAGTTCACTGACCCTTCCTGGTGCTGACTCTTATTTAGTGCCTGAGCCTTTCTCTTCTCCCCGACCCCAAGAGCCTCCCTAGAAGCACTGCTTCCCGGGACACTTCACAGGCTGGAGGCAAGAGCTGTGTTCAGAGCACAGACAGATCGGGGTTTGAGGACTTGTGGGTCACTTGCCATCTGTGGTTGGAGTAACCTAACCCCTCGAGCCTCAGCATCATTGTCTCTAATGCTAAAGCACCAACATTGGGGGGTTCATGTATTCGTTTCCTGGGGGCTGCCATAACAAATGACCACAAACGCGGTGGCTTAGAGAAACAGAAAGGTATTCTCTGAAGTCCAAAATTAAGAAATCCAGAAATCTTACTGGATATGGTGGCTCCTTTGGGAGGCTGAGGAGGGTGGATCCCTTGAGCCCAGGAGTTCTGATACCAGCCTGGGCAAAGGGCAAAAACCTGTGTCTAGAAAAAATACAAAAAAATTGAGCTGGGCATGGTGGTGTGTACCTGTAATCCCAGCTACTATGGAAGCTGAGGTGGAAGGATCACTTGAACCCGAGAAGTTGAGGCTCCACTGCACTCCAACCTGGGTGACAGAGTGAGACCCTGTCAAAAAAAAAAAAAATCCAGAAATCCAAAATCATGGTGTTGGAGGGCTGTGCTACCTCTGGAGGCTCCGGGAAAGATCCTTTCTTCCATCTTCCAAGCAAGAAAGAGGCATCTTTGGCTTGAGGCAGAGATTCATCTTCTGGCCACAAGATCCAGAAGACGGATATCTACCTCCACCTTCACCTGATTTTCCCCTCTCTGTGTCTCTCCTCTGTGTGTCTCTTATAAAGACACTTGTCATTGGATTTAGGGCCCAGCCCAAATAAACCAGGATGATCTCATTCTGGATGGATCTAGAATGAATGAATTGGTGAATTACATTCACAAACACCCCTTTTCTAAATGAGGTCACTTGCACAGTTTCTGGGGAGCTGTGACCTGCAATACGAGGGCTGGACTCAGGAGTCCAGGTCCTGGCTTCAAGTTGTGGATTCATGGCTCTGCACTGTGATCTAAGGGAAGACCTTAGACTTCTCCCTGCCTTAATTTTTCAAGCTATAAAGAGGGGATTCTAACAGAATATATTTAAGGGGTTATTTGGATGATTAAATGAGTTAATACTTCTCCAGGGCTTAGCATAGTCCTGGCCATATGATACATGGCCGCTAAATGATAGTAGCCAACATTGTTATTTTAAAACTAAAGTTGATATTTTATGCTACCGTGCCTCAGTCCTTTACCTAATTCCTTTCCTCTTGCCTGCGATTGGCTCCTCTCTGGTTGGCCCTGCTCTGGGGCCTTTTCCACACCTTCCCAGGAACACCGCTTACCTGCAAGCTCCTGCGCCCATTTGTCCCTCAAGCCTGTCACCGGGGGAGCCTTCCATCAATTAAAAACATTGCCGCCCCCCATCCCCTTTGGGGCAGAACATTAAAGTGCAATTTCTGCAAAGCCACTTTATAAAATGAGAGCAGTTGAACGCTCTCGGGTGTAGGAGTAATTATAATTCCCAAGTTTCTCTGAACATTTTTCTAACTGGATCTTTTTGTGTCGTTGTCTCAGAATAGACACACTTGTGGGCTTTCCTAAGCTCAAAATAGTTGTGAGATAGGGGTTGAAGTCGACATCCGAGTTTGAATTACAACAACTTGGTTTTAACTTTGGATTGGGTGAATTTCACCAGCCAAATGTGGTTCTTTCTGCAAATATGGCTTCCTTTTATGGAATAACAAAATTCCTGCACCAGGGCTGTGCCTCTGAGAAGTGGTCCTTTAGCAGAAGGGTGGGTGGCCCCGGGCTAGAATTGGAGCATCTACAGTTGGCCGCATCTATCCACTGTCTACTCTGGATGAGGCCTCTGATGAAGACTGAGCTCCTGCATCTGGGCTTAGGAGTCTCCAGGTCTGTCTCTGTCTGGGCTCATCCTCCATCCTGTCTTCCACATATCTCAGTGGGTGAGAGCCTCGACCCTGGGGCCAGGTCAGTGGGGTTCTCCTGTTTACTCCACTTATGGCTATCATGATGGGGGACAAGTTACCATTTCTCTGTGCCTCAGTTTCCTCTTCTGTCGAGTGAGGATAGCCATGTACACATCTCCCGGGGTTTCTGTACAGATTAAATGAACTGATACACGTGAGGTCCTCAGAACTGTATCTGGCAGGTCCTCAGAACTGTATCTGGCACAGGGTAAGTCCTGGCTATTTTGATTGCTGGACACATGGTAGGTACACACTACATGTTTGGAAGTCACTGGCCCTCCACTTCACAACTCAAGGAGTCTTAAAAGACAAGCAGGGGTCTCTAACAGGGGATGTTCTCTGAGAGACCTGGGTAGCTGCCACCAATAATTCAGGGATGGCCAGTGGGGAGGAGATGGCCTTAGTGACATGCAATTGTAGGTCCATGAGGGAAAGGGAATTTTCCATCCTGGACTCTGCATTCCCTTTCTTCAATGTGACAAAAATGCACTTAAAAGGCATTAAAAAAATTGTCTTCCATCCCCTAACCCCTTCCAGGGTGCTGTTTCAATAGACAGAATCATTCTGCAATGCAAGAGCCCTGGCAGCAGCTTACCTAGAGGCGTGGCTTACCTTCAGGAAGCCTTTGTCTCTGGCAGTGTCCTGGGGTAAACCCTACCCATATAACAGAAAAATTATACACTTCCTTTTTTTAAAAAACAGTATTTTATCAATTTAACTGAAACTATCTGGTCAGTGGATCCCCTCCTGTACTGCGTGAGGTGTAGAAAGGGAGGGAGAGGGGCCTGTCTGCATTTTATTAACCCTTCCAACGTGTGACTAGGAGATCACATGCTCCCAGAGCATGGGTTAGGGTGGGCAGGCCCTGAGTCTGGATCTGCAGTGCCTGATCTGGGTGCAGGTCGCCTGGTGCATGCCAAGGGTCTCTGCACTTTTCTGAATGTCTGTTATACTGCAGTCAAAGGAAAAGACGGCAATACTTCATGCTCCAAGAGCTTTTCCACTGCTGAGCTTTCTTCTCTCATAGAAAGTGCAGGGGAAAGAGGTAAAGTAAAGAGGCCAGTCTCAGTTGCTCGGGCAAAGGCTCCAGCAATGAGGCAGCTGAAGCTGCAGGTTGCCTGGCACACCGCTGCCCTGCACCTCTTCTTGGCTGATGATTACTTTATCTGAAGAAGATAAGATGTTGTGCATTTGATTACAGCATCACTCCATGCACTCTGACAGAGCTTGCAGCACTGGGCAAATCGTCATCGGAACGGTTTCGTTATTTCTGTACCGTGTGCCTCTGAGTTAAGGATAAAGCAGAAATAAATATGGAATTGGGGGGGGGGAAGTGCTAGCAGTTCTTCCTCACTGCTATGAAAATCACTCTTTCAAAGTCAGCACGTCCTCCCCTTCATTACCCTTTCGCCACTATGCGTCCTGCTCACAAGAGTGTCCAGTGAAAGGACCAGGTTTTGTCTGGTTTATCTGAGCACTTTGGTGAAATTTAATCATACTTAAATTGCAAACAGTAGGAAGAAGAGCTGGCAAAGGTAGGAACCACTTTGAGACCCAGCCTATAGTTGTTCAAAGCTGACATGGCTATATTTAACCAAGAGGACATGATATTAAACTTTTTTTGTTAATGGAGGGAACTTTTGGAGGGCACCAGACAGGGCACAGGTGTTCCAGCCTCAGGATGTGGCAGCAACATCTGCCTCACAGGGCTTGTGGTCTATTAGGACTAGAAGGTCATCCTCCAAGGAGAAGACAGCATAAGATAGTTGTAGCTTACATATATTAAATGTGCACATTTTAAGTCTACAGTTCAACGACTTTTGACAAATGTGTACACCTGTGTAAGCACCATCTAATTCAAGATATAGAACATGCCCCAAACACCAGGAAGTTCTGAGCATCATTTTAACAAGAGAAGCCATTTGACAAATAAAAAACAAAAAATGAATGAAAAACTCTCTTATTTATTTGTGAATTTAACATAGTTTTTCAGCTTGAAGACTTCTGGCTTATCACGGCTTAAAACAAGACCGTTTTCTGCACAAAATAAAAGCTTATCAGCAGTGAGAATCATTCTTTTCTCAGGGAAAGAAAGGAACATTTTTATGGCATGGCTAAGTGGGAAGGCAGCTGGGGCACTGTCCTACTGACTCCGTGTTCTGGAGAATCTCATGGTGTCTCCTTCCTGGAGAAGGACCTCTGGCCCTGGTAGACCACAATCCCTGCAAGGTAGAGGTTGCTGCAGCATCCTGAAGTCAGAACACCTACACTCTGTTCCAGCACCTTCTCAGAGTCCCCAGCCCCTATTCTGAGGCCTCCTTCTGATTTTTGACGGGCCGACGACACCTGGATTGCTCTGACCTGCAAGGGGAGGTGGCTGACCCCAAAGCAGGTTGGGCTGATTGGCATGTGATGACACTGGACCCCAGTGAGTGCCCCTCATGCTCACCCCCAAACCCCAAATATGCTTCCAAATGCCACCCCTAGACTCATCACAGAGATGGGGTTGTGATGACCACAAGGTAGAGGAGAAAGAGGACGCCGGGGGCTGGGGCAACACTTGCTGGGGAGGATCTGGCTGGGCACTGTGGCAACACTGTGTCAGGATAGCCGAACTCAGAGAAGCAGGTGTGATGCCTCACGTCATTGTGTTCCCAGAGCTCAGGGACACATTCAGCCTGACGTTCAGGCTGGGCTCTCTGATGCCTTCGAGACTTCGCATCTGTGGTTCAGTCTGCCTGGAAAACTCCTATACATCCCTGAATGGCCCAACCTCAATGTCACCCCTGTGGAAACGTCTCCTGAGTCCTTCAGTCAATGCCCTGGACTTCCCTCCCTGTGCTTCTCCCAGGTTCCTTTGCTTTTTGTGCTTATTTTTTTTTAAATGAGGTTTGTTTCTTTAATTTTACTTTTTTGGACCTCAGAGGCAGAGATTTGAATAAATTGATCTTCTGGGCTCAAAAACTCCTAATCTTCCCTGGTCCCTGGAAACCCCCTGCCTTGCTTCGTTTACTCTCCTTCTTACTCCCTCTCTGCATCCATCCCTACCCTCATTCCCACGCCTGTCTCCCCACCCTGCACAGCCCACACCCTGGATTTGATGCGTGTCCTCAAATCCTAACTCTCTTCCCAAGGAGAAAAATACCCAGGAACACAGAATCACATAGAACTCATGACTTCTGCCTTCCTTCCCTCCCTGCCCCCACCCTTGTAAAGCTTTATTTTTATGACCAGAGTTTCTGCTGTCATCTTTGGGACCCCAGGGGGTGGGAGGCTTTGAGACCAGAGGATGGAGCTGCGGCTCCAGATGTTTCTCTTCTCCCACATCTGGGTCTTCCTTTTTGGATGTAACGATTGTAAGGTTTTATTATTATAAAGTCCCAACAAGACCTGCCAACATCCACTACCAGGACTGTGTCAACTCCATCTCACAGAGTCGGCTAAGAAGGCTCCCGCTTAATTACCCACACCACGAGCCAAGGAGGGGGACCCCAGGGCGTTTTCATAATCAAGACACAGATTTCAAATCAAAGTGATGATCCCAGCCAGGATCAGCCACGGTTTCTCACAAACACTTGGTCAAAATGAGTTTCCAAGAAGAAGTTCTGTCTTAAATTATTCTTATGGATCGTTCAAGTTATAAGTGAATATTTAGACTGCAGTTCACAAAAACCTCTCTTTGGGGGAAAAGAAAACTGGCTTTCATTTGGCAGTTTTTGACTTTGTCAGCATTTCTAATGGCAAGAATGACAAAGTCGGCTTGGGAAATGCCGGCACCGACAGCTGTGTTTTATTATTGAATATTTCTGGTGGTGGGGTTGGCCACCACTCTGTTTATGTTGCTTGTAAGATTTCACGCAAGACTCTGCAAGGTCGTGGGCTTAAACCACAGTGTTTGATCTGCTGGGTAATTCATTCCATCCCCTTCATTCCTAGGCCCTTTCTTTTTATTTTTTTTTCCAAGTGCAAATTGAGTACTGCCAGAAAATGGAGTCCAACGGCAGCCCTGGTTCCCGGTGCGGTTCCCAGTTGCTTCCTTGGTCTGCTGGGGTGCAAGGTGGCCTTCCCTGCTTGGGTGACCCTGTAGTGTCCACTTCCCCCCTGAGCCGCTTATCTCCAAGGTCCTGGTCTGTCCTGACACAGGCCTTTCAACGAGCACCTCCCCTCCCTCAAGCCGTTGGGTCCTGCTGCTTTCTTTTTCCGGGAGCTCCCTACCCAGACAGACAGGGAACTGCACTTTGTTTGCCAAAATCTTACTTCAAACCAGTCTGCCTGTGTTGGGACACTAAACCTAGCTTTGGAGGCTTGAATAGGGGGCGGGTCTTTCTTAGTATTCTGATCTTTTCCCCTTTTTTCTTCATGAACATGAAAAAGAAAACTTGCAAGAACAGACATCCAGGGAACTGGACCACACCCTGGCCATTTGTTTATTCATTTGCTTTGTCCACAAACTTTCGCCAACAGCTTCTAGGTGAGGGTAGAAATGGGATTCAGGTATCAGCTGCCACCTCCCTGTGCCCTAAGAGAAGATTGTTTCAAACCCCATTTGCATGCACGGTGGAAATCCACACCTCTCTGCTTGATGTCTGCAGATTCGAGGAGGGGAGTCATTCTGTCACAGTCACCTCTGGTCTGTCCTCAGGGTGCACTGGGGGTCCAGGTCTGGAGTCACTGGCCATCTGTGGTCTCTGTTCTTTACGGTGCAGATTAACACGAAAGATTCAGTCCTTTATGACTGTCAGTGGAGCCTTCCCTAGAGTCCCCTCTCACCTTTCATCTCCCTTAACCCAAGAAATGACCTCCTGCCTCCTGTCAGTCTGTGTTCCACACTGAACCCCCGGGGTAGGAGGATGGGGATCTGCTCTCTCAAGGTTTCTAAGCTTTTTCCTGCAGATGTTTTCTCATCTGTGAAATGGGACGATAAACGTGCTGGGTTTGGTGAGATAACCCCATGCGAAGGCACTGTCCTGTGGCTTTCATTTGATGCATGGGAGAAGCGGGGCTGCAGTTGATTAAGTGACCTCCTTGAGGCCCAGGGCTGGTGGGTGAAGGAATGGAGACAGACGGGACGCAGCTCAAATGCAGCTCAAATGCAGCCCCGCCTCCTCTTCCCGCATGGCAGGACGCAGCGCAGACCACCCACAGCAAACCCCATACCTTCTCTGAGCCAGGCGCTGTCCTGTCCTAAGCACTCTGGACACTCGAACTCAGTCCTTACAAAGCGAGGTGCTGTCATCCACACCTTCATCTCACAGGTGGTGACACTGGGGCCCCAACAGTTTCATAACATACCCAAGGTCACACAGTCAGCAAATGGCATGGCCAGAATTAGGTTTTGAGCCTTACCCCGCTGCACCAGGCTGCCCCTTAGAGCTGAGTCCTGGTGGGCCAGGCCAGGCAGACCCTGCTTCCACCTGTGCTCCTCCTCCCTCCCCTATCCCTCCCCACGGAGGACCACATGGTCAGTTTCCATAAGAAATTACCTTGATCATAAAAGACATTCAACCAAGATCAACAATGTGAATTGCCTGGGGGCCCCTTGGATTCCAGATGCTTTTTGCTAATTCCGGATGGTGGTTTTGTTGGTGGTAAACTAGCATCTCTGGGCTCTTGGCTTCAGTTCGAGAGAGCTTGTTCCTTCCCCAGCCCCTGTCCAGAGTCTCTTCTCCCAGAATCCAGGTGGCCGAGGCACAGACAGCCAGACATTTTGTAGCAGTCAGCATGGGACTGTGGATGGGACACAGCAGGTGTGGGGACTGCCAGGCTCGCCATTGGACAGGAGCAGCAGGGGCCTGACCCTGAACCTGACCACAGAGGCAACAGCCTCAAGAAGTCTGTAACCCCTGAAATTTGCACACTTAAGGACACTACTCTGTTAGACCCCTTTTCTGGATGGGGCTGGCTTTGTTGTTGTTGTTGTTGTTAAATGGGTTAGTGCTGGGCTTCTCTTAGATTTTAACGCTCCCGCAAAACCTGGGGGGGGTGGTGTTAAAATGCAGATTTTGATTCAGCAGGTCTGGGTTGAGGCCTAGAATCCTACACGTCTGACCAGTTTCCAGGGACCGCACTGGGAGGAGCAAGTGGGGAGGGATGGCTGACGGCCATGTGTGGTTTATGGGTGCAGACTCAGCCTTGGGAGGGTGGCGCTTCGGGGTTTGGGAACTGAGCCGGGACTGGATCCCCCAGAGGGCAGTCGGGGGTAGATTCAGCTTTGGAGACAGAGACGTGTGGTGACTCTACCCACGTCTGACTCATCCTCCAGGCTCGGGTACTGGAAGGAAGGGCGGAAGGGCAGGGGAAAGGGCTGAGGACCTGAGATCTGGCTGCCACCGACAGCTCCCTCCTGGGGGCTCACGGGGCTCTGGGAACACTGCCCTCCTCTCATTTCACTGTACGGCCAAGACTCACCTTCCACTTTTCCTTAACTCAGCTCTGCCCTGAGGTTAGCTGACGTGGAGCCTCCCGGGGCAACCCGAGCACTCAGGAGGCCTCAGGTTCCACGGCTGTGTCTTAACAGTGCCGTCCCTTTATAACTGGCACGCTCCACGTGCAGCCATCGGCCCAGGAGAGACACAGGCTCATGCTAAAAGACATTCTTATTTGGAAGTAATCGTAAACTTTACAAAAAAGTTGACAAAATAAGAATTGTACAAAGACATCATAAGCCCTTTCCCAGATTTACCAGTTGTTACCCCCCTTGTATCGCGTTGCCTTATCTCTCGTATTTTTTCCTCTCCTTTTATTTCGCTTTCTCAGCCTTCACCTCCCCACCAATCACCCTCCCATGTATGTATAAATTTTTCTTAGCCTTTTAAGGGACTCTTGACCCCTCAATACTACAGTGAGAATCTCCTAAGAAAAGAGACATTTTCCTACATAACACAGCACCATTAACCACTTCAGGAAGAAAATTTAACATTGGTGCAGTTCTTAGATCTAACCCGTCATCCATATTCCCATTGGTCAATGGCCCAGTAAATGTCCTTTATAGCATTTTTTCCTCCAGTATTGGATCTGGTCTAAGACCAAATTTTGTATTTACTTGTCAGGTCTTTTTAACTTCCTTTAACCTGGAACCTTTCCACAGTTTATCTTCCTTTGTCTATATGCCATTAACCTTTTTGGAAATTAGACTAACCCCATCTATCCCTACTTTTAAACAACAGAATGCTCCTCCTTCTGAGTTGATCTAGTGTTTTCTACATAGTTAGAGTGAGGTTAGGCATCCTGGGTGGCCCACCCATATGTGGTGTTGTGTTATTTTCAGGATATCTTATCTGCCCTGCACTGGCAATGTTAATCTTGATCACTTGGCCAAGATACTGTCTGATTTCTTTGCTGTGTAATTACTGTTTGATATGGTTTGAATCTGTGTCCCCACCCAAGTCTCATGTTCAACTGTAGTCCCCAGTGTTGGAGGTAAGGCCTGGGGGGAGGTGGTCGCGTCATAGGGATGGGTTGCTCATGAATGACTCAGCATTATCCCCTTGGTGCTGTCCTTGTGATGAGTGAATTCTCGAGAGATCTGGTTGTTTAAAAGTGTGTGGCCCCTCCCACCTTGCTCTGTCTCTTACTTCTGCTCCCATCATATAAGACACCTGCTGCCCCTTTGCCTTCCACTATGATTAGAAACTTCCTGAGACTTCCCCAGAAGCAGAAGCCATTATGCTTCCTATACAGACTGCAGAACTGTGAGCCAGTTCAACCTCTTTTCTTTATAAATTACCCAGGTTTTTCTTGACAGCAATGCGAGAATGGACTAATACACGATTCTTCTCTGGGCGCTAACAGCCAATCTCCGGGGAGACCTCTAAGACCACACAGTGTCACCTCCTCCACAAATTCCCAAATCCTTCCTCCATGACTCTGGCCTGGACCAATCTTCATGACCCTGGTGATGTTTCCCAACTCCAGCCCACTCACATCCTACTGCAAGCAAAGGCTCTTTCCTCGCCCTCTAGTCATTCATTCATTCATTTGTTATTGATATGGACTAACGGAGACCTATTTTTTCCAATAGTTTATAACTTATTACTGTTCTTAATTATTTTGATGCCCAAGTTGTGCCAGATTTGGCCAGTGAGAGCCTGTTCAAGCAGGCTCCTGTATTCTTATGACATGTCTTCATCATTTTTTCTTAACACATCCTCACTTTGGGAAATAACAAGCTATGTGAGGCTCATCTAGTGCCTTCCTCACCCTAGCCCTGGAACAAGCCATTTCTCTGAGGATCCTGGTTTCTTTTCATGGCAGGTGGTATTAGAATCCGGGCCTGCTGTGATTTTTGCAACTGGGCTGACTTTGCTTCTAGGCTTTGTCACTGGACTGAGTTAAGAAATATTTAGTGACGTATATGTGCCTGGACACAAATGAAGTTGCATATATACGTACGTGCAGACACATACATGTCTAAGTGAACATGGGCATGCATAGACTAACATCTTGGATACATATATCTCAGAAGCTGTGCATTCACCTAATTTCTCTGTGCAAACACAGAGTTGCCCTCTCTCATCCCCTAGCTGTGCAGTGTGCAGTCTCCAGCTGTTAGCTCACCTGAGGCCCACCTCAGCTTTCAATCTGAAGTTGTCCTCCTCTTGGAAGCTCTGAGCCAATGTCTGAGCAAGGCAGCAGTACAAGGGCTGCCCATCCCTACCCAGCGCAGGACCACTCTGTGGGCACTCCTTGCCCCAGAACTCTCCACCAGGATGAGAGACGTTGTTAGTCTGCACGTGGTCTGGCAGCCCCCATGGTTCCACCCTGCATCCTCCACTTTCCCTCACAAAAGTGCTCTCCAAGAAGCCATGGATGCTTCTAACCTCGCCCAGTACCTACGACCCTGGTCCCAGCCTGCGCTCCAGGGGTCTTTCTTGCTTTCCTTGCTCTGTATTCGATGTCCCTTCTTTCACAGTGAGAATCCTGGCACCTGAAAACATCACCCTTATTCTAATGCCCAGTTCTATGATACAGCCCAAATCATTGCAAAAGTGCTTTGCTCACAGCACCATGAAAACATCTATGAAACAGAGTTCAGTATCTGTTTCCAATTCTTTCCCAAACCCTCTGTCCCAGACCTACACAAGACCATATTTGTAAGTTTGTAGGATTAGTTCTTGTTTTATTTGTTCTTTCTTTAATTTCTTTATTTTTGCAAAAACATATATTGTGATTTATTTCCAATCACAATGATCATATACAGCATCATGATGCATATGAATACAATATACAGCTCAAATGTGTCACAGCCAGGAAACACATTTGTATTTACTGCTTACCATGCACCTGATACTCTACAAGGAGCTTGCCTCATCTTTAATCCTTCCATAAACTCTGCAAGGTGAAGACACTGAGCCTTACAGAGAGCACATGTCTTCTCTGAGCTCACAAGTTAAGAAGTGGCAGACAGGTAATTTATTTTATTTTTTATTATTATTTTACCAGTTTGGGGAAACAGGTGTTTGGTTGCATGAATACATTCTTTAGTGGTGATTTCTGAGACTTTGGTGGACCCATCACCTGAGCAGTGTATGCTGTACCCAGTGTGTAGACTTTTATCCCTCACCCGCCTCCGACCCTTCCCCCCAAGTCCCCAGAGTCCATTACATCATTCTTATGTCTTTGCATCCTCATAGCTTAGCTACTACTTATAAGTGAGAGTATAGGATGTTTGGTTTTCCATTCCTGAGTTACTTCAATTAGAATAATGGTCTCCAACTCCATCCGAGTTGCAGTGAATGCCATTATTCCATTCCTTTCTATGGCTGAGTAGTATTCCATAGTGTGTGTATATGTGTGTGTGTGTGTGTATATATATATAAAATGTGTGCATGCTATATATATACACTATACTGTATATATATGCAATATACTATATATATACACACACACACAATACACACACACACACACACACACACACACACTACATTTTCCCTATCCACTAGTTGGTTGATGCACATTTAGGCTGGTGTATATTTTTATAGTTGTGAATTGTGCTGCTATAAACCTGTGTGTGCAAGTGTCTTTTTCATATAATGACTTCTTTTCCCCCAGGTAAATACCCAGTAGTGGGATTGCTAGATCAAATGGTAGTTCTACTTATAGGTCTTTAAGGAATTTCCATACTGTTTTCCATAGTGGTTATACTAGTTTACATTCTCACCAGCAGTGTAAAAGTGTTCCCTTTTCACCACATCCACAACATCTGTTATTTTTTGTTTTTAAATTATGGCCATTCTTGCAAGAATAAGGTAGTATCTCATTGTGGTTTTAATTTGCGTTTCCCTGATAATGAGTGCTGTTGAGCAGTTTTTCATATGTTCGCTGGCCATTTGTATATCTTCTTTTGAGAATTGTTCATTCATGTCCTTAGCCCACTTTTGATGGGGTCATTTGTTTTTTTTTCTTGCTTATTTGTTTGAGTTCCTTGTAGATTCGGGATATTAATAGTCAGATGTGTAGTTTGTGAATATTTTCTCACACTCTGTAGGTTGTTTGTTTTCCTCAGCTGATTATTTCTTTTGCTTTGGAGAAGATTTTTAGTTTAATTAGGTCCCACATATTTATCTTTGTTTTTGTTGCATTTGCCTTTGGATTCTTGATCATGAACTCCTTGCCTAAGCCAAGGTCTGGAAGAGTTTTTTTTTTGATGTTATCTTCTAGAATTTTTATGGTTTCAGGTCTTAGATTTAAGTCTTTGATTCATCTTCAGTTGACTTTTGTATAAGGTGAGAGATGAGGATCCAGTTTCATCCTTCTACACGTGCCTTGCCAATTATCCCAGCACCATTTGTTGAATAGGGTGTCCTTTACCCACTTTATGTTTTTATTTGCTTTGTAGAAGATCAGTTGGCGGTAAATATTCTGCTGTATTTCTAGGTTCTCTATTCTGTTCCATTAGTCTATGTGCCTATTTTTATACTAGTACCATGCTGTTTTAGTAACTATAGCCTTGTAGTGTAGTTTGAAGTCAGGTAATGTAATGCCTCCAGATTTGTTCTTTTGCTTAGTCTTGCTTTTGCAATGTGGGGACTTTTTTGGTTCCATATGAATTTTGGGATTTTTTTTTCTAGTTCTATGAAGAATGATGATGGTATTTTGATGGCAATTACATTGAATTTGTAGATTGCCTGTGGCAGTATGGTCATTGTCACAATATTGATTTTATCCATCCATGAGCATGGGATGTGTTTCCATTTGTTTGTGTTGTCTATGATTTCTTTCAGCAGTGTTTTGTAGTTTTCCTTGTAGAGATCATTCACCTCCTGGGTTAGGTTATTCCTAAGTTTTTGTTGTTGTTGTTTTGTTTTTTTTTTGCAGCTGTTATAAAAAAGATTGTGTTCTTGATTTGATTCTCAACTTGGTCATTGTTAGTGTATAGCAGTGCTACTGATATGTGCACATTGATTTTGTACCCTGAAACTTTACTGAATTCATTTATCAGATCTAGGAGCTTTTTGGATGAGTGTTTAGGGTTTTCTAGGTATACAGTCATATAATCAGCAAACAGCAACAGTTTGATCTCCTCTTTACTGATTTGGATGCCCTTTATTTCTTTATCTTGTCTGGTTGCTCTGGCTAAAACTTTTTCTGTTTTTTAGAGTGTGATTATGGTGTTCACTTGAAAAACATTGAGTTCATTTGTTAGTTTCCTGTTGCTCTTGGTTCCTTTCCTCTCTCTGACCTTATTGATTAAGTTTTATGTTTCTGAATATTTAAAACATTAACATGCTCCCAAATATCAAGACGAGATCAAAGGGTGCTGTGGAGAGGTCCTCTCCCTTCTGTGTCCTTCCACCCTCTCCTCTTATCCCATACCTCAAAATTATCATGTCTACTCTTTCCTACTTTATCTCCTCTGTGTTTTTCTTTCTATGCATGGTTTCTTAATTCCCCTTCTTTCTTACACAAAAGGTAGCATATTCTACATTACGTGTTATCTTGCGCTTTGCTTTTTACAGTTAGCAACGTCTCTGGAAAATCACTCTATATTCATTTGTAGAGGTCTCCCTCATTCTTTCTTATAGCTGCATAGTACTTACTACTACATACCACAATGTGGATGTACCTCAGATTCTTCCATGTCTCTCCTGCATGTGGGTGTTCGGGTCATTTCCTGGATTCTGCTATTACAAACAATGGTGCAATGAATAAGCCTGTGCTTATACATTTGCATATAATTGGAGGTGGATCTTTAGGGTAAATTCCTAGAAGTGAGATTGTAGGTTTCAAGTGTGAATGCACACTGCACATTGTTTTGTAAGAAGTTGCCCAATTTTCCACCACAGAGATGCCACCATGCTTCATGCCCACTAGCAGTTCAAGACAGTGAGGGTTTTCCATGGCCTCGCTGGTGGGAACTGTTATCCAGCATACGAATATTGTCCCTGTGATGGCTGAAAAGTGGTGCCACGGTGTAGTTTAAACGCACATTTCCCTTATTTGGCATGTTTCACGTTTAAGGGCCATTTTATAGCCCTTATTGTGAATTGTCTGTTTACGTCTTTGGTCATTTTTCTTAGTTTTAAGATGTCCTGTGTATTTCAAAGAATATGGGCCTTTTTTTCTTTCTTTTTTTTTGAGGTGGAGTCTTGCTCTGTTGCCCAGGCTGGAGTGCAGTGGCATGATCTCGGCTCACTGCAACCTCTGCCTCCCGGGTTCAAGGTTATTCTCCTGCTTCAGCTTCCCTGGTAGCTGGAATTACAGGCACGTGTCACCATACCTGGCTGATTTTTGCATTTTTTAGTAGAGACAGGGTTTCACCATGTTGGCCAGGCTGGTCTCGAACTCCTGACCTCAGGTGATCCACCCACCTCAGCCTCCCAAAGTGCTGGGATTACAGGCGTGAGCCACCGTCCCTGGCTTTTTTTCTTTTTTCTTTTTTTTTGAGATGGAGTCTCACCTTGTTGCCTAGGCTGGGGTGCAGTGGCACCATCTTGGCTCACTGCAACCTACACTTCCCAGGTTCTAGCAATTCTTCTGCCTCAGCCTCCCGAGTAGCTGGGACTATAGGTGCAGGCCACCACACCTGACTAATTTTCATATTTTTAGTAGAGATGGGGTTTCACCATATTGGCCAGGCTAGTCTCGATCTCCTGGCCTCATGATCTGCTGCCCTCTGCCTCCCAAAGTGCTGGGATTACAGGTGTGAGCCACTGCGTCCAGCCAGAATATTGGCCTTTTGTCTGATAAATGTTGCAAATATTTTCTTCCCGTTTTCTATTTGTCCTTTGATTTGCTGATGATGTTTTTGCCATGCAAAAATATCTTGTTTGAGTTTTTTTGTATCAAATTATCAATCTTGGTTTTCAGTCACAGTTAGAAAATCTTCTTTACCCAGAGTAGAGGAATTCACCCATTACCTCTAACACTCCATAGATTAACGATGACGTGTGGATCTATCATCTATGTGCAGTTTATTCTTGTGCTTGGGATGAGGAATGGATTAATTTTATCTTTTTTCCAAATGGCTTTCTTGATGTCCCAACACATTTATTACCCAGATCGCTTTAGCATTGGGCTCAGTTTTAATTCCCTCATGAGTGGCCTTGCGGGTAGAGGAGGGGGCACTGGTATACAGGGCAGGTGAACCCTAAAGTTGGGGCTTAGCCTGGGAAGGTTTTTGACTCTGCTCAGAAAATAATTCAAGGGTGAACTGGTGGTGTTAGACAGCAGCTTTTACTGAAATGGCAGTGTGCAGCAGCAGAGTTTCTGCTCCCTGCCGAGCAGGGCTCCCCCTTAGGCAGTGTGCCCAGTGTAGCAGCTCAGGGGCAGTCCTGCAGTCACATTTATACACACTTTTAATTACATGCAAATTAAGGAGCGAGTTATGCAGAACTTTCTAGAAAGAGGGTGGTAGCTTCTGGGTTGCTGCCACGGAAAGGGGCGGTAACTTCCAAGTGTTGCTATGGTGATGATAAATGGCCACATGGGTGGGCGTGTCTTATGGAGAGGGCCTTTCACCTCGTCCCTGTTTCAGTCAGTCTTTAATCTGGTCCAGAGTCTAGTCTCCACCTCCCACCTCATGAGAGCAGGGCTGTAATGCTGGTTCCAAGTGAAGAATGGTCTGGCCTTCACCGGCCTAAGGGCCTCATCCTTCTACCTCCCAGGTCTGCTGTTGGCTCCTCTGAGACCTGAGGATGCTAGAGGTGCGCCCCTAGGGTGGTGTGCTGAAACTGGCTTCTGGAAAGATGCCCCATCATCGGCATTCCCTGAGGCCCGGGGTCCCACTGACCTAGAAGTGGGTGCTCTGATTGCTTTACTGCAAAGAGACAGTGAAGGATATTGGGGGGCAATGGAGGAATGTCGTGAGTCAGTCTTGGGTCACCTGCAGCCCCAGGCCTTCTACAGGACCCCACAAAGTTCTGCTCTCACCCTGATTCACACCTGTCATCTCCCACCTAGGGGACCAAAGTAGTTTCCATCTGGTCCCCTGTCCCACTCTGGCCTTCCCATGACAGCCAGAGGGATCCTTTTAAATCAAGCCACATGACATTTCCTGCTGGCTCACAACCCCCAGTGTCTCCTTCTACGGTGGCCTGGAAGGGACAGAAGCCTCTTCGTTAATCACTGAGGCCCCTAACTCAAGGCAAGACAATGAGTTGGGCAGAAGCCAAGTTGCAGAGGCATCTGGAGCTCCTTTTGTTGTGTACAAATGTTCGGCTCCTGTCCAGCATTGTCGGTGGCCTCCTGGGACCCTGCTTGGCTCGCTTCCTGTTGCCAGTTGGGTCAAGTGCAAAGTCCTTAGCTCAGTCCCACCTCTGCCCTGCTCAAATTGCTTCACTATTCCGTGCTCATTTCTTCCCAGGCCCTGCCCCTCTTGGTTCAACCCTACAATCCTGCCAGACTTCAAGGATCTTGCTGGCTATTCAGCCCATGCCCACCCTACTGGGCCCTGATCCCCATGGAGGTTGGAACCCACCAGTGAAACCAAAACCGCTCCAGATATTCACAACAAAGGGAGTTTAGCATAGGGAACCAGGGCATGGAAATGGAGGAGTTCGAAACTGACAGGGATGGCAAGAGGCCCCAGTGAGTGGCAGCTCAGGGAGGCCCTGCTGTGGCTGGTGGGAGGCGGGAAGGGAGGAGGAGGGCATGGGAGGGGGAGGTCAAGTGTTCCCATGGATGGCATCTCAGCAGAAGATGCATCTCCTCTGTGACCTGGTGCAGTGGCCCCCGTCACTGGGTGAGACTTGTCTTGCCTTACCAAGGCAAGACAATGCCTTGCCTTGTCTTAACCCCATGCCTTGTCATAACAGCAATGCTTCCTCAACCCTCATGTCTTAGTTTGAATGCCCTGTGCTCAGCGCAACTTTCTTTGGGTCCTGTATTAGGTTCTGCAGAGAAACAGAACAGAAGACATCTATGTATATGCATATAAATTTATTTATTATACCAGATTGGCTCACACAATTATAGAGGCTGAGTCATCCCAGGATCTGCAACTGGCAAGCTGGAGACCCAGGAACACTCGTGGTGTTCCAGTCCGAGGGCAGAGGAAGAATCCCTGTCCCAGCTCAAACCGGCAGGCACGTCAAATTCCCTCAAGTCAGATTTTTTGCCCCATTCAGTTCCTCAACTGATTGAAAGAGGCTGAGCCACACAAGGGAGGCAACAGCTTGACTCAGTCCGCAGATTCGAATGTTAATCTCATCCAGAAACACCCTCACGACACACCTGGAAGAATGTTTTGTTTTATTTTGTTTTTGAGACAAGGTCTTACTGTCGCCCAGGCTGTAATGCAGTGGCATAAACTTCAAGACTCAAGAAATCTGCCCACTTCAGCCTCCCAAAGCACTAGGATTGCAGGCATGAGCCGCTGCACCTGGCCTGGAATAGTGTTTGACCAAATATCTGGATACCTGGTGGCCGAGTCAAGTAGATACATAAAATTAACCATTGCAGCCCTCAGCAGGCATGGGGCTCCCCGGGGTACATTCTCCCTTGTGGCATTGATCAGCTCCATAATTAAATAATCACACTGGCAGCCAGGGAGGTGGCATGGCATCTCTCCTGGGCTTTGTTTGAGCTCTGTGAGGACGGGACCCTAGCTGGGTTCATTCACCACGGCTTTCCATGGGCCGGGCGGAGCGTCCAGGGTGTCACAGGTGCCTTTAAATGTGAGGTGCAGCAGGTAATGCAGGCCGCATGGTCACTCACCTTTGCACAGTCAGGGGAGAGAAGCAAGCTTCCAGCAATTCTCAGAAGTGAGGAGGGGAGGGGCTGAGGATGGGCAGTGCTAGGGAGGGGATTCTCTCCCTCCAGTTACGGAAGAGACTCCAAATCTCATAGCAACTCAGAAGGTGCAAGAACAAGGCCAGGACCCTCCACCCCTGCACACCCTCCATCCACTGGTGTTTTTGGGACATCTTGACCCACAACACGTCCCAGCACCCACCAGGACTCTTTTTGCCTTCTGAATGATAAAACCCAATAAACCATAAAGAAAATAATTATGGATGAAAAGTAAGAAGCCTGTTTCCCAATGGAGTTCTGCCCATGCCTGGATCCTGCCCGGAGCCACTCTTTATGACTGAGTCATAAACACATGGAAATGGGGATTTTAATGCAAAAGAGTCCACTCCAGCACCTTTGGGGAGAAGCTGGGGGGCTGCATTTCAGTCACCGGTCCCTGCCTGACACCCCCAGCCCTGCATACTTGCTCCCCTGGCTTCTCTTCCCATGGAATGTGTAATAAATAAAAAGCAAATCACACCCTGGTTCCTTGTCTTGCCTCTGTGTCTGTCTCCCCAGCACATGCTCCTACAAAAGCTGATGGGCAATGGCTGTGGCCCCTGGAGTCCCCAAGGTAGGACACTGGTTACCTCTGAGACCCTGAGGGCAGTGGGCCTGTGCCCAGCACAGCTACCTCCTCTCTGGAGTTCCCCCATCCACTTCCATGCCATCCCTCTGCCCTGGGAAGTAGGGTCCCCAAAGGTTCCAACAACTGTCCCCACTTGCCCTCTGTCCTCTGCTGGATTACAGAGGGGCTGAGAGGTGAGTGCGGCTCCCACTGAGAGGCTCTTAGCTCATTATCCAGGAGCAGAGGCGGCTTCTCTCCCTGCTGGTTCCCAGCTGCCATCTGTCATGGGCAGGCAATCCAGAGCATGCTGGCCGAAGCTGCTGCAGCCCATGGTGTTCAGCCGAGAAACCATGGGTCTTTAAATCTGATATTCCAAATACAAGCTCTATGAATGGCTGTTACTTGTGTCTACACATCCACGTGTCTGCTCCAGTGTATACATGCATGTGTATGCATGACCAGAGGTGGGTGTGCCCTGTCTGTGTGTGTGCACACCTGCACATAAGTACGGGTATTCACATGCATGACTGAGGGTGTGCCGTGGGTGGGAGAGGCTGGGACAAGAAATGTTCCATGAGCCTCAGTGGGGTGGGGCTCTTACTAGATTTTATTTCCTTTCCATTCTGAGGCTGAGGGGGATTTTCAAATCCAGGTTGCATCTTGGGCTTGGAGAAATATGGAGATGAGATAATTAACAAAACAATCGCCCAACCACAAGAAGCCGGGCCACTCTTGGCACCTTTTAGGATGGAGAGATAATGGATTGGAACTCTTTGCAGACCCTGATTCATGCGGTCGGGGCCTAGGGGAGACGTGGGGGAAAAGGGTCAGCTGAGAGAAAGCTCGTAGAGAGAGGTGGGGGTTCCACTTGCAGCCGGTCCCCAACCAGAAAAGGACGGAGCTTCAGAAAATCCCTGGAGGGGACCTCTGCACAGAGTGTGGGAGCTTGTGGGGCAGCCTTCTTCACAGCTCTCAAGAGCTGTCCTGCTGACAGGGAGAAAGCCTGGGTCTGTGTGGTCCATGGTTGAATATGACTGGAACCCACATGGGGACAGAATCATCCTAATGGAAACTCAGTCACCTGGAATTGGGTCTGAAAGAAGGTATGGGAGAAAGAAGAGGCAAACAAGGAAGGAAGGAAGAAGAAGTGAGGGAGGGAAGGAGGAAGGAAGGAAGGAGGAGGGAGGGAAGAAGGAAGGAGGGAGGGAAGAAAGGAAGCAAGGAAGGAAGGAAGGAAGGAAGAAAGGAGAAAGGAGGGAGGAAGGGAGGAAGGAAAGAAGGAAGGAAGAAGAAGGGAAGGAGGGAGGAAGGAAGAAAGGAAGGGGGGAAGGAGGAAGGAAGAAAGGAGGAGGGAGGGAAGGAGGAAAGAAGGAATGAAGAAGGAGGGAGGGAAGGAAGAAGGAAGGAAGAAAGGAGGAGGGAGGGAAGGAAGAAGGAAGGAAGGAGGAGGGAGGGAAGGAAGAAGGAAGGACGAAAGGAGGAGGGAGGGAAGGAAGAAGGAAGGAAGGAGGAGGGAGGGAAGGAAGAAGGAAGGAAGGAGGAGGGAAAGAGGAAGGAAGGAAGGAAGAGGGAGGGAAGGAAGGAGGAAGGAAGGAAGAAGGAGGGAGGGAAGGAGGAAGAAAGAAGGAGTGAAGGAAGGAGGAAGGAAGGAGGGAGGGAAGGAGGAGGGAAGAAAGAAGGAGGGAGGGAAGGAGGAAGGAAGAAAGGAAGAACAAGGGAGGGAAGGAGGAAGGAAGGAAGAAATAGGGAAGGAAGGAGGAAGGAAGGAAGAAGGAGGGGGAAGGAGGAAGGAAGGAAGAAGGAGGGGGAAGGAGGAGGGAGGGAAGGAGGAAGGAAGGAAGGAAGGAAGGAAGAAGGAGAGAGAGAAGGAGGAAGGACATATAGGGGAAAGGAAATGAGGGAGGAAAGAAGTGGTGCAGGGAGAGGAAACTGTAGGTAGATGATAGATTGGTCTTCCCTGTGAGGTAGTAAAAAGCCTGTCACTGGAAAGATTCAAGCAAAGAGTTTTTAGGGAAGGCTTACAAGTGTCAGACAGGAGGTTGGGCTAAGACCATTAGGAAGCCCGATTCCAGCCTGTCTCAATATTCTTCTTAAAGGCATGATTTTATCACCAATGGATATAATTGATTCAGTCCATGCCGGGCCCGTGCTCAGCACTCTTGTGCATTATTTTATTTAATCCTCTCAGCAACCTTATAATGGAGGTATTATTAGTATTGCCTTCATTTCATAGTGAGGCCCAGCGTGGTTAAATCACCTGCGTGGGTCACCTGTGGCCAGGCTCACTGGGTCCCCAAGTCCAGGTGCACTGTGATCCCGACACCCAGAGGCACAGCTACCACTGTTCACAACCAGGGGCAAGCCCACCTCTTGCCTGTAATCTTCCTGGATAGGGGACATCACCTTGTGCAGATCCTGGGGAGCCTGGCAGTGAAGCACCTGGTATCCTGGGTGTTTGAGGACAAAGGCAGTTGAACAGAGCAGCCCTGAACTGTTTCTAGGATATCCACAAGCTAAAACAGCCTGATGGTTAGAGCCACCTATTCCCCTGGGCAGGCAGGAAAGGCCCACAAGACACATGAAAAGTGAGGGATCCTTGAATCCACAAGCCCATGGATCTTCACTAACATCGTGGGCCGCTGGACAGAGAGGATGTGACTTCCCGAGGGCTGGGCTTCCGGCCCCAGCTGCCAGCTGTGAACTTGGAAACCTCACTGTGGACACCCGATGTGGGCTCACACCTGAATACGTTCCTGACACCTGCCCCAGCCCTGGAGGTCAGCATCTCCACCCAGAGAATCTTCCTTCAGGACCCTAAATCTCCCTTCAGGACCCTAAATCTTTTTTGGGGCCCTAAATCTTTCTTCAGAACCCGAAATCTTCCCTCACGGCGCTAAATCTTCCTTCAGGACCTTAAATCTTTTTAGAGGCCCTAAATCTTCCTTTGGGGCCCTAAATCTTCCTCCGGGGCCCTAAATCTTTCTTCATGTCCCTAAATCTTCCTTCAGGGTCCCAGGCGTTCCCCTCCTGCCAATGCATCCTTCCCACTTCAGAAGATCTGGGTTCTCCAGGGACACCCTGGGATAAAAAGGTGAACTCTCACGCAAGTCTGGCCAGTCCTGGTGCTGGCTTCCCTTCATTCAGCCCCTGTGGAGCGCTAGAGGAGGCCCTGTTACTGAGTCACAGTGAAGCCCTGGCTGGCACTGTTTGGTGCAAGGGCCTGTGGCGCCGTGAGGGTGGATGGTGACATCCTGCTGGCTTTGCCCCATATGCTGGCCTCCAGTTCACACTGGCATGGGCAGTACAGGCGGGACACTGCCCAGCTCCCTTAGCACCTTCAGAATTTCCAAGAAGAAAGCTCTGGATTTGTTCAGCTGTAGCCCCTGCAAAGCTTTCCTTTTGTTTGTGCCAACCAGCTGAATCCGTGAGGTTGGCTCTCCTCTATCTGCTCGCATTCAAGGTCAGCAAAGGCCATGTTTCGTGGTTAAAGGACCCCAGCGAGATCTAGGGGTCACTAGCCCTCTCTGCTCCAGCAAAGCTGGAGGCCAAAGAGGATTGTTCTCTCCTTTGAATCACATTTTCTTGGTTGGAAGATGAAAGAACAGTTGATTTCTGAGTCAGGATTCTGCCAGGGCAGACACAGGGCAGGTTGCAGAGTTCATGGAATGAGCAGCGGTGCCAAGGCTAACCCCTTACCCAGCTCTCCTCTGACTTGCCTCCATTGTCCGCGGGCTAGAGACCCATGGGCCAGAGATGGGCCTCATGGCAAGCAGCAGCACAGCCAGGCAGGAACTGACACCTTCACCGACAGTCAGGAAGCAGTGGCAAGTGCCCCAGCTGTTCCTCTGTGGGCCACCTGGAGATGGCCCAACACAGGTCTCCGAATGCCCCCGGCGGAGGGAGCCCCACAGGCCCACAGCCGACCATCCCAGGAAGCACCCTTTCTTCAGCTCTCTCCTTTCTCTATGCATCTTTCTCCACTTCCTGGGTGACCTTCCTAAAACCATCTGCACTCAAGCCTTGGCTGGAGCTCTGCTTTCAGGGAAACTCAGACTAAGACCTCTGCCTCCTCACAGTGGGTTTCTCAGCTGCAGAACTATTGACATTGAGGCTGGTAACCCTGTTGGCGGCTGCCCCGTACATTACAGGACCCTGGCCTCCCCCACCCAGATGCCAGTAGCAGCCTCCACTATTTGGGACAACCGACATGTCTCCAGACATTGGCAAATGCCTCCTGGGGGCAAAATCGCCACGGTAGAGAAACACTACCATAGAAGAACCAGAAACTCAAAGGTCAGGCGGTCACATGAAGAAGCCAGGAGGCCCAGGGAGTGTTGGGGACTGTGGGGAACGGGGAGGATACCTCAAGTTTCTCACTCCCCAGTTTCTCACACCACTCTGCCTGCTGCCGCCTTGCCAGGATATAGCCCTGGGGCTGTCTGATCCCACCCCAACCGAATTCTATTTTCAGAAGAAGCCGGAGACTGCGGGTTAATGTGATTTTTTTTTTTCTGATTTTGAAAACTGGGCTGGCAAACACACACACACACACACACACACACACACATCTGAGGACCAGCTTTGGCCCTCAGCCCAGGGGGCCCTGCCCCACTACAAATGCCCAACTCTGGACTCTGGCCCCAGGCTTCTGGCGTCAGGTCTTCCTTTCTCAGGGAACCAGGCCCGTCGGAGCATGGGACAGGCAAATCTCTTTCTTCTTCTTGGGGCATTTCCAGGGATCTCCCAAGAGCTCCGGGGCCTGGTGACCCTAGAGCACGGAGAGCTGGAGAAATGTTGGAAAACCATGTCCTGGGAAGCTCAGGCTGCATCCGGGAATGTGGCTGTGAGCTGGGCCTCCCCACTGGCCTCAGGAGGGCTGTCAGTGTCCTGTAGACTTTGGGGGAATCTTCACACCAAGTCCTTAGCTCCTTACACAGAAGCTGTCACATGGCTTACTGGGTCAACCCAGTCCCCGGTGAGCTAAAATCCAACAAAAGCCTAAGGGCAAAATTGCATTAAAAATGTGAGCAAAGCCCTTTCTCCAGGCTCCATCTCCCTTACCCCTCCCACCCGCTACCACTCTGCCCCGACAGGCCGCAGCCCCAGGGACTGCAGTTAGAAAACCTGAATTCACATGCCGACTTGCACCAGCTCGCTTTGACTTTGGCAAGCCTCTGAAACCTCTGTTGTTTCTTTATTGAGGAGGTCAAGGGCAGCACTGCCTGAGCACCTACTGTGTACCTAGTACTGTGCTTAGTGTTTGACAGTGTTCATTTTACCTGCCAGAGCATGGGCTCCCCAAAGGCCAGGAGTGAGTCTGGTTTCTGGAACAGCACTGTCTCCCCAGCACCTAGACCTGGGCACATAGCAGACAACCAAGGAATGCCCATCAACGAGAGGAGGCCTCACCTCACGGCGGCCATGTGGGGCAGGAATGGCGGTAATCCCCTCTAACCAATGGAAAAGCTAAGCCTCAGAGACAGTGAGTGTCTTTCCTGAGGTCACACAGCTAGTAGGTAGGTGAGCTAGGACTGGCAGCCCCGGATTGCATGCCTTTCAGATATGTCGTCTTAGCCACTCTTCCCTGCCACTACTGCTTCCCAGGTTTGCTGGAGGATCACATGCTGAGCTGCTCACATGCTGAACTGTTCACCTGCTGAGCAAGCAAGCGTCAAACGCCCATGGAATACAAGGTATTCCTAGGGACCTAGACCTAGAAAGACGTGCTTTTTCTGTTAGTCTGTGGCCCTTCCAGGGTGGAGATGGAGCACGACACCTGGTGAAGAGCACTGACTTGCAGCCTTCCAGAATTTGCCTGTGTATGAGTTTCTTCTTGCCATTGTAACAACAGACCACGACTTAGCTTAAAGCAACACACATTTCCTCTTTTACGGTTCTGGAAGCTGGAAGTCTGAAATGGAGTCTCGTCAGGCTAAAATTCTGTTGGCAGGGCTGTGTTCCTTCTGAGGCTCTAAGGGAGAAATCCGTTTCCTTGTCTTTTCCAGCTTCTAGAGTTTGCTTGCACTACTTGGCTCATGGCCCCTCCTCTATCTCCAAACCCAGCAAGCTCATCACTCCAACCTCTGCTGCCATTCCAACATCTCTCTCTGACATTGACCACCTGGCCCACCACTTCCGTTATTAAGACCCCTGTGATTATGCTGGACTCACCTAGATAATCCAGGAGAATCTCCCCCTCCAGCTCCTTACCCTAATTACACCTGCAAGCCCCCCTTTGCCTTGTAAGGTTACATAGTTACAGTTTTGGGGATCAGAATGTGGACATCTTTGGGGACGGTCTTAGTGCACTTTGCTATAAAGGAATACCTGAAGGCAGGTAATTTACAAAAAAAAAAAAAAGAGGTTTATTAAGCTCATGGTTCTGCAGGCTGTACAAGAAGCATGGCACCAGCAACTGCTTCTGGGGAGGCCACAAGCTGCTTCTACTTATGGCAGAACTGGAAGGAGAGCTGGTGTGTGCAGAGATCACACAATGATGAATGCAACAGGAATTATTGCAATTCACCTAGTCAATGGAAAAGCAAGAGAGACAGAGAGAGACAGTGAGCAGTAGCAATGGGTGGAGGTGGTCCTACACTCTTTTCAGCAACTAGTGCTCATGGGAACAAACAGAGCAGAACTCACTCCCTGAAGAAGGGCGTTGCCCCATGACCCAAAGACCTCCCACCAGGCCCCACCTCCAGCACCAGGGATCAGATTTCAACACGAGACCTGGGGACAAACTAGCCATGTCCAAACCACAGTTAGACCATGACTCCTCCTGGCACATCGGGTTTGTGAGGTTATATTATCAGAATTGCAATATGGCTTAATTGACTCAGGCTGCCACAAAAGAATGCTATAGGCTGGGTGGCTTAAACCACAGAAATGCATTTTTTCCTGGTTCTGGAGGCTGGAGGCCTGAGATCAGGGTGCCAGCATGGTCGGGTCCTGGTTTGCATGTGGCTGCCCCTCACTGTGTGCTCATGTGGCCTTTCCCAGATCTGTGCTTAAAGTGAGAGCAAGGTCTCCACCACCTAGGCCACCAGTCCTATCGGATTAGGACCCTACCCTTATGAGCTCACTGAACCTTACCTCCAAAAACTTCAGTCTTCACACACTGTCAGATTTGGGTTAGGGTTTTAATACAGAAATTCTGGGGGACACCGTTCTGTCCCGAGCACAGAACACAGGAGACTGCTGGCTCCCACACCCTCCCCTTCTCTTTCCCTGAGAACCACGTTTCCCAGGCCATCCTTCCTCCCACTGGTTTCTCTCTGTGCTCTGCCAAGGGGAGGTCCCAGAGGGAGGTTGAGGGGAGGGAGGGGGGAGACACCCAGGTGTGTCCCCCTCTTTCAGTGGGTAGTGGGTGAGTCTCCTCTGTGGCCCCAGCTCCCCATAGGCAGCCTCAGCTTGGGGGCTCAGACAACACAGCTTCCTCCCTTTGTCCTGCTCACCCAGGGCAGTAGGGACTTCCTGCTGTTGCGCACCTGTGTTGCCCTCACAGTCCTGGGGCTTGGCTTTCCAGCTCCTCTGCCACCTTTATAAGGAGCTCTTGGCATGCATGTCCATCACTGGGCTCCATTTTTCTGTCTGGGTCTTGACTAAGACTTCCTCCCTTCACCCACAGGGCCTCGAGCCCTTCACAGGGTCCCTCAAGTGTTGGGGCAGGGGCTTCAGGTCTTGGTCCTCCTCCTGCCTGGCATCCTCTGCCCCTCCTTGGCAACGTCAGTAGCTGCAGAACATCTGCGTCTACTCCTCTGCCCATCCTGGGTCTGCGCTGAGGGCCCTGGGGTCCAGCAAGCTGCTGAGCCCGCAGCCAAACCTGGGTCCCTCTCTACTCTCTTTTATGCTATTTTGTGTTTTCTAAATGGTTTGACACATAGTATCACTGTTGTTACCTGAGAAATATCAATAAAATCTTTAATTCAAAAAAATAAAAAAAAACAGGGCTTTCCTCTGGCACAGTGCCATCCAATATAACTTCTTCTTCTTTTTTTTTTGAGACAGGGTCATGCTCTGTCTCAAAAAAAAAAAAAAAAAACCTTGACTCTTTTTTTGATGGAGCTGGAGTGCGATCTTGACTCATTGCAGCCTCAACCTCCTGGGCTCCAGCGATCCTCCTACCTCGGCCTCCCGAGTAGCTGGGACTACATGCCCGGCTAATTTTCTTTTCTTTTTTTTTTTGTAGAGATGGGGTCTCACTTTGTTGCCCTGGGTGGTCTCAAACTCCTAGCTTCAAGTGATCCTCCTTCCTCAGCCTCCAAAAGTGCTGGAATTATAGGTGTGACCTACTATGTCCAGCCCTGATAGAACTTTCTATGCTCATGACACTGTTCTTTCTGTCTATATTGTCAAGGACTGTAGCCACTAGGTGCAGGCGGCTGTGGAGTGCTTGAAGCATATATGATGGAGAAACTGAATTTTAAATTTTATTTCATTTCAATGCATTTAAATTTAAATAGCCACAAGTACTGGCTACTACAGCTTTAGACTCTGGTAAGATTCCTGGAGCCCTTGTAGCAGGACTAACAAAGACTGTCTCTATGTCCTAGAATTCCTCTTCGGCAATTTCACTCCCATATAAAAGTGTCTTGTACACATCCCCCTACCCCCAAATCATCATTCAGCAGGTTATCATTGTGTACAGCCTTGTGTGAGGGGCACAAGGTAAGTGGGAGGGAAGAAGAAATGGAGAGCACAGAATAAATGTCTGGAGGTCTCAGGGTGGCAGACCAAGGGTCCCTGGGCTGGCATACTGGGCTGTGATGCATGTGGTGACTTTAGGGCAGACCGGCTTTGTGGAGAGCAGGGAACTCACACCCACTCCATCACTCCCTCTTGTCTTCCTCCCCTAGCTCATAATACAGCAGATTTAATTCAAGGTCTTTTACAAATCCTTGAATGACACAGTCAGGAAAATATACAGAGGTCAACATGAAGTTTTAATTTTCCACACAAATAAATCTGCCTGCACAGCCTGCACTGGGGCAGGTTTAGAGCTAGCCCCTCAGGCAGGTGCAGAGATGCTGGCAGATGCTTTGCTGGAAGAGGAAGCCTTGCTTTCCTCTGCTGACATCTCCAAATCCAGGCCCAGTCAGGGCAAGTTCATAGGGACCTCAGCATAGGCATCCGCTTCTGGAGAGCACAGTGATGGGAAAACTTCCTAAATGCTCAGGCCTCTCCTCCCTCCCGTATTTAGGAAAAACTAACCATCTGACAATTCCTTATAGAGGTGGGTCCCTGAGTCCTACATTCTGACCAAGGCTCTGGGGAGATTGGCTGGAGTCTCATTGAGAGGCTGGAAGCCAGCAGGGTGCTTGAGGGTCCTCACATTTCATTCTCCAAACCTCCTGCTCCTCCAACAGAGACATTTCGCCCTCCTAAAAGAACATTGATGTGTAGAGAAGTAAATAAACTTGCCCAAGTTGTCACCACAAATGAGCAGAGGGGCTGGGGTTCTAGAGGATTTTGGAAGATTCTAGAAGATTCTGGAAGAGGATTCTGGAATATGGGTTGGTTCTACTCACTATACTCAGCACACATCCTCCCAGGAGACAAATACCAGCACCACAGGAGTGGCTAAAAGAGAGGATTAAGGGCACAGAAAGGAGAGAAGGTAGGGTAGAGTGGGAGAAGAGCTCTGATTGATTGATTGCATGGTTTACCTAACCACAGATTAACCACAAGCAAGCATTTCAGCCCCAGCAGTAATGCTAGTCAGTTTCTGAATTGTACGCCTGTACTATGAAGGGCTTTTTTCCCACTGGTTCTTTTAAATTTGCAGCTTCCCAATGATGACGTTGTTACCATCCCTGACTACAGGTAAAGAAACAGGCTGAGAGGTCAAATGATTTGCCCAAGGTCATGTGGCTGGGGAGGGGAAGACTGGGGTCTTGAACCCAGGAGTCCAAAGCTGATGCCCTTCACTAGCACACAACCACCTTTCCTAGGTGGTCAGAACAGAAAGAAATCAAGCCGGGCCAGAACAGCCCTTCTTGCTCCACAGAACCGCAGCCTTGCCAGGTCCCAAGGCATTTGGCCTGTCCTGACAGTGATGGGATCTCCCAAAATACAGCCCCCGCAGAGACCATCAGAACTCAGTCCAAATGGGGCCTGGAGGGATTCTCCTGATGTTAAAACACCTCATCCACCCCACGGCCTCTGTCATCACTCTGGGACCTTGTTGCTGACCCTGGATGACTGACCACCACCTAGGATGAACCTCCCCTCTGGATGGATGGCCTCTGGATTGGTGATGGAATGGATTCCAGGGCCTCTGAGGAAGGTAGGAAGCCTTGGGACTTGGCAATCTCCGCAGGAGATGGGGTGTGTGCTAGGTGAGGCCCCCATTACCAGGAACAAGGCCTGGTCCATCCTGATACTCGACGCCCACCTACAGTCCAACCCTTCCCCTTGCTAAGTTGGTGTGTGGGCCCCTCAATAAGAGAAAGAACAGGTATTAAGGGTTCAAGAAAAAATGAAACCCAAAACAAGTTTTGAAGTTCTGTAGACCTTGGCTAACTTTCAGTGCAGCCACTTAGTTGCTAGCTAACCTTGAGCATGTCCCTTAACTTCTCTAACCTTGTCCCTTCATTCGTAAAACTGAGAAATTTGGTACCTTTTTCGTGCATTCGTTTTGAGAACTAGATGGCTACGTGTGTGCCTGCTGGCACAGTGCTGGGTGCAGGGCGAGTGCGTTAAGCACAGTGGCTTCCATGGCTGTACAGATGCATCCCCCTGGGACAGAGGTGATGGCATCCGGAGGGGTCCCACCTCCAACGTCTTAATCCCGGGCCTCTCTGTGGCACAGTGCCGAGCCAACATACTGAAAGGCCACAGAGAGGTGCAGTAGGTGGCGAGTTGAGCCCCTCCTCCCCAATCCCGGTGATTTTTCCTGAAAAGACACCGCATGCTTTGTTTTGCTGTCCAGCTTATGTAAACTTGCCTCTTGTTTTATAGTTGCTTCCCCAGCTTTAAACTAAAGCCTGTGATTGACAGACTATAGTTGCTCCCCCAGCAGCCCATCCCTCCAGCTCCCCTCCTGCTTCCAGGCAAACAACCCCAGTCATAGGGGCCTGTTATATTCCCAGTCCCAGGGAATGAGTCCTGATTGGTCTAAGACAGAAAGACAATTCTTTTCTACTTTATCAAATATAGCTGACCCCTGAACAACACCAGTTTGAACTGGGGAGGGGGGTCCACTTACATGTGAAGGTTCTCTCTCCTCTGCCACCTCTGGGACAGCAAGGCCAACGCCTCCTCATCCTCCTCCTCAGCTTACTCTCTGTGAGTAGGATGAAGACCTTTAGGATAATCCATTTCCACTTCATCAATAGTAAATATATTTTCTCTTCCTTATGAGTCTTTTAACAACATTTTCTTTTCTCTGGCTTCTTTTATTGTAAGAATACGGTGTTGAATGCATGTAACGTACAAAAACATGTTAATCAACTGTATATGTTACTGGTATGGCTTCTGGCCAACAGTAAGCTATTAATAGTTAGGTTTTGGGAAAGTCAAAAGTTATATGCAATTTTTTGACTGCACAGGGAGTCAGCACCCCTCACCCCTCATTGTTCAGGGTCAACCGTACTTGGTTTCCAAGCCTCCCTTGTAAGTCGGTATGACCATAGGACCCAGTTTTAGATGTGAGAAGAGAGGAAGGGTTGCATCTGGGAAGGATTTCTTTCTGGATGAAAGATAGTCTTTTGAGGAACGGCTCCTTGGTCCCTGCCCTGTCCCTCCTGCTGGAGATGCTGCATGCAAGGGCCTGATGTCTAGAATTCAAGCATCTGTGTGGTGACCATGAGGCAAGAATCATGACAATACAATTTCACAGGGTGGAAGAATGAGGAAGTCTGGATTCTTGACACTGTTGCCGTCTGAACATGCCCTGTGACCATGTATTTCTGGGCATCTGGTTACATGAGCAATAAGTATTCTTATGGCTAAAACCAATGTTTGTCAGTTTTCTGTTGCTTGCAATCAAAAGCGTTCCTCACACAGGCACCCAAAGAGTGCATTCATGAGAATTAGAGCAGAGAGAGAACCCTGAAGCCTTGCTGAGCAGGGGGCTCTGAGGTAGTTGTTGGGAGAGAGAGGCTAGGAGAGGAGGCAAAAAGAATTTTTCAGAAGTGCCCGGGGGTGGGTATGTTGTGATTTGGATCCCTTTAATCTCCTTTGAAAATGCAAGTAGAAATTGGAAGTACATTTCATTTCCTTTTGATTATTTAGCTGTGTTTCTTTGAGGAGCAGAGGCTGAGCCTTATGGAGCATAGAAATGATCTGGGCAACACTTGCAATCGCAATTTGCGTTCTGAAAATTATCAGAGATTAAAAAGGAGATAGAATCAAAAGAAGCTGACGTGATGATAGCTACGTGCCTGGAGTTCTCATTTGGAATAACCTAGAAAGGATCAAACAAGTTCACCGCCAAAGGGACTGGGGAATGCGGCTGATGTCAAAGCGTAAGATTCAAAAATGTTGAAAACAGAATTCTCATCTAAGCACACGGTGAGTACATGCCAAGATTGCTTTATTCATTAATGAAGGAGCCAGCAGAACGACAACGCTGACTCAAAAGAGAATGGAGAGAACTGAGGAAATGTTCAATACAAAGTTGGTTTGTCTCCTGTGTCCTTCAAGGCACAAAACAATTCGTAAACTCAGGTTATCTTTTCTATCGGATGTTAATCATTTGCATCTCGTCTTGACACACCATCATTTCCTACTGACCAATCTCCCACAAGTTAGCCTTTAAGTTTTCAGAACCTGGGCCTGATCAATAGTAATGGTTAGAAAGCAAAGTTACACCAGAAAGTCAGATAACTTTTATTCAGGCTTGTTAGACAACGTGCTAGTATGATTCGGGAAGCCTTTCACATGGTAATCTTTTCCCCTTATTTCCAAGCTTGAATAATTTCTCTGAACACCACAAAGGGAAAATACATAGTTGGTGCTCTGTATCTTATCAAGCTTTGAGGCCTGACATCTTACTTTTCATGTTTATACACACACATGCATGTGCATTCAAGCACACACACACACAGACACACGCAATGCATGCATGCATCTGGTAGAAAATCCTTCTTTGGATTAAAGGTTAACCCTATTAAAAGCCGGGTCCCTCTTTACCTGGGTGCCATGTTGCCCAGCTGATCCCACTAGTCAAATTTGTTGCTCAATCAAAAGTCAATAAAAAGAAAAGTATTTGGACATTTGCTTGTGTCTTTCAAAGAACACCAGGAGATGCAGTTCCTAACCAACAACATCACTTATCAAAACTACATCCACCTTCTGCAAGCTCTCCGGGAGCTCAAACTTGCTGCCTGTGAAGTTTTCTTCTTCCTCCTGGCCTCCTTTCTACCAAGTCTTTGTTATTTTTATATAGACGAACTTGGCTTCTCTGGGCAAGTCCTTCCCTCTTCCCTCCTGCCTTTCTAATCCGATTTCTGCATCGAGAAATTCTGGGAAGTGATTGGGGAGGAGTAGTCTTTGCCCAGGGCGCCAGGTCAGGAGCTGGGTTTGGAGGCGGCACTATCACCCATTAGTAAATCAGACTTATTTCTTGACATGTCTGGGACACCACGCCCAAGAGAGCTCAGGTGCAAAGAGACCAACTGCCTTCTCTCTCTCTCTCTCTCTCTCTCTCTCTCGCACACATATTTATTATGCAGTTGATGCATCTTACATCTGGGACCTCTCATCTGTACAGCCTCTTCCAAGGCCCTGGGAAGGGCTCTAACAATTTTGTGTTCATAATTTTGTATTCATTTATTCAGTGAAGGCTTTCAAATTGTATAGCCTTTGGGGCCAGGTGCAGTGGTTCAAGCCTGTAATCCCAGCACTTTGGGAGGCTGAGCGGGGCAGATCACCTGAGGTCAGGAGTTCAAGACCACCCTGGTCAACATGGCAAAACCCCATCTCTACTAAAAATGCAAAAATTAGCCGGGCATGGTTGTGGGTGCCTGTAATCCTAGCTACTTGGGAGGCTGAGGTAGGAGAATCACTTGAACCTGGGAGGCAGAAGTTGCAGTGAGCCAAGACTGCGTCATTTCACTCCAGCCTGGGTGACAAGAGTGAAACTCCATCTCAAAAAAAAAATTGTATAATGTTTGGACCCCCTAGAACTTGCATCCACCCCACTCCTCCCCCAGTCATAGAGCTAAAAGATCTCACATGATAGGAGGCATTTAGGGTGTCCTCTCCAACCACAATGTCACCCGGGCTTGATTGCCACACCTTCCGTGGCTTGCCATGCATGAGTGAGTGTGACCTGCCTTCACCTGAGGTCTCTGTCTACTAGGCCACGTCCCCATCACTGTTGGGACCTAGTCATAATCCAGTGGTTTCCTGGCTCTTGGAGAATCTTCGTTTTCCATCTGACAACTGAGAGGTAAGAAAAGCTAGTCCATAGCCCCGGGGAGGGCAGTGGGGCTGAGGCAGAACCTAAATGACATGACATCTTCATTACTGGGGGCCTGCTCTTTGGCCTCCAGTCTTGGTCCCACCACCCACAAAGAGCTGTGGGATCTGAGCTAATTGGCTCCGTCGCTGGCGTGAATCTCCACCACCCCCTGCCCACCCCACCATCTCCCAAGCCCCTGGGACTTTGTCGCTCACTGAATCAGGGAACAGGGCTTATCTTTAAAGAACAGATGGGGAAGTTCTCATTTTTTATTAAAGCCATCCAGTCTGCATAGAAAAGTAATCTGCTGGCAGCTGCGAGAATCGCTATTTTAAATACATTTGCATAGCGCCTCAGCTGCCCAGTGGGGCTGGGTTTCTTTTCCCCCCTGGCCATCACCTATCTTGGAACAAGGCAAAGTGCTGGTGTCCTGCAAGTAGCCAGGGCAGCCTCCTGTACTGCAGTGGGAATGGTGGGGGAGCCAGACTCTGGGTGCATGGAGGGGCCAGAAAGCCAGCCACCCCTGTCTTTGTCAATGTGTCCTGACCCGCCGTTGTCAGTGTTCACCTGGCATGAACACCAGGACCCCCAGGGCCAGTACAGGCACCTGTGGATACTCGATGTCAGCTGGATGGGATCTTGGGAGCTTGGGGAAAATCGGTGCTTCCTTTTCAAGCCCCTCATCCACTGCTTATCCAAGGACTATGTTCTCATTCATCCATTCACTTATTCATTCATTCCTTATTTCTACAAGCCACCTTTGAACACCACCATTTCAGGTGCTATTTTGGATGGGGATGGTGCAGTGAACACATGAGCAAGGTTTCCGCCCTGCAGGAGCTCACCTTCTGGTGTGCAGGAAGCAGGAGAGGTGGCAGACAGGAGTACGCACAGAGAGAAGGCCATCTCAGAGAGGCCTGAGGGCAGCAGGGCTGGGCGGCAGGCTAGACCTTGACTGCTGGGCTCAGGGCAAGGATCGAAGTTAGAGTGCTCCTCACTGATGAAGGACACGTGTGACTGAGACGTGAAGGGGCCTCTGCAGATCAAGGTACCCCGAGGTCCTGTCATCTTCAAACGAGAGGCCCGCCCTGCCCTCTAGGCCAGCGGTTCTCACTCAACACATTTGGAGACATTTCGGTTGTCATCACTTGGAGGGGAGGTGCTTCTGGCATTCAGTGGGGAGAAGCCAGGGAAGCTGCTAAAGACCCTGCAGTGCAGGAGACAACCCCCTACAACAGAAAATTACTGGGCTCAAATATCCACAGTGCTGAGGTTTGGAAAACCCACTCCAGTGGAACGATGAATGTACCAGAATGTTCCAGAAACACAGATGCAATTACTATCACCTGCAGACTGCCTGGCTTTGTGACCAGGGTAAGCCACTTGCCTGCCAAGGGCCGCCCCTTTCCTCCACCTATGAGACAGGGTACCTCCCTCACAGCTTTCTCCCTTGGGGAGTGTTTCCAGGGCAAACAAGGCACAGAGCTCTTACAGGAAAGAGGCTTCATAAATAAAGGCTCAGTCTTATTTCACTGCATAAAACATCCAGGGAGGAAAAAAAATCACCTTAGGCCTGAGGCTGAAAGAGCTGCCTCATTTCTTTCTGGAAATAATCTTCTCTTAAACCCCAGCCAAGCAGCTGGGCTCTAAGAATCCTGCCCTTCAAGGTCAGATTGGTTTGAACGTGACTGTGTCTCTTCTTCAAAGCGTTGGCTCCTGGAGCGCTGGGCCTTTTCCCGAGGCCCTCAGAACAACGAGGGCGATTCAGGGGATACGTGGACAGGTAACCTTCTTGGAAGAGAGCTGGTTTTCTGCTCTCAAAAGGATCTGAAAAGGCTCCTGTTGGGCATCTCTTCCTAATTTATTTGGCAGTTTTCCCCTGGCTTGCTAGGTTATTATCTGAAGGAAGTTCTTGAAAGCCCAAGACAATAATGAGTCTCCCAGCCAACCCTCACGTTTGCTCACCCAGTGCTCAAGGGCTGTCGGCCTCCCGTGAGGTGCAGCTCATGCCTGGCGAGACTGAAACTTTTATGCAACATAAGGAAATTATTAGAACTCGAAGACTGTGGAACTATTTTGTCCCATCTGGAACACCCTATTGATATTTGTACATGTATAAATTATGTATTGGACAAGATCCTGTGATCAATGGTGGCCCCAAGGATGAATGGGGGAAGAGAAATAAGGCATGCATTCATTTCCCCTTAACCCTTTGTTCCCTTGAGTGGTTGAGTGGATTTCCACCCGGGCAATGCCACCTGCATTCATGGCGCCCTTTGGGGCAGGAAATGCCCACATTCTTTCCAAGGCTTCTGTTGAGAATTCCAGTCCTCACTTTATTCATTGACTCCTGTATTCGCCCCCTATTTAGCCTTTGCATATTGGGAATGATTAAATGGGGAAACGGTTCAGGGCTCTGTCGCTGGGATCAGATGGCCTTGACTTGAGTCTCACTCTGCCACTTGTTGGCTGTGTGTCCTGGGAGGTTATCCACCTCTCTGGACCTGAGTTAGCTTGTCTGGGAAGTGAGTATACAATGGCGTCTCCCTCACTGCAGTGCTGGTGTGAGAGCGATGTGAGATGGAAATCTCTCCACACAGTCAGCACCTGGCACCTGGGAAGTACAACAAAGTGGATGGAGGAGGCCCTGAGTTGAATATGAACAAAGGTGAGCCTGGCCCGCAGCCAGGACTGAAGCCTGCTCTGGGTTATAAGGGGTTGCAAGGCTAGTGTCTCCAGGGTGGGGCTGGCAGAATTTGCCAACGGGATGTGCCCAGCTAAGAGACAGCCAAACCAGCATTGCGCCTGCTGAATGCAGACCCCAATTAGCCTCGTTTCTCAAGAAAGGAAGGAAATTAGATTTTTTTGTGAAACTGACTTAGGAGGTTTTGGCCACAGTCCCTCAGTAGGGACTTCAACCAGCCTCCAGGGTCAAAGCAGAGAGGAGGGCAGCAAGGTCTGGGGAGGGAGAGGCCATGGGTGTGGACAAGGACGCTAACATGTGGCTCCTTGCATTGGTTTTCACCACCCATTGGAAGACGGAACTGTTGCCAGATGTGTCATCTAGAAGCATGCTCTCTCCTTGGGCAGTTAGGATTGGAAGACTCAGCCAGGGCTTCTCACCTTGGCTGAATGTTGGAATCACTTGGAAATACTAAAATTCCTGATTCTTCCAACCCAGGGATTCTTTCTGAATTGTTCTGTGATTGGTGGGAAGCTGCAGATCTCCCGAATGATGCCAGAGGGTAGCCCAGGTGAGAGCCACTGACTTAAGGCATGGCCATGGTGAGATGGCCCAGGGCTCAGCGCTGATGCCTGGGAATAACAGAGACGAGAACAGAGGATAATAACAAAACAGCCAAGAAACAACACATGGTCATCGCTCATTCTGAGCTCACTGTGCATTATCTCATTTAATCCCATACCAGTTTTACGAGAAAGATTTGGTTTATATCCTGATTTCACAGATGGGGAAACTGAGGTGTGGCTTATGTAACTTGCCCAAGGCCCATGATAAGCGGCAGACTCAGAATTTAAAACCAGGCTATCTGACAAGTTCTACAAAGGCCTGGAACCTTGTGGAGATGGGGAGGCAGAGAATTCTTGGAATTATTAGCTGAAGAATGGAGAAGCTGAAGTGTGAACTGTTGGTTCTCCTTTCCTCTGTGAACTCCACTAAAAACTTGGACTCTGATAGCACCTGAAAGGCTGGGCTATGTCTTATCTTTCTTTCCATGCATTCTCTCCCAAACAGGGGATGCTCAGGAGATACTTGTTAAATAGACAAGGGAGGGGGAGAGAGAGGAAGAGGAAGGAAAGAAGGAAGGAAGGAAGGAAGGAAGGAAGGAAGGAAGGAAGGAAGGAAGGAAGGAAGGAGGGAGGGAGGGAGGGAGGAAGGAAAGAAGAAAGGAAGGAAGGAGACAAGAAGAGGGATTTAGGGTCATCTTATTTTTATTATTTTTGGGTAGTGAAATATGACTGCTAAGTAACCATGAGTTTGTTGGGATTTCTTGTTGTTGTTATTTTTTTAAAGTTTTTGTTGATACATAATAATAATATATATTTATTGGGTATATGTGACATTTTGATACATACATGTATCACAGAACACATGGGTAGGCAACCAGTTCTAGGAAGCAGGTTTATAACTCACAGATGGGCAGGGAGGGGCCACAGAGCCTGGGATTCATAGTGAGCCAGGCCCCCAAGGCTCAGAAAGCTGCCCGGGGCAGACGGAGTCTTGACTGTGCGTGCCCCATTTGCCCTGCAGGAGAGGGACCCAGAAAGTCTGCCCTTGGTTTTACACCCTGGGGAAACGCGACCCACTGAGCTACAGCAATGAAGGACATCCCGTTTCTGGGGTAATCTGGAACTGAGCCTGGGCTGTTCTGGCCAGTTCCTCCCTCTCTCAGGATATTGCAGTCCTAGAGCATTCTACAGTTATTCTTGAGAACGACAAGAGAGAAGGAGTGGAAAACTGGGTGTCTCCAAGGCCACCCAGAGAACTGTCCTGTTACCACTAGTGACCTAACATTCAGAAGGTGCTAACTTTACATGGCATTTTACCATGGGCATGAAAGGAGACCCGGTGCGGCACATACCACACTCACTGTGGGTGCTCTCACTAGGACCCCGCACTTTTCCGTGGTACCCTCTCATCCACAGAAGTGCTCTCAGCCAGTCTATCAAAATAGGCAAGAGCGGCAACACCAGTCTACAGACAAGTGAATACATGGCCCTGGGCTGGGAGGATGGAGATTCGAAATGTATTCCAGAGAGGCATTTCATTTCAGTTGGCTGATGAATTGATAACCATGAATACTTTATGTCTCTCTCTGGGCTGTGTAGAAAGCATGCCATGCCTGGACTTGACAGTGAAACTGAACTGAGGATCCAAGCGGCCTGGGAGGCAGAGCTCCAACCTCCCCTACCCACTTCCTCGCTCTCCCAAGGCTCGGGCTGGTTCCTAGCACCATCTGCTTCCAAGGGTCATGGCACTTTGAAATCATAAAAGGCCAGAAAAACAAGCGATTGGCTTAGTTGGGGGTCTTAGCGTTGGTGGCTGGATTTAGAAATAGCGACCCCCATTGCCCTGGACTAGAAAGGAGTGGTCCCCAAGGGAAGGACAACAGAAAAGGACAGAAACCCAGAAAGAGCCTGAAGACCCTAGAGGAGAAACTGAGGCCCAGGGAGCACTGGAGCTTGCCCAAGTTCACTCAGGAAGCCAGGACAAGGCTGGGCATTGCCCACATCTCCTGATGGGATTATCCCTTGACCTCATTCATTCACTCATTTGCCCATTCACTGTGGTAACAGTATAGCCGAGGGATTGAAGGACATCGATTCTGGAGCCAATCTGCCTGGATGTGATTCCCGATCCGCTGCCTCCTGGCTGTGCATCCTTGGCAAGTTAACCTCTCTGTCCCAGTCTCCTTGTCAGTAAAATGGGCATAAAAAATAGCCCTCCACAGACTTGTAAAGAGTCAATGAGACAATAAACATACGGAAATTACTTAGAATAGCCCAGCACATAAATAAACGCTCAATACCTATGCGCCTACTAACACCAGTTAAATAGATGCTATAAACACCAACACTCAGGGCCATGCCAGCAGTGCAGGAGTGAAGAGGCAGATACGGCTCCTGCCCTCAGGAATCTTAGACTCCAGCAAGAGGAGGCAGGAATCCAGGTGTCTGGCCTGGTTGGGAAGGTTGGGGATCTCCTAAAAGGGATAAAAGCCTGCACAGGCCCTGGAGTCAGTCAGGCAGGAAGGCTGGGCTGGTTGGAGAAAGTGGGTGCTCTGTCGAGACTCCAGGCAGGAATGACAAGCCAGTGAGAGACACGCGGAAATCCCAGGTGAAGGCGTCTGCAGAGCCCATTCGTGCAGGGCCATGGGTGGATGTGGAAGTCTGCTACCCTCCATCCTAGAGCAGCAGGGGCTGGGGAGGCTGTGGGAGTGGGCACAGCATGTTCAGATGTGCCTTGTGCTGGGAACTTTCTGGCTGCTGTGGGAGCACAGATTGTACGGTGCAGGACCACAGCTGGGAGACTGGGGAGGCCATGGGTAGACAGTGGCCAGACCAGGCAGGGACAGGGAAATGGACTCGTGTGGACAGATACTGTAGAGAATTTGGAGGTTGCCTTGCGGGAGATAAATGAGAGGGGGAGAGGGGCAGACAGGAGGGACCCTGGGCTCTGGCATGAACAGTGGAGTGACCAGTACCTTTTTCTGCTCTCAGGTGAGCTGGGAACGCCGACGCAGCGTGGAATTGGTTAGTGGAGACCATGTGCGTGGGTAGGGTGGATGCGCAGAGGCCAGGCTTTCCTTTGCAGCTACAGAGCTGGTCAGAATAGGAGGGGTGGTCCCAGGGTGGGCCCATGAGCCAGCGTCTCCGTCTAGGGGGGAAGCACAGGGAAAAAAGTGAGGCTCTCCTTGCTTCACTCAGAGCAATAGGTCAGGGATGGATGCTCCCTATGGCCCAGCAGCTCCCACCTGGTGGATGAACCAGACCCTGTGATCGCCCCTTTCGACATTGCTTACAAAGTCAGGTCGCTTTTCATCTCCATTCATCTTTAAAAGAGCCCTTCCAGGTTAAAACACTGGCATCCACACCCCTGCCCTTCCTCTGCCCCTCTAGACTCGCTGAGGGAGAACTACTTCTCAGCCTCTCCCTCATGGCCTTCCAGGTAGGGATGGATGCAACTGTCCCTCTGCCACCTCACTGTGCACAGCCGTTCAAGAATGTGCCATCATCCCTCCGCAGAGGTGAACTGAGCACCTACTATGTCCCAGGCAGGGGACCCCGTGCTGGGGATGCCACAGTGAACTGACCGTATCTGTGAGCCTTTATCCGGCCGTATTCTGGTCTCAGCCCTTGGCTCTCCAGCACAGCCTGTGGACAACGGGGACTGAGCCTGGAGATGGGCTGGATTCTGCATTCCTCTCAGCTCCTTGACAGCTTTCTATTTAACACACATGTTTCCAAAAAAGCCCTGGGTTCATTCAAGAAGTTCTGCCCTCAATCCCAGCCACTTGACCTTGGGAAAGACTCACTTCAGCCTCGTTGTGCCTCAGTTTCCTCATCAGCAAAATGGGATAATCACAGCACCACCTCATGGGTCTGCATGGGAGGGCATGGATGGCTATGTAGGAGCCTGGAGGCCAATTGGCATGCACTGGGCCATCTGTGGGTGAAGATCTGTGCTTATTCAATGGAGCCTCCTGTCCTAGATTCCATGTGAAATGTGCCCATTCAAATGCCACGTCATTCCCCCACCTCCCACGTCTTCATCACCATGAAGCAATGAGAGATGGCCAACTGCGTTTTGCAGCAAATTGTGAGGTCTTGACCCAGAGGAGATTTTCTCCAATCGCCTGGTTTATGCCCCAGCTTTTGTCCTTGAAATTACTTTCCCTAAGGCCAAAGCAACAGGGCCAGTGTCTTAGTCCATTTTCTGTTGCTTGTAACAGAGTACCTGAAACTGAATAATTAATAAAGGAAAGGAACTTATTTCTTACACTTATGGAGGCTGAGAAGTTTTAGGTCAAGGGGTCCACATCTGTTGAGGGCCTTTTTGCTGGTGGGGGCTCTCTGCAGATTCCCCAGGTGGCCCAGGGCATCCCATGGTGAGGGGGTTGAGTGTCCTAGCTAGGGTTCCTCTACTTCTTCTTATGAAGCCACCAGTTCCACTCCCATAATAACCCATTAACCCATTAATCCGCGAGTGGATTACTTCATTTGTGAGGGTGGAGCCTGCCTGACTCAATCACCTCTTAAAGGCACCACCTTTCAATATGGCTGCATAGGGGTTCAGTTTCAACATAAGTTTTGGAGGGGACAAATATTCAAACCACAGCCGGCAGATTGGGTGGAGGGGGTTGGGGAAGACATGCATAGGGGATTCAGTTTCAACATATGTTTTGGAGGGGACAAATATTCAAACCACAGCCGGCAGATTGGGTGGAGGGGGTCGGGGAAGACATGTCTAATTCCTAGCAACTCCTGGGTCATGCTTGGCTCTAGCACCAAAGGCCACGGGAAGGGCAGGGTCAATGGCTCCAGTTGCAAGCAAGGCATGGCATCAGGCCCTCCTCACTTCTCCTGTCTCACTCACTCCAAGGTAGAGAGATTAAGGGTTAAATAAATTGAGACTGGCCTCCATCCCCCTTCCATTCCTTCTTTCTGCTCCTCTTTTCAGATGTCTACCTTCCTCTTAGTTGACTGTGAGCTTTAGTGGAGCCCAACATCATCCCAGTTGGGGTCTCAGAACCACTGCCAGCGGTTGGTTTAGGGGTAGACCCATGATGTGATTCTGGTCAATGGAACTTGAAAGCAGGTGTCCTGGGGGTTTCCAGGAAGCATTTCTTTTCTTAAAAGAAGACACGTAGGAAGAGACTGTGGCATCCTCTGTTGGACACTGTTGCATGGGCAAGAAGCAGCCATCTTGGTGCCATGAGGAGCCAAGGCCTGGGACAAAGACACCTCCCAAAGAAAGAGGGAAATAACCTGGGTCCCTGGTGACACTGCTGAGTCTTTCTTTTTAACCAATCTTGGAAGAGGTCCTCAAGATTTCTTATTAGGTAAGATAATAAACATCTTGTAATTTAAACCAACAAATTTAGGGTTTTTTGTTACTTTTAGCTAAAAGCTTCTAAAGCCATAAGGAGCCTGGCCCAGGGCCTAATGACCTATATTCACGTCCCAGCCCAGCAAGAATCAGCACTTGATTTTGGTCCAGCCCCTCTGTTCTCTGGGACTGCAGAGGGAGAGGTCAGATATGCTGGCCCCTTTGGTGGCTATCATCCTTCAAGATGGTGTCCCTGGGAGATGGGATGATGTGGCGGTCAAACATAGGCAGAGGGACCACCTGGGCTGAACCTAGACACCCACTTATGTTCAATGTGATCTAGGGAAGTGGCTCACTTTCTCCCCACTCTGCTTCCTCTTGCATAAGATAGGTTTAATGGTACCTAGCTCAGAGCATTGGACATTTGGGTTGTTTTGTTTTTTCTTTATTAACATTCCCATAAGAAAAAAAAAAAAAAACTTGTACAGGTAACTCTTTATGCCCACCCAAAGGAAATAGTCTTAGAAGTGAAATTGCTGGGACAAAAATTACACAAAATTCTAAAGTCTTTGTTATGCATCTTGCTTTGTGGAAATGCACCAATTTATCCCCATCACTAGTGTAGGAGACTGCTTCCCACATTCTGTTCAACACTGGGTATCATTCTTCTCTTAGCTTTGAAATTTGATATTCAGAAACCAACGAGTCCTGTTGTTTTATTTTACATGTTTAATTATAGGTAAGGTTGAACTTTCTTCTTAGGCATATTGGCATGTGTATATCTTTCATCCTTAAATTGCCAGTTCATGTCTTTTACCCACTTTTTTCTGGATTTTTTTCTTTTGACACAGAGTTTTGTCCTGTTGCTCAGACTGGAGTGCAGTGGTGCAATCACAGCTCACTGCAGCCTCAATCCTCGGGACTCAAGTGATCCTTCCACCTCAGCTGCCCAAGTAGCTTGGACTACAGGTGCATGCCACCACACCAGCTAATTTTTGTATTTTTTGTAGAGATGGTGTTTCGCCGTGTTGCCCAGACTCGTCTTGAACTCCTGGGCTCAAGGGATTCACCCATCTTGGCCTCCCAAAGTGCTGGGATTACAGGTGTGAGCCACTGTGCCCGGCCTTTATCTGATTACTTTAATTCCTTTCTCCTTTCCCAATGAGTTCTAGAAACAGTATCAAGTTACTTTTTAAACTGCGGATGTTAGCGTCTGTGCGTTGTCGATTTGATGCTCACTGTCTTTTCTGAGGTTTTCTTTTCTCCTCACTTGACAATTGTGTCTCCCTTCTCCAAGGGGGTCTTTCTGGACTTCAGCCTACCTTGTTTTCAAGACTTCCTGCTTGTTAGTCTGCTTGGGATGCCGTAACAAAATACTGTGAACTGGGTGGCTTAAATAGCAAAATTGTATTTTCTTACAGTTCTGGAGGCTGGAAGTCCAAGTTCAGGGTACCAGTCTGGTCAAGTTCTGGTGAGGGCCCTCTTCCGGGGTTGCAGATGGCCCCCTTCTCACTGTATGCTTTCCCGGGATCATGCATGTGGAGAGCTCTCTCTTCCTCCTTTGGTAAGGACACTAATCCCATCACGAGGGCTCCATTCTGATGACCTAATCCAACCCCAATCACCTTCCAAAGGCCCTGCCTTCAAACACCATTGTGCTGAGCTTCACCATATGAATTTTGGAGAGGGGACAAAATTCAGTCCATAGCATTACTCTCCTTTCATAGGCCTGATTATGTTGAGAATCTTACAGGAATTACAACGAAAGGTTTTTTCCTAACATTTTCTCCTGTTTCTTGCAGCAAGCCTGTTTCATCAAGCTATATTCTCTCCTGTTCTCAGATCAGTTCCTGTCTTGTGAACTTCTGGGTTTTGTTGTATAACTGGCTATTTTTTTCTCTGTTTGCTCATCCTGACAGATGGGGAGGAAGGGAGTAGGGATGCTGTCTATAGTTGTCCAGTTTTCAGAAAGGAGCTGCATTCATGGTAAACTTTCAGAGCTTTCCAGACCAAATTTGAGGGGAAGGGGTTGGTGTTTTGATGTATTTTGCCTTTACTTGGTCATACTGAAGTTCTGATTGCATCTGGGAGTGATGAAAGCAACAACAGCCTGAGGCAGAGCATCAAATTCTTATGCCAAGTAGAACCCTCTGTGCTGATGGGGCTGGCTGGGTCCATCACCTTTGTCATGAGTCTGCAGCTCAGTGCACCCAGGTATACCCTGTGTCCTCCTGGACTTGGAGCTTGATGCCACCACATTCCAGTGGAGTCAGCTGGGGCTGCTTTTGGCAGCAAGTAACAGAACATATGATGAAATTGGACTAAGTAACAGGAGATTATTATTCTCCCTTCAGAAGACACCTGAAGCTGGGTGCTTCCAGGATGGGCCCAGGGATCAGCAGCTTGATTAAGGATGCAGAGCCTTCCATTCCTTCCCTGCTGTCCCCTCGGGGACAGTGATGCCCTTGGTCATGACCATGAGATGGCTGCCAGGACCCACACATCCCTCCTCCTGACAAAGTGTGTGAGCAGGACTGCAGGGATGGATTGCTCACAAAGACTCCTTCCTTTTGTCAGGGAAAATATTTTTTCACAGAAGCTCCCTGTCTTAGGTCAGTTCCTCCAGGAGAATCCAGAGATGAGGGCTCCTTGCAGAATTATTAAGAAGGTGCTCCTATGATGGAGGGGAAGAAGGGAATCAAGCACAGGATTCCAGGCAGAGTCAGCTCAGCCTGATCCTGCGGGACCTCTGCAGCATGAATCATGCTTTGGAACCTGTGCCACCTCCTGGGGCCCAAACTCCTGCACTCTTTAGTCATTGACCAAGCGCCATCCGAGGGATTATAAACTCCCAGACACTTCTAGCTCAAGGGAAGGTAATTGCAGGTAAAGGTCAAAAGCATTCAAAAAGAGTTGTCAAATGTAGCAAGTTTATAATATAGTATTCTCAAATTTGAATTTAAAATCATTAACAAGTCATTTTTAGCATAAGTATGTCCCATACAATATTTGTGACATACTTATACTAAAAAAGTATTCACTGTTTCTCTGAAATTCAAATTAAACTGTGCATCCTGTATTTTATCTGGCCACACTAACTCGGAAACCAGTAGAGACATATAAATGTAAGAGGGACCTGGTGGAGTCTGCCATACCCCCCTCACATCCCTGTGGATGGTACTGCGTCATGGGGCTTCTCCCAGCTGTAAAGAGTGACTGCTTCAGTCTCAGTCCGGGACGGTGGGTTCTCCCAGCAGGGAAGAGGTGGGAGGGAGGGGCCAGTTGGTGGGGAGAAAGTCCACGGGGTCAGCCATTGAGCCAGCCCTTCCCTGTTCCCTGGGAAGAAACACCACTGGAGACAGGAATTTCCCAGTGCTGATGTGGGTCAACAGACACTTCCTCCATCCCTCGTCCACATTTCTGAAGATGTCCTTCTTGGGCTCACTTCCTGCCTCCCATCCCCCAATAACTGAGCTGGAATCAGGGTAGATGCTCCCTCCCAGCCCGGCTATATGACACCCACTGAGGTCCCTGTTCAGTGTGGACAACGGTGCCCCATACCTTCCACCACAGGTGACTGCCCCAAATTCTGCTGTCCTCATACCCTTCATGCTCTCTGGTCTGAGCTGGGCTCCATGGGGTTCCTTGCCCAAGTGTGGATGGGCGCATGGCCCAGTTGTTAAGTTCTATAGATGCGCACCAAAGGCAAAATCAAGTAGAGTCACCATGATCCTTGAAGACGCTGAACCTGCCTGCTACTTACAGTGTCTTCTGCTGAGCACCAAATGCAGCATGGGCTTGTATTGGCAGACTCAGTTGTTGGAAAGTATGTGTCTTTAGACTCTAGACTCCCTTTCCAGCTGGGATGCTCACATTCGTGGCCCCAGGAACCGAGCTGGCTGATGGCTGATTGATATCTTTGCTATATTGCTATGTTGTTACATTACTGGGGATATGGGGTGGATATGGGGACCAAAATGCATGTGTTCGGGTCACTACCTTGAGCTGAAAAGAGGCATCAAAGGATTTCAGAACTGGAATTCCCAATTTTACCTACAATGAAACAGAATTAGAGAGCTTGCCCTGGCTCTTTAATTAGAGGGTGGCCTGGCTAATGAGGACTATTAAGGTTTCCTAAGTTGTATGATGACAGGAGAGGAGTGAGATTTAAGAAAATGTCAAATAAAATTGGACCCAGCACTGATGCTACTGCAGTCAGATAAGCCCCTGTCACTGCTCCCTCCGTTTCTTTTTGCTGAACTAGTTTTATATCCTTGATACACAATGTTCTTCCTCATTGCCAGTTTGGTTCTTTCTTTACCAAATGACTTAGTTCAGTTTCTATAACAAACACACCCTAGACTGGGTGGCTTAAATGACAGATATTAATTACTCACAGGTCTGGGGGCTGAGAAGTCCACGATCAAGATGCCATCAGATCTAGTGTCTGGTGAGGACTGGAGGGTTCCTAATTGGCAGATACACCTTCTTGCTGTCCTTACATGGCAGAGGGAGAGAAAGCAAATTCTCGTGTCTCTTTTTGTAATCCTGTTCATGAAGACTGCATGCTAATGACCTAAATACCAATCAAAGGCCCAACCTCTCTAAGTATCCTTACATTAAGGATTAGGGCTTCAACATAGGAAAGTGTGTGTTGGGGGGCACAGACATGTAGCCTGTGGCACCAACTGCCAGGAGACACCAGCGGTGGGTCAGGAGCTGTCTGGGTTCTACAAAAAGCAGAGCCTGAAGTGACCCCAGGGAGCAGGGAATCCCCATTGAGACAAGGAAGGAGGAGACAGCAACGCAAGGCTGTGTTACCAAGGCACTGAGGGCTCAGTTCCCTGGGACCCCAGAGAAGCAAACAGAAGTTATGCACCTGAACGCAGAGGGTGTGTGCTCCTGTGCCTCTGATTCACGTATCTTTCTTCTTCCAGTATAGGAGGAGTGTGGGGAAAGCATGCCTCTTTATTGTGACTCTACTTGGATTTTACAATATAAATATTCAGTAGCCAAATGTGGGATGTTTTCACAGCATCAATCTGTTGGCTAGCTTCCCCCATTGATTGACTGGCTCATGTTTCTGGACCACACCTGGGTGTGGCAGAGAAGGCTCTCCTGGCTTCTGAGAAGGCTCTGAAGCAGAGAGGATGCCCATGCACTCAGGGTGGGGCATGTGGAGTCTGAACTGGTGAGAGCCAGCCACTGCTGCTGACGTCAGAGGTACTTGGAGAGGGCAAAGCACATGGACACCAGAGCCAGACCTTGGTGCGAGGATTGCTTATCCTCACCAGGGCTCACCAATATACAGAGGCCCAGAGAGGTCAAATGATCTCCCTATATGTCCCCATCCACCCAGCCTCTGCCCCATGAGCTCAGGCCTATGGAGGTGGCATGCCTCCTATTCTAATTCCCATATGACTTCTGTCTTTCCTCCCAAACCGTGGGCTCTGAATTGGCAGAATTGTCTGTCTTTTACTGCTTAATCCCAGTGCTGAGCATGGGCCTGCACCTAGTAGGTCCTCAGCCAATGTTTTTCAATGAATGCAGCAATGATGAAATGAAAACAGCTGTTTAAACGCCTGGGCCTCTGATTCAAGTATCTTTCTTCTTCCAGTGTAACAAAAGTGTGGCGGAAAGGATGCCTCTTTGTTGTGATTCGACTTGGATTTTACAATATAAATATTCAGTAGCCAAAGGTGGGATGTTTTTACAGCGACGATTAGCACTCTGGCAGGCTGGGCAAATAGAACTTGTCAGACGGGGCTGGAGGTCTTGGAGTGTTGACTTAACACCTATAAATGGTGCAGAAACAGCCCCTTTCTGCCTGGTCCATTCTGCTCTTTTCCTGGCTTCTTCTCTCCTCCACAGCAGATGGTGCCCTCAGGCAAGCCCCGGAGGATGCCCTGTCTTTGGGCCTTGGCCACCTGGATGCCTATAGTGCCATTTTCTGAGTTGGAGAAGAGGGGCTCAGGGATTGGCACTGGAGGCTGGAGATTCAGGATAGAGGTCTCAGCTGGGGAGTGGCAGGACCAGCATGAGAGCCAACTCCCTTGTGGGTACTTCCGGTCGAGACACATCCTGAAGGTGCCTCCCAGTCATCTTCCTCCAAGAACTGTGTTGGGAAACTGGGATCAGGAGCAGGGGAAGCTTCGGGGAAGGGAGACCAGTTGGGTCATGTCTCCTCGCCTCCATTTGTGCATGTGGACATCTGGGGAGTGTGGTAATTAGCAGAATTACTCTCAACACGCACAGACACACTCATGTGCACACCCACACACATACATATACACATGTGCACACATGCGTAGCCATACATGTGCACACATGTACACACATGTGCCCACATGCAAATGCACACACACATGCACACACATACACACATGTGCCCACAGTGCATATGCACACACACACATCCACACATACACAGTCGGCTCAGACCTGGCAGCAGCTGATACACTTGCTGTCTAGACATGGCTAAGAGCTGGTGTGCCACTGTGGGGGAGTGGGCAGCTTTGAGCTGCAGCTGGGGCTGCACACACACATGAACACACGCTCACATGTGCACATACGTACACACACATGCACACTTGCACACTGGGATGGTTTAGTAAAGTTTAATTAGCATGCGGAACGTGCTTGATCACACCTGAGGGGAAATCCCAGCTCATGGAAGGGCTGGACAGTGACCTCCCACGCTTTGCATCCCTGTCATCAAATCACCATGTATCTCGGAATTAAGGAATATGCAGCCCCTGGTGATCTGCCCTGTCTCCTGCAGGTGCTCCACGTGGGTTTTCTGGAGGCTGTGCCGTGCTCAGTCACTCAAATGTCCAACACCCTTTGCAGGTGACTGGCTCCTCGGTGGGGCTGCTCGGGGCTCGGGATTCAGGGATTCCAGAGAGGCCATCTCAGACAGGCAGAAAGGAGGGGCTGGAGTTTGGCTGCCAGAGCCGGCGGCTGCTGCCTTAAAATATTCCAGTCACATCACTGGCGGTGAAGCCGTAACCCGGGTGCATTGTAACAGAGGGAGAATTTCATCTTGTTTTTGAAATGCTGTTATTACACACTCAAGAAACCCACAAAGGCACCTTGGCAGGACAGGATCAAATAAATACCTGAACTTGGAGTGCAGCAACATTTACTTAGCAAATGACATTTTAATGCCGCAAGTCGAATTTACATACTAATTAAAATTTCCCTTTAAAACATTGAGACTTTTGCCCTCCCCGCCTACCCACAGTGACAAAGATTAAAAGATTTTTTATGATGTCCTGTCAGACAGAGCTCCTGGAAAAGGTGGGGACACATTTTCATCATCCCCCGACTGCCGTCTTGGGCAGAATTTAGTGGCCGGGCCTTGATGCCACTGCCGCCACCTGCCCCGGGCTGGGCTGGAGTCCCTTAGGAAGTGCTGCCTTCCAGCCCTGCTCACTACGAGTTGGGGACCCCAGCAGGAAAGGAGGTTGAGGGCTGCCTCGTAACTTGGTGAGGAGGCTTCATCATCCCTTTGGTGCCTTCAGGGAATGTTCTTCCTGATCTTTGGTGGTCCTGGCATAACTTTAAAAATGTGCCAAGTTTACCCAGGCAGGAAGCAACTCTGAAGGTTCATTCTGGTCCTGGAGCCAAGAGTCCCAGGCCAGCTGGGAACATATCCCTCTCTGCCTGGTGAACAGGAGGAAGAGTTGCCTTTTCCAATTGTGTTCTTCCTTTCTTTTCCCTTCCTCCCCAAGGCTTAGGTAAGTTGTGAGGGCTGGATGTTTGAGTAGCAGCCCATTCTAGGCATGGACAAGCAAGTGCGTGCCCAGATGGCTCCCTGTGGCCATGCTGACCTTCCCTCCCCTTCTGTTCTTGTACCAGAGATACTTCCTTTTCTCGCCTGTTCCTGGGCTGGTGGGGGGTTGGGGGAATTCTGCCTCAAAGGTCCCCAGACTCCCTGCTCAGCCATTTAATGAATAATTATTAAACACCTGCAGTGGTAAGCACCGAATTGGGCACAATGGGAGCAAGACTGCCGAGCCCCCTGCTCACTCGGAGTGTACATTTTAGCCAGAGAGACAACTTCAGCTAACAAGGTGATATTAGAGAGTGGGAGGTGCCCTGCGGACTCTAGAAAGCTGTGTATGAGCATGAGCCCTGTCTCAGCTTCCTCTCTCTCCATAGGTATGATTTCAGTTACCTTATCAACAACCCTGGGAGGGCAACATTGTCATCATTACCTTCTTTTCATAGATGAGAAAACTAAGTCTCAGACAATTTAAGTAACTTGCTTTGGACTCAGAAAATTGGGTCCCAGATGACTCTACCTCAGAGGTGCTGTGCCATAAATAAAATTAGTGAGGGGCTGCAGCATGGGCTTAATTTATTTCTATTTATTTTTTAGGTAAACATTAATAGAAGTGTAAGTGATGTTCAGATAAGTGCACAAAGCATTAGCATACAGCTCTAGGAATCTCCACAAAGTGATTGCACTGTGTCCTCATCCTCCACACAAAAGAAGAAGAATTTCAGTCCCAAGCAGCTCCCCTTCCCAGTCTCTGACCCATAGGTCCCGACAGGTGAATTGTGTCTCTTCTCTAGCTGTCGATGACTGAACTCATACCTGTTGTATGCGCTCTTCTGTGTCTGGCTTCTTTTGCACAACTTTAAGTCCATGTTGTTGGGTGTGGGTGAAGCAATGTAGAACTAGTTTATTCCTTTTTGTACTGAGCACTATTCCACTGCATGAAATATACCATATGTGTCCTTTTACAGTTGGTGAACATTTAGGCTGTTTCCAGTTTGGGGCTAATATGCACAGCTGCTATGTATGTCCTTGTACAAGTCTTTTGTGAACACATATATGTATATCTGTTGAGTCTCTGCTCAGGGATGGAACTGATGGATCCTCAACCATAAACATATTCAGCTTTATTAGCTACTGCTAGAGTTTCCCCAAGTCAAACCATTTTACCCTCACGCCAGCAGGTAGTTGTTCCACATTTTAGCCTACCCTTGGTATTACCTGAGGCTTTTTTGTTTTTGTTTTTGTTTTTGTTTTTTTAGACCGAGTCTCACTCTGTTGCCCAGGCTGGAGTGCAGTGGCATGATCTTGGCTCACTGCAACCTCCGTCTCCCAGATTCAAGCAATTGTCTGCCTCAGCCTTCCGAGTAGCTGGGATTACAGGCACCCGCTACCAAGCCCGGCCAATTTTTTTATATTTTTAGTAGAGACGGGGTTTCACCATCTTGGCCAGGCTGGTCTTGAACTCCTGACCTCGTGATCCACCCACCTCAGGCTCCCAAAGTGTTGGGATTACAGCACCCCGCCTACCTGAGTTTTAAATTTTAGAGATTCTGTTGGGCATGCATGGCATCTTAGTGTGACTTTCCTTTTTTTGCATTGCTCTAATGACTACAGAGGTGACTGTCCTTTGATGTGTTTATGGACATCAGAACGTCCTTTATGTGGAGTGCACTTTCAAGTCGTTTGCTCATCTTTCTTGTGGTTTATCTATCTTTCTCTTAATCATTTGCAGGAGCTCTTTATATATTCTGCATGGACAAATCCTTTGTTGGATGTCTATATAATATGGTTTGGCTTTGTGTCCCCACACAAATCTCATCTTGAATTGTAATCCCATAATCCCCACATGTCATGGGAGGGACTCAGTGGGAAGTAATTGAATCATGGGAGTGGTTCCCCCCATGCTGTTCTTGTGATAGTGAGTTCTCACAAGATCTGATGGTTTTAGAAGGAGCTTTTCCCCCTTTTGCTTGGCAATTCCCCTTCCTTCCACCATGTGAAGAAGGGCATGTTTGCTTCCCCTTCCACCATGATTGTAACTTTCCTGAGGCCTCCGCAGCCCTGTGGAACTGTGAGTCAATTAAGCTGCTTTTCTTTATAAATTACCCAGTCTCAGGTATTTCTTTGTAACGGCATGAGAATGGACTAATACATATATTGCACATATTTTTTTGCTCTCTGTGGCCTTTTTTACTCTCATAATGGTTTCCTTTGATGGATAAAAGTTATTAACTGCAATGTGGTTCAATTTAACAATCTTTCACATTTTAGACAATGTTATTTGTGTCCTGCTTCAGAATTCTTTGCCTACTCCAGAGTTATAAAGATAATTTTCTTTGTCTATATTGAAGCCTTATTGTTTTATTTTCTACATTTTAATTCATAAGCATTCTTAGAATTGCTTTCTGTGCATGGTGTGAGGTAGGGGTCAGGGAAAGCTCCTCTGAGTCACATAAGCCATGGCCCACCCTGGGCTTGCAGCAAATCAGTGTGGTTTACAATGAGTGAGAGGACAGGGGAGAGGCTTTTTCTAGGGCCTGGAAACCTGTTCCCCTGTTAGTACCATAAAATAAAAGTAAATAAATTATTCTCTTCCCTCATGAAAGACATATCTACCATGATTTACCCTTTTGTTGAGAAAATGTCTGGGGTTTTTCTAGGTGAATCTGAAGCAAACCAGGACAAACGACTCCCTAGTGATTCATTCACACATCTTGAGTGAATGATTCTCATTATCCATTCATTCAATGAGGTTTCTGAACCACCTACTGTGTGCTAAGAATTGAAGATACAACAATAGGCCAAAAGAGATAAGGTCTCTGCCTTCACAGAGCCAGCCCTTTTGTGAGGGAGACAGCTCTTATGACAAAAGCTCTGACTTGGGATCAAAGAGAAAAGTACACGAGGCTAGAAGAATTTAGAATAGGAAGCAAACCTACTTAGGGGGCTCTGGGGATGTTTACCCAAACAAATGATAACCGATCAAGACGTAAAGGATGACTAGTTGTTAATTAGGTAAAGAGAGGAGAGAAAAGCTTTCCAAGTGGAGGGACCAGCATGTGCAAAGGTCCTGAGGTTGGAGAGAGCAGAATGAGCACCAGGGGCTACGAGAAGCCTGGTGCGCCAGAGGCCTTGTGGGTACATGGAGTCCAAGGAAGTTGGCTAAAACCAAGACATGCAGGATAGAATGTTAAGAGGACTGCAGGATTTGAAGAAGAGTAGGCAAGACATGACTTAATTTTAGAGAAGGTTTAGAGAAGATGGCCTGGGCTGCTGGGTGGAAAGCAACTTGAAAACTGTAGGGTCTGGGACATTTGCACACGTTCCAGGCTAGTCTCCTGGCACTCATGACCACGTCAGCCCTGAGTGTCTTGTTTGGCCATGGGTTTTCCACTTTACCCTGGGGCCTTCCTAGGCCACCCTGACCATGGGCTCTACTCTTTCACCACCCCAGGTAGGCTCAGCCTGTTCTGTCCCAGTTCTTCCTTTCAGGCCAGTAGTTTATGGTTCACACAGACCTCCCCCTCTACAAAGTCCTTCCTCCACTCTTCATTGTTTTTACTGACCTAGGAGCTGGCTCCCCTCACTGAAAGAAACACCCATTTCTTGGGTGTTGGGAGGGAGATGGAGTTCCTGCTCCTCTAGATGACATCTGTTCAAATCCCTGATGTGCTCCTGTTCTACTCATTCATGAAGTTGCCCAAATATATCCTCCCAGGCACTCAATCCAAGGAAGGTTGTCAGTGGCAGTCCCCCTGGAAGCTGCTGGCAAGTTACTGGATGCCATGACTATGTGCAGCTGCCCCTTAACCAGCAACATGGAGCCATCTCCACAGAAAGAGGCATGAGCCAAGGGTACCAAGTGCATTTCCACCTATAAACAAGACCCCTCAGCCCAGCTTCAAAGGAAGGATCACTTCTGTTCATCCAACAAACACATCATAACAGATGACCAGAACAGAGGACCTCAACTTTGGCGGAGAAGGTAAATAACAGACATTCAAATAATTCCACACCCAGCCCAACTGATCTACCCTCCACCATACTCCCATGGAAAAGGAGACTGAGGACTTAGGAGTCAGCACTTAGGCTGCAGGTGAGCTCCAGGCTGGGACCATGTAGTAAGAAGACATGAGGAGTTTTTTGGTCTCAGATCCCTCCCCACTCCCACCTTCAAAGCATTCTGGGATGCTCCATTTCTTCTGGGCATAGTTTTCTTCCCAATTTTCTTGATTCTTAAAATGTCTTAAAATAGAGGTCTTGCATTAAGGATTAGAATTTTCCAGTGGTCACAGAGTAATGAAAACCAACAGAGAGTCTGTTTTGGAAAAATAAAAGACCACAAGGAAAGACTCTCTGAAACACAAAACCAAAGGAATCTTTCTGCCTCATAAGTCAGAAACCTATGGATATGCTATTTATCTGTTTATTTTTATTACAGATGCATTCTAGGAGAGCAAGCTCTCTCATAGGAGGATTTGCAAGTGTGATGGGTGGGGGCAGATATGGCATTACTTAATTGTCTCAAAATTTTTTCTTCTCTGTTAAAACTGAGGAGTCCCTGCTCTTGTTATCTACTGTTACCTAACAAACCACCCCAAAAATCAGGACTTCATGCAGCTATTTATCACTATGCTGTATCACAACTCCATGTGCCAGGCGGATGACACACAGCAGCGACAGCACAAGTCTGGGCCCTCAGCTGAGAAAATTTGAACAACTGGGGGATGACTGGGCATCTCTTCTTCTCCTCCTCCTCCTCCGCTTCCTCTTCCCTTTTCTCCTCTTCCTCCCCCTCTTCCTCCTCCCTTTTCTCCTCCTCCTCCACCTTATTCTCCTTCTCCCTCTCTTCACCCTTCTCCTCCTCCTTCTCTTTCTCCTCCTCCTCCTCTTCCTTACCCTCCTCTTCCTCACCCTCCTCTTCCTCACTCTCCTCCTCTTCTTCCTCCTCCATTTTTCCTCCTCCTCCCAGTCCACCTCCTCCCCATCTTCCTCCTCCTTTCTCTTTCTCTCCCTTTTCCCCATCCTCCTTCTCCTTCCTTGTTCTTCCTGCCCCTTCTCCTCATCCTCCTCCTGCTTCTCCTCTCCCTCCTCCTCCTGCTTCTTCTCCCCCTCCCTCCTCTCCTCCTCCTCCTTCTCCTCTTCCTCTCTCTCCTCCTCCTTATCCTCTATCTACATGGCGCAATGTGGCTAGCTTGGGCTTCCTCACTGCATGGCAGCTTCAAAGCAGTCAGAATCCATTCATGAGGTCTCAGGATATCAAGAGGAAAAAAGTGGAAGCTAGCAGTCCCCTTAAAGACAAAGCCTGGAATGGACAGAGCATCTCTTCCACCATACCCATTGATCAGGCACCAGCCATGATTCAAGCAGAGACAACATGAACTTTACCTCTCAATGGGAGGAACCTCAAATAATTTGTAGCCATCTTTAATTCCCACAACTCTGAACCCCATATTACTTGGGAACCTGAAGGACAGAAATGATAAAAGACAAGAATCAAACCAAAATAAATAGAACACTCAAGGTGGGTCACAAGAAAACAAAAAGCAGAAAAGGTAATATGCTGCCTCTATATGTCCCAGGGGAAAGATAAAAGCCATGCATTCATTCATGGATTTGTTTGCTTATTCACTCATTCATTCAATGAAGGGAAGACCTACTATGTGCAAGGCACAGTTCCTGCCACTGGAGACACAGCAATAAGCAAGCCACATGAGACAGTGCTATCCTGCAACTTGCAAAAAACTGTCAGAGGAAGAAGACACTAAACAAATAATTACAGCATATTTCACTTTCAAAAGGCAACAACATGGAACCATGAAACCATGTATTGGGGTGCATGACTCAACAAGGAGGGTCAGAAGAGGTTCCTCTGAAGAAAGGCTGTTTAAACTGGGCAAATAAAATAAGCTGAAATTTTATGAGCAAGGAGAGAAGTGAGAGAGAGAACGCCCCTGACCAAGGAAACAGTTTGGGATTGTAAGCAGAAAGAGAGATGGCCAGGGTGGCTGGAGCTAGGGCTGGGCAACAGGGTGGAGCCTGGTTGTGCAGGGGCTCATCAGGGCCTTGTCTCATGATAGGGACAATGGTAAGCTCTTGGAAGGTGTTCAGCAGAGAAAAGACCTGGCCGGACTTGCGTTTTCTAATCTTATCCTGGAGGGGTTGGAGAGGACATCAGGAGACCATGAGGAGTTGGCTGTAATTGATGAGGTGACAGGAGCTCACTCCAAGTAGGTGCTATGGACATGGAGAACATTCGGGAAGTGGAATTTGCTGTCCCTGGTGATGACGAAAACATGGTTTATGAGAGGCTCCCAATTAATATTTATGCCATAAGTGAACAAACAAATGAATCGATGCAGCATCAGAGATGAGAAGAAGGGGGTGCTTCACGGTGGTTCCAGGTGTTGGGATTTGAGTCCCAAAGTGGATTTTGGAGACTGTAGGTGGAGCAGCTTGGCAGGAAGCAGAGGGGGTGGATGAAAGTCGGTCCCAGACCCCATGAGCTTCTAGTTGCCATGGAACACCCACCCCTCCCTGCCTCCCAGGATGTGGTTCTCTCTGGGGCCTGCCCCTGCTAAGGGCCAGCCTCTTCTGCTAAGCCAGGCACTTGGCCAGAATGTGGGTCCCACCGGAAGGTGAGCTTTGTCCTGGGAGAACTCATGATTGTGCAGGAGGAAGGAGGCTGCATCCTGCCCCAAGGGCTGGACCAGACATGTTGATGTCTCCTGGAGAGAGCTGAGTCTCCAACCCCCATTGTTTGATGGTGCTCATCTCAATGGGGTGCACACCCAGCCCTGGGCCTTCAGCCTTAATTATACCCCAGACTGTTTGCAGTGTGTAATTACCACCATTAATTGACTGAGGGCGGCCACACTTCTCCCCTCCAGCCGTCTTTCTGACACTGAGATCCGCCACACAAAGCATCTGCCTGCACAGGCAGGAAGGAAAGGTGGCAGGGTCTGCCTTTATTTTATTACCAAGAAATATTTATTTCTGTGATTTTCTGGAAGAAACAGGGTGGAGGTGCAGACTGAGGTCTGTCCAGCTCATTCTGTGCCTGCTTTGGGAAGTGGGCACCGAGAAATTAAGTATTAAATGAAGACTTTCCATATTGTCCTTATACTTTCATGGAGACCCCACAGTACCTGGGCCATATATTATTATACTGTGCTTCTTCTCCTAGGAGAAGAAGCATCATAACAGACAAACAAAATGAAACACACACAAAAATAAAAACAAGAACAAACTCCAATTCATTCTTGAATTTGTGTTCTAAATATAATAGTTTCTACATTCCACACAAATCCCTATCTTCCTTCCTTTCTTGTTTCCTTCCTTCCTTCTTCCTTTCTTCCCTCATCCCTTCTTCTTTTATTCCTGTCTATCTAATCTAGCTGACTACATCTGTATCTATAGTGCTTGGTGAGCCTTGGTTTTACCCTCCATATCTGTGGAATCTGTCTATAGCTATATAATGGTTTGTGAACCTTGGTTTTCTCATTTGGAAGAGGGAGAAGAAAGTGCCGCCCTCTCAGGTTTCTGTAAAGATTAAATGAATGTAAAATGTGGCCCTGGCTCCTGGTGTGGGAGTCCTCAGCTTCAGTGTTAGCAAAGTCATGCCAGACATGGGTTGTGTCCTCTGTGTCCTGCTTGGGAACGGGCACGTTGTGACTTGGGTTTGAATTCAGTGGATTCAAACCTGGGGGGTATACAGTGGCCCAGGTGCTTTGGGGTCCCGTGGGGAAAAAAATGACCCTGGGACAATATGGAAAGTCTTCATTCAATGCTTAATTTCTCATTCCCCGCAACCCACAGCAAGCACAGAATGAGCTGGGCAGACCTCAGCCTGCACCTCCACCCTGTAATCAATGTGGTTGTCCTCACCCCTTAGACTGTACACACCAAGAGGTGACAAAGCTTTCACCTTAACAGGAAGCAGGTGTTTTTTGTTCATTTGCTTCGTTTTGTTTTGTTTGTTTCTTTTGTTTTGTTTGAGACAGAGTCTTGTTCTGTCGCCCAGGCTGGAGTTCAGCGGCGCAATCTCTGCTCACTGTAACCTCCGCCTCCCAGGTTCCAGCAATTCTCCTGCCTCAGCTTCCTCAGTAGCTGGGACTATAAGCGCTCGCCACCAAGCCCAGCTGAAGCAGGTGTTTTTGTGCCTTCTTTCTAGACGGCAAAGCACCCCACTGCCAAGTGAAGCTGAGATTGGTTAAGAGACTTCTCTAGGGTCACACAAGCTGAGAGGTGAAGGCGGGACTGGACTCCCACCTACTGACTCTTGCCCTGTGCTCCTGCCACAAGAGCGGCCTGCACCACGTGCTCATTCCTACATGTGCCTGCACAGAAGCTGAGTGTCCTCAAAACCATCCCTTGGGGAAAAGGGCAACCCCTCCAGGGAGCGCCCACAGCCTCTCGGGCAGCCAGGCTCTCTCTCAATTTTAGGGTCAGTTGCACCTGCGAGTTTGTCCTCACTCCAATTCAGGGGAGCTCAGGCAGTCACTGGGCATGACCTCTGTGGGAAGCAGGGGCAGTGTAAGATCCTCCGCTCTCTCCAGGCTCCAGGGGAAGGGGACATCTCTCAAGAGGTACAGGGGCAGGCAGTTAGAGGCAAAGGCACGTGGATGCCAGGTAGGGTGAGCACAGGGTTCAAGGGGCTTGAAGCAGGCTTGAGCAGAGTACCTGCAATGCCTGCACAAGCTGTGTCTCCTCATCTGTGAAACAGGAATGATGATGAAACCATGTCCTGTAGTAGCGCCGGTGGTCCCATGCAAGCCTTCCATTCAGATGTAAGTAAAAACAAATTAAAACCACAAACTGATCTTCCTCTCCTCTCACACCACAACAAGCAATACAGAAAACTTCCCTGAGCAAATGTGTGAGGGTTTCTTCCCGCCAGCACGCAAGCCATCTATTCTGCCGCGATGCCAGCTGGGTGTCCCCTGATTCCATTCTGCAGAGATAGTGTCAGATTCCACAGGCGGAGGATTCTGTCCCTGAGCCTGCCCTCCGTCATTTCGGCACGAAGTGCAAGCCCCTGCACTTTTGACCTGTAAATTGGGGTTCTCAAAACCTTCCCCTCAAGTTTAATTTATTTCCTAGACAGGCTCACAGAACTCAGGGAAATGCATGTTTACTAGTTGATGACAAAGGATAATTTAAAGAATACAAATGAACAGCCAGACGAAAAGACACGCAGGGCAAGGGCTGAAAGGGTCCTGAGTGCAGGGCCTTCTGTCTCCAGGGAGTTGGGAGGCGCCACCGCCCTTGTCCACCTTTCTGCAAGCCTCTACATGCTCTGCTATCCAGAAGCTCCCTGAGCCCTGTCCTTTTGGGTTTTTAGGGAAGCTTCATTACATATGCGTGATTGATGAAATCATTGGCCACTGGTGAGCAACTTACCCCTCAGCCCCTCTCCCCTGCCTGGGAGTGAGCTGAAAGTCCCACCCCTCTCATCCTGCTCTGGTGTCTTTCTGGTGACCAACCCCATCGTGACGCTACTGAGGGGCTGCCAGTCACCAGTCAACTCGTTAGCAGATGAAAAGATAACGTTTTGGAGTTCCTAAGGTTGTCAGGAGTTATATTCCAGGAAATGGAGTTGACGTATGTATTTCACAATATCATAAGAATATTCTTTCCTTCTTTCATCATCCGACTAACAGAGAATGTGCTGGAGTTCCAGGGCCTGATGCCTTACTGGCCCCTTGGGTACTGGGCACCTGAGCCCCTTGGTCTCCAAAAGCCTCACTGACTTGGAGAGGGCCATGGGCCTGTGCTCTGGCCAGCATGTGGGCACTTGGAATAGAGATGCCAAGCTAAGGTAGCCACATGCCTTCACCTCTCTCCCTTACAGGCCCTTCTTCTGAGTTAGCTCTGGGTGGTCCTGGGTGGTTTCTTGAGATCTCAGGAGAAAGTTCCTCTAAAAACCCAATGTGGGAGCTCTGTCGCCGTCCTGTTGTGCCCCTGGATCTAAAACCCGTTTGCAGCACCAGTCCCAACATCCCACTCAGGGAGGCCATTTCACTCCCGGGAAAACAGATTTCAAGTTCAACTCTGGTTAGTGGGAATAGGGGTGTGGAGTCAACAGAAGCAAGCCTGGGGCACATCAAGCTAAATGCCCTGTTTCAAGTAGTGTAATTAGACTAATCGTAGTAATTGTACTAACTGACATTTTTGAAATTATACTCTATGTGCTATGATTAACACCTCTATTTCATAGATAAGGAAACTAAGGCTCAGGGAGGTAAAGTAACTCCCTGAAGTTTACCAGGAAGTTGCCCAGGAATGGTGCTGGCTTTTCCTGTCCTTCTTGGAAGCGGGAGAGGTGGAGGGATTGGCCCTCATCCAGAGCAATGAGGGAATGAAACAGGGTCTACCAGCCCTCCACACTGCAGGGGGAAACACGACAGTCACAGGGGGCATTGTTAGAAGGGGACACAGTAGCTATTCATTTATTTCAACAGGGATTATTTTTTTCTTGGCATCTTTTGTGCATCAGTGGCTTCAGAAGCGAGGATATCCCATGCCCTGGATGTGACTCAGCAGACCCCTGGGGAAAGCTGGGGCACTGTAGGGCATCCCAGGGGCCAAGTCCGGCCAATACAGCCTGAGGGCACCACAGCCTCAGCTCGTGGCCAGTGTGGATGCTGCGTGGGAAGCACTATCCCTGCTCCAGCCTTACTTGAACAGGAGCTGATGCCACCCTGCCCAGCATCCCTCCCCGCTTCTTTGAATGACAGTCTTCAGGCTTTGTTTGGGGACCTCCCCCTGCCCTTTTCTCAGACAATGAGATCTGGATGGAGCTCCATTCCTGGCCAGCACACATCTCTCAGTCTTCATCTTCCTGGGCACGGGGTGGGTGTGTGGCCAGCTTAGGCTGGTGCAGCCAGAGCAAACTTCAGACATGCCTGGACCCTGGAGAGGAGGCTTTCTTTGTACACTTGGCTTTAAGGAGCTGTAAGGATGGGGAGTTTCTGCCAACATCTCTGCCCCCCAGAGGCGAAGAACCAGCCTCTGAATGGAGCCATCCTAGGAGAGCAGGGACAAGAGGGAGAAGGTCAGTCCCTTCCCCCATGCAAGTCTGCAGTAGGGTCTCAAACACAAGCCTTTACATCTCCATCCTCTGTGAATCCCATCAATGGCACAATGCCCTCCAGAGAAGGCTTCAGTGCCCAGTACGGTAGGTGATGCCAGTGGCATCTCGCCCCCGCACACCTCTCCACTCCCTTCTCTCACATGATCCCTTCTCCGGGCTTTGCCTAATCCAGTGTGAACTTCTCACCCTGTCCTTAGGGATCAATATTCTGCTTGCCTCTGGGTATTTGCTCCTAAGTTCTCTCTGCCCAGCAACACCTTGTCCCCTCTTTCAGTGGCTTGTTCTATGTGATTGCAGGTCTCTGTTTGGTGGTCACTCTTCCCCGATTCGTCAGCTCTCCATGGGTTGCCCCTTCTGTGTTCTCACAGCACCAATGCTTCCTCTATTAATGGCCCCATCAAATCGAATGGTTGACTTTCTCTGTTTACTTTCTGTCTTAGTTTGTTTTCTGTTGCTTATGACAGAACATGTGAACTGGGTAATTTATAAAGAAAAGGAATTTATTTCTTACAGTTATGAAGTCTGAGAAGTCAATGGGTTATGTCTGATGAGGGCTTTGTTGCTGGTGGGGACACTTTGCAGAGTCCCAAGGCAGGGCAGGGCATCACACAGTGAGAAGGCTGTGCACAGCTCACTCAGGCCTCTCTTCCTCTTCTTGTAAAGCCACCAGTCTCCCTCGCATGATAATCCATTAACCCATTAATCTATTAATCCATGAATGGATCAGTCCACTCGTAAAGGCAGAGCTTTCATGATCGAATTGGAACCGGCTTTGCAAAAATTACGAGGTGAAAAAATTATGACAGTGAAAGAGATCTGATCTAACCAATCCCCATCTTGCCTTTAACTCCAAACTGACCTTGGTCCTTCCTGGGCATAATGGCCCCTCCCGCAAACTAAACCACCTTTGTGAAGTTAGTGAAACCACCAGGTTAGGAGGATGAGAGGAGCCTGAATTCTGCTAAGGTATAGATGGGAAGGATTACCAGCCATTATTCCAGAGGCCACAAGGCTTGCAACTTTCCCAATTACTCCTGCAAATAACATCACCATTGTAGAACCTAAGATTAGCCTTTTGAGATGTCTTTTCAGGTATTTGTATTTCTGATGACCAATGGCTCCACCCCAACCAGCCAACCCACCGAGTGGTCCTATGGCCCCACCTGGAACTGGACTCAGTGCCTATGAGAAGCGTTTTCCACATCCCTATGACTGCACCCCCAGCTAATCAGCAGTGCCCATTTTGTTGCCTGACAAACTATCTTTGAAAAGCCCTCGCCTCTGAATTTTCAGGGAGGTTGATTTGAGTAACAATAAAACTCTGTTGAAGGGGGCAAATATTCAAACCACAGTACTATCTTTAATTAACTTTGTATTTTGAGGTAATTATAGATCCACATGTACTTGTAAGAAAGAATATAGAGAGATCTCAAGGACCCTTCCCTCATTTCCCCAATGGTCACATCCTACACAACTACAGTACAATACAACCAAAATATTGACATTGATACAAGCCAGGAACCTTATGTGGATTCTAGCAAACTGACCTGTGTTTATTTGAGTGTGTGTATTTAGTTCTGTGGGATGCTATCACCTCTGTTGATTAGTGTGATCCCACCACAGTCAAGGTACAGATCATTCTCTAAAAGGACCCCTCATGCTGCCCTTTTAAAGCCACAGCCACCTCCTCTGCTTCCCACTTCATCTCAATCACTGGCAACCACTGATGTGTTCTCCAATATTATATGAATGGAATAATTTAGTACATAACATCTTGAGATTACCTTTTTTCCACTCTACACAATTCTCTGAATATCCATCCAAGTTGTTGCATCTAATACTTGCCCTTTTAAAGGCTGCATAGTATTCCATGACATGGGCATACCTCAGTTTTGTTCAACCATTCAGCCATTGAAGGGCACCTCTATTGCTTCCAGTTGGAGACTATTATGAATAAAGTTGCTATAAACACTTATGTACAGGCTCTGGGGAGAAGATACATTTTCATGTTTCTGGGGTAAATGCCCAAGAATGCAACAGTTCACATTTGGAAGAGCATATACCATTAGCTATACTTGTTTGCAAAAGCAGACTCCTGGAGTGGGGCCCAATACCCTAAGAGACAGTGAGACCAATCCTGCCTCTCCCTAGGGGCCAAAGTCCCAGCCTGCAAACACAGACTTTCCTCTTTTTCCCATTAAAAAAAAACATGCTTATGGCTTATTTATGTAGTTCACATGCAACCTTGGCTCTTTCAAGAAATATTCATTCACTCGTTCCACAAATATTTATCTGGTGCCCACTCTGTGCTAGGCACAGCCCTAGGCACCAAGGAGACAGAGGCAAAAAAACCCAATTCCTCATGCCAGGCAGTTACATTGTAGTGTCAGGAGATGAGCAGCAATTGAATGAACAAGCTGACGCTGATGCAGACAGTTTTCTCGAAGTGCTGTAGAGAAGTGTATTCTTTTGAGGGCAAAGGACAGTTCAGCCAGTGAACTTGAGTGGAGGAAGTGAGATAACTCGATAAGATCTAAAGAGACTTGTGGACTTTGGAGAAACTTAGGCTTTTATTTCTGGTGAGAAAAAAACAATGGGAAGATCTTGAACAAAGCAGTGACAAGGTGAGGCTTCTACTTTCCAGACCTCTTGCTGCTGTAGGCTACAGCCTGGTGAGCGGGGTGAGCAGAGGGGCCAGCTGAGCACAGTGACAGTCACCCCAGGGAAGTTTGATGACATGAACCAATTTAGCAGAGGTGGAGGGGGTGAGAGGTGGTTGATGGAACTGATCAGATTTGTGTATGAATCAGACGTGGGGGAGGAAGAAAGAGAAAGTGTGAGAGGTCAAGGAGGACCCTAAGGCAAGAGAAACAGGAAGAATGGGATTTGCATTGTAGGGGCACGGGAGGTTCTGTGGGGCTGGAGCATGGAAGGTTCGCGGGGGCTGGGTCATGGGAGGTTCGGGGGGCTGGGTCATGGGAGGTTCGGGGGGGCTGGGTCACGGGAGGTTCGGGGGGGCTGGGGCACGGGAGGTTCGGGGGGGGCTGGGGCACGGGAGGTTCGGGGGGGCTGGGTCACGGGAGGTTCGGGGAGGCTGGGTCACGGGAGGTTCGTGGGGGCTGGAGCACGGGAGGTTCTGTGGGGCTGGGGCACGGGAGGTTCGGGGGGGCTGGGGCACGGGAGGTTCGGGGGGGCTGGGTCATGGGAGGTTCGGGGGGCTGGGTCATGGGAGGTTCGGGGGGGCTGGGGTACGGGAGGTTCGGTGGGGCTGGAGCACGGGAGGTTCGGGGGGGCTGGGTCATGGGAGGTTCGGGGGGGGCTGGAGCACGGGAGGTTCAGGGGGCTGGGTCATGGGAGGTTCGGGGGGGCTGGAGCACGGGAGGTTCAGGGGGGCTGGAGCACAAGAGGTTCAAGGGGGCTGTGGCATGGGAGGTTGTGTGGGGCTGAAGCATGGGAGGTTCGGGGGGGCTGGGGCGTGGGAGGTTCGGGGGGCTGGAGCACGGGAGGTTCAGGGGGGCTGGGTCATGGGAGGTTCTGGGGGGCTGGAGCACGGGAGGTTCAGGGGGCTGGGTCATGGGAGGTTCGGGGGGGCTGGAGCACGGGAGGTTCAGGGGGACTGGGTCATGGGAGGTACGGGGGGGCTGGAGCACGGGAGGTTCAGGGGGGCTGGGTCATGGGAGGTTCGGGGGGGCTGGAGCACGGGAGGTTCATGGGGGCTGGGTCATGGGAGGTTCGGGGGAGCTGGAGCACGGGAGGTTCAGGGGGGCTGGGTCATGGGAGGTTCGGGGGGGCTGGAGCACCGGAGGTTCAGGGGGGCTGGGTCATGGGAGGTTTGAGGGAGTCTGGGCCATGGGAGGTTCTGTGGGGGCATCAGGAGCCTCAGTCTAGGCTGTGGATTGAGCCAACAATCAGGCATCCACAAGAGTCAAGAAAGAGGGTTTTTCTTGAAAAGTAGAGAAAACTTTACATCATCTATGTTGCTAATTCAGATGAGCCAGCAGCCTGGGTGGGGTGGGGGCCGAGTCTATTGGTCCAGAGGCAGAGGGACAATAACTGATGCCAAAGGAAAGGTAGGACCCAGGTGGAAACAGGGTTGGGGCTTTTGGAAACAGAAGGACACAGAAATTCTGTCACATGGCTCTGTTTTCCCAGTGAAAAGGGAAACAAGGCCCACAGTGGGAAGCAGAGAGGCAACTTAGAGAAGACGGCAGGAAGTAGTGGTCTAAGAGCGTGGGAGAGGAAACCAACCAGGGTGAGGCTGACCTGCCAGGCGGCTCTGAAGGCCTGAGTGACATTGGTGATTGAGTGGTGATTTTTAAAATAATGTAAAACTTACGAATAAAGTGCTTACTTGGAACATTGACCTTGGAGTCTTAGAGATCTGGGTGCAAATTCTGTCGTTGCACTGTCTCTCTGAGCCTCAGTTTCTTTATCTGAAAATGGGTATGATGAATCTACCCTGTGGGGTTGTGTCAGGGTCAAATGAGGTAATGCATGTGCAGTGTCTTGCACAGAAACTGGCAGGGGACACGAGCTCATTGAGGGAATGTGTTCTCACCGCCTTTCCAGGGCCCTCTCTGAGCACCCCGGCAGTTGTCCCTTCTCCCTACATCTCACCATCCCTTTTGTGAAACTGACCCCACTGCTTTCTGTTTGTGCATCTTTCTCTCCAAGTGGACGGTGAGTTCCTGCAAGAGGAACCTAGTCTTGTTCATTTTGGGTCCCTGTGATTGGCATCCCTTCAGGCCCCTGGAGGTTGCAGAGAGAATGCAGGCTGAGAGGAGCAATGCCCACCTGTGGTCCAGAGAGGGAGGCCGGGCCCCTGGAGACCAGCAAGTTTGGGCCTGCAGCTCCAGGCTGATGTAAGTAACGGGCAGCCCTTGAACCCACTGTCTACCGAGGTTGAGTCTTTCATAAATAAAATCAAATACATGTTGCAGGGGTTCAGGGAAGGAAACGAGGAAATTGTAAAATCAGTAGGCACTGGCACCTGAATTTACTCTGGCATCTGAAATACTGAAAACGAAGAGTCTGGATCTGAAAACATTAGCATTTCAAAAGTGCTCAAGCACCATCCTGGTGGGGAAAGAGGAGCTTCACTCCAGATTAGATCATCGAGCAATTGCTGAAATTTCAGCCTTTCAGTGCATAGACAATAACTCCTTCCTGACATCCTTATGGATGGAACGGTCTCTGTCTCGGGGCCACTTCCAAAAGCCATGAATAGAGCGGAGAAACAGTTTCCCACTGTGGCTCCTGGCACGAAAAAACTGACTTAGAGTTGCATTTGCATTCATGTCAGGTGATGATGTAATTATTGATTGAAAGTGAGATTTTTGTCCTGAAAGGAAGATGCATGAGCGTGGGAGGGGGTCAGGTGTGTTGTTGTTTCAGATCCCAGATCCTAGGCAGTTTCTGAGAGAAACCAAAGCTTGGTGTTTGTGCCTTTGGCCCTGGAGCCCATTAACTATTTTGCTCTCTGAGCTAATTCACTGGGAGTGATTGAGATGCCTGAGGTTTCTAAACCTGCCTTTCCAGATTTGTCTATACGTAGTCATCAAATCACATTCCACGTTCAACGAAAGCCTCGTCATTCATTGATTTTGTGCATCAGCTATACTGAGCCACAAGGGATACCACAGCGAACAAAGGCAGGGACTCCCCTGTACTCTCTCTCCACTTTCCATGTCCATATCTTGGCTTCAGTCACTCTCTGTCTGGATGCTCTCATCCCTACCCAAATCTCCACTGTTTTAAAGGCCCATCCAAATGATATGTCCACCATGAAGCTCACTTAGGTCCCCCATGTCAATCAGGAGTCTCTCCATTGCAAGAGACAGAAAATCAACTCACCATGGTTTTTAAAAAAATAAAAAACAGGACAATTAATTGGCGCACAGAATTGAAGAATCGAGAGGCGTGATCAAATTCAGGCGTGATTTGATCTAGGAGCTCAGTGGATGCTATTAGGGTATGCTCTTTCTCTCTCTCTGCTCTGATTCCTACGAGTTGTCCCAGCCCACTGTACAGGGGCACATGGGCACAGACGTTGTGTGTCCCATATCCTTGGGCTCTAAACACTAGAGAGAACATCTGTCTTTCAGTGTCCAGGTATGGAAGTCTCAGGAAAGGACATGAATTGGGTCTGGCTTGGGGTTTGGAGTTGGAGATTCTAATTGGTAGCACTTTGCACACACATTCGTCCGGCCCCCAGCCACCTTCATGAAATGGGGAAGGATAGTTCCCTGAAGAAGGAGCCAGGATACTGGCAAATAGGAGTGAGGGGGTGGGGACAATACTGGGTACCTCTTCGCCATGCTCAATCCCTCCATTAACCAGAGCCCACCACTCTAGGAAGGGCCTCTCTTATGGGCTGCTCTGGGAGCGTACCTTGACTCCCTGGTTGTCCAAGAGCTCCCTGAAGGCCACGGTAGTGGTGTGTCCTTCTGCACATCCCCAAAGCCCAGGGCAGGGCTGGTGCCCAGGGATCTCTCAACAGCATTTGGTGGGCTGGGTTAGGGGAGATTTTTGCCAATGGCAATGAGAGTGGGAACCACACCCTCCCTTTCCTGGGATTTGGGGCTAAAGGCACAGACCGGAGAATGAGAGTTGGTGGTGTTCAAGCACGTCAACGAAGTAGGCAGTTCTGGGTGCTGTGGTTTGGGGCTCTTAGGAGCTCCCTGGCCGCTCCCTAAATATCTTTCCTTTTTCATCACAGATTTGTATCTTGGCATCTTGTATCTTTGGGAGCCCTCAATAGAAATGCACGGATTCATGAATAGAGTTTCTGTTTCTGTCCTCTGAAGAGTGTGGTAGCTGTTCCCTGCCCTGAGAAACTGTGGAAGGTCCCTCTCAGCATTGCTGTCTGCTTGAACCCACACTCCTCCTCTGCTGAAGGGGCAAACGCCTATACACGGGCTGCAGCTATGTCAAGTGTAGACCCGCTGCCATCACCAGGAACGACAGGGAAAGGCAAAGCGGCTCCTTTCTCAAATCTTGGCACAGTGAAAGCACAAAGGGTGCTATATGTATCTGGGGTAGGGGCCCAGTAAGCAGCCTGCCGTCATCAGGTAGGCTCCTTGTCCCTACTAAATGAGTCATCAAAAGAAGGACATTGACTTATTTGAGCAGACGTGAGCCAACATTGCCCTGACCAATAGGTGCTAACATCCTGTACAGGCTCACGCCCAAAGCAAATGTGGACCAAGGGAGGGGAGCACTGGCATATTATCAGCTGCTTACAACCAGACACGGGCATTTGATCCTTGCAGCCATGGTGAGATGTGTGGCCAGCAGGAGAGGGATCCAGGCCAGCCAGGATGGGGGAGGGCTGGGAAGAGGCAGGACGTGCCAGGACTCAGCCCCAACCCAAGGGTCTTCTAGCTAGCAAAACGCCAGTGAAATGCCCTTCCCCTGTGCATCCTTATCAAACGACAGAATTGGACTCACAAGGGCTTGTGGATAGATGGATTTCTTCAACCTTTTAATGCTGCCCATCAAATCCCTGTCCAAAACATCATTTGAGCTGAGCCAGATGGATTCCTTTTGCAGGGTTAGTCAGCCTGGATCCATCTCACCTGCTGTGATTAAGCAATCACAGCAAAGCGGGAATGAATTACAGAGCGTGGCTGTCTGTCATCTGGCCTCCCTCCTGGAGAGGTGTCCTGGCGGGGGCGGCCATAGGGGGTGAGGGCAGAGTCGTCGGCTCCACTGCACAGACAGTAAACACAGTCAAACACAGGCAGTCGCCGGGCAAGAAAGATTTTGTGATCCTTTACATTAACTGTAAACAAGGTGGTGGTTGTTGCTGTTGTTGTTTCCAACCACGTATATTTTTAAGGAGTGTTTAATGGGACTGCGTCTGCCATATACCTACAAACTCTGTGTGACAGCACACTGGCTCCGGCAGAATTTGATATACAGAACTCCAAACAAATAATCATATCTGACAGGCAATTTCTCCAATAAACCCAGTGAACTATTTCCCGCTGCGGGGGAGGCAGTGTGCACATGGCCTTCTGCAAAAACTGGCATGATTCGGGGGGGATAAGGGGAGTGGGAGCCGAGGCTTGTTTGTAGCGAGGGCTTCCGGACGGTGGGCACAGGGAGATTCATCGTGAATTTTAAAATGCAGACAGGATCAGTCTTCCGTTGAACACCCAGGCACCTTCTGGGGGAGGGATTGGTTTAAGCATTTGCCCCACGAGCCATGGGGGTTGCGGGACTGTGGGAAACTTCCCATTTTCTTGAAAGGCCGTTGATAAAGTGGGATTCCTGGATCCTGGGGAAGGGCTTCCTTGTGTTCTAGACAGTGAGTGTTGTTGCCTGTCTGCTTAAGAACCAAGTTGCAGGGGGAGGAATCTCACTGGCCTGGCCCAGGACAGCGTGGGGTATCTCCTTAACAGCTCCATCAGACAGCGAGACCCCAAACGTGGCTTTGTTCAGGCTGACCTTCCCATGGCGTCAGCACCTCAGGCCTTGGACACTGCTTCGTACTTCCCTCTGCTCCAGTCTGGTTTTCCAGCTTCTTCTAGAACTAAGAGAGTTCTAGGAAATCCTCATTTGCCTAAGCAAGCCAGAGGTGCTCTCTGTTGCTTGCAACCCAGGAGCCAAGACCAGCATACTCTATTCCGCATCTGTGAAACGGGCACAGCTTCCGGTTTTATTGGCATTGGGTGCTAACCAGATCCCTGTGGTAAGCGTTACACCAGAAGGTCTCAAATTTGTTGGTCTCAGGACCCCTTAAAATTAATGAGAACCCCAAAGGGCTTTTATCTATGCAGGTTGTATCTATCGATATTTCTGTGTTAGAAATAAAAACGAATAAAATTTTAAACACGGGAATCACAGCACAGATTCATTTCATCAGCCAGCAAAGCAATGACGTCCTCGCATGTCACAGAGCTGCTGGAAAACTCCACTGTACTCTCACAAGAGAATGAGGACTAAAAGGCAAATCGTGGCCTTAGGAATACCCAGGGGTCCCGGGGCCACACACTTTAAGAACTGCTGTGCTAGGTAATCCTTACAATGTCCCTCAGCCCATATTACAGCTGAGAAGACTGACGCTCGGAATTGAGAAGAGGCTGACTCTAGCGCTAGGGAGTGGATTAGAACCCGGTCTTGAGACTCTAAAGCCTGAACATCACCTCTCCAATTTGCCTCATCAAGAGTGGCCCAGAGGAATGAGGACTTCCTCTCACAGTTCCCAGATGGCACCTCTGCTCTCTGCACACTTGCCCCATCCTCTTCCTGTTCACCGGCTGCCACACCTCACTTCCCGTCAGCTTCCAGGTTATTCTATTCCAGGCCCAGGCTGAGAACCTGACCATGCCTCTCCACTGTGTTGCCTCCCGGGGACTCCTGGTTGGAGATTTTGGGCCAAAAGTGTTGTGTCAACAATGGCCAAGCTAGGCAGCCTGGGGCTCGCTTTCCAGCCTCCATCCCAGGAAATGGCTGCCTCCTGCTAGGCAGCCTGGGGCTCGCTTTCCAGCCTCCATCCCAGGGAAACGGCTGCCTCCTGAGGGAGGCCAGGCCTGGACAGGTCCCCAATGTCTGTTTCCAAGCCCGACTCAGTCCATCCTGCAGGGTGGTAGTTGCTGCTCCTATCTTGGTTCTGTTCCTGCTGTGCACGGAAGCCATCGCCTCCCAGGGGCCGGCATAGCTGTGATTAAGAGCGGGCTTTGGCCCCACATGAACCTAGGTGCAAATTCTTGCCCACCTCATGTTAGCGGGTGGTTCGGGATGTGTACATTCCCTCTTGAAGCTTCCTTTTCCCTCTCTGTAAAATGGGACTAATGGTATAAAGGCCCCTAGGTCTCACTTACCTATCCATCCCTGGTCCCCTCTCTCTGCACTCATTACTCTGCATTCTAATTGATCTTCCCTCCATTTCTTCCGTGTGCCTCATGACTTTGCACACGCTGTTCCGCTGCCTGGAAGGTCCTCCCCCACCTCTCTCCTTTCTGTCCTCAGAGCCGCCTTTCGGGTCTCAGCTGAATTAGGCCTTCCTTGGTAACCCTGTTCAGAAGGAAACTGTAGAGGCCACAGTGAGAGCCCAAAATGGTGATCTTATCGATGCCATCATACGTCACTTAATGACAGGATGCGTTCTGCGAAATGAGTTGTTAGGCGACCTCATCATTGTGCAAACATCATAGAGCCTGCTGCACAAACCCAGATGGTGTAGCCTCCTACACACTGAGCTATGTGTGTAGCTGTGCAGCCATGGCTGTACTGAATACTGCCGGCAGCCGCAACACAATGGTGAGTGTTTGTGTATCTAAACCTATCTCAACACAGACGAGGTACAGTAAAAGTATGGTATAAAAAATTTAAAACTGCTATACCTGTGTAAGATACCTGCATGAATGGAGCTTGTAGGACTGGACGTTGCTGTGGGCGAATCAATGAGTGAATGTGGAGTGATGTGATGACCTGGGACATTACTGCTCACTGCTTCACGCTTTATAAACACTACACTTTGGCAACACCACAGGTATAAAAACATATTTTTCTTTCTTCAATAATAAATCAACCCTAGCTTACTATCAATTTTTACTTTATTAACTTTTTAATTTTTTAACTTTTTGATGCTTTCCTGGTAACATTTAGCTTAAAACAAACACATTATACAGATGTACAAAAATATTTTCTTTCTTCTAAACAAGCTTGCAGTTATGTTTTCTTTCTTTATATCTTTATTCTATACCTTTTTTCTACTTTAATATTTTTTAAGTTTTACTTTTACTCTTTAAGCTTTTTTGTTAAAAACTAAGACACAAGCACACACATGAGCCTAGGCCTAGACAGGGCCAGGATTCTTAGGATCACTGTCTTCCACCTCCACATCTTGTTCCACTGGAAGGTCTTCAGGGGCAATAACGCGCATGGAGCTGCCATCTTCTATGATAGCAATGCCTTCTTCCAGATTCCTCCCAAAAGACTGCCTGAGGCTGTTTTATAGGTAACTTTATATATATATGTATGTGCATACATATATATGTGTATGTATACATACATACACACACACATACACATATATATATGGCGTCCATGCTCAAATAATGACAAAAGGTATAATATAGTACATACATAAACCAGTAACGAAGTCATTTATTATCAGGTATTATGTACCACACATAATTTTAAGTGCTAGACTTTTATATGACTATCAGCACAGTAGGTCTGTTTGCACCAGCATCACAACAAACACATAAGGAATGCGTTATGCTCCGAAGTTATGATGGCTGTGATGTCACCAGGTGACAGGAATCTTGCAACTCCGTCATCAGTTATGTGACCACCATTGTGTACGTGGTTCATTGTTAACCAAAATGTTGTTATGAGGTGCAAGACTGTCATTACATAATTGCTTGTGTGCTTATTTATTTTGAACCTATAGTCCCTTTGAGACCTGCACTCTCCAATACAAGAATTCCTAGCCACATGTGGCATTTTAAATTTAAATTAATTAGAATTAAATACAATTAAAAATTCAGCTCCTCAGTGCTCCATTAACCGCTCGGCCACTACCATTTTAGTGCCAGTGGCGGCCCCTGAGTGTCTTTGCCTGAGAGCCCTCAGTGGCTGCTCATGCCTGTTGTACCCACACATGAGGCAAGCTGAAGGTGCCCAGGAAAAGCAATGCCCAACCAATGAATGCCAGGAATTAGCATGTCAGTATCCCAGCTCCCTCGCCCCTGCTGCAGGGTAACTGATGTGTTTCTACCCAGACTCCGTGGACTGGGTCCACTCATCACCCTGGCCAGCCAAGAGGTGTTCCAGTCATGGCCCTGGGAAGGAACAGGTGAGCTTTGCCTCAAGAGAAAACTGAAGTGCTTGACATAACACGTACAGAGATGCAAGCAGGGACAGAGGACCATCCAGCAGGGAATGCAGCTAAGACCAGCAATAGCCGGCAAAGGCCAGAAACTGCCTCACTGAAGCCCAGCAGGAGCTGGATCCAGGATTGGGTCCCCTTGTCCCTGACCACCATTAGGAACTGTGGCCATTGGAGGGCAGGCCGTGACAACCTGGGGAGAAGGACACATAACCTCCTGTCTCTCCTCTCATCCTCCTTACTGCAAGTGCTCATTTTGGTCAAATCTAATCAGAAGTCAGAGGATAAGGGATATCATGGATGCAGTTTTTAAAGGCCATCTTCCCAGGGCTCAGGATAGCGTGGAGACAGACAGAGAATGGGTGAGGGTTGGGGCGAGGCTGAAGAATACTTAGCCCGGGTGGGCACAGTGCTCTTTCTTCTAGGACTTTGACTCTTCAATTGAATGATGAAATTATTTATTAGATGCTAAGAAAAGCAGTTCCTTTATTCCTGCAAGAAGGTATTCCTGCAAGAAGGTAGCTGGGAGTCTGTCATTACTCCCAGCTACCATGATTCCTTCGTTCTGCCCCAGAGCTGGTTTATTCCAAGCAGATTCTCCAGCCTCCCTTGCTAATCCTGAGTCCTCCCTGTGCCCTCCCAGCAAATGTGCTCTTTGCTTCCAGTGGCCAGTATCAGTTTCTGTTGCTTACAACCATCAAGCCCTACCTGGACAAAGCCCATATGAGACCGTGAAGTTTTTGAGGGCAGCAGAACAGGACATGAATCTAGACATTTAGGTAACATTCATCATTCCAAACAGATTTTAGGGCCTAAGAAACTTGCCTAGGACACCATACTCAGTGGGTAGCAGAAGTCAAGACAGAGCCAGTGCAGCAAAGACTTACCTGGTATTGTTTCTAGGGCTGGGAGCCCTTGTTTTAATGGACCAAGCAACTCATCCTGCCCTGTTTTCCTCCCTCCTCCTACATTGGGCTTTTACCTGTCACTTGGACACATGAAGCTTGTTGTTACCTCAGGGCCCTTGGACCAGCTGTTCCCACCTCTCAGTCCTTCACTCTGTACCCATATTTACCTACCTAGTGCAGAGCTGAAATTCCAAAACAGGAGGCTCCACATACCAGCCTCATGAATGAGAAATTGGAATATGGAATTGAATAAGGAAAAGTCCACTGATTCTGTGTGAGGCAAGAACAGACACTGAGTGCAAAGGCCGGGGTGGGAATGGGAAGCATCTGGTCCACACGGTAGGCAAAGGTCAAGTTAAATTTGGACCCGTGTTGCCTCTTATATTCAGAAGAAACCGGGATCCTGTGGCCCCAGAGTAATCACTGGCTGTCGTGCAATCACCGTGGATTCACAGGCCCTCCCCCTGCCAGGCCCCTCATGGTGACGCCTGCTAGTGAACTCTACTTCCTGCTGTGGACTTAAAAGGGCACATCAGACCTGTCTGCACTATTTTTGAGAGTTCCTCTGAATCTGTAATTTCCAAAATCAAAGAAAATCAAGCCAAAGGAGAAGCAGCAGGCATGGGGCCTTGTGGGGCCTGGACAACCATCTTGAGGCATGTAGCATTCATGGCAGAGGGTGGAGTGGAAGCAGGTGACTATTCTCCATCGGTGTTGGGTTTTAGACCAGGAAGAGATGTGAGCCTTTAGGCTGCTGGGGGTAGCTGGATCGGGGCAAGTGAGTGGACAAGTGAGCCTCAGCTGGGAGGTCAATGATAGTACAGGCATGAACCACGGGTTGGGGGCGATGGAAACGGGCAGTGGAGACAGACCCAGAAGGCACCAATGAGGCAGAACCCACAGGTCTTGCTGACTCTCCATGGAGTCTGGTGGCTCAAGGGAGCCAAGGCTGACCTGAAGGGGGATTTTTTTCTGCCAGACAGGGAGCTCTAGAAAGACAAGGATCCCATTTCCTGGAACTTCTAGGGCCTAGATCGGTGCAGAGCAGAGACAGGGGGCTGAGGGTCAGCCGTCTGGAGAGAGGCCCAAGAAGGGGTTACCCTACACTCTCCCTCCCCAAACCCCATCCCACCTCCAGGAAGGCTCCCCATGCTTTGTTTGCCCAGAGGAGTCTGATGCGTTCCCCAAAAGTAGATTAAAACATGCTCTGGAATGCTCCCTGGAGGCCGGGAACAGAAGTCTTGAGCCTGGAGTGAACATTAAATACATATGGGTAAGGCCCCCAGCAGCATTCAGAATGAGGCCGGAGCTCGCGGCCATATGGGGATGTGGTTGTGGAAAAAAAATATTTATAAAATGGCTTTTCCAAATGTTTAATCTACAGCAGATGCATCTAAAATTAATCTGTTTGGCTTGGCTTTCACTGTGGGGAGATGCCATTTCATCGTGCCGGCCGCCTGGAGCAGAGGAAATGGGGGTTGTAAAAGATTCATCTGTTTGTGAGTCAACTCCAAATGAAGATCTTCAGAGGGCAGGGAGGCAGGGGAGGCAGGAGAGCAGGTCGGGAAGAGAGGGAAAGAGGTTCCCCCACGCCCCCTGCTTCCCGTGGGTCACCCACACGTTAACTCTCGTCTCATGGATGCTGTGTATTGAACCTTTTCCACTGGAGTAATAATCTGATGGCTGCGCTTCTTACTAAGATGTTGTGCTGTCCCTCCAACTACAATTGAGTAATGGGTCCCACAACAACTCCTACGTGTGGAATTTCCATTATTTTTGCAGAAGGGAAAACAATCCCCTATTGAGAGTACTTTATACCAGAGAAGTTTCTGGAATGGGACACAGAACCACTGACTTCTCCAACCTCCTGCTCACTATACCCAGCCACCTTCGCCATCTCACAGATCCTGAGCCCTTTCCAACTGCAGGGCCTTTGCATACTCTGCTCCCTCTGCCTGGAAACTCTCCTTTCCTGCTTTAGACTAAATATCAATTCCTCAGTGAGGCCTTTCCTGAACTTCCAAGCCCAGAGTGGGTGTGCCCCATGGTCTCTCTTCACTGTTCTTGACACACTCGCAACCTCATTTTGATGGTGGGACGCTGCAGCTCACGTCTGAGTCCCACCCAAGACTTGGCCCACTTCTGTGCCCTGCACAGATGGACGGATGGTTGGATGGATTGGCGGGGGGGGGGGGGGGGGGGGCTGGATGGATGGATGGTGGATAGATGGATGAAGAGTGGATGGATAAATGGATTAATAGATGGATAAATGGATGATGGATGGATGGAAGGATGAATGGATATATGGATGGAAGAATGGGTGGATGGATGGAAGAACATATGAATGAATGGGATGGATGGATGGATGGATGGTTGGATGGTAGATGGATGGTCCATCTATGTCAGGCCTGCATGACACCTGGCCTGGAGGAGCCACCCAGTCGACATCTGCTGACAGGACGGACAGACAGAGAGGGGGTGAGTGACGGGGGCCCTCAGGTGCTTTATCTTTGGAGACTTGGGCAAGGAAACAAGATACCTGGAAGCAAGTGCATTTTTGTGAAAGTGTGCAGGTCCTCACAGTCCTGGAATGCTCTCCCCAAAACCTGGTCTGAGAAGAGAGAAGGGGACAGGCTCCCCCAAGAAGCCCTCCAGCTTCATTTGTGGAGGGTTACTCAGGTGTGGGAGGCAGAATAATGGTCTCCAAAATGTCCATGCCTCAACCCCCAGAACCTGTGGATATGTCACCTTACATGGCAAAGAGACTTTGCAGATGTGATTAAATAAGATTTACAGATGGGCAGATTACCCTGGATTAGCTGGGTATCTAAGTGGGCACAATCTAGTTACTTGAGTGTCAACATCACTCATAATTAGGGAAATGCAAATCAAAACCACAATGAGATACCCCCTCCCCAAACACACTCATTAGGATGGCTACTATTAAAAAAGAAAGAAAGAAAGAAAGAAAAATAAAACTAGAGTTGATGAGAATGTGGAGAAATTGGAAACTTTGTGCATTGTTGGTGAGAATATAAAATGAAAAACAGTATGGTGGTTTCTCAAAAAATTAAAAATAAAATTATCATGTGATCCAGCAATTCCACTTCTGGGTGTATGCCCCGAAGAATGAAGCAGGGACTTGAACAGACACCTGTGCACGCATGTTTACAGCAGCATCATTCACAATAGCCAAAAGGCAGAAGCACCCCAAGTGTCCACTGATGGATGAATGAATACACAATGAAGTGCACCCAAACAATGGAATATTACACAGCCTTAAAAAGGAAAGGAATGCTGACACAGGCTACAGCATGGGTGAACCTTGAAGACATGATAGTAAGTGGAATCAGTCAGTCTCAGAAGGGCGAATACTGTCTGATTCCACTCATATGAAACCCCTACAGTAATTCATAGAGACAGAAAATAGCATGGTAGTTTCCAGGGACTGGAAGACAAGGGAATGGGGAGTGAATGTTTACGGGGGACAGGGTTTCAGTTTGGGAAATTGAAAAAACTCGAGATGAATGGTGGTGATGGTTCCACAGCAATGTGAGTGTACTTAATGCACCAAACTACACACTCAGAAATAGTTAGGGTGGGAAATTTTATGTTATGCGTATTTTACCACAATTAAAATTATTTTTAAGTAGAGAAACTCTGGCAGCCACAGTGAGAGTGACACCAGCTCCTAAGAAGGGTTGCGACCATGTCGCATGAGCAGAATTCCACGTCTCGACGCTGGCCCTGAGCGGAGGTCATGTGCAGGCTGCAGAGAGGCCCCCGGCCAAGACAGCCAGCCAGGAAGGGGGACCTCAATCCCACAACTCCTAGGAAGTGAAGTCCACCAACGGCCTGGAACAGAAACCCATCCTCCTCTGGAGCCTCCAGAAGGAACGCAGCCCTGTGCCCCCCCGATTACAGCCCAGCGAGGAGACCCCTGAGCACTTCCCACCCATGGAACTGTAGGAGGGTAAGTTGGTGTTGCTGAGCTAAGTCTGTGCTAATTTGTTAAGGCAACAGAAATATTTTCTAGCATTCAGGAAATATATTAATACTACTCCAGGAAAGCACAGCACAGTGCAGGGAGGGGGTCCAGGGCCCGGTTCAGCCATGAATTGTGTAGCTGTAGGGCACACAGGGCCTTGGTTTCCCCACCTGCATGGCAAAGGGGTTGGCTTAGAAATGGTTTTCTTTTATTTCTTTTTCTTCCCCTTTTATTTGGCTGTGGAGACCTCTTGAGTGACATCTTCTGTCAAAGCCCCAACATATGTACCAGATGAAATATGTTTAAAGACCTGCTCTGTTTGGAGTGAGAGTGGGGCTCTGGTTCTGCCTCCTGGGTACCCTTCAACCCACCTCTGGGACCCCAGCACCTCCAGCTCTGCAGAGCCTTGGTGTCCACCAGCATTGTCTGCAGATGGCCAACCTGAGGCTTCTGGGGGCCTGAGCTGACTTTTTGGCTTGTTAGATAATATCAAGCTTCTTGAAACACAGATATGACTCCCAACCTCCCTCCCTTCCTGGCCCGCACTGCTCTTGGGAAGGTGAAGTCCCTGCAGGGTCCAGCTTCTGCTGATCTCTCAGTCCCTGCCCACTTCATGCCACCTGTCCCTGAGCTTCAGTCATGTGACTGCCTCTCAGATCTTGTGCTCTTTATTCTTCCACAGGGCCTTTCCACGTGCAGTTCCCTGAGCCTGAAATGCTGTGCTCACCCCTCCTTGCCTGGGCCCCTCATGAACCTACTGCTCACCTCACCTTTTCCTTCCCTCCCTGCCTAGGTCAGCCTGGCCCTCACTCTCCACCCACTGCTCCTCAAACCCTGTTAAATGTTCTCATGCCTCTCCTTTGTGGCTCTGACTAGTTACAATATTACAACTTCTAACAAAAATTTTGGTTAATGTCTGCCTTTTCCACTAACATAATCCAATTCATGTAGCACTTACCTTGTGCAGACCCTATTCTAAGCACTTTATATGTTTGTTCATTTTATCTTAAGAAAAAAACTTCTGAAATTGATACTATTGTCATCACCATTTAACAGATGAGAACACTAAGACACAGAGATGTTATGCAATTTGTCCAAGATCACACACTACTGAAGAGCTGAGGTTTAAGTCTAGTCTGTCTGTCCATCCACCCATTCACACACCCATCTATTTATCCATTCATTCACCCACCGATTCATCCATCAATCCATTATTCACCTATCCATCCATCCAATCATCTATCCATCCAACCACCCACCCACTCACCCCCATTTATCCACCCATGCATCCACCCATGCATCCATCCTTTCATCCATCTATCCATTTATCATCAGCTCCATGAGGACAGGAATTGTGATGCTCTGTTCACTGCTCTAACTCCAAAGTCTAGCACATTTGTAAATATTTACAGGATTATAAGACAAACCCTGATCTGTGTTCTGCCATAATTCTCCCCAGGAGAACCCTCCTGGAGTCACCAGGGGTGAAGGAGGGGGACCTTGGCTGTCTTTACCCTCTCGTGCTGGTCAAAAGTGGCCTCCAGCAGAGCATCTTAGAGGCCCTGCAACCAGCACGTCCTCTCCATGTGCTGCACTGGGGAACCCCTTGCAGCAGGAGTTGACAAGAATGGGGTGAGGGAAGAGAGAAGAGCAGAGAAAAAGAACTTAGTGTTGCAGCTCTGTCTACATAAGAGCTGGTGCGGTTGGCAATATAAACAGGATAGAGGAGAGGCTTAGGAAACGCGTGGCCAAGGACATTATACAAGGAAATTGGAAGAGGCCCCATGTTTCCAGGCTCACAGCCTCAGGCCTGGTATTAGCAGAAGCCCCACCCTCATTAATGCTGAGGAGCCTTGGAAGAGCCCCCAGCCAGTCTGTCCGAGCACTTGCCACAGAACCCACATCTGTCTGGCCTCCTCTGCTGGGGACAGTCATGTTAAACAGTGGCCTGCGATGAGCACAGTGTTCCTGCTGATGGCCCTGCCTCTGATATCCTTGAGGTGCTGGGACAGGGCTGAGTAAAAGTAGAGACGGAGAGAAGAGCCTTCCCCCAACTCTGCATTCCTGAGCCCCGAAGCAGCAGGAAGAGTCTCCTCCATTTCCTCCCCATTACAAAACCACAGCCCACGTGCACGGGAAAGGAGACACCCGGGAGGAGACTGTGCCCTATGATGGAGAAGAGCGAGGTGCCCACATCCCAGTGGGCTGGACAGACAGCGATGGAGCCTGCTCATAGGTACGGGCTCTTTCAATCCTCTCCTTAAAACCAGATCTGTGGACCCTGGGCTCATGGTTATCCCTGTCAGAGTCAGGGTCAGCCCTTAAATGAATCTGGATGGAAGAGCAGTGACCAAGGAGCCAGGCAGATCTGCTCTCAGTCACGTTCCAAGCCCTGGGACCCTGGTCCAACTGCTGAAGCTCCCTATGCCCCATTTTGTCCATCTGTGAAACGGGGATGCTCTTGGCACGTAATTCATGCGGCTGTTCTATGTACGTGATACTGCAAACTGCATGCTCGGCACAGCACCTGGCCCTAGCAAGTGTTCTGTAGACGTTAGCCATGTTATTTTTAATAAGAAGACTCTTGGACTTAAACTGCAATTTTTCTACCCGATTCCCCCTTAAGAGAGTCTCTTTCAGCCCCAGCTGAGACGGAAATGAGGAAATGAACCTGACATCCACTCTATACATCCCTTTGATGAGAGTCACCCTTCAGGAGGAGAGACCTCATTGAAATGTAATTTTTTCCCCATTAATCATCCACCCAGACAGCTCTCAGTTCTCCAATTCTCTTAAGCAAATAACAACCAAAAAAAAAAAATCTTTTCTTCAACCTCTAAGTGCAGATTTCTGTAATAAAAAGCATGGCATTGAAGCAGTTATCTCCTCTCATCTGGTTTTCCCTTTCATACTCACAAAGGTCTCTCTCTCTCCCCCCACCACATCTCTCTCTCTCCCCTTGTCCTCACCATCTTCCTTTCTTTGAGGCCAGATGCATGCATGGAAGAGATAGCATCATCATAGGCCAGGACTGGTCTCCATGGAGTCCAACTTTGAAAAGTCAAGCAACCCTGGGCTTGGCCCCAACCCATACAATTTCCCTGGGTGCTTCCTGCCTGAACTCCTGATTCCTTGGCCTCTTAAAGTGGGCATAATAACATTAACAGCTCAGGCTTTCTGACGGCCGGGGACTGCCATTGTTGAATGCGTAGATTCAACAAGTATTGACCGGATGTCTACTGGGTGCTGGGACCAAGGGATTTAGCCATGGGCAAGATGCAGTGGGAGGCCTCTTGGCACTTTCTTTCTAGGGCCAGTCCTGGAGAAGGCATTCTTGAAATGGAAATTGCAGAGTAGGGATCCCCAAGACAACTGTGACTGATTACAAATTTGGGGTCCCCAAGCCTATCCTCAGGGTTCATAATTTGCTTAAAGGATTCACAGGACTCACTGAAAGCCACTGTACTCTGTCACAGTTTGTTACACAAAATAATTTAGATTAAAACTGGTCATTGGAAAAAAACATGGAGCAGAGCCCAGGGAAGTTCCAAGCATAAAAATTCTAGTTGTCGTCTCCTAAGTCCCAGATAGCACTCACTTTTCCTGGCAATGATGTATGACCACACACATGGAGATTCGCCAGCCAGAGAAGCTCGTGTGAGCCTCCATACCCAGAGTTTTTATTGGGGTTCGGGCATGTAGACATGTATGACTGCCTATGTGGCTGGCCTTTGGCCTCCAGTCCTTCCAAAGGTCAGGTTGGTACTGGGTGACCGAAGACTCCCACCATAAATCATACTGTTGACATAGATAATCTTGTGTGGCCTAAGATCTCCCAGGTAAACAAAGACACTTTTATCAGACAGGACATTCCAAGGACTTAAAGGCCACCTCCCAGGAGCCGGGGACAAAGGCCAAACTCTCTCTGGGCAGTGTGAATTCTTCACTGCCCATAAGTTTAGCTGCAAAATCACTCAAGATGTGAACTTCACTCTTATCTGTGTCTTCTTCTTCCAGCCAATATAGCACTACTCACACAGGCATGCAAAGATCACACACAAAGAAAAGCAAAGGAAAACCATGCAAATGCTCAGCAAATGGGGACATTTAAACAGAGGAAGGTGCATCCGTGCTGGGGGATACAGAGCAGCAGATAAAATTATGAGGCACTGCTCTATGATAGCTCTGTATGGTAGAAGGAAATGCTGTTGGTGAAAAAGTCCGTTGTGGAACAATTGTTATTAAGTAACCACTTGGCCCTGGGCAATTTATTTAACCCCTTGAGCCTCTTCAATTTCCTTGTCTCTAAAATGGGGCAATGCTTTGATCTCCTACCCAGGTCTGTTGTGAGGAGTAAATGGAGCCACATCTAAGAAGCAGCTGGCACAAGTGGGGCTGAGCCTGGGCCAGCTCTTAGCACCGTGGCTTCACTCTCAAGTCCTCAGGGTGAGGCTGCAGGGCACAGGGAGACTTTTCTGAGGGGCTCTTCTCGGAGACATTTACTACCAGGCAGCAGCCTTGACCACTCAGACATTCATGATTCATTTGGTAGACTGATCAATTTGTTCATTTCTCCATAATAAAGCCCTGTACTAGGTGTTGGATTTTGAGGAGTAATGAAGCCACACAAAGTCTTTACCTTCAAGGAGAAACCAGTCCAGGGTGGAAGACAGACTGCAAACTTTAGCCCAGAGATGGGGTGAACTGGCCCAAGCTCACACAGCCGGTCCTGAATGTCCTGCTCACAAATGAGACAGATGCAAAGTAGATGTTCCACCAATTCTGTGTTGAAGTGAGGTGGGCTGAGCGGATGGGGCAGGGGCCATCATTGTGTCTCTGGCCAAAAGGGCTGCATGTGAAGCGGCCTGGATGTCTGGTCATGAGAGAGTTCAAAACTTCAAGGACGGGAGAAGAGTCAGGGTGGTCGGAGCAGAACGTCCACGAGAAAGCGAGTGGAAAGAGGTGGTCAACAGGGGTCCAAGGGGCAGAGTTTTGAGGGCCAAAGTGAGGAGGGGACTTTATCCCTAAGGTGATGGAGGGTCTGTGAAGGGTTTTAATCCAGGGGTGGCATGTTAGAGTTGTGTCTGCAAAAGATGCTCCTGCTCATGGGACAAGGAAAGGCAATGGGTGAGAGAGGAAGCAGGAATCTTGGTTAGAAAGCACCTGCCATCATCCAGGCCCAAGAGGCGCTGTGTGTCCTGCCACAGTCTTCTTTCCAGGAACCTTCGCTTCCTCCGGCTGTCTTGAGAGTTGACTGCTAATGTAGAGTGTGCTTGAGCCAGCTCCTCTGGGCTTGAGAGAACTCGTTGTTAAATATTCAGGAAATTTGTGAGCCCATTGTTAAACCATTGGTAGCTTTGCAATTGGCATAGAGGAAGTATTGACACCACAGACATTGGCAAAAGCTATAAATCAGCACTCTTCCTCCTGTGGCCCCTGAGAGTTGGTTTACCAGAGTACGAATGCTTCTAAAGACGCTGCTGCTGCCTTCTCTGGAAAAGTGTCCATGACTGAGAAGGTCCTCCTTGCCCACCCCACAGGCATCGTATAGTTGATGACTGACTGACATGGGGTTTGAATGCTTTGCCTTGCACCTAACACAGTTTCAACTCCGTGGCATCATTTTTGTTCCAGGGCTCCCCATGGGACTGTGCTAGACTCCAGCTGAGACCAATCGTTGCCCAGACCCTTTCTGCCCTCACTGCCTTTCCAGCTTCTCCTTAGAGCCCTCCTTCAATACATGTCTTGTGTGAGGATCTCACAGCATTTGGCCAAGTGTGATGCCCAGACCACTTGTATCATGGTCCTGGAATCCCACCCTGGACCTACTGAGTCAGAGCCTTTGGGTTTGGGGCCCTAGCACTTGCCTTTGTAACAAAGGCTCTTTGAAACTAGCGTTTGAGGGAGCTTGGCTAAAGTTAGAAAAACAGAACAAAGATCTGCAGGAACACAGCAGCCTTGAATGCGGGACCCAAGAGAGGAACCCCACCCTATGAATGGACCCCAGGAGAGACGTTCAAGAGTTGCATTTTATTGACATCAAGTAGCAAACATTCCTGTGTCCCCAGGAAGGGTGAGGTTCTGTGCCAGGTTGGGATGAGTTTACTGAAATGTTCGAGAAAGAAAGCGCTCTTCCCGCGGAGAACACCGCTCTTAAAACTCCACCTCCCCATGGCTTCACATCAGCAAAGCCCAGAGATCGCACGAACCACACATGGAGACCAATAGGACTGAGAAGGCAGATCTGCCGGGGTTAGGGAAGAACTTGAACCTGCGGCTGCAAAGTCGGCGCTCAGCAGACACTCAGGATGCTCTCTGCTCCTTTCCAAGATCTGGGCCTTCCTTTTGATGACAAAAGTTGCCTTAGCCCCAGCTCCTAAGCACTTAGAAACAAAATAAAATTAAGTTTTGAATAACAAGTCTTCAGTTGTTGGGGTGAGGTCACTGTTGAACCACTGTGTCAGGCCCAAAGAATGTTTCCATTGCCCGCCGCCTCTCGGGTGACCCCCTCGAAGGAGGCCCGCCTGCTACAGCAGGTCACAAATAGAGGGCAATTAATTTTTACAGCCCTCTGCTCTCGGCGGCCACCACATGCTGGGGTGAGGTCACTCTTGCCGCTTTATTTTTATCTGTTTTAAAGATGTTGGTGCCTTGAGACTCACACTTCTCCCGTGAGCTCAGATCCCCTGGTTCACAAGTGGCGGCTCTGCAGAGCTCCATGGTGGGTGACTGTGGGTGACAGCAAAGACCACTACCTGATATTGTGTGAGCTCAGACGAGTTCCTTCCCCTCTCAAGGCCTTGGTTCTCTCAACCCCAAATGCTAAGCATCGACTAGACTAGCAATTCCCAAAAATCAGTAATTTCTGAACCGCCACCATCATGTTGTCCTGACCCAGCACCTGTACTATAATTCAAGTCCCTATTTTTCTTTTTCTGTGAATCACCTCACTTTTCTAATGAAACATTTAACTAAAAGGGAACTTGATATCATTATCATAAATGGAAGTCGATTTCCTTGCCATTAATGAAAGGTAACTACAGAAATAAATACCTTGACCACAAATGAACATTGCTAAATTCCAGCCAGATACTGCTGCCTGCTGATGGCTTCAAGCCTGAGGCCTCTCTCTCTTTGTTCAAAAGGGAGCTTAGAAGTGTCAGGAGGTGCTAAAGACTTAGTGCCAGATGAAGAATTTTCCTTTGATCTAATCAGAGGGGAATAATTTTCACACTATATAAATCGATGCCCTAAAATCTAAATCACCTTCCCCTCAACCAGCAGCTTGGATGAAGAAGCTGGGAACTTGGAAAGACACTGGTTTAGATCTTTCCTACAAATCTTTACTTTTGAGTGATGATATAAAGCTCTAGATTGCTTCTGGAGCTTTCTTCCAAGCTACCCAGCATTTGGCCAAGTGTGGTGCCAGGAACACCTGTATTACAGTCCTGGGACCCCAACCTGGACCTACTGAGTCAGAGCCTTTGGATTTGGGGCTCCAGCACCTGCCTTTGTAGCAAAGGCTCTTTGAAACTAGCATTTGAGGGGGCTTCACCCAATTTAGAGGAACAAAATGTGGCACTCATCAGAAGGCCTACGGGAACAGACCAGCCTTGAATGAGGGCTGGAGCCTTCAATGAGAGTGGACCGAGAATCCAATGTGGTTAGTGCTGGCGGTGTCGGCCGCTGTGCACTTGTGCAAATAAACGATTGTCTTCTGGATAAGGTAGAAATGCCTGGTAGACTTATTCTGAGCCAGAGAAGACCCAGCAAATTCCTCTGACTCTGTCCTCAGAATGGTGTGGAATGAACTCCACCCCTTCGATCCCAGAAGAGACCTTAAGGAGTTGGATTTTATTGACGTCAAGTAGCAAGCATTCCTGTGTTCCCAGGAAGGGTGAGGTTCTGTGCCAGGTTAGGATAAGATTATTGAAACTTTTGAGAGAGATAGAGCTCTTCCCGCTGAGAAGCGTCAGCCTAGAGCTGTGAGCTGGGCTGGGGTGCCAGGCTGGCCCTGTCTCTGCTCTTGCAGTTTCACTGGGAGTTGTCAGCTCTGCCCTCTCTGCCAACAGAAACCTGGAAGCAGCCATGCCTTTCTGCCTCCCGCTCGCCCTCCCAGCAGGTCTGATCAATGTCCGTTTTAAACCAGGACATTTCTTCTTGCTTTGGAGCCTGTGAACACACGGCGCTCTGGAGCCCAGCTTCTCCTTGTTTGTTGTTGTGCAGGGACTGCCATTTGGAGAGAAAAGTCAAGTTGGGAGGCTCTGCTGCAGCCCCCCTCTTTGAAAACCAGGTGAATTCCAAGCAAGGGCAAAGATGATCATGTATCCTGAGAAGTCCCAAGGCTCTGTGCCTCGCCTCCTCATCTGAGGCAAGGTAGCCATTGTCCCGTCCTCATAATATGGCTAGGAGGAGGGAATCAGGTCAAGTCTACAAAGCACTGAGCACACACACTAAATAACAGAAGCTGTTCTGGGTGGGATAGTGTCCCTCCTAAAATTCATGCCTTCCCAGAACCTCAGAATGTGGGCTTATGTAGAAATGCAAATGTAATTAGGTCAGTTGACATCATAATGGATCAGGATGGGTCCTAAATTCAGCGACTGGCACCCTTACGAGAGGAAAGGGGTACAGAGCTATAAGAACACACAAGAGAGGAGCCACTTGGCCGAGAGTCACACTAAGCATTTTGTTAAACACGTTACACACATTATCTCCAATCCACCCACCTGATGAAGTTGATGCTGCCATCACTTCTGGGTTACCAATGGAGAAACCGAAGCCCTGGGATGCTGTCATCACTTCTGTTTTACAAATGGAGAAACCAAGACCCTGGTGCTCAGCTGCCCAAGTGCACCCAGGTAAGTGGCAGACCTGGAATTTTTAAACCCTTTTCTGTTTCCCAAAACCTTGTTTGTTCTAGTATCACTCAGCTCCATGAGGCAAGAACTGGGTAGGGCTCTTGTCTTCTAATGGATCTCATACCTGGCAAAGTTCCTGGCATGTTGCAGACCCTCAAAACAATGTGTAATGACTGCAGCTGGGCAAGGTGGCTCACACCTGTAATCCCAGCACTTTGGGAGGCCGAGTTGGGTGGATTGCCTGAGGTCAGAATTTCGAGACCAGCCTGGGCAACAGGGTGAAACCCCATCTCTACTAAAATAAAAATACAAAAAATTAGCCGGGCATGGTGGTGGCCACCTATAGTCCCAGCTACTTGGGACGCTGAGGCATGAGAATCGCTTGAACCCGGGAGGCAGGGGTTGCAGTGAGCAGAGATAGCACCATTACACTCCAACCTGGGTGACAGAGCAAGACTCTGTCAAAAAGAAAGGAAGAAAAGAAAAAGGAAGAAGGAAGGAAGGAAAGAAGGAAAGAAAGAAAGAAAGAAAGAAAGAAAGAAAGAAAGAAAGAAAGAAAGAAAGAAAGAAAGAAAGAAAGAAAGAAAGAAAGAAAGAGAAAGAAAGAGAAAGAAAGAAAAGAGAGAGAGAGAGAGAGAAAGAGAAAGAGAGAGAGAGAGAAAGAAAGAAAGAAAGAAAAAAAAGAAAGAAAGAGAAAGAAAGAGAGAGAAAGGGAAAAGGGGAATGATTGCATTCTGTGATCCTGTAAATTCAGAGGATTTGGGAAGTGTACGCCCTTTATAGAGCTAGTAAATAAACAGTATATTGAAGGCCTACTGTGCACCAGGCACCAGGAACACAGCAACAAACAAAAGAGTCGTAGCTCTGACTTCGTGGAGTTCCCAGTCCAGCAGTGGGGCACTGACACTGAGGAGGTGAGCCCTGAGAGAAAGCAGGTGGTTCCTGTGCTAGTCATTGTACTGAGTGCAGGGAAGGACCTCACAGGGAAAAGCAGCACAGAGGAGCTGAGGATGCTGTGTGACAGAAACGGTGCCATCATGTTGCCTGGGGTTCTCTCCGAAGGCCCGTGCTGCATCCAGGACTGTGGGGGCCTGGAGAGCAGGCTGTCTTGAGAAGATTCTAGAAAAGTCTAAGAGTTCATCCCTTTTATTAGCTGTATTGTTTACTCTTTAGAAAAAAATAAAAGGAGGTCCGGCTTTCTTCCCTTGGCCTCTAAGATGCCTGACCTTGCACCCAGGGCCTTCCAGGTTGGGCCCTTGGTAACAAAAGCAGGGGCCCCACAGTGACAGCCCCTCCAGCGAGGAGGCTGTGCTGCTCAGCCTGGGCCTCCCGCACTCCCCTGGGAACACGTAGCAGGTGCAGACAGCCAGCCTGGAACCTGGGAAGCTTGTCCAAGGCCACAGCCAGCAAACCCGTTTCCAGAGCATCCCCACTTCCTGGGGTGCGCACCCTCCTCTCTACTGATCTCCAAAGTCGAGCCCTGAAGAAATTCTAAATTAAAATACAAAAAATTAGCCGGGCATGGTGGTGGCCACCTATAGTCCCAGCTACTTGGGAGGCTGAGGCATGAGAATCACTTGAACCCGGGAGGCAGGGGTTGCAGTGAGCAGAGATAGCACCACTACACTCCAACCTGGGTGACAGAGCAAGACTCTGTCAAAAAGAAAGGAAGAAAAGAAAAAGGAAGAAGGAAGGAAGAAAGAAGGAAAGAGAGAAAGAAAGAAAGAAAAAGAAAGAGAGAGAGAAAGAAAGAAAAAGAAAGAAAGAAAGAGAGAGAAAGGGAAAAGGGTAATGCAGCCCCTGAAATGGAAGGTCAGGGAGAGGAGGTGCTGTGATGTCTGCGTAGGGTCTTAACTTCGGTTCTCTAAAGGAGAGAAGAAAGGAAGGGGAGAGAACAGCTGGAAAAAGAAAAAAGAAAGAAAATGGCTATTTATCTTGATTTTTATTTGGTTACAAAAATAACCCAAGTTTGCTCTAAAAAATTCAAACGTAAGAGAATCAGTTGGTCTTTAGGCTTTGGTGAGCGCAAGAACCTAGTGGGGAGATGATTTAAAATGCAGATTCTGTGGGCCCTGTCCTGGGGTGATTCCGGGGTACGCGGCTCATGGGGTGCACGCTTAGAAGTGCTGATGTAGAAAGTATGTGCCAGGCCGGGCGCGGTGGCTAACGCCTGCAATCCCAGCACTTTGGGAGGCCAAGGTGGGTGGATTACCTGAGATCAGGAGTTCGAGGCCTGCCTGGCCAACATGATGAAACGCCGTCTCTACTAAAAATACAAAAATTAGCTGGGTGTGGTGGCAGGTGCCTGTAATCCCAGGCAGGAGAATCGCTTGAACCCAGGAGGCAGAGGTTGCAGTGAGCCGAGATTGTGCCACTGAACTCCAGCATGGGCAACAAGAGCAAAACTCTGTCTCCAAAAAATATATATATATATATGTATATATGCCATTCCTTTCCAATTAGAAGCATTCTGCAGGGAGAGAAAGTTCCACCAGGGAAAGACTGGAAGGATGTGGGCCCCCCGGAGAGACTGCAGAAGCCTGTGCATGATGTCTCACCTTTCGGCAAGGATCCTCTTCTAGCTCAGAAATTCTGCTTTGGGACAGGACCCAGAGTGGAGTCAGCTCCACATCAAGTCACTCAGAGGTTGTTGATGGGTTAGACGTGAGGTGCTGTGAGAAGCGTGGCTGGACAGCATTTAAAACAAACCAGAATGTCAGAACTCACCAAAGATCAGGACGCTGCCTAGAGCTAGCCGGAAGGGGGCTCCTAGGAAGACGCCAGCATCGACCACAGAGCAAAGATCTGCAGGCTGGAGATTTTAAGAAGTTTCTAAAACTTTTATTGTTGTTACATAAAACTGGCCAATTAATGTTAGTGTCACCAGAGCTGGGAATTTCTCCTGAGAAGCTCAGTGCTTGTTCCTGGTGGCATAAGCGAACATTTGTCCCACTGTCAGCTCTGAATGTTCATCCTTCAAGAATGTGGCTGCTCCTCACTCTAAATACACTGTAATCATTCTGTTTGGTCCTTAAATGAGCAAATCATTTTCATGGGTTTCTGAGGCCCAGATATGTTTGATCCCATATCATGGGATCAGAAAGGCCCATGCATGTTTTTGGAAAGTTCAGAAAACTCTGCCTACACATGTCAGCTGGGACGGCTTAGGAGGAGTTACCTGCTGCAACATGGACAAACCTTGAGGACATTGGGCTAAGCAAAATAAGCCAGTCATGAAAGGACAGACGGGATAATTCCACTTGGAGGAAGCACCTAAAGTGGCCGGAGTCATAGAGACGGGAAGTAGAATGGAGGCTGCCAAGGGCTTGGGGGAGGGGAAACGGGGAGGTATTCAGCCCGGGCAGAATTTCAGTTTGTGGTGATGATGAAAATGTTCTACTGGGCCAGGAGCAGTGGCTCACGCCTATAATCCCAGCACTGTGGGAAGCTGAGGTGGGCAAATCACCTGAAGGTCGGGAGTTTGAGACCAGCCTGGCCAACATGGTGAATTAACCAGGCATGGTGGCGGGCACCTGTAATCCCAGCTACTAGGGAGGCTGAGGCAGGAGAATTGCTTGAGGCCAGGAGATGGAGGTTGCAGGGAGCCGAGATAGCACCACTGTGCTGCAGCCTGGGTGACAAGAGCAAAACTCCATCTCAAAAAAAAAAAAAAAAAAGCTCTTTTGATGGAAGGTGGTGACGGTTGTACAACAATATGAATGATGTGAATGTACTTAGTGACCTTAAGCCATACACTTAAAAAGATAAATTTTATCCTATGCATATTTTGCCACAATTTTTTAAATAAAACTTCCCCAAATCTGCAAGCCTGACATCTTTGAGATTTGCATAAAGCTTCCATCTACAGTAAGGAAGTTTCACCTTATTGTCTGGAAGCCCCGACCTCTAAAAATTGGGGTCCAAGGTTCTCAGGTTCTTGTCACCCCTTCACCGCTCCCCCGACCCTCACTAGCCTATTGCTGCTCCCACTAACATTGCCCTCCAAGTACTAGGCCCACAGCCACAGGGGCCCGGCGCCGTCCCCACCACCCCTCCACACAAGCTCTTTTCTGTTTTACCAGCAGAACTGGGACCGGAAGGGTTTAACCCCAGGGCTCTGGCAGTTTCCATTTCTACATGTCAAAAAGGCTTTTTAGCCTAAACTTAAGCCGAGTATGCCTCCAGGAAATACTTGCTTCTTCCCTGTCCCCCAGGGAACCAGGCCTGGGGCCAGATGAAAGAAGCAAAGAAAAGGGAATTTATGCACTGAAAAAAATGGGGCAAGAAGGACTGCCAGCTGTTCTGCCCAGCTGTTCCGGTCACAGTCTGTCCCATCCTTGGGGACTGTGCTGGTCTGGTCACTGTGTAGGAGGTGGACCCTCTGCCTGAAGCAAGACTGTCTGTGCATGGAGAATTGGGAAGAACGTGGACCTGGAGTCAGAGGCCTGGGTGCTGGCTCTGTCTGAGCTGGACTGAGAAGTAGAAAGTGATGCTCGCTGGAAGGATTTGCTGATATAATCCACACAGAGGCTCGGCCTGTGTGCACACGGATCAGAATATGCCCTTAATGAGTGGTTATGCCCACGAAGAAGAAAGAGGAGAAGGAGGAGACAGAGGAGGAGGTGGGGATGGAAATGGTAACGACTCTCTCGGCCAACCCTCAGATCAGTCAAGCTGGTTACTGAGGTCACAGGAGCCCAACTCAAAGTAACTGAGAAACAAAAGGGAGTTTACTGGTTCATTTTAAAGTGTTTTTCAGAAGTAGGTCTGGCTGCAGGCACGGCTGGATCCAGGAATTCAGGCTCTGTCTTCTGGGGTCTTTCTCCTTCTTGCCTCTGCCTGCTTCTACTCAGCTTCTGGCTCTCCTCCTTCAAAAAGGCTCCTGTCCCTTGGCCCCATGGCAAAGACAGCAGCCTCTGCCATTTTAGGTGTGTGTCCTCTCAGTGGCAGGAACAACACAAAATGCTTCTTTCTGTGCTGCTCCAAGCACAGCAATTTCAGGCAATACTATTTCTGGCCCAACCTCTTGACAAGAGGGATGCGGCCATAACGGCTTAAGTTAGGTCACCTGCCATCCCAGGGGGTACAGGGACCAGGCACTGTGATGACAGTCCCAGAAGAATCATCCTTGTTCCCCAAAGGAAAGAGACATGGTCCAACATCATGCACTGTAGACCCTTCCTTTCCTTTCTCTTCCTTCCACTGCCTCACCTTTGACACCCCACTTTCCAGGGACCATTAAGACCATCAGGTGACCAACTGCCAGGTGGGAAAGGACCTGAATGACTTATCAGCCATTTGTACCTTCAACTGAATTCATTTCAGGGGGTTACTGTCATCACTCTCAGTTAAATGGTGTTCAGATAGTGGAATAAGGCAATGGAGGAGACACTCGAACGTGGCTGAATAGTTCATTGAGAAGACAGGCCAACTTTGTCTTTTGTTTTCTACACCTTCCCAGTGAGCCTGCTCCAGACCAGGAATGCTCACAAGCACCTCCACCGTTCATCCTGAATGGCTCTGGAAGCCAAGGCTGGGAAAGCCGTGGGAAGGTAGTTTGGGGATCTCCCTTGGTCTACCCCAAGGTTTTCCCCGGGGCAGCCCGACCCAAGCCTCCTGTGAGGCAGAAGCCATTTCCAGCACAGCACTTGGAGCGCTTGGAGCACCTTGTGGCCGACGTCGAATGTCATTCCTGCCCTACGTCTTCACTGCATTCATCAATGCCTTAGACAGTCACAGCACCCATTCCTCTGGCCACAGTGGTAGGCTCAGGAGTGGGCAGTTGGCCTCAGCCAGGTCATTTGGGCCCTTTCTGAAAATGGCTGTGTTTGCTGTTGGTGGTGAAGTGGCTTTTCCTTTTGGGTGTGGAGCTGCGAGGACACCCGTGGATGATAGCTTGGGTGCTCCCTGACTGCAGGGCAGGGCAGCCTCTTTTCTAGAAGCAGACCAGAAGCCACATAGAATCAAGTGAGGAGAGACACAGCATGATCCAGAAGACAGAGCTCAAGTCCCTAGATCCAGCCGTGCCTGCCACTAGCATTCTCCCAGAATTTCTAGTGAAAATGAGGCAGTACACTTTCTTTTTTTTCTTAGCTATTTTGCCCTAGGCTTCTGGACCTGCAATAGAAAGACTGATGGATCCAAAGATTGTCTGGAAGGAAAGAATGATCTGCCCAGAGTGGGTGAGGGAACCCACTCTAGGCAGGACCCCCATGAGCTGCCTCTGCTGGCTGGCCTGACATTCTCATTCAACAACTTACTGAGAATCAGGAAAAAACAGCTGGAACTCATGAGAGTCACCCCACGGGCTGTGCAGCCAGCTGCCTGATGCCCTCGGCTCTGCCACGTGCCAGCCCTATGACCTGGTGAAAGTCACTTCACATCTCAGTTTCCCCACCTGTAAGTTGGGTCGATGAGAGTAGCTTCCCCAGACCCGTAGGCTGTGGGAGGAAAGGAAAGCCACCAGAATCCCCCTCAGACCCATGCACGGCCCCACACCCCACTTCCCAGCACAGGTGGGCCATGCAGCTCTGGGGTTGCCAGCTTACTGTCCATCCTTTTCCTGAACTGAGAGTTACTTGGGGCCAAGGGTCTTCCTTGTGCCACTCACCATGGAGTCACCCCACTTTTGATGGCTTAGCTTTTAGTCAATAACGACTTGGCTAAATGGATGTTGAATGGATGCTGGGACTTTGCCTCATGGATTTGTGAGTGGTTTGCTCACCAGAGAAACACAGACACGTGCCCCTCCCAGGATCTTTTCATTCCCACCCCCAGTGCAACCTGTGAGGTCGTCATTTCTCTGTAAGAAGCCACAGTGTACAACCTCTGTCAGGGGCCCAGCTCGCCGGTGCTGAGAGCTTCCGTCTTTCCTGCCCACCTGGTAGTTGTCTGGAGGCAAGAGTGTCATGTCATTCATCCTAAGAACACGAGGCAGTCCTGGGATTTTCACACTGGAGTTCCCGTTTCTAAGGAGTTCTCTGGGTTCCTTGGTGAGGGAGGGGTCCTGGAAGAGACAAATGGAAGCTGGAGACTGGCTGGGAGCTCTGATGGCCATCAGGCTTAGAGATGAAAGTGGCCTGGCTGGGGAGAAGGCAGTGGGGTGAGTGTGGGTCAACCAGGACCTGAGCATGAGGGGTGAGGAGTACCCCAATTCTGGACCCAGGTTGCCTCACACAACAGGGCACTGCCACCTGCTGATTCACCATCATTGGCAGGTTACTTGTGTTCTCTGCGCCTCAGTTTCCTTTTCCATAATAGAATGCTGATCATAGAGCCTACCTCATAGGGCTATTGTGAAGATCAAATCAATTAATATATACAAATGCTTAGAATCAGCCATCAGCACACGGTGAGTGCAGTGTGAGTCCTTCCTTCCATCTTTATTATCACAGCCTCTTCATGTGGGGCATGACTAAGAGGCACTGATGTCCTGGATCAGGGACCTTGTTATTCATAGTTCTACCCCCAGGGGCCAATAGACAGTGGGGAGCTCTCCGAACACTGGTGCTGCAGAATCATAAGGAGCAGAAGCAGCTGATGGCAGGAGGCCCCCTGGCAGCCAGAGCCTTCCACCATGGATGACATGTCCACTCAGACCTGACATTCCTCCTAAGTGGCTGCACAGGCTCAATCTCGGGGACACTAAGTGCTCCCTCTTCTATTTGCTGCAGAGAACAACAGTAGAAATTGTAATTTACAGGTTGTCTGCAAATTACCGCCTGGTCTGATTTATAATTCATAGTACAATATTTATTTCTAACAGGAAATTAATTTTGGAAACTCAGTGGGTGATTAAATTAAATTGCAAAACCATTCCACTTGCTTGGGAGGAGGGGGGTGAGTTACTGGAGATTATATTAAGAGATAAATTGGGAAGCATCTATGCTCGGAAAACCTGAGACAGGAGGAGGGAAAGGAGGAGGGAAACAGTTCATCCCTACTCGAAGGAGATGGCCGTCTTGTCAAACATTTGTTACAGAACATGTGCCCTCATGCTTTGGGGTCTCACAGTTACTCATAGCCTTTTCCCAGTGGATTTGTCATTAAGGCAAAGAAAAACAAAAGCTGAATTGACTGTATATCCAATTCAATGGCACTCTGAATAATGAACAATCCTAGGGAACAAGGTGGAAGCTCATAGCATTTTCACGACCAGTCTTGGGAGCCACACAGCATCATTTCTGCCATATTCCCTATCGCTCCACCCAAGCTCCTCCCACTACTGAATGGGAGGAGTGTCAATGTCACATTTGTTAGAAGAGCAAGTGGGGTGGAATCATTGATGGCACTCTTCTCTGAAAAACACAATCTGCCCCAGGGTATAATATCTTAGCCAAGAGCCTGACACATAGCAAGAAGCACCGTGAATGTCAGCCATTCCTTCTGGCTTGGGGGACGAGGAAGGTCACCTGGAGGAGATGGTGTTGGACTGGGCTTTGAGCAGTAAGGATTTCCATAGGCAGATGCTGTTGGGACACCTGGGGCAAAGGGATCAGAATGAACAAAAGAGAGAACAGAGAGAAAGGCTTGACAGAAGCTGATGGCCCCGCCTGTGTGGAGCGTCGTGAGTGTGGAATGTGGGGTGAGAGATTTCCAGGAGCCATGAAGGCCAGGTGTCCAGGACTGGACCTTGGAGGGAGCCCTTTAAGGGAAAGGTTTTGAATCTGATGGAAAACGTTTCTGATTTTGGAGTGAGAAGCAGCCCTAGAGATTTATTCCACCACTTGTTTATTCATTCAACAATTTTCCATGAAACAAACCCTAGTACATGCCAGATATCGGGGAATACACTGCTGAACAAAATAAACATGGTGCCTGCCTGTGTAGCTTACAGTCTTGCAGAAGAGACAGTGACAGCAATAGGCATATTATTACACCATGGCAGATTCTTGAGTGTTGGTGTGGAGAATGGCAGGGAGACACCTTGTAAGAGACTCTGGGAAGGGCCTCCTGGGTACCAACATTTTGGCTGAGTTCTGGAGGATAAAAGGGAGGGTGGGTGGAGATCAGCTAGAAGATGCATCCAAGGGAGAGGGGATGTGGAGAGAGGAGTGGGCAAGGCACCGAAAGCCACCAGTGTGCCTGGAATAAAGTGGGGTGGAGGAAGGGGAGGGTGGGGAACACAAAGCCAGGCAGCACCTATCATGAGGGTCCTCTGTGGTCACAGTAAGAACCACTGAGAGTTATTGGAGCATTTTACACATGCTCACAATGCCATCCAATTTAAGTTTTTAAAAGATGGCTCAGGCTGCTGAATGGAAAACAGATCAAGGGGTGGGTAAGAGTGGATGAAGGAGAGAGACCATTGGGATGTGGTGAGACCTTGGACTAGGGAGGAGATGAATACCAGGAATGGGATCCAAGATGTGTTTTGGAGGAAGATCTCATGTCACCTGCTGATGGATGGGAGGAGCAGGTGAGGAAATGTCTGGGATGTCAAGATGACTCCCAGGGTCAGGTTCTGCCCTGCTGTACCCTGCAGGGATGCCCACTGAGATGGACAAGGGCAACTTTGGAAGCAACCCCAGAGCACCATTTGGATGTTGGCCTTTGCCGCATGACAGAGTCATTATGGAGAGAGCAGGTGGATGCCTGGGTCTGAGACTTGAATCTTATCACTGACTCCAAATGGCCTTCATGGTGGTTTTGGAGAAGAGGAAATTGTGCCTGAAGTTGGTTTGGAAGACTCACTCCTGGACAATGTGGACTGGGGTGAGAAATGAGGGAGAAGGGGAGGTAGCTTGAAGGGTGCTGCTTTGAGGAGATGAGAGGACGAGGGCTCTGAACTCTGTCCGTTGCCGTAGCGAAAGAAACCCCAAGTTCATCAAGGGCCAAGGGGCTGAGCACAGTTGTCCCAGGGCCTCAGACGATGATTTCTCAATCAGGGCCAAAGAGCTCACACACTTCTAATCAAATAAGCTCATCAAAGGGGCAGCTAAGAGCCTGAATATCAGGGATTGTTCCACTGACATAATTTTTTACTGTGAATTAATTTTCTTTTAAATGTCCCAAAGAAGCACTGACAATCGCAATACAGTACTGAGGAGAGAGCAGTGGATGGGAGCTCAGAAAACATGAGATCTACTCTGACTTTACTGCTAACCAACTGGACACCTTGGGCACGTCATTTCAGTCTGTGGGCCTCAGTTTCCTTCATCTGCCAGGCCGGAGTAAAAATTAATGTATCACTCAGCAGAGCAATATTGATGCAAAAGCACAACCTGTGAGCTCACGTTCCCTGGATACTCACCAGCTAGTGCAGTACCATGAGCCACGGCAAGTACCTTCGCTCCTCAGCCCAGGTGGGATGGATTAGGAAGTGCCCAGGAGCCAACGCCCTCAGTCAGTAGGACCTGGGGGTTGGGAAGGTATGTCTGAGGCATGCCCCACACCATCTCCCAGGGGTCCCCAGTGAAATTGCCTACAAGGGTAGCAACTCCACAGCCAGTTCATTACCGCCCTGTGTCTGTTTCCTCCCTTTCCTTGCCTCTCCGTTCCTCACACCCCAACAGGAGCTTCCTGGGATCAATCGCCAAACAAATCGCTTGCACCAAAAGCCTCAAATTAGCCCAGGAGCTACTTCTGGGCCAGCCTCAGACAACTACAAACTCCAAATTCAGAGATCAGAAGGCATGAATAGTGGATGAGGCTACACACATGTACACATGCATGCACATACATGTGTACAGCACATAGCATCCAGCACAATGCCTGGCCCTTCACAGATGCTCAGCAAATATTTTTTAAATGAGTGAATTAATGAATGAATGGCCTTCCTTTTTGCAGCATTTACCTCAAGTCCCCGGCAGTTCAGGACATCAACAAAGGTGTCAGAAAGCACAGGCAGGATTCCTGGGGTGGGATCTGGGGTCATTCCAGGAGCCTGTCTGGGGATGGGAAGGGCAGGGAGCCCTCATCTTCCACTCTGCCCCTCCCAGCAGTCCTGCCAGTCTCTGCCGGGGGCTTCCCTCCCCCACCAGCTCTCTTGCTGGGCCCCCCACCCTAGCCCATCTGTTCAGCATGTGTAAGCATTGTCAAATTGTTTGAATAAATTGTCACTCCGATTAAAATGTTTATGTCTGCAGGATGACTCGTTTCTGCTAAATTGTACCCAAATAGTCTCACATTTGCTGTAGATATTTGACATCTGTGTCTGGTCTCCCCACTGACGACCAGATGGAGAGCTGGATCCACGCAGAAGTTCCCCTGCTCCCTTGTGCACTCATCACTCACAACCTGAAGCCACTCAGGGCTTGGGCCAAATGGGTGGGAGGGAGGATAGACTGGGTGTCTTGCCCACCCTGCCTTAGATAAACCTCATGGGTAAACACACACACACACACACACACACACACACACCACAAGTTTAATTTTCCTCAGATCAGACTTAGATGGCAAGATCTTTAGTGCCTCTTGGTCCTAACGTTGGCTCCAAAAATTTGAAAAAAAATTTCAGTGCCTTCTCAAAGATGGTCGATGTTTACTGTGTGTTAAAAAGTGCAATTAAAGGACATCCCGAGAAGACTCCCATACACCCCTGGGATCCCAGACTCAGCTGGTCAAAGCACCAGCACTTTTGCAAGGTACAGAACTTCCTTGTGATAGCCCTCACTCTACAGGATGGCTGGCTGTATAGATGGAAAAAAGGAAGGAAGGAAGGAAGGAAGATGGAAGGATGGATGGATGGATGGATGGATGGATGGATGGATGGACGGATAGCTAGATGAACATAATAACAAACATCATCTATTGAATGTCTGCTGGTGTACATGCAGCATTTACTTTCTTTATCACTAGCAATAATTAGTGTTCTATTATTGCATAACAAATTACCACAAACTTGGTGGCTTAAGACAACAAACATTTGTTATCTCACAGTTTCCATGGGTCAGGTGTCTAGGCATGACTTAGATGGATCCTTTACACAGAGTCTCAGAGGCTGCAATCAAGGTGTTGACTGGGCTGCATTCTCATCCAGAGACTTGACTGTGGAAGAATCTGCTTCCAAGCTCTTTCCTGCTGTGGGCAGCACCCATTTCTTTTCCCAACTCCTTACTGGTTGTCAGTTGGAAGTCCTAGAGGAATCCAAAGTTCCCTTCCACATAACTGGCTTTATAGGCAGTTCACACATGGCAACTTGCTTCTTCAAGACCATCATGAGGTTCTCTCTCCAGTCTGCTAAGATAGAGTCTGATGGTGGTCACCCCAGGAGAAACATGGCCTAGGGGATGGCAGCCCCCTGCCACTGAGGCAGTCCTCACAGGTTCTGACTCCTGCAACTGGCTGCTGATAGACATCCCAGCAGCTGGAACAGTCAGTTCTTCACGGGGGTGGGATCTGGGGATGTACTTCCATACCCACTACAGGTAACATAGCTGAAAAAAACAAAAGCAAGAGTGGTCCTGCATTTAGGACAGCTGTGAGCTGGATAAACCCAGCCCAGAGAAGCATCCACTGGACCTGGCTGTGTCTGGATGGCATCTGCCCAGACCTGTGCTGGGATGGACGTGTTCTTTTTCAATGTCAGCTGTAACCATTTCTCATCCAGGAGAAATTTCCACCTCCCTCTGTCTCTCTTCTCTAGGCGATTGCACCCCACAAGGCCAGAGATCTGTTTTATTGAGCATCTATTACATGCCAAGTACTGGAGAATGCCACTCCCTCACCTATCAGTGCTGTCTACAGGGCCTCCTTACAGGGGACTGTGAGAGTTAGAGGGAACAGTGCATGTGAGAAGTTCAGGACAGCATTTGGCTTAAAATAAGCACCCAACATAGAGTAGACAGTGATGTGAACATGCCCTCACCCAAAACACCCCCAACACCCTCCAGAGCTTTTCTCTCACCACACTTCCGACATCTGGGGCTGGTGATTCTCTGAGGGGCTGCACTGTGCATCCTGGGATATTTAGCAGCATCCTTAGCTTCTGCCCGAGATATGCCAGGAGCACACCCTACCTCCCCCATTTTGACAATCAAAAATGTCTCCAGACATTGTAAAATGTCCCCTGTGGGAGGGGCAGAACGGTCCCTGATGGAGAAACAACTGCTCCGGCAGAAGACAGACCAAGACACAGTGCAGGCCCTGGGGAGATGTGTGGCCTTCTCAGAGAGGCAGTCGTTGGCCCGCCATCAGGTCTGGGTAGGATTTCTGAGGTGACGAGGAGGAGAGAGAAAAATTCCAGGATGCCGGAAGAGCACACGGGCCGGGGTGTGGTGGGGACCCATGCTGCTGGCAATGTCCACCCCAAGTTGGGGCACAGGGGCTCTGTGGGCTGAGTCATTATGGAGAAGTGTCCATGATCAAATGCTTAGCTCTACCTCCGCCTGACCCCTTCCCTTTCTGTTGTTTTATGTCCTCCTCTCTTTTTTTCACCATTCCATTTTAGGGCTTCCCCAAACATGTGCTTCCCAGGACACTGGTTCTTGGAGATGCCACCTTACTTCAAGGGTCTCTTGCTGTACAAAGCCTCGGCTGGCCCCTTGGGCAGCCAGACACTGCCCCCAGCTCCCCCTCCAGAGCAGCAACGTCCAGTCCATGCAGGTCACGGGCATCCATCCTGCCAGGCCACTCCCCTGTGGAGACGCCCAGCTCTGGGAACGCTGTCCCCACACTCCTTTTGGGTTTTTCCGCTGCGCTATTCCTCGCGCCTTCAGCTGAAATAACACAGGTGCCTGCCTCTTCTTTCCTGCCCTCCCAGAGAAGCCAAACATCCGCAGGAGAGGGGACATGGAGACAGCCAGAGCCCTTGTCTGGGTCCTGCCCTGCCTCCTCTGCCTGGGAAGCCTTTGAATCTGTTTACCCTCCTCAGCCAGCCAGGGTCAGGCCACGGGGTGCTGGCTCCTGCCAGGCCCATTGGCCTCGCCAAAGCCACAGCTTGTCCTGCCCAAGGCCAGGGGCCTGTCCTCTGCCAGCTTAAACCCTTCAAGGCTATTCTGCAGCACATCCAACCAGCTTCTGCCTTCCCATCCACTCTGTCAGCCTCCCACCCACGATGGCAGAGGGAACGTGGTGGCCAGGGCAGAAAACAAACCCTGACTCAGAGCAGGGTCTCCCTCACCCTCCCTCCCCACACTTATTTGGCTGTAAATTTGTCAATTTGTCCTCCAGCATAGATTCTGGATATGAGCCCTTCCTGTAGGAGAACCCATCCTGATTCTTGCAGATGTCTCTTCCCAGGTGCCCGTGTGAATCCCTCACCCCCAAGTCTGCCATCTCCACAGCCAGAGGGGCCCCATGGAGATGGAAGTTAAGTCCCAGGTGTCACCTCTCAGCTCATGATGCTCCCGTGCATCCGTATCTTATGCAGTATAAAAGCTGAAGTACTGGTTATGGCCTCAGTCCCATGACACCCGCCCCCTGCCTCTTCCCGTACTCTGCCTGCACTCTCCCAGAGTGTTCTGTCCCAGCCCACCAGCCTCCTTGCCAGTCCTCAGGTGCTGGGTCCACTCTCCCCTCCTGACCTGCACACTTGCTGTTCCTCCACGTGAAACAGGCTCCCTGCTAGAACAGCACATTACTCCCTTGTTTTCTTTAGATCTGTACAAACATTTTGCCTTCTCTTTGAGACTTTTTCTAACCACGTTATATTTACATTAGACACACTCTGTTATCACCATCACCAAGACCATCACCACCAGCCATCACCACTATAATCATGACAACTACCATCATCATCACCATCACCACTATCATTACTATCATCACCACCATCACCACTACCACCATCATCATTACCACCATCACTACCACCACCGTCACCATCACTACCACCACTACCACCATCACTACCATAATCACCATCATCACATCACCATATCACCACCACCACCACCACTACCACCATCACTACCACCATCATCACCATCACTACCACCACTACCACCACTACCACCATCACTACCACCATCATCACCATCACTACCACCACTACCACCATCACTACCATAATCACCATCATCACATCACCATATCACCACCACCACCACCACTACCACCATCACTACCACCATCATCACCATCACTACCACCACTACCACCATCACTACCATAATCACCATCATCACATCACCATATCACCACCACCACCACTACCACCATCATCACCATCACTACCACCACTACCACCACTACCACCATCACTACCATAATCACCATCATCACATCATCATATCACCACCACCACCACTACCACCATCACTACCACCATCATCACCATCACTACCACCACTACCACCACTACCACCATCACTATCATAATCACCATCATCACATCATCATATCACCACCACCACCACCACTACCACCATCATCACCATAATCACTATCACCAACAACACCACCACCACCACTACCACCACCACTACCACCATCATCATCATCACTACCACCACTACCACCATCACTACCATAATCACCATCATCACATCACCATATCACCACCACCACCACTACCACCATCACTACCACCATCATCACCATCACTACCACCACTACCACCATCACTACCATAATCACCATCATCACATCACCATATCACCACCACCACCACCACTACCACCATCACTACCACCATCATCACCATCACTACCACCACTACCACCATCACTACCATAATCACCATCATCACATCACCATATCACCACCACCACCACTACCACCATCACTACCACCATCATCACCATCACTACCACCACTACCACCATCACTACCATAATCACCATCATCACATCACCATATCACCACCACCACCACTACCACCATCACTACCACCATCATCACCATCACTACCACCACTACCACCATCACTACCATAATCACCATCATCACATCACCATATCACCACCACCACCACCACTACCACCATCACTACCACCATCATCACCATCACTACCACCACTACCACCATCACTACCATAATCACCATCATCACATCACCATATCACCACCACCACCACTACCACCATCACTACCACCATCATCACCACCACTACCACCACTACCACCATCATCACCATAATCACTATCACCAACAACACCACCACCACCACTACCACCATCATCACCATCATCACATCATCATATCACCACCACCACCACCACTACCACCATCGCTACTATCATTGGTGGAAAATGTCTTCATGTTTCCTGACAATGCGTTACGGGAAGACTTGGGATTACTGAGCAGGAAGTGGGTGCAGTACTGTGCCGAGCGTGGAGTGTGTGTTCATTCTCTCCTGCCATCCTCACCACCACACTAGGAGTGGGCACAGCAACACCCCACTTTACAGGTGAAGAAAGAAACTGAGGCCGAGAAATTTAAATGACACTTGAGATTGCAGAGTTGGTGACGGGCAGCACGGAGCCTGGAACTCAAGCAGCTCCCCTCTAGAATCCACAGCACCATGACCACCCCAGGCTGCCCCTGGGTCAGGGAGCCCAGCTCCCGGGTTGGCCTAGGACAGGCAGGCTCCAGTGACCCCTAGTTCGAAGAACGTACCTCAGAGAAGACTTAGGTCGAAGTTCATTCCCTCTCCCGGGCCCTTCCACGACTGCAAGGAGAAAGTCTCCAAGCAGTGCGAGCATATTTTAACCCTTTTCTGACATTTGAATGGCAACAAACATGAAAAAGGGAACCTCATATTCAGAACCTTCACAGGCAACCGTCTCCAGCCAGCCACACGCATAACTCAGCTGTGTCTTCATTTCCCTTATTTTTAGGGGTACTGTCTATTTGTGGCATGTGATACTGGTTGCCCAAATACTGTAATTGTTTAAAATTTCCATGTTAAATACATTTATTGGACTTAAGAAAGCAAAGTGATTCAATTTAAAGAAATTTATGGAACAAGTGATAGTGGTACACAAATGATGGGGGTTGATTCAACTCTATCCTAGCCCAAATTCAGTAATAATAAACTATCGGCTGCCAAGGAAGAGGGAAACCTTGCCAGCCTTCAAGGACTTTATGTTCTGGTTCAAGGGTTCTCACCTGGGCACTATTGACATTGGGGCAAGTTCATTCTCTTTAAAGGGTGGGCAGGGGCTGTCCTGGGCATCATAGGATGTTAAGCAGCATCCCTGGCCTCTACCCACTAGATGCCAGGAGCACCCCGCACCCTCTCCTGACAGCCAGACCTATCTGCAGTCATTGCCCAATGTCCCTGGTTGAGAACTGCTGACCTAGTTGCAGGTGGCACCCTGAGGGGGCCTCAGACACCCTCTCTGGCTGTCGACCTGCAGAGGAACACAGCAGAAAAGCTGCAAAGGGAGGAGGGCAAGCCTCAGTCCCATCCACCCACTTCCCCGGCCTCAGAACTGGCCCGGGTTCCTCCAGGACCTGCAAAGTCCTTGCAGTAAGCAGCAGAAATGCAGGCGCTGTTATCTCTTTCGGATCCTGCTATCTTCATGGGATTTCTGTAGCTGAGTTCCCAGAGAGACTGCAGCTGCACAGTCAAAAATATCCATGCCGCGGTGGATCTCGGAGCTGTTTGTATGAGCTGAGCTGCACCACACAAGTGGGGTGGGGGGTTGGGGGAGTTGAAGCTGGGGAGAAATTAGGAAAGAAAAACAACAAAACAAAAACCTTCGCAAAGCAGATCCAAATGGGAAGAGAAATAGAAATATAATATGAAATACAGGAAGAGCGAAGATGAGAGGATAGTTGTTTCATCATTGGGGAATCTTTTAATAAGATGCCAAAAAAAATTCAGCAGAACAAAGGAGTATGGGAAAGGATGAGAGAGTGTTGACTGAGGACACTTTTCTGCTCCAACACGAGCCTGAAAGTGAGGGTTTCTCAGCTTTGGCTGCATGCCGGAGTCACCTGGTTTGGAGGCGGGCGTGCTTTCAAATGGTACACGCCCAGGCCTTCCCTAGTGCCACTGAAGGTGTCAGTGGTCTGCTTTGTTGGAGAGGCCTCGTGTGATTCTGACATGTCGCCAGAAATGAGCATTTTCTTTTTTTATTATTTTATTTTACTTTAAGTTCTGAGATACATGTGCAGGATACGCAGGTTTGTTACACGGGTATACATGTGCGATGGTGGTTTGCTGCACCTATCAACCTGTCATCTAGGTTTTAAGCCCCGCATGCATTAGGTATTTGTCCTAATGCTGTCCCTCCCCTTGCCCCCACTCCCCGACAGGCCCCAGTGTGTGATGTTCCCCTCCCTGTGTTCTCATTGTTCACCTCCCACTTATGAGTGAAAACACGCGGTTGGTTTTCTGTTCCTGTGTTAGTTTGTTGAGAATGATGACTTCCAGCTTCATCCATGTCCCTAAAAAGAAATGAGCATTTTTTTCTTTTTTCTTTTTTTTTCTGAGATGGAATTTCGCTCTTGTCCTGCCAGGAGTACAGTGGGTCTATCTCAGCTCACAGCAACCTCCACCTGCTGGGTTCAAGCAATTCTCCTGCCTCAGCCTCCCAAGTGACTGGGAATACACGAGCATGTCACCACGCCCAGCTAATTTTTTATTTTTAGTAGAGACAAGATTTCGCCATGTTGGCAGGCTGGTCTCGAACTCCTGACCTCATGATCTGCCCGCCTCGGCCTCCCGAAGTACTGGGATTACAGGCGTGAGCCACGGCACCTGGCCCCAGAAATGAGCATTTTCTAAAACTTTAAAACCTACCAGGTGAGTCTCTGGTGCTGTTTCTATTTTATTTCTAAAACGTCTTGCTTGGCAATGTAGCATCATTTTTTCTTTCCTGTGATTTCCCTCCTTCTGCTTTTTTTCTTTTTTCCATTTTTAATGTTTCTGACTGATTATTGCCATTTCAGGGACTATGCCAAAGCTCTCTGAAGTAGCAAAATCCTCCTGATCTCTAAATCATCCCTAAGCTCCCAGCAATGGCAGGCAGCCCTGGGCAGGCCCTGCACCCAGCAACCTGTGCCCACAAGCACACTCCCCCACAACAGGGTTAAATCGTGTCCACCTGGCTCCACACGCTTTCTGAAGGAGAAAAGAGGTAAGCCCTCCAACCCCTCAAATATACACCATGATGAAGATGTTGAGCCCAACAAATTACAGACAAACGTTTGAGATCAGCATGTGAGAAAGTGGGCTTGGCAGAACCTGTTTGGCCAGATGTTCGCAGATGTTGCAGGAAAGGGGGCCAAATGTGGAAAGGCTGTACAGGGTTGACCCACAGGACTCCCCTGACTCTAAGCTGCAAATGTGCATCCCAAGCCTATTCCAGGGCCCCAAATCCTGCACTTCCCGAGTCTGTTTGACTCTTGGAGCAAGCACCTCTCAAGGACCAGTTAGCTTTGCAAATGCAGAAACGGGATGCCTGGGCATAACCCACGAACAAGCCCAGCTTCACTGAGACACAGACTCCTTTTTTCCAGGCTGGTTGTGCTCATGCAAATACAGCAAAGCCACCGAAATGCAGGCCCCGGCCAGGGCCCTAGTCTTTCTGGTCCCCACTGTGGTCTCAGTGTCCAGCGCAGCATCCGGTCTGTCTGGTCCGCACTGTGGTCTCAGTGTCCAGCACGGCATCCGGTGTGTCTGGTCCGCACTGTGGTCTCAGTGTCCAGCACAGCATCTGGTCTGTCTGGTCCCCACTGTGGTCTCAGTGTCCAGCGCAGCATCCGGTCTGTCTGGTCTGCACTGTGGTCTCAGTGTCCAGCTCGGCATCCGGTGTGTCTGGTCCGCACTGTGGTCTCAGTGTCCAGCACAGCATCTGGTCTGTCTGGTCCCCACTGTGGTCTCAGTGTCCAGCGCAGCATCCGGTCTGTCTGGTCCGCACTGTGGTCTCAGTGTCCAGTGCGGCATCCGGTCTGTCTGGTCCGCACTGTGGTCTCAGTGTCCAGCGCGGCATCCGGTCTGTCTGGTCCGCACTGTGGTCTCAGTGTCCAGCGTAGAATCCGGTCTGTCTGGTCCGCACTGTGGTCTCAGTGTCCAGCATGGAATCCGGTCTGTCTGGTCCCCACTGTGGTCTCAGTGTTCAGCGCAGTATCCGGTGTGTCTGGTCCCCACTGTGGTCTCAGTGTCCAGCACAGTATCCGGTGTGTCTGATCCCCACTGTGGTCTCAGTGTCCAGCGCAGCATCCGGTGTGTCTGGTCCGCACTGTGGTCTTAGTGTCCAGCGCAGCATCCGGTGTGTCGGGTCCGCACTGTGGTCTCAGTGTCCAGCGTGGAATCCGGTGTGTCGGGTCTGCACTGTGGTCTCAGTGTCCAGCGTGGAATCTGTGGTCTCAGTGTCCAGCATGGAATCTGTGGTCTCAGTGTCCAGTGTGGAATCTGTGGTCTCAGTGTCCAGCGTGGAACCTGGCATGCAGGTGTTGGGGACAGGCTACATTTTAGTAATGACTTTTTAAAAACAAATAAATGAGTGAATGGGGCCGGGCATGGTGGCTTACGCCTGGAATCCCAGCACTTTGAGAGGCTGAGACGGGTGGATCACCTGAGGTCAGGAGTTTGAGACCAGTCTGGCCAACATAGCGACACCCTGTCTCTACTAAAAATACAAAAATTAGCCGGGTACACTGGCATGCACCTGTAATCTCAGCTACTCGGTAGGCTGAAGCAGGAGAATCACTTGAATCCGGGAGGCGGCGGTTGCAGTGAGCCCAGATCGCGCCACTGCACTGCAGCCTGGGCGACAGAGCGAGATTCTGTCTCACAACACAAATAAATAAATAAATAAATAAATAAATAAATAAATAAATAATAACACTGTGAATGACCTCATTGTCTACACAACAGTCACATGTCAGATCTTTAAGGAGGTGTTTTGTCAGAATCGCCTCTGTTTTGATGCACGTGAGATTGACATCTGGGGCAGCCAACGGGGCAGTCAGGGAGACAGAACTCTCTGACACCACTTTTGAGCTTGAGGGTCTGCTCCCATCTCTGACAATGGGATTCACAGCAGGGTGCAAGCAGGGCTGAGAATAGGCAAGCGAGGCACAAGGATGCAAAACACTCAGCAATGTCACCTCCAGACTCACGCAAGCGCGGGGCCGGTCTCTACAAGCAAGGCCTCGTTGATTCCGAGCCATGAGCCCGGCACTTGTCTCACCATCGTCCTGGCCCTGCAGGTCTCAGGCAGCAGGAAAATGCCAGGAAAACAGAGCTTGTCTTCCTGGAGTGTAAATTTTGTCCAAAGACTTGGCGGGAAACTAATTTTTCTGTTAAAAAGATACAGAAAAGATCAGAGAAGAATGCAAAACCGAAGAGTTTTTAAGATAAAACATGCCCCGGGTCCTAGGAATACAAGCCCTTGTTTTCACCTTTAGTGGGATCTGGGTAGAAATTTGAAAGAAGTTCCAATTAAACTGTTGATGAAAAGGTTAGAAGACAGAATATGTGCTTATTGAATCTGCAGGAGACATGCACTGTCATCATCTTAAGATTCCTAAACATCAGAGTAGAGAAGAACAATGCACTGAGGTGGCCTTTGTCCTGGATAAAATTCCACGCTGCAGTTAAAAGCAAAGCTAGCTGCACAGGCATTGATCTACGGAATATGACTGAGCAGCCTCCGAGTGCTGGGTTATGTGCTGGGGCAGACGTGCAACTGTGAAATCAAGTGGCAAATCACAGGCGAGTGCCTGGAAGAAGAGAGATGTGACAGTCCTGTTTGGATAGTTTCCATTTCACTCTTCCTTCAAGACCCAGTGGTGACTAAAAGCCTGTAAGAAGAAGATTTTTGAATTGCAGATAAACCACGATAAGCTCCATGTATTAGACCAGGCAAGATATGCCTTAAGGACAACTCAACAGGGCTTAGATGCTCAAATTCTGAATTCCACTGAGTTTAATTATCTGAACATGACAACACCGTGAGGGTTCATTGACAAAACCTTGAGTTCTAGCAATGCTGCCTGTTCATTCATTCATTCTTCATCCATCCTTCCATGTGTCTGGCACTGCCGGGGCACTGAGATTCTCCAGTCCCCAACTACTCCTTGAAGCATCCAGTGGTGGAGACAGACACGAACCAGTGAGTCTCACACAGAGCCAGCGGTACTGAGGGACAAGAGCTCGGGTGCAGGGTCAGTGTGACAGTGAGATCTGCACCATGAGTGGATGTTGCCTGCTGGGGCAGGTCACTGAACGAGTGCTCAGTAGTAGAACAGGACCCTGTGTGAGAGAGAATCTGGGAGAAGCTTGGAAAGCAAGGTCACAGGTTCAGGACAAGAGTGGAGAGAGGCACTCACCTTGCACCCCAAAATTTAAGGGCACACAAAAAAACTCAGTGATCAAGATAAAGAATATTTTAATGATTTTAATGCAACACTTAGAAAACAATCAAAATTAATGTGAAACATTCATGATAAATAAAATATCAAATTTTAAAATCAGGACAGGGTCTCACAAGGCCAAGGTCATGGTAAGGTGAGTGAGGCGGGTCATGCAGGTGCAGGTCAAAGCCCATCATGATCTAAAACTTTTACATCACATTTTTTGCATTAATTTTTATTTGTTAAGCATTGCATTATTGATCTTGATTCTGAGTAATTTCCACCCCTTTTTCCATTTGTGCACTTGTGGTCAATGCTCTCTCTCCCTACCCTGGTCCCACCCTCCAAGTATGAGGGATTGGGGAAGGAGGCAGGGGCTGGACAACATCAGAGGTTCAAGGGTCATGCTCCAGACACTGGGCTTTATCCAGCAGCATTGGGGAGCCACTGAATGACACATCCAACGTGTTTGTGTGACAAGATTGCTTGGGAGGAGAATTTGTAGTGAGGGGAGGGAGGACCAGAAAGAAGAGGGTGAAAGCAGTTAGGAGAGAGTCATGAGTATCTAGGCAAGAGGTGTAAATAATTTGGAGAAGACTGGTGGGAAAACAGTGAATGAATTAGAGACCATTAGGCAGTGAAATCAACAAGATAAAGGCCAGGACACATGGATTCAAGAGTATCACTTCTAATTTTCTGATGGTACAATTCACTGTGGCCATGATGAGCTTGGAGTGGGGGTAGAGAGGGGGTCTGGGTTTTGGCCTATTGAAGCCCCGTTCGTTTGCAGCATTCTAGTAAGATGATGAGCAGGAGGTGGGCAGGCAGGTCTGCAGTCAGAAAGATTTGGTTGCGTTTGGGTTGAAGGAATTGGTTTGGGAGGTATCGGTGCAGAGGTGGTAATTAGGGGAGTCACATCAAACGGGATCCCATGCTGTGACTCGTGAAACATTTGGAATATACTCAAAAATGATCTGCTGTCCATCTGCAAGTCAAGCCTAACTGGGTGTCTTGTGTTTTTCTTTGCTACACCTGGCAGTAGCCCCAGTGGTGACTGGGGCCACAGGCTCTGGTGAGCTCACCTGGAAAGCAGGTAGAGAAGAGAAGGGGCCTGGGAAGAAGCTGCTGGAGAGTCTGGCAGCTGAAGTCCTCGGACTGCAGGGGAAACCAGGAGTCTGGTTTTGCAGAAGCCAGAAGGAAATGTCATTTGGTTACTGTGTCACGCTGCCAAAAACCAGGTAAAATGAGAACAGAAGGCAGAGTGCTCTGGACTTGGGCATATGGAGGTCATGGGGTCTCTCACCGGGTGCTTTTTTGCAGAGGGCAGGAAGCCAATGGGAGGGGCAGTGAGGGGCACAAGGAGAGGTAGGCAGGAGCAAGTTGGCCATGCGGAGGTGAGAGAGGGCAGCAGCTGAGGGAGGTGGGGGCGCAGGTAGAGATGGGAGCATGTCCAGGTGTGCGTGTTCATGTCTCTGAATCAGTCCCCTTCTCCATGCACAGCCCAGGAGCCCCCAGCATCTCTCCCTGGACAGTGCTCTTGGTCTCTCAGGGCTTCTGGTACAACCCCTCCCAACTCGTCACCATCTCTTCTCTCCTGTCCCCTACTGGTGTGATTTTGTACATCCCCAGTGTCCTGTTCTCCCTGGATAGACCTCCCACTCTCCAGCACGGCCTAGGGGACCCTCCTCCTCTGCCCTCACCGACCCCTCCCACACTCCACCACCCAGGCACCCTGCTCTGTTTCACTTCCAAGCCACTATTCTGATTTTCAAAGAAGTTGAAACCTTTTCCTTGGCCCCTGAAAGTCTCTTGTAGGCACTGTGCTTGGAGAAACAGCTCCTGCCCAGGGTTCCTGCTGAGCCATCCTGCATTAGTGCTCTCTCTGCCCGGCCTTTGAGGAGCCAGTCTCCCGCCCAACCTGGCCAGCCACCGCCCTGGATCACCTCCTCTGGCTCAGTCCAGCAGGCCAAGGTGATCAGCCTGGGAAGGAGGCAAGCCCGCCCCATGCTGGACAGACTGCCGTGGCTAAACAAACGTGAACATGGCCATCTGCCTGGAGAGGGCAATGTTATCATCACCAGAAAATCCCAAGTAAGCTGGTGAGGACTCAGTAGATGCAGAGGAGAAACCCACAGCCACTCGCCAGGCATGAAGCTATGGATTCCATGCTAAGTCTGTCACCAGCAGCCGTTCCTCATCCATCATGGGGGTGCTTGCTTCAGGGTGAGTTTAATCTTAGCATCTATTTTGCTCTCATTGTCCACTGAAATTATTCCAGCCCAACCAGACTTGTGATAGGAACGATAATGCTATCAGATTTTTTAGTTCACATTTAGGTTTTTCTTCAAATAGTATTTTGATGGGGGAAGTCACAGAGAATTAAATAACAGTTTTACAAAAAAAAAAAATAGAAGTGTTTTTTCATTATAAAAAGAGATCTGCCCATGACTTATAATTAGAACTAGAAACAAAACATGGGAAAGAAATGCATTTTTGACATATATGTATTTCATTATCAACATATATGCACATATATGTTAATATATCTTATATACAGAGATACACACATGTATGTTTACATATATCAATATATGATATCAATATATGCATATAGTGGCGCACATGTACAAAATATACCTATTTTTATATACATTATACAACTTTACAAACAAGGTTGGTTGTACCAAAACCAAAGGAAGTAAGGCTGGCCAGGCATGGTGGCTCATGCCTGTAATCCCAGCACTTTGGGAGGCCGAGGTGGACGGATCACTTGAGGCCAGGAGTTGGAGACCAGCCTGGCCAACATGGAGAAAGATGTCTCTACTAAAAATACAAAAATTTGTCGGGTGTGGTGGCAGGTGCCTTTAATCCCAGCTACTAGGGAGGCTGAGGCAGGAGAATCCCTTGACCCCAGAAGGCGAAGTTTGCAGTGAGCCAAGATTGCACTACTGCACTCCAGCCTGACAGAGTGAGACTCTGTCTCAACTGAAAAAAAAACAAAAACAAAGGAAGGAAGGTGGACCACAATACCCCACTATCAGTGTGGTAATCACCATGGCAATGGTCCTGGGATTCCTCATGTCCGGATGCTGCTTCGCTGAGCACAGGTGGCTTGTACCACATTGCTGCATTTTAATCATCACCCACTGGTGAGGACACTGAAGGTCAGTGCCCTTGTGACTTACTTGAGATTACCTGGCTGGGCTTGAACCCAGGTCTCCTCACTCCAAATGCCATAGTCTTTTCAATAGCTCCGTTGCCTCCCAGTGGCACACACTTACCATTTTACAAACCCCAAACTTGTCCCCAAGAGGAAACTGCTTTAATTGTTTGATATCTTTTATCCCCTTTGCCCGGAATCTAACCGTTTTAAAAGGGAATACCTCGAACTTACAGCATTGGGGAGATATCTTCTGGGTACTGGCTCGGCTGTCTGCTGATTGATAAATGCCAAGACTGCTCCTGAGTTGAGGCAAGAGATGGGTGCAGTCCTGGGAAGAAAAAGCACGCCTGGAGCGTCAGCTGACTGGCGCGCGAAAGTCACGCTAGTGTCGAATGGGGTCACAAAAGCCACCTGACCACTGCAGCATGTGCCTGTAGTCCCAGCTCCTCAAGAGGCCATGGCGGGGGATCACTTGAGCCCAGGAGTTTGGAACTGTAGCATGCTATGACTGCACCTGTGAATGGCCACTGCACTTCAGCCTGGGCAACAAAGCGAGGTCCCATCACTAAAAAAGGAAAAAAGTTATCCAGGGCCAGAAGACTCAGCCAGTCGACCCTCATTTTTCAGCCCTAACTCTGTCATTTAGTGTAACCCTTGAAAAGACATGCTAGGACTATGACCCGTTCTTATAATATTTTCAATCCTTTATGTGGCCGCAGATGTTTCTTGGCCCACACGATGGACCCGTCACACCCTGTGGAACCTGAACTACTCCTCTGGGCAAAGTGCACTCCAGAACCAGCAGCTGGGACCATCCAGGTCACAGCAGCCTCAAATCATCTGGCCTAAAAACCCAGATTGGTGTTTCTTGAACAGCTCCTCCAATGCCAGTGCAGTCTTAGAACTCAGATTGCTGCAAAGTGGGAAGGGAATCTCCCTTCCCCTGGGGCCAGTGACCAGCTGACCTAACTGCCAAGGCTGCTAGACTGCTCAGTGACTTAGCAGAGCTTATGTCCTCACTCACAAGGGACAAGCCTTAAAATCCAGTTCTGATATTCACTTTGAGGCTTTAACATATTGTTAACGAAAAGCCTGTTTAGAAATACATTTCTTTCTTTCTTTCTTTATTATTTTATTTATTTATTTATTATACTTCAAGTTCTAGGGTACATGTGCACAACGTGCAGGTTTGTTACATAGGTATACATGTGCCATGTTGGTTTACTGCACCCATTAACTTGTCATTTACATTAGCTATTTCTCCCAATGCTATCCCTCCCCCCTCCCCCCACCGCACGACAGGCCCCAGTGTGTGATGTTCCCTGCCCTGTAGAAATACATTTTGAGTTAATCAAATGCAATCGAGAAAATGAGATATCATCCAAAAAGTTAATGTAACAAAGATTTTTGAAAGTAGTAATTCTCATTGCTGGGGATGGTGTGGTGCAATACACTTTCTTACACACTGCCAGAAGCTCCTTCAGGAAAAACTATTTGTTGATGGGTGTGTCTGTGTGTCTGTGTGTGTGTGTGGTGTGTGTGTGAAGAAATGTGTTAAAAACACTCATCCACTTTAATCAGTAATTCCACTTTTGGGAATCTGGCCCAAGACAATAATCAGGAAATGAAAACAGGTTCATATAAACAGGCATTAATCATGGCATTATTTGACTTTTTAAAAAATTAAATGTCCAACACTATCAAAGTGATTAAATTATGGAATGTCCTTATGATGGAATATTTATACAGTTATTAAAACTGATGTTTGCATAGTTTTAATGCAAGCATACTTTGATGTATGCAGAGTATTTTTTTAATAAAAAGGGAATGGCATGTTTGTGACCTGACATTGAGTGCAAACTGCATACACACAGCGCAGTGGCACTCAGCACAGGCTGTCATAGACAAGGACCTGGAAGAAAATATTTTGAGATTAATAATGGTCAGAATATGTGAAACTTCTGTTTTCTCCTTTATACTTTTTTTTTGTTTTCTTCTACAATTTTAGAATTATCTTGATTTCCTTTCACTACAAGAAAAGAAATACTTCAATACATTAGTAAATATTTTGGAGTAGAGGAGACTTTTAAGAGGGTAGTTATGAGTAGTTGTATATTCACAACAGCAATATTCCCCCTGGAGAGTGAGCTAGTAAACACGTGCTCTGTTATAAGTAGCTGTAGGGCTTTGACATTGTCTTTACATTCAAAATGAGTTCATGTTACGCTGAGAGGGGAGTCCCGAGGGAAGCAGGACCTCACTGCAGAGCTTGGCTTAGGAGGAGCAGAGAGCTAGGTGCTTCCCCAGCTGATTTCCAGCTTCTGTTCTGTGAGTTCCAAGCCGCAAAACTCTGGGCAAGTCACTTATCAGCTGTGACCCATCTGTCCCTGTCAATAGAGCAGCATTAGCGACTCCTGGCTTCCTCACAGGGCCACCAGGAGGGTCAGCAGACGCCTTTGTTGGGAGACTGCAGGGCTGTTGAGACTCCCCAGCTGTTGCAGGGTCCATATAACAGTTTGGGGGACAGCAGCCTCCAGGTCAAGTTCTGGTCTGCTGTGACCCTGGGACCCCGAGATCCCTGTGGAAAGACTAAACTACTCACATAATGCTGACCACTGGAATTTGCAAAGCCTGTTGACATTTGAGAGCTCGCCTCTAAGCCACCCGGCTGTTCTGTGAGGTGGACAAGGTGGGGGAAGTGGTGCTTCTGCAACAGACAGTGAAGCTGATGCTCAGAGATTGGATCTCAGGAACCCAAGTCCCTAGGGTGGCCCAGTGAGTCTTAGAGCCTGACTGGGCCCAGCCCTCAGACTCCAAGGCCAGGCCTCTTTTTACTATCCTCTGTGAGATGGAGATGGGTTTACTATGTCCATTTTACAAATAGGGAACCTGAGACTCCCAGAAGGCCAGGTGACGAGCCCAACTCATATATGGTCAGATCTGTCGGGTAACATACGGTTCCTAAAAATCTCCATACTATGCAGGACTTATGGCAAAAATGGGGTTGGGAGCACAACACTCAAAAACATTACTAGTAACATTAAAAACAAAGATAGAAGCCGAATAAAATGATAGCACCATTTTACACACATTAAATGTGTGGGAAATGCATAAACACTAAAGTAAACATGGCACTTACCTTGGGAAAGATCTGAATTCCCCTGTGCACCTGGGCCCAAGAAGAGTTACAGTTTCTAAGTGATTGTGTGGTGGAGGAAGGGAGGTTACCCGAAATGGAGCAGACGGTTGTAACACCAGGTGTGGATAGGTGTGGCTCCTGACCCACAGCTGAGGTGGCATTGAAGGGCCACGTGTGTGTGCACATGCTTGTGTGTGTGTGTCCTGCAGGGCTAGACCAAGCAGGATGTAGTTTTCTGCATCGGCCTAGCATTTCCTGAGGACAAAATCACATATAGGTAAAAACCAAATTCACATCACACTCAAATTATCCACTAACACGTCAATCACACTAGAACAAATTTGGGTTTTCAAGACAAGCCTCGGAGCAGAACTGGCTGTACCTAGCGAAGGGTGGGGCTGCAAGTGAGACACGGGCTTTTCTTTTTTCTGAACCCAAAGTGTTCTTTACATAGGATGTTTCTGCAGGCATTTCCTCCTTTCTCTTCCTCTTAGCCTGGCTCCAGGCTGGCAGGAGATAGCATCGGCTACCTGCAGCAAGTGGGGTTAATGGGGTGGCAAGGGCAATGGGGCAGGAAAAATTCTGAGACTTCGCCTGAACCAGCAGAAGGAAGCCATAATAGGTCACGGTGTCTCTTGGAGACAAAGATAGGGAGTGTTGTACCCTACTCCGGATCTGCAACTTGCCAACTGCGAGGGCTTGGACAGGAGACTCAGCTTCCTTGAGGCTTGGTTTCCTCATCTGTAAAATGGGAATAAATGTAGTACAACCCTCACCAGGTGAGTTTAAGGGTTAACTGAGATCAGGCATGTAGTAAGTGTTCAACAAACTCTGATGACCTTGCTCCTCCTCCTCCCTTTCCTCTTCTCCCTCTTCCAAATCTCTTCCTACTTCTTCTTCATAGTCATCTTTGTCATCATCACCATCACCCTCATCACCATCGTCATCCTAGCACCAAAAGAAAAAAGTCACAACCCAGCGGTTCCTGAGACACTGACGATGGAGCCAGTTTTCTAGGAGCATCAGATTCTTAATGAATCCTCTGGGTCTGAGGCACATCAGTGGGTGTCCTTGCACCCTAGACTTCACTTACTGCAGGAAGCAGGCTCTTCCTTGATGAAAGCAGCAGGAGCAAAGCTCTCCTCGGCTTGGTCCCCCCTCGTGGCAGTTTTCCTACTGGGTCCTGTGCTGTGGCTTTTCTTCCCTGGAACCCTGCATTTGTGCGCATTCCTTCCGTGCACTGTACGTTCTCAACGCCGATCGCCCACGTGTCTGAAACCAGGAGGCCAGCTCCAGGGAGGTGGGACATGTCTGGGAGGTGGTTTCAGGTATTCAGAGTACTGGCCACAGACTACAAGCATGGGCATTGCCTGGGAGTTTGTTAGGAATGCAAAATCTCAGGCCCAGCCAGGAACCATAACCTGCATTTTTTTTTTTTTTTTTTTTTTTTTTGAGACGGAGTCTAGCTCTGTCGCCCAGGCTGGAGTACAGTGGCGCGATCTCCACTCACTGCAAGCTCCGCCACCTCCCGGGTTCATGCCATTCTCCTGCCTCAGCCTCCCTAGAAGCTGGGACTACAGGCGCCAACCACCATGCCTGGCTAATTTTTTTGTATTTTTAGTAGAGATGGGGTTTCACCGTGTTCACCAGGATGGTCTCGATCTCCTGACCTCGTGATCCGCCCACCTCGGCCTCCCAAAGTGCTGGGATTACAGGCATGAGCCACCGTGCCCGGCCCATAACTTGCATTTTAATAGGATCCTCAAGTGATTCAATGCACATTACAGTTCAAGCAGCACTGGTCTTAAGGGACACAAGAGCCACAGCCCACAAGTCTGGGCTCTGGGAGAAACGGCTATCCCTTGATATGTTGAATGCCTGTTTCTCTTGGTATGTCCTGGGGATTATGTGCACATGTCTAAACTCACATGGGATGGTGTTAGAATCCTGACTCCAGCTGATATTCTGTGTGGCTTCAGGCAATTGGCTCCACCTCTCTGAGCCTCTGTTTCTTTTACTGTGATCTGAAATCATAATAATAATAGTTATTAATGTTTGACACAAAACATTAATGCATCCAACACAGTTCTCAGCACGCAGTAAAACTCATAGGAAATGATACTATGACCACTATTGTTATTTGGGGTGAACACTGCAAGGTCCTCAACCAATATCCACTTTCGTTTTCTTCTTCACTAACAGAATCTCAATTTTACTCAGGCAGTAAATTGCATTTCACAATAGGCACATTATTAGATGTGCCTGTTTAACAATGTTCACCTTCCTAGACCTCCTTGAAACTAGAAATGACCATGTGACCATGGTCACAATCCTTTGGCAGGTTTCTCTCCTTAATAGAAAAAAAAAAAAAAGATTTTAAAATTTCCTTTCTTTCCTATCCTCCCTTCTTTCTTCTTGGACTCTGGATGTGATATCTGGAGACAAAGCAGCCATTTTGCTCTCGGGATGAAAAGCACACTAGAAGGATGGGTAAGAGGAGAGAAAGAAGGTGGCTGGGTTTCAGTAGCACTGTGAAGCTACTATTTGGATTGCCCATCTCTGGACTTCATCGTATAAAGCAGGTGGGAGGATTAAAGCTCAATTTCTTAAGCTGCCATTGAGTTTCTCTTACGTACAGCCCAGCATAGTCCTAACTAGTGATGCCATCATCGTGACACTATTACCATTATGATAGCTGTTGTTACTGACCATCTCTGGCATGCACTAAGGACTCATCCTGGATCCTTGGTTAGCATTTGCTAATTTCAGTTGAACAGTTTGAAGGAAACCTAACCTGGGAAACAGAATTGACTGTCAAGCCCCTTTAAAAAATGAGAATAAAAAGAAAACATAATCCAAATATCCACCAATAAAATCTGCTAAATGTATTTTGACATGCAGCTTTTCATGTTTATTTTTACACACACTTTTAAAATATACACCTACTTGTAATGATAATGTGCACTGCGTATTGTTTTATAACCTGCTAATTTTCATGTATCTATACATTACCATCTTTTTCATGCCATTAAATTTGCTTCTACAATAAAAATAACAAATCAGGTAATGAGATGAGCCTGATCCTTCACTTGCTTCAGTTTTACCTTCCAAGAACTGTGTCTTTTGCAACACTTATTTGAGCAGACATCACCCCCACAAATGCCTGAATGAGCATTTCCTGTTGAAAAGCTGCGTCGAGAAAGACGTCAGAGCTGCTGGCTCACTTTTTCTGGAGAGCTTCTTAGGATGCCCAGAAGAAACATGGGATAGTCACTCCTTAAACGGCTACTCGTTATGTTCTTCCAAATATTGCTGTGGAAAATTCACATCCATTTTCACAATGAATGCACATTTTTTACAGTGATGAAAATGATGTAAGACTTTAATTCTGAAGTTCTACTCCAGGACTTCAAATGCTTCTTGTCCTGCTTTGGTCCAAGGTCCGGCATGTGTGAGAAGCCCTCTCTTCTTAAAGCAAGTGAATCAGAAATTACTTGTGAAACTGACTCCAATACTGATAATGGGCTGATAACAGAAAGAATAGCATCCTTAGTATGTCTCACTTAATAAAACAAGACAAGAAATTATTTGGAAAAGCACCTGCGCCAAGTCACAGGGGCCAAGCTGCCTGGGGGGCTCCCACCTCACCCTACCCCCACTGCACTCGCCAGGGCAGCCTGTCCTTGTCCCCAGCTAATTGTTCCTGTGTCAGACAGTGGACTCAGTGCTGTTGGATTTTTGAAGAGTGATTAGAAATATACATTTTTATTTGAAATCTTCCCATTTTTAAATGTCAGCCACTTCTGAAAATCACAAAACAAAAACCAAAACCACTATAAGAGCCACAAAATAAAACCAGTCCACAGGCAGAGGCAGGCCACTGTTTGGAGTTAGCATGCCCTCCTTGCCAGCCTGTCTTGTTAGGGAGAGGACTGGGTTTCAGAAGAGACGTTGCCAGAGGGCCATCGCATTATGGTAATAGCCTTTTTGCTTAACATCAGTTTGCCCACACCCTGTGCTTCAGGCACAAATGAGACAAATTAAGGGCATTCAGCTGGGAGCCAGCACATATTTTTTTCGTTAAGGAGCTGAGCGAGTCATTAACTGCCCAGGGCTGGTGGAAGGCGGGGGAGGCCCCAGCAAACCCAGGAGGTGCCCAGGACCCGTGACCTCATTCTGTCCCAACCCAAGTCTTCACTGCTTCATGAAGAGCTGTGACAGCGTGGCCTTCTCCAGTCCCACACGGCGACAGCAAGGCCAGGGAGGCAGGGAGCTCGCTGTTTCTGTTCCCCACAATCCAAGCCTCTAGACTCAGGTCTGGGATGACAGAGAAAATCCCAAAGAGTGCGCTTGCTGCACTTCACTGGCATGGAGCACTGTGACTAATGCCCACACTGAGCCTGGTGCTCACTAAGCCCTGGCTGATACCACTGGGCGCTCACACTGTTGGGTTCCAAGGCCTTCCTGAGTCATCTTGCCTTCCCTCTAATTGCACAGCCTTCAGCCTATATAGGATGATCATCTCTTCTCGGTTTGCAGGGTTTTGGTACCGAAAGTCCCACATCCCCAGGAGCTCTTCACCCTAGGCAAACCAGGACACTTGGTCACTCTGGGTCTATGCAAAGCCCAGGGAGTTGATTTTGAAGCCACAATTGAGAAGTCCCATCCGACTGCAGAAGGGCATAATTTAAAAAAATCAGAACCTGGACATTTCATCTAGGTGGGCTGGAGTAGAGAATACTCGATTGGACTTTGCTTCCAAGGGTAGAAGGGCGGTACTGACCACAGCTGGGTAGTCCTACAAGCAGCTGGCCACCCTCCACACCCTTGCTACTCAAAGTGTGGTCCCCAGGCCAGCAGTATCAGCACCACCTGGGAACCTTTCAGAAATTCAGACTCTCAGGCCTCAGCCTGGACCAACTAGATCAGAATCTGCATTTTGAGAAGATGCTTGGGTGCTGCACAGCACACAGGTTGGAGAGGCACCGTCTGCGGGTGCTGCGTTCTTACAGCTTAACTTGGTGAAAGGACAGAATGGGGCTCCAGAGAGGTATCGGGAACCTGAGCAGGTGCAAGGAGTCTCCAAGAACCTCCCTGGGTTCCTGGAGGCTAAAGCTGTTCAGCTCCCAGAAAGGCAAGGAAGTCTGTCTGCCAGGATGGAAGGACACAAATGAGTGACAACAGTTCCAGGCTACACATCCCCTGACTATAGACCTTATAGGACAAGGGACTTTGTGCATTTTTTTATTACCCCTTCTGCCTAGATTTTCCAGGACCTTCCAGATAAAATATACTACATTCTGTATTAGATTGGAATGCATTGGGCTGCAGGTATCAGAAACCCAACTAACAGTGGCTTAAACAAATAGAAGTTTATTTTTCTCACAGAATGAGCACGGAGGGGTGGATGATGTGTGGCTGGGGCATGGCTCGGCCATGCTGGCGGGGACAGAGGTTCTCCCTGCCTTCCCCCTCTAGACTCCAAGCACTTGCACTTTCTGTCCTCAGGTTGGTGGCCTTATGACCTCAGGATGAACTGCTGCAGCTTGAAGCATCATGTTGATGCTTTCAAGACAAGAAAGAAAAAGGCAGAAGCCAATGAATATGACCTTCTTTTTCAGGAGAGCAAAATATTTCTTATAAACTGACCACCTACTTCAACTCAAGCCTCGTTTGTGGTGCTACAGTGCCATCCAGACCCAAGAGAGTCTGGGAAATAAGTCACTGACAAGAGGGCCAAGCAGCTGTGAGGAGCTCAGATCAATCCTGATCCATTGCCTAGAGCCAAAGAGAACCAAGAGGGAGCCAGCCAGGGCCCGGAGACACCTCTTGTAGGTCTTCTGGTCTTTGCATAATGGCCCTGATCATGTTGGCTGTTCATTTACATTTCCGACCCCTTCTGGGTTACGGAACCCTTAAAGGCAGTGAACATGTCTTAGTTGTCTCAATATGTCCCTGGTGCTAACACACCAGGCACAGAGGGTGCTCAGTGGATATTTATAGAAGGAATGAATGAGGATGCCCTCAGTGCCCATTACCCAGAGCCACTCATCCCCAAATGTCTTGAGATGGTGGCATCAGCTTTATCTCATAATTGGCTTTATCTCCATAATGACTTATCTTTTCAAATTGGAACCAGTCTTCAGATAACTGGGGCAAAGTCATAGAGAATCATCTAGCTTGAGACTGAAGTTTCAGTTCCATGGAGCCTGGCTTAGGAGTACGATCAGAGGTGGTCAGCAGCTTCCAGACTCACCCACTCCCACGACTACATAAAAAGAAGGAACAAAATAAAAGCCAGCCTCTGGGGTCAGGCGAAGCCATTTGTTCTTAAGGGGAGTCACAGGCAAGGCTGCGCTGTGTGCCTTGGAGTGTCACAGCTAATCATGGTTCATGAAACATGATGGGATGGAGCAAGTCAGACAATTCTGCCTGATATGTGCCATATGACAGCCGTTAAGCCGCTTGGTCTACTGGAAATAGCATTTCATGGTGATCCAGGTAGGGGAATGCAGCCAAGAGCAGAGAGACTCCTCTCATCTCGCTGGAGAACAGGAGGGGGTTGTTCGGGTGACGTCTCATTTCATGAGCCGAGTCAAGGCATATAAAAGCCAGGGAGGGCACAGGGTCTCCCCAGGAACTAATTTGGATGGGAAAAATAAAGATTTTATGTGCTGGCTCAGGCACTGGACTGAAAATCTCGAGAATCTAATCAGTGCCAGGTGGAGGGTGAAGCAGCGCAGTGGCTGGCGAGGACCCCACTTGGGGCAGGCAGGACATGGGGGCTGCACATTTCTGTGCTGGGGGTGCATCAAGCTGAGTCGTCACGGGCTTGGGCTTCAGTGACCCACGTCTTTGGGCAAGTCACTTCCCCTCTCAGCTCCCTCTGTTTCCACATGGGCAAAATGGTTGTGAGGATGAAAGGCAAGAAGGTGGAGGCCAAGAGCCCAGCATGGTGCCCAGCACAGAGTGGTTGCCAATAAACAAATCATAATCGTAGTCATTAATGGGGCCAAGTCCCAGCTAGGGTGCCCTGAGGCCTCCCCCTCCCCCTGTGGCCAGGTGGTGCGGTTGCCAGAGTGAACAAACAAAAACACAGGACACTCAGTTAAAATCAAATTTCAGATAGACAATGAATTTTTTTTTTTTTTTTTTTTTTTTTTAGTATCCATATGCCTCTAAATATTTCATGGGACATACTGATACTAAAAAATTATTTATTTTTTATTTGAAATTCAAATTTAACCAGGCACCCTGCATTTTTTCTGGCGGCTCTACAGAGTGAGCTTAGGTGTGGCCATAGATGAAAAAGAAGGGATTTCAATGTCAGTGATGGCTGAGTGGAGTGGTTGAATTAACTAAAGGAACCTATATTCTGTGCACTCAAATTAAAATTTCTGATCTATGACCTCCAACTCTCAAAGCTTAAAAGGAAAAAAAAAGCCTCCTTTAGTCAATAAGCAAACTAATAAAATGACAGAAGATTGGATGAGAGTGTCCCGTTCCCCCGCTTCAGCTGCAGTTTCCTGAAGGCCCCCACGCCCTCTCATCCCATTTTTCAAAAGAGGAAATCAAGGCTCCAGCAGGTGAAGAGTTGCTGGGCTAGCATGTGGCTGCAGGCTATGTCTGTCTGACACATGGGCCAATAACCATCACCAGGAGACCCCACTGCCTCTCATTGCTTAAAAAGGTCCGCCCTAGAAGGCCACAGACCACCCCCAATTTTTGTGAAGGGGAGAAAATGTTACTGAACATCAGGTGAGAGCAAGTTTCCCAACCTCTTTCTGCCTCACCTCTTCCCTCTGTCGAATAGGAATAATTATTCTGCCATCTTGATAGCGTTTTGGGTGACTTGGTAATTACATGTACATTAAGGACCCAGATGCTAATCGTGACTAGACAGATGCCATTTATTAGACTTATTGTTATGAAGACAGTAGAGTTTTATTGTTAAAATATCAGCCGTGAAACCCATCAGAACGAGTTCAGCCTTGGATTCACCTCTTTACCAATCCTGGGATGTTTCTAAACCTCCCTGAGCCTCCATTTGCTCACAGGAACCTCGTGGAGCCTCCCTCTCGCAACTGTCGGGGGTAATGGAGTAGCACAGGTGAGCACTCAAGGGCAGGCTATTTGTATTTCAACAGGCAGAGAGGATTGGGGTGAGAGCCAGTGGCCTCTCTTGGGACCCCTGAAACCTGGCCACACGGAGTGGGCTTCTACTCTGCAATCCCCCTCTGCCCGGGCAACAGTGGAGCTGTCACAAGCCCACATCTGCTGCTGGTAGAGACTTTTCTCTCAGGATTCCTAGAGGGGCCCTGGCAGGGGCCACAGCCCGTCTCTTCTTGTTTATGTGTTGAGAACAATGCAGACATAGAAGCCAAGTTTGCAACTGGGTCTGGAGGAAAATGGTTATCTCTCCAATAAATCCACATACATCATTGTCAATGACCCTGGACACGCTGCCCACCCACAGCGCCTGCCCATTAGAGGTCAGACAATGGCTAATGAGATTGCCATCCCTGATTAAGCCAGGAGGCAATGCTTCTTTAATTCTACACACAGCCAGGAGGCAGGGCCTTAGCCTCTCTTACTAGGACTTCCCTTTTCCTCTTACCAGTTCTGCCATCCATGGCTTTCTGGATTCGCCAGAACTTCAGGTTTCCCAACGAACACAGATGTGTCAAGTGCATTTTCTGGCTTGAGGGGTTGCATTTTTCACAGACATCTTTCCAGTTTCATAGCCATTTTGCCCAGGAGTGTCATCAGCTGAGATTCAAGACTCATTGACGCTAGGCTGGGAAATCCCTGGGAGATGAGAAAGTCAGTCCACACTGGACGCGTGGAACCGGAAGCACACTGCAGAAGGGGGATGTGAGTGCTGTTTGCAGTCCCTCTTCTGGGCCAAAATTTGGCTTAGGGCTTCCCCTACCTTCCCTCGGCCTATATAGCCTGTGAGATAGATATTAGCACCTCCTTTTGCCAAAGAAGAAATCATGGCCCTGAGAAATGACATGGTGCATGCAAGGTCACACAGCAAGCAAGTGGAGGGGAGGGCGTGAGTCCATCTGTCTATATGCCAAGCTTGTGTTTTTCCCACTACACTTGACTTGTTCACACTCGGCTCATCCCAGTGCTTGAAGCCCACTGCAGAGCCAAGCCCCAGGACTTACATGTGGCTTCCTTAATGCCCATGTGGCAGTTCCAGTGCTGTCAAATCCCTCTAACCTGAAGCAGTTAAAACTGACGATTTAATGACCCACTGGTGCATCCACTTAACTAATCTTTGTGAGCACATCAAGGTGTTTTTATTTTTGTTGTTTGGAGTTGCATAGTAATCTTTTACATAAACCACACCCATTTTTACAGTCACCAGCATTTACAGTTTCCAGTCCTTTAAAATGAAGTAAAAATTAAAGGGCATTTACAAAGATACCTGAATGCAGAATCCTTCATTGTTTGTGTATTTTTTCATCTTTACGTAGTTTCTTCCTCACTGAATTGTTCAGCATATTTTTTAGGAACTCATATTTTTTAAGTCATTCGAAAGCATTTGACTTATTTTTCATAGAAGCAACTTTTCTCTTTCTTTCACACTCATAGTTTTTTAGTTTATATAGTAATTCAGTTGAATTTTGAAATTAAAATTACAAATATAACTGGCATAAGAAGGCATGGGAACAAATCCACTGACTCTTGTTAATCAAATGACTCACTGAATGAAAGCAGATATGAGAGAGCTCACTGAGGTGTAGCTGACCAGCCTCCAACTTTCAGAGCACTGTGGGCAGCCACAGAATGTTTACAGTGACGGGGGAGAGCACTGGTTAGTGGCTCGGCACCATGAAGACAGGTGAAGAAAGCTTCTATTCTACTATCTCAAAGGTGGTAACAGTAGTAGTGGTGACTGCAGTGATTCCTCTGTATTTAGTGTGAGTGCCACGTATTACTGTCCATTCTCACTACAATGCCTAGAAATTACTGTATTTACAGTCTAAAGATTAGCTAATACATAAGTCACTCAATTCTACCAGGAAGCTTTTCTGAAAAATATTATCTACTACCCCCGACTTGACCAAGTCTTCTTGGAGAAGTGCCAAGTAGCCAGGAAGACTGATTTTTAGATGTCTCTTCTTTCTGCTGTTGTTGAAGCCTACACATTTGCTTACCCAGGGGGAGCAGGGGAGGAAAGGGATAAGTTGCTGAGAGTTATTCCATCCATTGGTCTATGGTGGACTTGATGGTGTCACACAAGGAGACACCTGAGAAACAGAAAATGAATCTTACATACTGGCTAATAAAAGATTTTCCGCTCTGTTTTAAGATGAGGAAACAGACTCACAAGTCAAGTGACTTGGCCAATGTCACATAGCTTGTAACTGGAAAAGCTGAGATTTCAACTTAGGTCTATTTAATTCCAAATCCCATGTGCTTTCCATTGAACAACTGTTGCCATCGAGCTGGGTTGGACTGAGTTGAGTTGGTTTGAGTTGAGGTGAGCTTGGTTGAGTTGGCTGGAATTGGGTTGGTTTGATTTGGGTAGGTTGGTTGGAGTGGGTTGGGTTGAGCTGAGTTGACTTGGTTTAAGTTGAGGTGAGTTGGGTTGGGTTGGCTACAGTTGAGTTGGTTTGAGTTGGGTGGGGCTGGCTTGGGTTAGGTTGGGTTGGGTTAGGTTGGTTTGAGGTGTGGAGGGTTGGGTTGGGTTGGGTTAGGTTGGTTTGAGGTGTGGAGGGTTGGGTTGGGTTGGGTTAGGTTGGTTTGAGGTGTGGAGGGTTGGGTTGGGTTGGGTTAGGTTGGTTTGAGGTGGGGAGGGTTGGGTTGGGTTAGGTTAGGTTGCATTTGCATGGGTTGCATTGGTAGCACTGAATCACACTAAGCCATTTGCTGAGTACTCTTGGTCCCAAAACAGAGGGCTAAAAAATGTCTCTTTTATAGTCTTTCAGCAACCTGAGGGCAGAAAGGGGGATCAATGCAAAAGAAACAGACAGGAATCATATATGATTCATTGTTGAATTCTGGTGGGATTGCCCAAGTAAATCATGCCCCGGGCAAACTAGCAGAGTAAAAGTCACCTTACAGAGCTGTGTGTGGGGAGGGGGTCCTTCTGTCACATTGCCCCGAAGATATGGATCCAACTACCCTCATGGTCAGGGACCACAGAGGCCCCAGTCCAGTTCTCATCCCTTCATGTGCAAATCATGTGCCACAGCCCCAAGCCTGGCAGAGGTTCCTGGAGAATGGCAACTCCTTGAGCACCAGCTTGGTACTCCATGCCGCTCACCTCCTCTCTCTGTCTCTAAACCCACGTCAGCTCTCTTCAGGAGGTATGGTCACCATCTTTTTACACACAGAGAAGCTGAGATAAAAATGAGGGCTCAAGTTTATGCAGCTAATCATGGGCAGAAGCTGGGTTTAGATCTAGGTTTGTAGGACCCTGGGAGGTTGAGTTCTTTCCACTTCTTCACATGACCTTTCAACAGGACAGAAATCAGCACAAGCCTGTCATCTTGGAGGATCTTTAAGCAAGATATGTGTCTTCCATGGGGGCAGTTGGAAGGGCTTCCAGGTAGGGCTGGGGGAGGGGTATCATAGCCTGTGGGAGACCAGTAGAGTAAGGAAGTTTCCTGCCCCTCAACGGTCAGAGACAAGAAGTGATGACAACCAGGGGCTGTTGATGGTGTTCCCCTACCTTCTACCCATCTGACTTCTAAGCCTCAGTTTTTCCAATGCATTCTGTAAAAAGGAGTTTTTATCTCAGTTCATTCAACAGGCATTTGTGGAGAGACTACAGTGTGCCAGGCATCAGGCTAGATGGAGAGAAGTCGGAGGCTTGGTTCTGGTTGTGTCGCACGTGACTGGGATTGTGGGTCTACCCTCTCTTCCTGCTACTTCCAAGCCGGAGGGCCCCGGGAATGTCCATTTACCTCACCAAGGTTCAGTTTATCCCCATGGAAAATGGGAAGAATAATAATAATGCCCAAGGCTCAGGTCGGCTGTAAGGACTGAACTGAACACGGTGTGTGGGGAGCACTTAGCACAGCCGCCAGGGTGTGGGCCACCTCGGGGACAAGGCGGGATTGTGCTGGCTTTTATGCAAAGGCAGAAAGTGCCGCTGAGCCGGGAAGAAAATGAAAAGAACAGTGGCTCACATTTCTTGGCCCACTCCTTCTCAAATACCATATTCTGCATAAAAATATCCTTCAAAAGTCACGGCCAAACCCCCACGGCGGTGGGAATGCCCTCCCATGGAGGGAAAGCCACCCTCACACAGCGAGTGTCGTTTCAGACGCAGCTGGCACCGGGAACAGGCGGATGGAGGAGTGACAACACGCACAGCCGACTGTCAGGGCGGCCTCGGCAGGGAGTGTCTGGGTGCTCGCCGAGTCCTTCAATGCTTCTGTATTTTTGAAAATTTTCATAATAAAACGCTGGGGGAAGTGGAAATGTAGCCAGCCCCAGCCCTGCAGGAGAGGGTGGTTCCAAGCACCATTTCCTCATTTCTTTGAATCTCTTAAAACCTTTTCCTCATAACCCCACAGCTTATAAATGTTTGAACAATTATGACTGTCAGGTGCACAAACAAGGCCCTCACACACAGCCTATTGTTCCGCAGATGGAAACATCTGTTAGATTAGATTATTTTTTAAACCCGGGGTGAGGAGAGTGGGGGACGGGGGTGTTGATAAAAGGCTTCCTGACCTGGGCTTGTGAACAGCCACACTGAGAAAATCTGGCTTTTCAGGAACTTCCCCTGGAGCCACCTTCCTTTACCAGGACACAAGCTTAACTCTTTCAAACCAAAGGCTTCTTTGCAGTGGGCACAATAGCCCTGTTCTTGTGCTACAATATTTTTTTTTAAATCCAAATGGTATATCTAAGCCCATGACTGACCCCAACCTAACTTGGGGGTTTTAACACAGTGATGAAGGGCTCAGGGTTTGAGAGCTCAGCCTGGAGCCAGACTGCCTGGGTTTGAATCACATTAGCTTTGTACTTACCCTCTCTGTGCCCATCTATAAAATGGGAGCAATCACTGTTGGCTTTTTAGTGAATTAACAAAAATATTACAAGAGCTGAGAGTAGATGAGACCAGCGCATAGTAACAGATTGTTGTTACTTACAGCCGTGTGCTGCATAATGACATTTTGGTCAAGGACAGACCACCTATATGATAGCGGTCCCATAAAATTATAATCCTGTATTTTTACGGTACCTTGTCTATGTTCGGACATGTTTAGAGATACAAATACTTACTATTGTGTTATGATGCCCTACAGTTTCAGTAAGTCACATACTGTCCAGGTTTTCAGCCTAGGAGTCATGGGCTGTATCCCACAGCCTGGGTGTGCAGTAGGCTACGCCACCTGGGTTGTACAAGTGCACTCTCTGAGGTTTGCACAGCGAGGAAGTTGCCTGGTGACCCATTTCTCAGAATGTATCCCTGTCCTTCAGCACTCATGACTGTATTATTATTAAGAACTTAGTAATTCTTCTGAGATCATGGAGGAAACCATGAAAATGGCTAAATGAAAAGGTTAAACGGTTACTATGAAAATGGTAAAGTGTAAATGGAGATAATGGGTGAGGTTATTGTGATAATAATAGGACCCTCCTCCTAGGGCTGCTGTGAGGATGAAACAGCATCGACCATGCCAGGGAAATTGCTGTGCAGAATGCCCTGGCTCAATCAAATGTTGTCTGTGAAAGCTTGTAAGGCATGCAATGGGACACTGGCTCTTACCTTTGTGACAGGAAAGCCGCCTGCCTTAGGCTGTGAGCCATACTATGAAATGTACTAACAGCCGCAGAAAGAACCCAGCCTGTCTGCTTCTCAGATGCCTGGGCCCCATTCCACTGGCTCCCAGACGGCCGTGACCTCGATACGGTGTGCGCGCCAGTGGCTGGCCTGACCCCCTAATCGTGACCGCCCACCTCGCCAGGATGACCTACATTTCCACAGTGGCGGCTGGAGGAGACATTCCAGGGTAATTAGCAAACACACACACACAGACACACACACATATAGACATACACACACACACACACACACACAGCAGCTCAGGCCTGGCTGTCGCTGGCACACTCGCTGTCTAGACAGGGCTGGGAGCTGAATGGCCTCCTGCCAGGGAGGTAGGCTGCTTGGGGCTGCAACCAGGACAACTGAGGTGGGGAGAGAGGCTTTTCCTGTTCACTGGGGCAGAGACCCCTGAGAAGAGGAGCAGCAGTGATCGTTCCTCCCCACCCTAAACAGGAGCTTCCAGTCATGTCCCTTCCAAGGAAAGTCTCCTCAGGAAATCATCAGGCAAGAGAGCCCGGGTCCAGCTACAGGGGAGCTTGATGCACTGCTGTTTGTAATAATGAAAAATGGGAAATAGCCTTTCAGAAAGAGTTAGTTAAGCATATTATGGGGCCATCACAAGCGGGACCAGCAAGTGGTTACTGACAATTGTGTCGAAGGAGATGGTCTGATGGCATGTGGTGACTGTCATAAAATATTAAGTTTCAAAAAAGCATGATTCAAACTGGCATGTCATCAGGGACTGCAGTCATTTTTCTAATAGGTGCACAGAAGAGTCATTAGAAAAGCACACGTAGGAGGCTTGGTGCTTATCTCTGGGCATGATATCTGGTCACCAGGGCACTTTGCATGCTCCCACCCATGGTTGGAGTGCAAATACCAAGGACACTAGACCAAGACCCTGGACTGGCTGGCCCAACACCAAGGTTCTGGTCCTTTCCCTGCTCCAAATTCCAGTACACCTAGCTGGTATTTTCCAAACACCAGTCACGCAGGGACCACCTTCATGACTTTTGCCCACGACACTATAATTTACTTAGAATTATTCTTCAAATTGATTCACGATTTTCACAAAAGCAAAATGATTTTTAAAAGAAAACCTTATATCACAGTTGTGGTTGGGAAAATCAAAAACAGAAGGTGGCTGTAAAGATAAACACATCATTATTAATTTTTAAAAAATCCATCTAACTAACACAAGAACTGAAAACCAAACACTGCATGTGCTCACTCATAGGTGGGAGTTCAATGAGAACACAGGGACACAGGGCGGGGGGCATCACAAACCGGGACCTGTCAAGAGGGTGAGGGGTGGGAGAGGGATAGCATTAGGAGAAATACCTAGTGTAGATGATGGGTTGATGGGTGCAGCAAAAACCACCATGGCACGTGTATACCTATGTAACAAATCTGCATATTCTGCACATGTACCCCAGAACCTAAAGTATAAAAAAAATTCCTTGTGTGCCACCTAAGGTCATCTTGCCAATGATATGTAGGCCACACATTGGCCGACACTGCCTTTACTCAACCTCTTTATTTACAAAATTAGATGGCTGAGGCTCGGAAGGGACAAGATTTCCCTGGGGTCATTCAGGTTGCCAGGAGCTCTGGGTGCTGGTTCAGGGGCTACTTACATGAACCTGTACTTATCCTGACCTCACTCGTCCTAGCAGGTCTGTCTCCACGGGGATGGGGCCAATCAGTTCCCGACCCAACCCATCACTGAGCTCCCAGGAACCTGACTGAGCCACGAGGGTCCAGCCTGTCCCCCTCCAGCCACATCCTCTGTTCAGTGGAGGTCCCACATATCAGACATTCCTCCCATGCTAAGTAGAAAGCTCAACCACAGCACATGAGCTTCAGATTAAATTATTTTTTAATTTCATGGTGCTCAGTTCCACAGTCAATTAATTCCATTTCATTTTCAAGGGTCCCATCACCCTGCTGCCTTCTTTTTCTAGCAGTTCCAGTGATTTTCTAGAGTTAATCAGAGATTTTTTGTGTTTGGTTTTAAATATGTGTAAACGTATGGTCTGTCTGTGTCCTTTTTCCCGTTCCTTCTCCTGACTGCACCCACGCTGGACACCCCAGGCTGAGGCTGGAGGGGGCATGAGGAGTGGGCCTCCACCTGGCCCCTTTAGGAGGTGGAGGACAGAGGAGCATTTCCACATCCAGGTGGGTGCCTGCACTACAGCAGAAGGGAACCACTGCCTCCTGGAGGCCCTGGGCTCTGGGAACTCCCTTAGTTTGCATCCCTGCTGTCTTTTCCTCTTATGGAAACCCTTCACCACCTGGATGTGTCTGCAAGCACTTGGCCCTGACTCCTTTGCAGGGCTGGGCATGTGACTCAGGCTGGCCAATCAGAGTAGTCCATGCCCTGGGACAGCAAGATAGGCTGAGGAGCAGTCACATGACCTAAGCAGGGCCATTCAGTGTCCTGTGGAGGAATAAAATGGCTTCTGTGTAAGAAATGATTGTGATCTTTTTCTCTAGGCTTCTTAGCTGTGAAGGTCATGGAGCTCAAGGCTGCTGGAGACCACCCCTGCTGTCACTTGGAACTCAGCCTCCCTGATCGTGAAGCCAAATAGCAGAAAGGAGAGCCAAGAGATGTCAGGAGGAAAATAAGTCCTGCTGTTGGCCAGTAAGGCCCTAGGTACAACTGTGCCTGAAGGCCACCAAACTTCCCAACTTTGAAGTTGTATGTGCCAGTAAATTTCCCTTTTTCATTGTTGTTAATTTAGTTTGTTATGTCGCCTTCCCTTGTTCAAGTCAGCCAAGGAACATCACTGTGTGTCACGTGTCCTCCTTCCTTTCCCTTGCCTCGAGTGCCCTGCCTCATCCAGGGAAATCCTAGAAGATAGAGGTGACAAGCACGCAGGAAGCTTTATGGAACATCCAACTCCTCAAGACTCAGCTCAGGCACCACCTCCTCCAGGAAGCCTCCCCTGGTGCCCTAGTGTGCCTTCTCAGGCTGGTTCATAGCCCGTCTCTGCTGGCCCACAGCTTTTATTGAGGGTAGCACCACGCATAAGGGCTAGACTCTGGAACTCACATGTCCCTGATTGGAATGTCAACTCTTGCCAGTTGTGTGACCTTGAACATATGAGTAACCTATCCGTTCTTTGGTTTCATCATCTATAAAATTAACATCAGTCTCTCTACCTAGTTCCACTTTCTTGTGAGATTTGTCACTGAGTTAGAACAGAGGCCAGCACATGGCTGCTCCTCAGGTATTAATAGTATTGGTCATCATTTTTATGTTCTGTATCACTTTTGCCATAACTGCCTTTTACTTCCTTGTCTTAAACCACAAGCCCTTTCCCTTCCCTTTTCCTTCAATTCCTTTGGTTCTCCAGACCCCACAGTGCCTGGCATGTAATGAGCCTGAGAGAATGTCGGTTGAATAATGTGTGCCCCCAAAACTGAACAGGCAAATCTGTATCTTCTGCTCTTCTTTCTACCTGTCAAGAACTCTGACTTTGCCATCTCGTTTCTGGCTCTCGTCCTAAAAATAGGATAATGAGCGAGCGGGAGGTGGAGAGAAATAGAAGTGAAAGGGAATGAAGACAAACACAAGGGTTGGGGGTTCAGGATAACAGATGGGCTGGGCGGGTTACAGAGGTGCTCACACCTGGCTGGGCGCTGGAATCAGCCAGATGCAAGGGTTCCCAAACAAGCCCCCTGGGCCCTACCCTGGAGACTCCCACCTCATCTGTCTGGGTGGGGCCTGGAACTTCCCAGGTGATCCTGTGCTATGAGGCCAGGGCTGAGAACCCTGGGACAGAGGATGGGAGGAGCTTCGATGCACAAGAGAAATGAAGCTCCTTGAGTGTTTTTGAGAGATTTCAGCAAAGATTAGTTCCTGTTCAACTATTTTGACCCTCAGCTGGTTGTTTCTTTGACTATGACCCAGTTCTAAGATAGGCTGCCAATGGGACTCGGTTTTATCTAATGCGAGTGTGTGAATGAATGAATTAATGAGAGGAGGTTTGTCTCCCAACACACACCAGTAATCACAGATACAGCAGCAAGGAAAAGTGGAAGAGGTGTTCCAACACAGGGGGCTCAAACCCCTCATCCACCTCATCAGCCTGTGTTCGAGAGAGAGAGAGGCGCTGAGGTTTATGGCTGTGGTCACTTCCCTGCCCTGATCTTAATTATAGGAGACCCACTGGCTCAGCAGTCTCTAAGTTGCAGGTAGAGAAATTAGATGTGATATCCAAATCCTTTTTTTCTTTTTTCTTTTTTGGAGGCAGGGTCTCATTCATTGCCCAGGCTGGAGTGCAGTGGTACAATCATGGGTCACTGCAGCCTCAACTTCCTGGGCTCAAGCAATTCTCCCATCTCAGCCTCCTGTGTAGTGGAGACCACAGGCAGGGACCACCATGCTTGGCGAGTTAAAAAAAAAAAAAAAAATTACACAGATAGAGTCTTCCTATGTTATCCAGGCTGGTCAGCTTAAGGGATCCTCCCACCTCAGCCTCCCAAAGTGCTGGGGTTACAGACATGAGCCACTGTACCCAACCCTAGCTCTTGACTAGTAACATATAGTCAGCTAGACATACAGATGGTTGTACCATTCCTTGTGAACTTCTCTAGGGACACCCTTTGAAGAAAGTGTCTGAGGGTCATATCAGAGCAGCTGAAGACAAGGCCCCGCCCACAACGGGATCGTGGGTTCAGGAAAGATCCTTCCCAAGGACCAGTCGGCGGGGCTGTGAGTTACTGGGAGCAACAGGAAGAGGATTTCATGTAGGACTCATGGTGCCTGGAGCCTGTTCCACTTAAGAGAAATTAAGCTGTCCCAAGTATGAAAGGAATAATGTCACTCCTGGGAGTTCCTGTCCTTTCTTTAATAAGTCCACAGGGTGCCCAGGCAGTTTTTGGTGCTTGGAGACACAGCTGCAAACAGGTCACCTTGCTCTGAACCCACAGGTGCTCACCGTCTAGTGTCTAGCAGGGAAAGACACACCAAGCAGAGGGATGGCATGGGTGAGTGCTCTGAGCAGGCCCGACATGTTCCTAGGACCTACTGAGAGACGCCTGGGAAGCTGCCTGAACAGGAAAGGCTGATCTGGCTTGAGGTTTCGTGGTCTTAAAGGGAGAAATATAAGAGGAGGGTCAACAGGAGTTGAGGAGGATGAAGGCTGTTTCCTCTCCTCCTTCTCTGCTGGGCTTATTCCTATGGCCACTGCAACACCCCAGGAGCTCCAACAGAAGGACCCCTGGAGTTTGTGTGTGTCTGTAGGAAAGGGACCGAAGTGCCAATTCCTGGCTATCTGTCCACCATGCCACCTGGCGAGCTGCCTGCCACCAGATGACACCAGAGAGGGACAGGAACACTGGGGAGGGGATACATGGTCACATGTCGCCTAGAGAAGGGGCAGATTTGTGTTTGTAACAAGCACCTGCAGATAGTTCTTATCACAGGAGGGACATTCGTTGTCTGGTGCCCCTCATCTCTGCCACCCTTCCCAAGCCAGCCTCATTCTCTCTCTCTGGAGACTCCCATTCTCCCACCCTTCCCAAGCCAGCCTCATTATCTCTCTCTGGAGACTCCCCTCCTTGGCCCTGCCGCCCCTGTGCACTGGGTTCGGGAGACTTCCCGATTTCAAGCCCCCAACAGAGCCCATTGAGAATCTGTGTGCCTCCCAGGTCTAAATTCTTCTGAGAAAGAACTTGATTTGGATCGGGGCACAGCTCTGGTCCAATCAGCTGTGGCCAAGGAGGGGTGAGGTCGTGGTACAATTGTGGCTCGTGGGGCCTCCCTTGTGGGTATAAGGAAGAGAGTTCTCAGAGCAGAGGTACCCATCCAAACTGCTGTCTCCCATCAATGTGTGCTTGTGCTCCCCAGGAAACCCCACTCCACAATTCAGGTTATGAATTTCTCTCTTCCTGGTAAATTTCCAGGCCTCACAGCACACCCAGCTTCAAAGGAATCTGTCAGAGAAACTCAGTAATGACAATATGATATGCTTCTTCAAGAAGTTTCTAGAATGAGAGCTCTCAGCAGACAGGGGCTGTTGCCTCGTTTGTCCTGTGCACCCCAGCCACTCCTGCTATGTCCATTAAGCACTAGGACCTACACGCCATTGGCACTCACTGTTACGGGCTGGATTCTGTCCCCTCGGAATTTGTATGCTGAAGTCCTAACCCACGTCTTAGAATGTGACTGTATTTGGAGGTAGGGCATTTAAAGAGATGATTAAAGTTAAGTCATTTCATAAGGGTGGACCCTAATCCAGTGTGACTGGCATCCTTGTAAGAAGAGGAAGAGGAAACAGGGAAGGATACACAGAGAGGCCATGTGAGGACACAGTGAGGAATGGCTGTCTGCAAGCCCAGGAGAGAGGCCTCTGAAGGCATCAAACCTAGTGACCTCTTAATCTTAGACTTCCAGCCTCCAAGGCTGTGGGAAAACACATTACTGTTGTTGAAGCCACTTAGTCTGTAGTATTTTGTTATGGCAGCCCAGGCAGACTAATACGCCCCCTAAAGGGATGCAAAAATGGTGGAACTGGTCCTCCCACCGAGAGCTTAGACCCGTCTACTGACTGCAAACGGCAGTCTAGGTTAGCTCTTGGTTAAAAGAGAAACAAGAACCAGTTTATCAGGAGTCCTGGAGCTTTTACTGGTGAGGACAGGGGTCTTCTAAAGGCCCCAGGGTCAGGGCAGGACCCTGATGTGTGTGGAGAAAGTGACCCACTACTCATAACCGTGGCTGGCATGCAGGGGACACCTGACGACTTTGCTCTGTAGTCCTGCCCTACACTGAGCTTTTGAATTACTATCTACTCTAAACTCTAGTTTCAAAATTTCTTAGACTCTTTTTATTGGCGAAAGCAAAGGCCTGAATTTGGCGTTGGAGGTCAGACCGCTCTCGTTTGAAAAGAAAAAGGAAAACACATTTCCATGGGTCTTTGACTCTACAGAGATTAAACAAAACCCTACTTTGCCTGGTGATATTTAGGAATGAAGGAGCCAGGCTGCTTCCTGGGGATGAAGCAGCAATTGTGCCTCAGGAGAGGAGCAGTGGGCCCCCCTCTCACCGCTCCGGCCACTCCGCTGGAAAGAGATCGTCTCTCCCCACTGACCGCCGACATCAGCACTCACTCCCGTGAGACGGATGCTAGGCCAGGTCATGCCAACCACCCACCAGGCAGAGCGATGGGAAGGCTGACAGCCAAGCCTGGCCACATGGGCACCCCTGAAGCCTGGGGTAGAGCTGGTTCCCAAAACTTGTAGACAGAGTGAAGAGAGAGGCAGTTTCCTATGGAAACAGGGGAGTTTTTAACTAGAAGAACGGGGAGTGGATATGGCACAGGCCGCAGTGCCCATGTGCCTCTGCTGAGTTCTGGAGGACACTCCCTGTTGTTTCTGAACCCAGGTTCCACTGCTTGCAGCTCAAAAGCCAAAACTCAAGAAATGAGAGTTAGTGGAAAGAAAAGCAGGTTTACTGGGAGAGTCAGCCAACCGAGATGATGAACTAGCCTCCTGAAGTATTAATACCTCCTTGAGTTAAGCCCATACAAATTTTAGGCTCTTTTTATGTTCAGGACAGGGGAAGAGGAGGGGATTGGGGTCAAGATGTAACAGATGACCACAGACATTGTCACCAGTGCGGGTCCAAGGAGACTGGGGACTTCCTTGTCCTTGGTCAGGTCACAATGCTCCTATAAATCTATTTTTAAAAACGTAGTTAGTTGTTTACATACTTTCCCTTTAATCCCAGAGTTCGTTTTTAAAACTCCATGATTGCTGTTTTTGCATATTATCTCAGTGCTCTAAAATTATCCCAGCCTCCGTGCAGAAGTGGATAAAGGCCCCTTAAGCAAACATGGAGTTGGTTATGTTCGTTCTTTTGCTGCTTCCCTGTTACACTGTCAGTTCCCCAAATCTCTCTAACATGGAGTGGTGCCTCCACAATCCCACTGCCTCTGTCTTGGGGCACGCCTTGGTTTCTACATAAGGGCCCCTCACCCATCTCACAGCTCTAGTCTCTTCACACATCCTTCTCCACCCAGCTGAGGTCTTTGAACAGCGGTGGCAGTTTGAGTACTAGGATTCGGTGAGACTCAGTCCAGGTAAACTGTATCTTAGAAGGCTCAGGAATGGATGCTTGGGACCTGTGTTGATCCTGGTCCTCCCATAAATTAGCAAATTACTTAACTACTCTGTGCCTCTGTTTTCTCATCTGTGTGTTGGGTACAGTATCTGTACCAATCTTAGAGGGTTATTACAAAGAGTAAATGAGGTAATATACATCAAGCGCTCAAAATGTGTGCTGTTATTAAAATGTATTGCCCATCTGTCCACTTCTCTCTATCTGTACTGCCACCACCTCATCTGAGCCACTGTCACTGGTCCCCTGGGCCATATCCCAGCCTCTTTGTAGTGTCCTGGCCCTCCTCTGACCTTGTGCTGCTCTGACCCATTTTCCACGCAACAGCGAGGATGGGACTGCTGGTTGAAATACAGGGCACCCAGTTAATTGTGAATTTTGGATTAACAGTGAATACTTTTTAGCATAGGTATTTCCCATGCAATATTCATTATATACTTATGCTAAAAAGTTATTTATTTGAAACTCAAATTTAACGGGGCACCTTGTATTTTTATTTGCTAAATCTTGCAGCCTTAAGCCAGGGAGAAAGCAGATCGTTTTGCTCCTTGCTTCAAGCCTTCATTGAGTTCTCAGCACAGTTAGGGCAGAATCTGTACCCCATCCTGACCTGCAGGGCTTAACCTGGCCCGGCCTCTGTGGGCCACTTTTTTTTCCTGTGACTATTATTAACAATTTTAGCAGCATCGGTGGCCAGGCATTGCCTTGTCAGGTCATACACCATGCCTGCTCCTCACCAGGGGACTGATCAAAGAATAAGAAAACGAAGCCAGCAAGGACCACAGTGCAGGAGGCTGTGGGACTTTGTGAGGTGCGTCCCATCCCGGTGTGGAACCCAGACCAGCTTTCCGCTCTCATGGGAAACTGTAGCAGCTGGACCGCCAGCCTGGAGCGAGTGGCAAGGGGGTGGGTCCAGACTCCATCCTGTGCTGCACGGGCTCCCCAGAACAGCTGCAGTCAACTGCCCAGATCTACTTTGACCAGCCCCATGATCTTGGACATGAGCTTTCCCTCTCTGTGCCTCAGTTTCCTTGTCTACAAACGGGGGGTGCTGGTGGTGCCTAACTAGCCTCAGAGCCGTTGTGAGATAACCAAGTTCGCACCTGGACATCAGCCGTGGCAGCACCTAGCAGGGAGCAACCCAACCCCAGCCTTTTCAGTTCATTCTTCAAGGCTAGGCAGGACTGCGGACGTGGGCCGGGGCGGGTGGGGGGCACAAATGGAGCTTGCACGGCTGAAGGCAGTTCTACTGGAAATCCAGCTGAAGGCAAATCTACTGGAAATCCAGCTGCCCCAGTTGTGTCCCCCATGGCCGCAGGGTGGAGCAGCACATTGAGAAGAAGGTGGTGGTGGGCACAGCTGACAGTTTCCTTCCTCCCCTCGCCTCCCTGGGAGCCTGTGGCCTTCAGCCATCCCTGCCCCATCTGTTTCCCCCATCTGTGTTCCTGGCTTGCCTGCTTCGGGTGGATATCCTTACATCGGGGCAGCGGGCTGCCACGGAATTCAATCGGTCTCTGCTTGGGTCCCTTGACCTTCTCCCAACTGGCTGAGCTTCTCCTCCTGTGGGAAGCCCAGAATCCCCTGGCGACTCCCTCCTTTTCTCTTAAATTGTGGCCACAGCATGGCCCCCAGTCCATGGTCAGAATGCAGAATCCCAAGCTAAGGACTGAGCCTGTCACCAAGCCAGATGCACACCCACCAGGAAGCACTGCCCCCACCACTGGATCAACCTCGTGTGCCAGGCGAGCCAAAGACGAGGGTTTCGGGCCTGGCTCTGGGTGCGTCTAAACAGACCCACTTCCCAGACCCCGGGCTCCCTTTCCTCTCTACTGTCACTGTGCAGGTAACTGGGCTCGCTGATGCTGTGGTGTTTCTGAAATACTTTTATGTAGTCAAAAATCTTCATTGAGTCCCTACTCTGTGCCAGGCTCTGAACTCAGTGCTGAGAACATGAAACAGGCGGAGGGGGCCTGCTCCCACAGCGTCCTGAGCTGAGACAGACACATTAGGAGTTAAGGACACTTACCAGAGTGAGTATGTGCTGAAGGCCGTGAGCAGGTGGAGATGAGAGGGAGGAGCAGGGCTGGGCGCCATTGTAGAGAGGGGCTGTTTGGGACCCACTTGGAAAGAAGGGCTGGGGCCCCTGAGGAGGTGGCATTTGAAGGAGGAACAAGAATGAGCTCAGCATAGGCAGGGAGGCTGTTCCCAAGGGCCAGCCAGTGCAAGGCTCCCAAAGTGAGCAGAGGGTGATGCATTTGGAGAAGTAACAGGAGGTCACTGAGGCAGGACACAGGGCAGGCGAGGTGCCAAGGGGCCTTCCAGGCCAAGGGCAAAAGAAGCCCCAGAAGGGTGAGAAACGCAATGCACATCCTTGCAGCGGGTTAAGCCGTGTCCTTCCAAAGAGACGTCCATGTCCCACCCTCCAGCACCTGTGATTGTGACCTTACCTGAAAACAGGGTCTTTGCAGTTGGAATTAAATTAAGGATCTCAAGATGAGATCATTCTGAGCTTCAAGGTGGGCTCGGAGTCCAATGGCAAGTGTCCTTATAAGAGACAAAAGAGGAGAGACACACAGAGAAGGGAGGCCTTGTGACGATGGGAGCAGCGGTTGGGGTGATTCAGCCGCCAGAACAAGCCAGCAGCCACAAAAGGCCAGAAAGCATCTATCCCAAGAGCCTCGGAAGGGGGCTTGGCCCTGCCCACACCTTCATCTCAGACTCTGGCCTCCAGAACTATGAGAGGACAAATGTCCGTTGTTTTAAGCCACACAGTTTGTGGACATTTTTTATGCAGTCTTGGAAACTAAAGCAATGTGTAAAAGCTCTGGCTGAAATAGGCAGGATTGGTTGTGGGGCAGGGGAGGAAGCGGGAGCCACCTGCAAAGCCAGGACCCCAGAGCAGGATGGCAGCTGGAATCCAGGCAGTAACGGGGGGAAGGGAGGAGAGTGGAGACTGAGATATGCCTCAATAATAGTGAAGGTTGCATTTTACATTCCCACCCCCTGCCCAGCACCTTGCTGTAATGGCCTTATTCAGATTTTCATATTTAATTCTGGATTAAACCCAGGTGTTCGTTACCATCACCATCACCATTTTATAGACGAAGAACCAAAGGAACAGAGAGGTTCGTTAACATCTCCCAAGACCACACAGCTAGAGGCAGCAGGGTGCAGATTGCAACCTAGGCCAGAGGATCGATCACAGGATCACATATTTAGCCACCCCAAGCTCACTGCCATGCAGTCAAATTAACAACACTTGCTGGGGGTGGAAGTGGGTGGATGATGACAGAGAAGAAAACAAGAGCCACTAAGTGGGTGGCGCTGCTTGGAAGACTGTGGGGTGGACAACCTGTCTGCAGGAGGAAAATGGCCATTTCCTTCCCAGGATGCCCACTGGGCAGGAGCTTTCTGGAGCTAGGTCCTTCAAGATGGGCCTCCCACTCTCTATGTTCTGCCATTTGGAGCAGGCAACCTGCTGCGGTTGTATTAATTATGTGACAGAAATGAAAGCCCCCAGCTGACCCGCCGGGATCATAAATACCACTGGCGGAAAATGGATTTGGGCCACGTGTCTCAGCAGCAGCTTTTTGTAGCATGAAGGTTGGATCTTTTCCATTCTGGGACTGGTGTTTGCTTAGCTGGGAAACCACTCGTCTTCCTGTTCCAGTTCTCCCCGTAAGCGTTCTTTTCCCCTTTTTAAACAATCATAGGGGTTACCATGGAAATCAGAGTAATTTTCATCCCGATGTAGTCCAGATAAACTATCAGGCATTTGGGGCCACCTTGCCTGCCACCCGTGCTCTGGGCTCGTGACTAGAAAATTTGGGAATGTCTAAGAAACTCACATTCTCTTGCATCGATTTCCTAAGTGGGTCAGAGCTTGGAGGTCTTGGCAATTAATGGCTGAGTTAGTGAAGGCTGAGCATAAAAATTTCATGAGCAAAATACGTCTTCCTTATTTTGAAACTTTAAAAAGCCCCACTCAGATAAATGACCCCTGCTGCACCTGAAGTACTGAGTAAATTAGGTGTAATTTTATTACAATATTGATTGCTGCCACCAGACATCTCAATTGTATTTTTAAGCCTTGATCAAAGGTGAAAATGGCATCTTTTAATCGAGTTGAAAAATGCAGCTCTGTGGGAAGATGCAGCTGAGCTGAAGGAGGAAAGTGGAGGGAAGAGAGAAGTCTCAGACCCCCTGTTGGGGAAAATCTACAACTTTTCAACAGAAACAGAGATTGTCAGCAATGGCTGTCAGTGAATAAGTATTCAGTGAATAATAGGAAGAGAACATAGTAGGCACTCAATAAAAACCACACTCCTACTCTGTAAGCAAGAAGCTCTGAATATGCCAAGAGAGGCTCTTAGAGGTGCTGGAAGTAATTAAAAGCTCCTTAGGGGCAAGAACTGCAGGAAAACAAAATTATTTCTTTCCTTTTTTCCTTTTTTTTTGAGGCAGTTCACTCTGTTACCTAGGCTGGAGTGCAGTGGCACACTCTCGGCTCACTGCAACCTCTGCCTCCCAGGTTCAAGCGATTCTCATGCCTCAGCCTCCCAAGTAGCTGGGACTTCAGGTATGTGCCACCACACCTGGCTAATTTTTTTTTTTTTTTTAGTAGAGACTGGGTTTCCCCATGTTGGCCAGGCTGGTCTTGAACTCCTGGCCTCAAGTGATCCACCCGCCTCGGCCTCCCAAAGTGCTGGGATTACAGGGGTGAGCCACTGCGCCAGCCCATAAAGATGATTTCTTACATCTCATGTGGCCCTGGCACGGAAGAAGTGCTCAGTGAATATTTTTGGAATATTATTGCTGAACTTACGAGGTATAGAAATGACTGTGTTGGAGAGGGGTGTCTTTCAGGGACCCTTTCTCTGAAGGAAGAGTGAGAATTGCTTCGGAAGAGTGAGAATTGCCCAGATGAGAGCCGAGATCAGGGCATGGGGGTGGAAGAAGAATGTTCTAGGCCAAGGGAAGACCTTGCCGTTCATCGTGACTGCAAAGCAGACAGGGTCCTCGTGGTGAGATAACTGGCCCTTGTGACAATAAATGTTAGTGTCGCTCATGGGGCTGAGAAGAGGCTGCTCACCCCTGCAGGTCCAGCCCCACATAGAGCAGGGTACACATGCAGTTTGCTAAAGGGGAAGAAAGAGAGAGGAGAAAGAGGAGAGGGGAAGGAGGAAGCAGAGGAGAGGGAGGAGAGAAGCTCCTCTCTCTCCGAAAGTTCCTTCCTCATCTGTAGACAATTGCACAGCTAACATAACCTCTTTTGAAGCAACATAAAAGGAAGTTACTGTTTGAAGAATGATTGATGACTTCTCCTGTGGTTTACCTTTCCCAAGTGACTAATTGGGTGCATTTACCCACAGCACAGAGGCACCATTTGCCCTGAATGATTTCATGAACCAGAGAAGTTGAGGGGCTCGGGTGAACGGCTGTGGTGCATGGAAAGCCATGGTCTTCCCTCACCCCCAACCCCACCCTAAAAAATCTCAGCTAGGACAGATCAGTCACAGGAATTGACTGGCAGACAGGCTTGGTGTAGGAAGAAATGCCAGGAGGCTTTGGATAACAGGGGCTGGTGGAGGGGAGTTTCCCACCTGCAGAGGTCATGGTAAGTGGGAGGTATGATGTGCAAAATGGCCACTTGGCCCAAGCCTCCATGCCCCAAAAGCCCCAGAGTACACTGGAAAGCATCTCCACTCAAAGCTTTGCACACAGTCACACAGCCACCCTGGCAGGACTGGAAGAAGAACATGTGTATAGTATGAACATCTTTAAACTCCATCCCACACCAGTATTTGCTAAGAATTCTTTTTTTTTTTTTTTTTTTTTTTTTTTTGAGTGCTGCAATTATCTTGTGGGCAGTGCAAATTATATCCAGGGGTGTGCTGGTAAACTAGTTCTTCACAATCAAGAAAGGGGTGATCCCCCTCGTTTGTGATGTTTGCCAATTACCATGGTGTAAATACTGTCACTATGGCTGATTGCAGGCCATTGATGGTTTAAGAACTAACACAAAAGTTTCCTAAATATTTAACAATTGACTCTCATAAACCTCTTCAAGCTGGCATTATCTCAGTTTGTGTGTGAGTTATTATTTATTAAATGTGACCACATGAAATAAGCTGCAATTTTGCAACCCTGCTTTGGTATTTCTTTATTGTTTTAATATACCAGGAGGCTCAAAAGATGGAAAGGGTGGTACTGGGTCTCTTGGTATCAGAAATCACTTCTGTAAAAACCTCTGCTCTGCTCTGTTCAATCTGGTGCCTAAACCTGGAAAGTGATTTTTCACCATCTCTACCTTCCTGCCCATCCTTCCCTCCTTTTACATTTATTAGGCCACTACTCTGCCTCCCCACATCCTCCATGAAAATGTTCCTCATCCAGTCAAGCATGGTAAATATCTCAGTCACTTCCATCTTCCTTCTCAGCATTCTAGTTTTCACCCTAGAGACCAGCCGCATGCTCATTCAAGAAATGTCAACTAGAAATTTATTCGGTACTGGGCACATTGTAAATGCTAGAGTAATAATATAGTTATCATCCCGGCTAACATGGTGAAACCCCGTCTCTACTAAAAATACAAAAAACTAGCTGGGCGTGGTGGCGGGCGCCTGTAGTCCCAGCTACTTGGGAGGCTGAGGCGGGAGAATGGCGTGAACCCGGGAGGCGGAGCTTGCAGTGAGCCGAGATCGCGCCACTGCACTCCAGCCTGGGAGACACAGCGAGACTCTGTCTCAAAAAAAAAAAAAAAAAAAAAAAGAGTAATAATATAGTTATCCTGTTTTAAATAAACTTTTTGAAGAATACAATAGTAATACATATTCACAGATGAGCATTTGGAAAATGTAAAAGAGAATACAAAATCATCTCATAACCTTCAATTCCATTATCAGAGATAATGGCTGCTAATATTTTCGTGTGTTTCTATTCAGTTATTTTTCCTTGTACAATAAAGACACAAGCATGTCTTTTAATAAAAATGATCATAACCATTTAATAATAGATTACAAACCTTTCTACATCATCAAATATTTTTCTGTACAATATAATTTTAATAATTATATAATATTCTATTGTCTGGTTGTGCTACGATATACACCCAATCTCCTTTGTTAAACACTTGGGTAATACTCAATTTCTTACTCTGAATCACTCTGCAATAAAAATTCTCTGATAATGTCTGCAAATGCCCATGATTAATTACATAGGACAAATTCTTGGAAGAATAGTATTTTCCAGGTCTCTTATGGTTTTTCTTTTTGGTCCAATAGTTGTTTAGGGCACAATTTTTTAGTTTGGTTTGTTGTGTTTTATTTATAAACCTTAGATTTTTAGCATACTTCTTACCAAAGATTAACATAGTTACAAAACTTTCCTCAAATCATAAATGTCAGCCCAATGGATTTCTATGCAATAAACATACCCTTATAACTGGTGCCTAGATGTAGGAACAAAATGTCACTATCTCCTCAGAATTCCCACTGGTGCCCCTTCTAGAAAATCCCTATACCCCATCCAGGGATGACCATTATCATGAATTCTAACAGCATAGGTTAGTTTTGCCTGTTTTTGAACTTTTTGTAAACAGAACCCTAAAATACAAATGCTTTTGTGTCTGATGCTTTCGATCTACCCTACACCGGCGAGATTCCCCCATGTTGCTGGATGTGGCTATGTGTGTTAACTTTCCTGAGTAGTTGCATTGTGTTCTGGTGGATGAAAAAATCCCATAATTTATGTATCCTTTTACTGTTGATGAAAATCTAGGTAGTATCACCCATCTGGGTGGTCTCATCTTCACCCATCTATAGGATCAAATTTATTAATTAAATTATACAGAGCTTCTCTAGGTATACTTTCACAGTTTTGTCTCTAGATCTGTGTAAGTTAAAACAGAAAGAGGTTTCTAAAATCTCCCACTCTATCATGTGTCACAGAGGTGAAGGAGTCGGCCCAAGACCACACTATCCAGAGAAGTCAAGAGGCGTTTGGACTCAGCCACCCGGCCCTGGGCAGCCGAGGTTAACGGAACCCATGGCATGAGGCTGTTGTAAGGATGAAACATGATCATGGAATCTGAAAACTCTCAGCCTGACGTGGAAAACATGATTGCCTGTTAAGCACTGGCTGCTCATTTTCATCTTCTGGGTGAAATTCTCAAAGGGACTGGATGAATACTGAGTGAGTAAGGAATAAATGAACAGATGAACAAACGAATCCGAATGCCCTCCAATGTGCGTATGGGTCTGTTGCAGAAAGCCGCCTTTGTTGTCTAGACAAGAAGAGATGTTTGCTTTGTGAGCCCCTGGTGGGTCTGCGGAGGTGGCAGCCCCTGGGGGCAGCTGGACCTTCCCCTGGGCCTCCCACCGGGGTGACTGATGAGGCTGAAGGGGATTTTGCCAGCAGCTGCGGCTGCCAGCCCAGCCTGCCACGCAGACCTGGCGCTCTGGGCTCTGGAGTGAAAGCACAATAGTGGCATTGTCACCACTTCCCCGTTTCTTGATTGTCCCAGTTACTCATCAAGGATGTTGGCGAGCCCAGCCCGGAACACAGCGTCCTTGTCCCTTGATTAAGCAGCAGACACGCTCAGACAGTGGCCCTGCAGGAGGTGGCCGATGAATTCATCTCTTGGCCATTCAGAGAACCCAACAGCCATGGACTTGGGCAGAGATGGGTCAACGGGAGGTCATGGCGGGTGGTCCCCTCCCGAGGCCACCCCCAAAGGGAAACGATGACAGCATCCTCCCCCCAGGAGGTGCCCCAGACGAGGCTGATGAAAGGGGTGGCTCGGTGGCTTCCTGTGGAAAGCCCGCTCTGGGACAGACCCCTGTGTGAGAATGGGCCTGCTTGCTGTTATCACTCCCTGATCAAAACCCTCAGTGGCTTCTCACAAGTAGAAGACAGTCAAAACACCTCTCACAGAACCCTCCATGATTGGACCACAAATCTTCCCACTTACCTTTTTGCTCACCACGTTCTGCTCACACCTGCCTAATTTCCGGCCCTGGGACACACCATGGTCTGTCCTTCCTCAAGCCTCTCTTCTGCCTGGATGGATCTCTGGCTCCACCCTGGCACCAGCTCTGATGGCCACCTCCTAGCCGGGGCTGCCTGGTTCACCTTCAGACCCTAACATCTGGAGTAGCGCCTGCCCAGAGGAGCCGCTGGAGAGACATTCACTCAGGCTACTTCCCAGCCCCTCACAAGGCCTGGCACATAGTACGTGCTCAGCAAATATGGAAGGGAGAGGGGAAAAGAGAAGGAAGGAAATGGTGGAGATAAATTATCATGCAGCAACTTCAGAGACAGCAAGGAGAGTGGAACAGAGAAAGGCGTGCCTTCCAACAGGCACCTGGGACCCCCTTTGGGATGGGCTCCCTGTACACGCCTGTACCACTCTCCAAGGCTGGAAGCATCTCGTCCTCCACTGCCAAAGCATTCCAGGAAGAGGGTTGCACCCAGAGCAGCAGGAGGCACTATCCCCTCTCCTACCCTCACAGCAAGCCCCCAGCCAGTAGAGCTGTGAACATACTGGACACATGAGAGTCAGCCCTTGTGTTCAGGGAGCCAACCTGATTTTTGTCACCCACTGGCCCTTTAAACTTGTCCACTGGGAAAGAGCCTTGTCCCTGACCAGATGGGAACTCAGGCAATGGCCATGACTTTGCTGGTCACTTTCTAGCAGTAGACAGTCCTGTGGTCAGTGTGAGTCAAAGACAGCCTAAGTCCAGCAACGGAAAAGTTCAGTCCTGGGTAAGCATCAAAACTTGCTCCTTGATTCAGCCCAATTTGCTGCTCGACAGGTGCTTGTAGTGAGCTGACTACTTGCAGGGAAGTGGCCTGGACCTCCTCTCTGTGGCCACAGGTTTTGTCCATCACCCCAACACAGCCTCCTCACTCAGGCTCAGGAGCCAGGCAGGGTTGGGCGGGAGATGAGGTGGACAGCTGCTCCCCATCAGTGCCATGTGTGTCAGCCCTGCACTGCCTGGGGTGCAGCAGAGCCTCCCGCAATGGACTGATGGTTCTGTGGGGATGAGCAGGGTCTCTCCTACCTGGCCACGCCCTTGTGTGCCATTGTCCTGGAGAGGAGCCCCTCTCTTCAAGGGGCTCAGTTGCCCAGGATGCATGCAGCATTGGCCGTCTCTTGGAGGAGCTTCAGCTTCTCAGAAGTAGCCTCAGTTCTTCAATCCAGGCCCCTTTGCACCTCAGGCATGAACCCTTGAGCCCTCCAAAGGCCGGGCGTGGAGGGAGCTGTCTACGTGTTCCCACAAAGCCCTCGCCATGTACGAAGTGAGGGGATCACCGCCCTCCCTCCTTGGAGTGGGGAGTGCTCTGCGCTCCTGCAACTCACAAAACCTTCCCGTCTCTGCAGAATCAGGACACCTGGGTTCCCATCCTTTCTGCCCACCCAAGGCACGGCCTTCCATCACTCTGGGCCTCAGTTTCCTCTTCTATACCAAGGGAATGGCACTGCCCTAAACAGGCTCTGATGGGCCAGATGGGGTCACGTGTGTGCACACATGTCTTGTTTATTATTAGCGGAGGTGTGGTGTTGGCATGGTGTGAGGATGGAAGGAATTCTCAGGACCCTTCCAGGGTAAGGGAATAGAAACATCCCTGACCTTAGCCTGGCCTAAACTAGGGGTTGGCTCCTGGCCCTGAATTCTCTACAGACTCTGAACTCAGTGTGTGCCCAGCCTAAGCCATGGCCAAGAACCAGGTCCAAGTGCATTGAATATCTCCCAGGCTGGGCTGGACACCCTCCTGCCACGTCCAGCCCATTGTTTCAATATGAAGCAGAATGTCCCGCTCAGAACCTGTGGCTGTGTACATTATGCAGCTTCAGAGCCACTGGCATCACACTGCAGACCAGAAATTTTCCATTGGAACCGTGGGAGCAGGAGGAAGACCAGGTGCTCAGCAGCCAGGGCAGGGCCATCCTGGAGCTCCCAAGCGTGGGCACTGGAGCCAGCCAGCCATGTGTCCCCTCCAAGAAGTCTCAGAATCCCAAATCCCAGCTGCAGCCTCTGGAGCTGGAGGACAGGTCATGTCTTGGTGAAGTTCTTTGCCTGAGACCCAGGTCATCCAGGACAAAAGCAGGAACTGGAATGAGACAGGAAAGGCCGTGACCCCCCAGTCCCTGGCTGTCCAGCCTTCAGGTCATTCATGGATGCTACAACATGTATTGAGCAAAACTTCAGGATGTGCAACTTGGGCAATGCAGAAGCAGAACAGGCAAGCCCCCAGGGATGTAGAGGCTGCAGGAGTGGGCAATGGACAGTAACCAGGAAGCAGATGCATTGACAAACAATAGCAAGCAAGGCAAAGCAAACGCCATGCAGGAAGCACGCAGGCATGGCCTGAGTGACCACGGGGAAGGGGCTGCTTTAGCCACCCATCGGGGGAGCCCCCTCCAAGCAGGTGGAATGTGATACTGCAGCTGGAGTGATGAGAGGGCTGGCTAAAGGAAGACCCAGTCTGCAGTGGCAGATGTGCAGGCCAAGCAGCCAGCACAGGCAGACTCTGGGGTGATGAGGTGAGAGCTTGCAGGGGAAAGGCCCGGGCTGTGATGAGATGAAAACTTCAGATGAAAAGATTTTTTAAATTGCCCCCTTATTACTGTATCAGTCAGGGTTTGATCAGAGAAAGAGTCAGTAGGAGGCAGTTATTAAGGGATTTATGCAAGGAGGTGGCTTAGGTGACCATGGGGACTGGCCAAACAAGTCCCGAGTCCATGGGGCAGGCTGTCAAGAACGGCTGTGACTCACAGGCATGGCCCCAGGCCACTGTCATGGGAGGAATTTCTTCTTCAGGGAGCCTCTTCCTGCTCCAAGGCCTTTCCACTGATCAGGCCCAGCCAGGCCATCCAGGGCAACCTCCTTTACTTGAAGTCAGTGATTATGGGCTTAAACCACAACTCTAACACCTCTGCCTGCAATGCTCAGGTGAGGGACTGATTGAATAACACAACTGTGGCCTCGAAGGGTTGACATATCAAGCTGATCATCACAATTACCTGCCCAGAGCAATATTAAACACCACTCAGAAATTATTCACATGGTTTCAACCTTCTTTTTAAAGTCCAAGTTGTTCTGGACCTCCCTTTTGGAGAGGTCCTGGAGTGGCGGGCCCCAGCAGTGATTTCCTTCAGTGGGGAGGCATCTGCCCTTTGTTCCAGCCACAAGGCAGAATGATAGGCAGGGGCCAGGACCAATCCCCTCCCTGTGGCTTCCTTTGAGGCAGCTTCAGGGGTGGGGCCGTCCAGTTCCCCTGAGGTCACATTAGGAATGCCAGCAAGCCCTCCACGTGGCATTGGCTGGAATATTCTGGAAAACATGTTCATCACCATCAGTGGGATTTTCTTAAGAATAAGAAAATTGATGCTTCCCATGGTGGAGGGAAAACTCATGAATTTGATGGTGAGATTAGAGGAGTTTCAGACTGTAATGGCTACATTTTTTTTTAAATTTGAAATATTTATTTAGACCAAGAGAGGAAATCACTACATGTTTTGCAATATTTAAAAGTTAACAATATCACAAAATGTAGTGGGGAAAAGGACAATTTTTCTTAATTACAACTATGTAATGCTTTTTCCCTGCTTTTCTTTTGGTTATATCACGTTGTCTCTTCATTTGACAATTTTGTAATATCCTTTCCCGTAGAAGAATTTAGAGATAATTCAGAGTATCCTCTAACAGAGTTGATGGAAATTTGCTTTTTATTTTTGATAGTTTATAGGAGTTTCTTTCAAATTCTCCACTCTTTACTAGCAATATAATGTAATTTTTAGGATTGCTGTTAAATTTGGGGAAACTGTTTCCTAGCTGAGCTAGGATTTCAGGGCATTTCAGATTTGCCATGGTGAGTTTTCTTAAATATCATTTGAATTGACAACATTCAGAGTATTCTCAGATGTGCACTGGTTAATTTTATATGTCAACTTGGCTAGGCTAAGGGAGACCCAGACAGCTGGTAAGACATGATTTCTGGGTGTGTCTGGGAAGGTGTTTCGGACAGGAGCATCTGAATCTGTAGACTGAGAAAAGAAGATTTGCTCTTTCCCAAGCAGGTAGGCAGCATCCAATCCATCCAGGGCTGGAGTAAAGCAAAAGGTAGAGGAGGGGAAAATTCACTGTCTCGCTTGAGCTGGGACGTCCATCATCTCCTGCACTCAGACGTTAGAATCCCGGTGCTTTGGCCTTTGGACTCAGACTGGGATATACAGCATTAGAGCCTTTGTTCTCAGGCCTTTAAGTTGGAGCTGGAACAACTCCACTGGCCTTCCTGCTTCTCCAGCTTGCAGTCAATCCTGGTTCTGTTTTTTTCTGGAGAACTCTGACCAATGCACAGGTTGACAAAGAAAAGTTCATCCCCAAAAGCCCACACTTTTATGTTTGTTATACATGTTATCTGTTGATTTAAAACAGATGGGCAAGATATCCTCAAGGAATTTCGAGAAATATTCTTTTATCCAACCCACTAATGTAAAACCAAATAAAGAAGCTGATGGCCGTTAGTTTTAAGACCACTTGGTGTGGAGGTCCCATAAAATGCTCCAGAAAAGTAACATTTAGTGTAGTAAGGACCAGGACCTGCTGTTTCCAGATGAGCCTACCTTTTCTTTGGTCATTTGGAGACTTCCATTTCCAAATCGTCAACCGATCTGGAACTTGTGTAATATATTTGTCTAGTTATTGGTTTGTTTGTTTATTTTTAATTTTAGGACTTCTCCACTGTCACAGGATCCTTGTCCTTGGGGTATCACTTTTCCAGCTGGAAACCTCTGTGAGTAGTGGTGCCTTTGCCCAAGTTTTGCTCGGGCCTGCTGGGCACCCACCCACCCTGGCAGTCTGTGCTCGGTTCACACTACTAGTCTGGATCCCACGCCTGCAAAGGGTGAGTCAGGGGCAGAGTGGTGACGGGTGTGTGAGTGAGTGAGCATGGCGTCCAACCACTGCACACAGCGAGGCACGCCAGCGGCTGCAGGACAGGCAGCTCAGGTTCTGCCACAGGCACCAGCTTATTGTGAGGCTGTGGCTATACCAGGCATACTGCAAGCAGCTACCACTTCTGGCACTGGGAACGTGATGGCACCCAGAAGCTTGGAGGTGCCAGGAGCCACACAGCCTCAAAGACGGTGTCACAGCTCTGGCTCGGGGAGCTCCTAGGTCTGGGCTCCCCAAAGAGCCACAGCTCTCCTCTCCTTCTGTCTTCTCTCCTTCTCATCACCCACAACGTGGTGAGCAAAGGGCATGTTTCAGCCCTGTTTGTGTAACAGCTGTTTCAGCCCCACCATTCAGCAGGTCCCAAGTCCTTGTCCTGTATCCAGGAAGAATGAGGTATGAGGACAAGTAGAGGGTGAGCAGGACAAAGAGGTGTTTTATTGAGCAGCAGAACCGCTCACACAGAGGAGACCTATAGTGGATAGCCCCTCTCCACAGGCAGGGCGTCCTGACATCTCTTCTAGTCTGACTGAGTCTGGGATTTTCTGGGCTTCAGAAGGGAGGAAGTGCATACTAATTGGTCCATGGGTGGCCATGGGTGAGTCTGAGAAAAGCACCAAGAGTTCTCATTCCAGTCCACTAGAACTGGCAGCCCAGCCCCAGGTCTTCACCGGGGACCCACCCCTTGCCACCCAGAAGCCTGTCTGCCTCCACCACCATCAACCTGCCATCCACAGTGCCCATGGTACCCAAGCGTCTCATGCAGAGAGGGGCGTGCAGGCCTGCAATGAGCTGCCCTAAGCTCCCCCTTGGCCTCCCCTTGGCACCCAAAGTCCAGAGAGGGCTGACGGCAGCAGGGAGCTGGTGTGTCGGCACTGCCTCAAGCATGTGCACCCCCAGCTAGGTCACAACAGCACCTGGGCTCAGCCTCAATTTTCCTCAGGGAGCAGGGAGAGGCCAGGCAATGGGAGCAGGTATTTCTGAGCCTATAGAGAGAGGGACTTCCTGATCCCCTGAAAATGCAGAGATGCCTGAGTCCACAGCTGCAGCCGCACCCAGGAGGGCAGGGCCCCCACCCCTCCCCAGCTCCCACTGGCTCCTTGGAACGTGCAGCCCTGGCCGCACCTCCCCTACTGCAGTCTGCGTCATGGCAGCAGCTGCTCCAGACGGGCCACCTCTGCCATCACCACCATGTACGGATTTTTTCTATAACACCAATGGTATTTGGGGGCTATTTGTTGTTACTTCCCTTGAAACCCATCCAGGTGAGGACTGCAGTTGAGGTGCATGGCACTTTCTGCACTGCGTTCTGCTCTGAGATGATCTTGGTCTTCGTGAGCTTTGCCTCAAGCCACAGGTGCTTTTTCTAAAGTGACTCACGTTTGCTTCACCAGCAAAGAACCCCATTAAGAGAGGCTTTGTGTCCTGTTTCTCCTGTTACTATGGCCCTGACAGTCACATGAGGTAGCTGGATTCTGGTTTTTGTGCCCAGAAGAGAGCTTACCAGTTCAGTAACTTTGCAGTCTGTAGGGCATGGTAACCAGTCATTTGAGGAGGCTCTGTGAATTTAGGGGGCTTTCCTGGAGGAGAGGCAGTTTCGGGGTGGCGTGGCAGACAGGCTTGTTGAATGTACCCTAGTTGATATCCCTTGAGGGACATTATCAAACACCCAACTTACAGATGGAGAAGATGAGGTTCAGACCAATGGGGAAGCATTTGCCTGAAGTCAAAGAGTCGTTGGATTCAAACCCAGATCTCACCAAGTCCCAAGTCCAGGTTCTGACCCACATCCCCACTGCCTCTTGAGAAGCAGGTCACAAATCAGGGACTGTGGTGAGGGAAGTGGGGGTTAGATGGGGGCTGGTGGCCAAGGCCACTCCTGGACCCTGTACGGTCGTGGGAAAGACACTGTCCCCTGGGAATATGGTCAGCTGGACACGTTTGGCTGGGAGGCACTTTGAAGCTGGGCAGCATCCAACATGCTGGCCAGTCCCTGGGGCTCCCAAGGCTGGGGACACAGGCCTCCACTCTGACAAGCTGTTCAGAGCACTCCCCAGGCCTTTGTGTGGGAAGGGACAGCCCAGCAGCAGAGCAACTGGAGTGGAAGTTAGAGAGGAAGAACCACATTCCAGAGATTTTATATTGGAGTGTTCCACAAAGCAAGGGCCCTGGGTTCAAAGCAACATGTCCCAAGGTTTGTCATCAAATGCACCATAAGCAGCAGTCAGGGCTGCTCCAAGGCAGACGTTCTGATCTCTGCTTTCTGCTCTATGCAGGAAGCAGCACAGGGACTCTCGGCACATGAGGCTCAACCTGAATCCTGGCTCTGCCTGTTTTCCCGGCCTGTTTTTGAGCTAGGTGAGAAGGGAGTTTGGAAAGCCTGAGTTTCCTTTTAAAGTGGGGATATAAGAGGCTGGGCATGGTGGCTCAGGCCTGTAATCCCAGTACTTCAAGAGGCAGAGGTGGGTGGATCACCTGAGGTCAGGAATTTGAGACCAGCCTGACCAACATGGTAAAACCCTGTCTCTACTGAAAATATAAAAATTAGCTGGGCGTGGTGGCATGCACCTGTAATCCCAGCTACCAGGGAGGCTGAGGCAGGAGAATCGTTTGAACCTGGGAGGTGGAAGTTGCAGTGAGCCGAGATCACACCATTGCACTCCAGCCTGGGTGACAGAGCAAGACTCCATCTCAAGAAAATAAAATAAAATAAAATAAAGTAGGGATATAAGCCTGCCAATCTCAATGGATGACTGCAAGCTATTATATATAAAGAACTCAACATGCTTTAAAATCATAGTGCATGCCATTGTCATTGCTGTCACATTGCAGATGAAGAATTTGTGGCAAAACAAGGGCAGGTAACCAGCACGAGAAATACACTTTGGCAAATCTAATTCTAATGCTGCCTATTCTCTTCCACTTGCCCCAAAAAAGGAGGGGAAATGACTCACCTAAGGACACACAGGAAATATGATGGGATTAGACTTGGATCCAGAGCCTTCTGACCCCAAACCCACCACTCCATGGGGGGCTAATTCTGTTGTGAATAAAAAACGAGGGAGGGAGGAGGTGGCCACAGAGGGGAAGTGGGCAGCCCACAGACTCCCAGAGGAGACATCCTTCATCCAGCTCTAGCTACTTGTTTCTAGGTAGAAATGTGGGCCCAGTGAGGTCAGAGCTTAAAAGTTTTCCAGGAGAGATCAGCAATGTGGATGTGTGGGATATAACCTCAAGTTTGACAATCAATTTGATGAAAATACATGCCACTTGCAGACTGACTGGCCCCAGCCCTCTGGTTTGAGTCCTCATCTCCTATCCTACGCTGCTTAGAATCTAGCAAACCACATTCTGTCTATCTGTAGCTCACCACCATCACATGTGAAGAGCCTTACAGAAAGCCAACAAATTCCAGAAAATGCCTCTTACAGAAAGGCTGTTCATGCAGCAATTCTATTTATCCGTTTGCCTACCCATCCATTCACCCACTCATCAATCTATCCATGCATCCATCCATCCATGCATCTGTTCATCTTCCCATCCATCTATTCATCCATCCATCTACCCATCCGTACATACATACATTCAACCACCCATGCATGCACACATTCATCTACCTGTGCATCCATCTATCCGTGCATCTATTTATACACCCATCCATACATCTACCGCCCATCCATGCAGCAACCCAAAAATCCATCTATTTATTTATCCATCCATCCATACATCTATCCATTCATGGAGCACACAAAACACACCTATCATATGGTAAGATCAGGAAAACTAATGCCCAAGTTATGGCACCTAGCTTCAAAAAATGAGAGTGCTGTCTGCCTTGGATGTGATGCTTCTGCCTGGTTGTGAGGAGGAAATTGGGAAAGAACATCAGATTCTCCTTTGATTTCAGTCTAACTAGGTTGAGTCTTTTTGGACTTCTGGCTGCCAGTGGCCCACTTAGTACCCAATGCAAGTTTGTTTGTAGCAAGCATTCTGCAGGACTGGGAGAGAAGTCAGAATATACCCAGTCATTCAGCAAATACCCGCTGAGCTCCTACTAGGTTCCAGGCACCGTGGGAGGAGGGACTGGCCCAGAATGCTGCCCAGAAAACTCACTGTATGTCCCTGTCCTCTATATATTGACAAAATACAAATAATAAGAAAAATACAATATTCATACAATGAGAACAATAAGTACTAATATTCATTATTGATATAATTAACAACTCATTGTTTCTATATTTTGCTATAGAGTTTACACATTTCTGAATGGTAAGGCTTTGTGTTAGGGGCTTTGTTTTATATCTTTGGGTACTCTTTATTAAAGGCATGTTAAATCATTTGTGAATTCTTTAAGATATAGACGAGCTGAGTAAAATCAACAAGATTTTAGTTTTTTAGTCACAGAAGATTCAAGTTCTGTCTACCCATATTTTTGAAATTCATACAATGGTACAGTTTGGAAAAGGACTGTAGTAACTTCCAAGAGAAACCCAGATGTGAATGAAGTCCAGCTTTGAACAAACACTGCAGGCCAATACCTGACAGGTGATTGGTGACTCTCTTCAACTTCCCAGTTGAAACAGGGCTGGAGTCAGACAGCGATGGACTGAAGGACACGTAGAGATGGCCTTGTCCATTCCCAGCCCTGCATTTTGTAGACAGGAAACTGGATGCAAGAGGGAGTGAGAGAAGCCCAAGTCCCTCCATGTGACCACTGGGAGTCCAAGGACAGAATTGAGGTTCCTGCCCCCAACTCAGTGCTCCTTCCCCTGACACTGCAAATCCATCTCTCTACCTCCAAAACCCACCCTGGGTCCTTCACTTCCCACTGGCTCCTGGGCAAGGCCAGTGTCCCCTCTTCTGAGCAACGGTGCCCCCTGCCTAGCTGGCCTTACTGTTTTCCACACTCTCCCTTCCAACCCATCCTCTACGCCACAACTGATCTTTTCAGAAACTAGTGGATTGCTATACTCTCCTGATTACATCTTTCAATTGTCTCGTCTCATTCTTAGGATGAAGACCAAAGCCTCCAAGCTCATCTTTTGCCATTCTCCTCTTTCTATTTGGTTCCCCACATGCTGGCTTCAGTTCAGTCCCATTTTGTGCCTCGAGGTCTTTGGTTGAACCATCCTCCCTGCCTGAAACTCTTTCAGCCCCGATTGCTGACATAATTGGCTCCTTCTGCTTCCCCAAGGTCAGCTTAAGTGTCTCCTCCCCTGAGAGCCTTCCTGCATTCTCCCCAAATTTACTTCCTTCATCGCATTGTCAATATTTCTGGTAATACATTTGCTTTCCTTTTAAATGTTCTGTTTTCTTGTAGCAGAATGTAAGCCCCATGAGAACAGGGCTGCACCTCATCTTCCCTGTTCTTTCTGTATTCCAGCACCAGCCCAATGGCCAGCATGCAGCAGGTGCTCTATAAATAAACATCACATTACTAGAGAGGTACATAAATAAACAGCAACTCTTGTGTTTACAGCCAATGGGCACGAAAGAGAAAGACTGAGATCTAGAGAGAAGGGAGGGGGAACACAGCAGGAGAGCTACTTTCGTTTTAGGTGACATCGTTTTGGATGTTTGCTAGTTCAGCGGCCATGAAGGAACGTTCCAGGGCTTGACAGTTTCTAAATTTCTATGACTTCGTTTCTGGATTTGAAAAAAACTTGCCAAATTTTGTACACCACTTGATGACTCTGGGAGTTTAAGATCCCCTCTCTTAAAGTGAGGAAGAAAATGGAAAAGGATTAAAGTTCAGAAGAGTTGAGGCTTAGGTAAGGCAGCTCTTTGTACATAGGTGTTTATGTTTCTCTATGGAAATGGGCATTTCTATTAAGCAAGACTATGGATTTCCTTAAAGGATATCTTAATGCTTTTTAAAAGGATGGTTTATTGGAAAAAGCAGAATTGAGTGGAAAATCATGCTCTTCTCCCAGATGCAGTTGGTTAGACACTTGAAGCTCAATTCTATAAAATTGAGTCAAGCAGTGCCATTTGGATGCTGCAGCCTTAAGGTCAAGTGCATCAGAGAAAATGGGTCAGTCTCACAAATCCAAATAAAAATGGTATAAGGCCTAGCTGTCATTCTCCAGTCTACCTTACTAGGCTCTCAGAGAGTCAGCCTTTGAGAAGCTCCAGCAACAATATTCGAATTCTGTGCTTCTCCTCTTTGTCCACAGTGAGCATTTGCTGAGAGCCAAGCATTCTGCATACATTGTCTCATCCTCACAAAAATTATATTAGCTAGTATTATCATTATCTTCATTTTGTAGGTAAGGAAACTGAACAAAGGGATTCTCAGTAATTAACCCAAGGTCACACTGCTGATTAGTGATGAAGCAGGGCTTAATCCAAATTTGACTGATTACTTAGCCTCGTGCCAGACTGCCTTTGGCCAGAAGAACTCTGCACATCTATGTTCCTGTGATGCCCAGAGCCTTGTCAATGTACCCAACTCCTTCTTCCCATAGGGTGAGTTCTCTCTTGCCAGGCTCCTCACTTCCTGCCAACAATCCATGAGATAGGCTTGAATAAATCTGATCTGCACGGAAAGGAAGGATATAGTGCCATCAACACTAAGAGCCCAGGAAACTGAATCAATAAGAGAGTTAAATCTACAAGTGGTTGATCACAATCTCATATTCTAATTGAGTAATCAGCAATGCACAGAAAAAGACCCTGTATACCACAGGACAAAAATTGTAACTTATCTGGAGATTAACATACAAAGTACAGGTGAACTTCATGGAGAAAATTTCAAAACTCAATTAAAGGGCAGAGTACATAAATAAGAGAAGTGATGGATCGTGTGGGAAAGGAAGAGTTAAATGTTATAAAGATGTCAATCTCCCTGTATGTTTCAATAAATTTAATACAAATGAAAAAGCAGGATTTGGGATGAGAATGAAATGAAGCAAATTGAGTCTAAAATGTACATGAAAAAACAAACAGCTAAGGCAAAATTGCAAAAATAAAAGAACACTATGATATATTAAAATACATTACAAAGTGATCATAATTTAAATTGTTTGATCTGTCACAGAAATTAATACCTTCAGCAAACAAAATGGAACAAAGTGGAAAGTCCAGGAACAGACTCAAGAGGTAGCATCAAAAATCCGTGAAGAAGGAATGTAAATATTTTTGTTCAACTAAGAACGTCACAAAAATAGTGATGTGATAGATTGAGATAATATTTGTAATCTAAAACTAATGAAACTTAAATGAAAACATATAGGAAACTCCTTCAAAATCAGCAAGCAAAATAAAAGGAAACCCAAGTGAGAGACAATCACTTCTCCCAGAAGGGGAAGCACAGGTATCCAATAAGCAATGTGTGGAGAGGTTCAGCCTCTTTAATAATCAGAGAAATGAAAATTGAGACAATATCTTGGTACTTTGTACCCCTTGGAGGAACACATTTTAACACTGGGAAACATTAACATTGGTGTTTGTTTTTTGTTTTCTTTTGTTGTTGTTTGTTTGTTGTTTTTTGTTGTTGTTATTTTGAGATGGAGTCTCACTCTGTCACCCAGGCTGAAGGGCGGTGGCACAATCTCAGCTCACTGCAACCTCTGCCTCCCGGGTTCAAGTGATTCTGCCACCTCAGCTTCCCTAGTAGCTGGGATTACAGGCGCCTGGCATTATGCTCAGCTAATTTTTGCATTTTTAGTAGAAACAGGGTTTCACCATGTTGGCCAGGCTGGTCTTGAACTCTTGACCTCAAATGATCGGCCTGCCTCGGCCTCCCAAAGTGCTGGGATTACAGGTGTGAGCCACTGCCCCCGGCCAAACATTGGTCTTAATATCACCTGTTGTCATAGCAAGGGGGATGGGAGCCCTCATGTGCCGTCAGTGGCATCGGAACTGGACCAGGTATTCTCAAGAACTAGCTAGTGACTCTAAGCATATGCACACCTTGGGACATGAGTGGGAACCCCAGAGACAGGGTTCACAAAATCAGAGGTAAGTTCAAGGATGTCCATTGCTGCATCGTTTGCAATTGCAGAATTATAATCAGAAAGTACAAGATGTGCGCTGATGAACCCACCTGGTACATGAAAACTAAACATCTGTCACAGGAATGACTTAAGTCATCAGGTACAAACACGGAGAGAGGTCAGAAAAGGGTGTTCAGTTATTTTGAAAAGGAAGACACAATGTGAGATAATATGGCACAATCATTCATGGGAATTAAATGCAGCCAGAGTGATCAATACACGTGTCCTAAGATCTAAGGAGAAGAGTTGTAAGTCAAAATGTGTGTCCCCAGTGTGGTGCTCCCTCTCCCATGTTCAATACTGAGTGTAAATTTTTTTTCCAATCCCACTCGTTTGCTCGACCACAAGGTAACTCAGACAGCCTTGGACTGGGTCCAGACAGCCAGCAGGATAGGATGAGTGTGCACTATTGATCAAAGAGAGGAGAAGCTGCCCCCAGACATCAACAGGAAGCAAATGTCTGGGCCCCACCTCCCCGTGTAGCAAGGGCAAGCATTTTGCAGCAAAAATAGAAAGAGTGAAATGAAAGGCATTGCTTTTTAGAAACTTTCTAATTTTACCATGTTTCTTTTCTTTTTTGAGACTCTTTTTTTTTTTTTTTTCAAAAGATAAGCTGTAAAATGGGCCACTGGAGCAGAGGTTGTATCCCTTTCAGCCCTGACATACAAGGGTTCCATGGTCTCCTACTCTTACACCACTGTCTCTTTGACCCAATAATTGAATGTCCATCCTTAAAAAACAAAGTTAAAGCCGGGCGCGGTGGCTCACGCCTGTAATCCCAGCACTTTGGGAGGCCGAGGCAGGCGGATCACGAGGTCAGGAGATCGAGACCACCCTGGCTAACACAGTGAAACCCCGTCTCTACTAAAAATACAAAAAGTTAGCCGGGTGCTGTGGCGGGCGCCTGTAGTCCCATCTACTTGGGAGGCTGAGGCAGGAGAATGCCGTGAACCCGGGAGGCGGAGCTTGCAGTGAGCCGAGATCACGCCACTGCACTCCAGCCTGGGTGACAGAGCGAGACTCTGTCTCAAAAAAAAAAAAAGAAAAAAAAAAAGTTAAAGACTAAGATTTGTGTACATGGATGTCTAATACTACATTATTAATGATAGCAAAATTTTGGAAAGTGTCTTAATATGCAATAAAAAAGATGAGCAAAAATAGATTGTGATATCAATGTGATGAAATAATTCTCAGCCAGGAAAGTTCACAGATAGAGAGATGTTTTAATGACTTTGAAAACCACTCATGTCAATGGCAAACACAGGATGGGTGGTGAAAGCAGCCCACCCTGTGTGCAGGCAATAAAAGATGCATTTTCTGTAAATAATTTTTTAAAATAAGAAAACCAACCAAACACAGGCTGCTTTTTATTACTATCATGAGTCAGCAATTCTAAACAGCGTCATTGACAAAATACTTCTCAAAGCAGGGATATACTGCTTCCACCAGCTGTCACCCTATCCCGGTTCATCACCGCACAAGGTATCAGACTGAATGAAAAAGCGAGACTCATGTTGCACGTGGAAGCGGGGTGGGTGGGGGGCTGGGGGGTCCTGGGAAGATGGCAAGCATAGTGGCAACACAGATTTTTAATTTCCCCAAATCCCACAGAGCAGCTACATAGCTGGACCAAGAACCCATGGACAACATTTACAGCAAAACTGTCACAACTTCTGACAAGATATTTCCACAAACACCAAAATATAAGCAGATGGGAAGAAACCATAGGCAACCACAGAGCCAGTTGCCATCCATGTCTGTGAGGGGGAAGCAGAGGGGAGCCACAGGGAGCCCAAAGGATCTGAGACAGGAGACTCAGAAACAGCCAACAGGAGAACGGGCAGGCCAATCGAGAGCAGCTGTTTGAGCAGAAAGTGGCTTTGCCCACTCAAGAGTAAGTCAATGCCAGGGCCTCATGGGCTGAGCTAAAGAGGGTGGAGTAGTCTAGTCTCATGAACTCTTGAAATTTACCTGCTGGGACTCCCTTCCAAGGTAGGAGCCAGACTGAGGAGAAACTGCAGGGAGCGGAATCAAATTTGACCAGGACAGGAGCAGAAGAGACAAAGGAAAGAGAAAGGAAGTCCATATAAAAGTGGGGATGGGGAACAGAACCAGGAACTCTCAAAGAACAAGCTGCCATGATTTTTAGCAGCGTGTGGAAATAACAGAAAAGGAAAATCTGGGAACCACACCTCTTTCTCAAAGATTGGGAAAAATAATCTCATGTAGAAATGAGTAACAAAAAAGCACCAAGGTGAAATCCCATGTGGATTATAACACCTTGACATAGACTAACAAGCAGAATAACATCCCCACAGAAACAAAAGCATGCCAACTTTAACCCTCTATGTCAGAATGAGCCAAAAGATAATTTAAGAAGTGATACAAGACAAGAAAAGACAGCATAATTAGAATTAGAAAAACTCAGAGATGGCAGGAGAATGGCATGAACCCGGGAGGTGGAGCTTGCAGTGAGCCGAGATCACCACTGCACTCTAGCCTGGGCGGGCTACAGAGCAAGACTCCCCGTCTTAAAAAAAAAACAAAAAAAAAACAAAAACAAAAACCAACTCAGAGATGATGCGATAGAACTTAGGGAAAAAATTGGAATTAAGGAAAAATTATTACAGAAATAAAAACTAAACTAGACAGAAAACATAAGCAAACAAAAACAGGAAATGAAAGAAAAGAAAAGGTGAAAAAAATTACTCAGAAAGAAAGAATTTCCAGTCAAGATTTTGTAAAGAAATGAAAACAACAATGGCTGATGTGAAAAATATACTGGATTAAATTAACAGACTAGATGCCGCAAAAACAAAACAAAACAAAAAAAAGGTTGGTGAACTTGAAGCCATAGTAATGGGAAATAACCAAAGTGAAAAGACAGGAGAAAACAACAAAAAGAAGAGATAAAAAGGATTTCAGAAGCTGTGACAAATATTGAAGATGGACAAAGAAGATCTGATGGACAGATCATAGGAGTTCCTGAGAAAGACCACCAAAACTAGGAAACAGAAGCAATACTAAAAACAATAATTCAAGAAAACTTTGCTGAATGCAAGAAGATTTCAACCCACATATTAAATGAGTGACAAGACTGTTTTGTGTATGGGGGTGGCTATATGACAATGTCAAACTGATAGAACTTTACAATATAGAGAATGACTTTCACTGTATATGAACAATATCTTCATTTTTAAACATGATTTTGAAATTTACCTACTGCAAGAGTACACAATGTAGTTACCTGAGAATATGGACCTAGATAGAAGGACCATCACTGAGTCCTATTCTAAAGTAAAATTTATTCAGTTAAAAAAATCCATTGGACATTTAGGCAAAAGCAGTAAGTGACTCACTCATAAGAGAAAAGAATATTAGATTATCATCACATTTTTTGACAACATTTTATGGCAGAAGACAATGGAGTAATATTTTTAAGATATTCAAAAGAAGAAAACATGAACAAGAGAGTTTAAATTCCACCAATGGAAATTTTTGTATAAAGGGTGCAAACCTTTGTGCTTATTAGCAACATGCAAGAACTCAAGGTATATTGTTAGATTGTTCGTATGAGTTCTTCTCAATGAATCTACTCAAGAATGGGATTCAGACAACCAATGACTGAGGAAACGTTGACAGAAAGATTGATGGTGAGCATTAAATATTTGCTTACTTTTAAACTAATAGTAAAAAGGGCTAAAAGAAGAGAATATAGCATGCAGTGGTTATCTGCTCAGCCAATGTACATTTATACAGTACATTTATACACAGGTGTGGGACAGTATATGCAAAGAAATGTTAAAGTGTTTTCAGTAATTATATTGATGATGTTAATATTAGAATTATTCTGAGACTGTTGTGGGTGTTATATGAAAAAAAAAAGAATAACTGTGGGATATTCTGATTCTATCATTACCTGTGCCTGTAAATATGAAGATACTCATTTTAAAATTTTTTGTCCTTAATTTGATGTTTCAATACATAATCTCCTTCCTCTGAGCACTAAAATGCCCTGAAACCAATTACCAACCTAATAGCCATGAGCATCTGAGGCTCCCAGGTTGTGGTGCTGAAATACCATTTCCCACTGAAAGAAACCAGGGATTCTTGGAGAAATGGCTGGTTTGAAGTCCAGGGTGGGAAATGTGTATAATGGGCCCAGAACTCTTGACTTGCCAGAACGTAAGAAAACAAACTGAGTGTACTAAGCTCACATCAAAGGGAAAAAGAGCCAACTTGGAGAAGCTTCCAGAAGGTGAAGATACGGCAGGTTGAGCTTCAAAAAGGATACATTTGTAATTGATTAAAACCCATCAGGCCGGGTGCGGTGACTCACGCCTGTAATCCCAGCACTTTGGGAGACCGAGGCAGGCGGATCATGAGGTCCAGAGATCAAGACCATCCTGGCCAACATGGTGAAACCCTGTCTCTACTAAAAATACAAAAATTAGCTGGACGTGGTGGCGCACACCTGTAGTCCCAGCTACTCGTGAGGCTGAGGCAAGAGAATCTCTTGAACTGGGGAGGCAGAGGTTGCAGTAAGCCGAGATCGCGCCACTGCACTCCAGCCTGGTGACAGAGTGAGAGTCCGAGAAAAAACAAACAAACAAACAAAAAAGCCTTAAATGTGTTTAAATTTATAATATGTATAAAAAGGTAAATCTTTGGAGGATGATGGGAAATCAACTCATTTTGAAAACTGATGTGTGAAGAGAAAGAATCGAGCATTTATCTTGCTTGTCTTTTGTGAGATGTGTCACTGGGCAATCAAATAGATGAGAGGGCATGTCTCTTTTTAAAAATAATCTAGATATTAAGTGAAAAAGGAATTATAAAATTAGAAGATGACCATTTTGCAACTCCCAATGAATTAATGGATCTAAACATTGGGTAGCAATAGCTGCTAACATCAGAGAAAGAGAGACAGGCATCGCGTGCCTCTTATGAAAGAACACATCATCTGTGGTCTTGCCAGAGGAATTGAACCTGAATTTGATCAAACCTCTAGACCAGCTGCCAATTTGCAGAAAACACCAAGAACAAAGGAACGTGTTAAACTGCACCCACCGTCTGCAATCAGCCAACCTCAAACCATGGGAAATTCTACAGGTCAATTTTCTTGGGTTCTTCTGTAGATTCTAACAAATTATAGACGGGCAAAGAGCTGGGGAAGTGAAGGAGGAAACTGCAGGTGAAGAAGACTTGAAAAAAAGAAAACAACACTTTTTTAAATGGACAAGACCAAACTATAGTGTCTAGGAATATACACTAGAGTCATAAAACCAAAAAGAAACACAAGAACGTGATTGCTGTAAAAGTCAGGATAATCGTTCCTTTTGGAGGAGTGGGGATGGGATTGGGATTAAGATACATGGAGAGTCTTTGGGGATAGAAGGCAAAGTTGTCTTTCTTGACCCAGGTGAGACTACAAGGGTGTTCCCCTTATGGTAACTCATTCAGCTATACAGTTGTTTCATGTGGGTTTCTTAATGCTTTGTTTTACAATAAAAGGTTTAAAAGATACATACGGCTGGGCGCAGTGGCTCACGCCTGTAATCCCAACACTTAGGAAGGTCGAGGCGGGTGGATCACTAGGTCAGAAGATTGAGACCATCCTGGCTAACACAGTGAAACCTCGTCTCTACTAAAAATACAAAAACAAAATTAGCTGGGCATAGTGGCAGGCACCTGTAGTCCCAGCTACTCGGGAGGCTGAGGCAGGAGAATGGAGTGAACCTGGGAGGTGGAGCTTGCAGTGAGGCAAGATCGCGCCACTGCACTCCAGCCTGGGCAACAGAGCAAGACGCTATCTCAAAAAAAAAAAAAAGAAAAAAGAAAAGCTACATACACAGAATTGTCTTAATCTTAATGGTGCTGAAAACACATACAATGAATGAATAAAAGACAATATGCTACAGTGGACCAGGTGCTGTGGCTCACATCTGTGATCCCAACACTTTGGAATGTTAAGGTGAGTGGATGTCTTGGGCTCAGGAGTTGGAGACCAGCCTGGGCAACATGGCAAAACCCTGTCTCTACAAAAAATATAAAAATTAGCCGGACTTGGGTGGCGTGCGCCTGAAGTCCCAACTACTTGGGGGCTGAGGTGGGAGAATGGCTTGTGTCCAGGAGGTCGAGGCTGCAGTGAGCTGTGATGACGCCACTGCACTCAGCCTGGGCGACAAAGCAAGACCCTGTCTCAAAAAAAAAAAAAAAAAAAAAAAAAATGCTGAAAATGGTGACTGTAGTCATCTCTGGGGAAAAGGATTCTGAATGACTTTCACTTTCTTCTTTGTGTCTTTCCATATTTTCCACTGTAGTATTTCTAATAGAAAAAAAAAAAAAGTATGTCTGGTTTTTACTTGTTTAATCTTAAAGCTTTTAATTGGATGTCCCAGAAGAGGAAGATGTCTACATTTGGATTTTTCTGTCTTGTTAACCACTATATTCCCAGAACCTAAAACAGTGGCTGGAATACAAAGGGCATCCATATGTACCTGTTGAATAAAGCAGCCGGCACGTGTATCCAGAATATTCCAACATCCTGGAAGGGGAGAAATAAGTGGCATTTTTTTTACCTCAGTTTCTTTCACAAAGCAATAAACTCATTCATTAAACCTCATTATCCTCTTCCCACCTGTTGGCCTAAGGCCCCTGAGCTGTGTCCTCATGGCCTCTGTAAGTGGGCAGAGGCATTGCTGGGTATACCCCAGTGGTATGTCATCACCACGGAGCCTGCAGGTCTGGGGGGAAATACAGAGACTGCAACCTGCTCTCCTGCCTGAGAGTCCTGGGACATGCCCCTCGAATTACAACAACCACCCACCAGCCCCTGAAATGAGTTGGAACAGAGCCACCCGGCATGTCACAGGTAGTATGGGATTTGGAGATAGAGCAATGTTGGATTCACAAAAACAGGATCCTCCTAAACACCCCTCCCTTTAACAAACACAAAAAAGTGCCATGTACGAGTAGCAGGTGTGTTGAGGCAGAAAAAATCATGAACAGCAATACATGATGCCAGTACAGGAAATGCAGGGAAGACTGTTCTCAGAGCACCAAAAGAGACTCGAGGACACGGAGCACAAGCAGAAACTGGGGTCTTGGGGGGCAACACCAAACACCGGGCACAGGGAGTCAGCCTGCCCCTTTGGCAATGGTTTCTTCAGCTGCCAAATGGGTGTGAGCTGCTGCACAGGGGCTGGGAGGATCCAGTGAGGCAGTGCTCAAAGATGGCCTTGGAGGCCTTGGGAGGAAAGTCCCCCCTGGGCTCTGCCCTGAGCTCTGCCTGCCCACGCTTGGATCCCTAGAGGCTGGCTTGGGGCATGGCACACGGCAGGTGCTCGATGGCGAGTGTCTTTAACCCCTTCTGGCTTCCCATTCTCTCTGACAGCCAAAGTCCTCATCATGGCTCTCAGGCCCTGCACCCCCACGCTCCACATCATGTCACATCTCCAACCTCACCTCCTCCATGCTCTCCCACTCACCCCACTCCTGCCCCTAACATCACACTTTCTCCTACCCCAGGGCCTTTGCACCTGCAGCCTCTCCTGCCTCGAACAATCTCCCCCCTGGGTCCACATGGCCTGCCCTCGTCTACTGCCTTCAGGACCAAGTTCCAGGGTCCCTTCCTCAGTTAGACCATGCTGACCACCATCCCTGACCCCCCTCCTCCACCCCAACCCTTCTTCCTGCTAATGCTTCTTCCTGGCACCTGGCATTTCCTGGCACCTGGTGCAGGTCTTGATTCCACTGGCACGTGGGAGGTGCCCTTCCATATGCGTTTCATATGCCAACGTGAACCCGTGCACACCCATCATCACATCATTACTACTCAGCTCTTGGTTTTCTTTAGTGCATTTCATCTTCACTTCAACACCTCAGCCTGCAAAGGGGGCTGCGGACGCTCAAGATTGGGCCAGCTCCCTGGCACCCTTCACCCGACTCAGAGCCAGAACCCAAACTGTGGATTCAGGCTGGAATTGTGTGACCAACACCTTGAGGCCACACAAGCAGTGAGTGAGCCAGGGAAAAGATGGAAGCCTCCTTTGTGCTGATACAGTATTATTTGCATGGTTCTCCGAAGCGGTGGATTTCCTCTTCCTTGGCCAGCTTCATCTGAAGTTCCCAGTTCCCAGGAAGTATCTGAAGATTAGAGAGATTTTTCCCTGTGAAAGCCCACCTTTTGAGGGCCTCAGGCAGCCCAGCGTTATCCATATTGTAAAAAACAGAATCTCTTTCCAGTGCCCCTGAAATCCTGCCTCGCCCTCTGCCAGGGGGCTGTTGAGTGAACAGTTAATTGAGTTCAGTCCTGTTGCCTTCTGCGTGGCCCCTCTCTCATTTTTTTCCAGCTTGTTGAGCTATTAAGATGTTGACCAGCTGCCACTGCCAGAACTTCAGTTAGAAAGTTGGCAGCCTCTGGTCTTGAACCCTGAACAAAGAGGACAGACCCAGGGAGGGCCTGGGAAGAGGACAGCAGGGTGGGGGGACGCCTGACCATAGGCTCTAAAATCCCCCTTTGTCTCATAAGCTCTGCCCTTGGACTGCGGGAAGTTCATGGCCCTTCCAGAAGCGAGTGTCACAGGCAGCTATTAAAGACGTGTTTCTGTGAGAATGGCCAGGGCTTGGCTCCCAGGGGAGTGTGGCCCGCACGGGGCTTCTGCAAAGAAAAGCCATTGTCAGGAGAGAGCAGAGAGCAGAGGGCAGCCACCACCAACGCGAGCCCTCGGGTGCGGAAGTGATTATCTGGGCGCAGAGGAGCTGGCAGATCCCGACGCCAGTGTGGGCTGGCCATGTCCAGCCCCCAAGGCACAAACAAGGACATCAAGGAGGTCCCCCAGTCAGCCTGACCTGGACGGAGCCAAGAGCAGCCACAGAATAATTGCTGCCATTTATGACGCACGTGGTGTGCCAGGCCAGGACATGCGTGACCATTTAGTCTTCCCAAAAATCCTGCACAGAAAAGGCGGTGATGCCCAAGTGAGGCGAGTGACCTTCCCTGGAACTGAGGCCAGGTGACCAGTAAGAAGGGAGGCAGGACATGCCCACACTCACCTAGAAGGTCCTAACCTCGCCTCTGCCCTTGTTTCTTCCAATCTACACACCACCCAGCAGTCAGAGGCACCTTCCTAAAACCCAAATCTTATCATGCCCCTGCCAGGCTTAGTATCCTTCCATGGCTCCCCAGTGCTCTGGGGGAGACAGTACAGTTTCCTTGATGTAGCTTCCAAAGGATCTTATCACCCACCCTCAGCTTCCTTAGCAGCCTAATGTTCAGCCATGCCCCAGTGATTCTCTTTCCTTCACGTTTTCTCCTTCTCCCTCTGTCTTTCCCTCACCTTTGGTCCTTCCAGCTTCCTAGTCTCTATTGCTTCCATCTTTCTCTTAGCACTTATCAGACCATACCATAAGTCCTTTGTGACTTGTTGGTATCCCTACACCCAACCCCCTACACACACACACACACACACACACACACACACACACACACACATGCACACAGTACATTCTAAATCCCACGAGGAGAGCAGGGACCTTTCATGTCCACCACTCCTTCCCGAAAGGCCTGCATGGAGCCAATAGAAGGTGCCCGATGCATGCGTGCTGATGCGTCGGTGACGGGGGCTGCTTCTGAGGTTCCATTCTTTCCTCAACACCTCACTGCCTTCACTTGATAACTCGCTGTACTGAGGACTTAGCTTACCTTTTTCCTTCAAACTTGCAGCTCTGTGACTATTTGGAAGTTAAAAGGGAAGTGGGCTTGGATAGTTGAGGCTGACTTTGGGGAAGGTCATGGGGTAATGAGGTCATCACCTGCTCCCTGGCTGTGGGAAGAGTTAATCATTATTTCACCTCTTGTGCTTTGCAAGAGAAGCAAAGCCCTCAGCCCAGTGGGCATTGTTTGTTCTGCTCCATCCTCCTTCTGCCGGGCTAAAACCTGTGACATCAGCTGCTGCAGGGGTTGAAGGAGATTCTGCATTCCAAGGCTCTTCGACTAAGCATTCTTTTCTGCCAGGTTAACCCACTGACCCAGCGCCGGCCTTGTCCCCACTGACCTGTGATGCTGCAGGGTTCTCAGCCTGGGCAGGCATAAGAATCACCAGCCTGGTGAGACCCCTGAGAATGCAGACTTTGGGGCCCTGCCCCTACTGTTTAGATTCAGAGGCCTCGAGTGGGACCCAGGAATCTGGGTGTGTTCCAAGCCTTTCATGGGACTCTTATGAGGGGGATCTCTGCAGCATACTGTGAAAAACACTGGCCGGGGTGACTGGGATGCTCCTGTTCAATATCATGACCTATCTGTCATTTCCTCAAAGTCAAAAGCATCTTTCAACATGTGAAGAGCTATATTAATAAAAATTAGTGCCAGCAATGTACCAGACATAGTTATTATTCCTCTCATTTATGAGAACAACCCAACAAGGTGATTACTGTCTCCATCTCCCAGGTTTCTTACCCAGGATCACATGGCATGCAAACACCAGACCTTGGATTTCAGCCCAGGTGTCACCCACCAAGGAAATTCTTGGGGGAGTCCCTCAATGTGCTCCTGGCTTCCTATGAGTCTAGAATAAGGACCAAGTCAGAACGGATGATCAGGAATTAGGCTGGTAGATTCTTCTAGGCTCAGACAAACACTGAGAGTGTGTTTGTCTCAAAATGGGGGAGCAGATGAGGGAGTGTGGACATAAGCCATGCTGACAGTGGGCAGGTGCCCCCTCCCTGTCTCAGTTCCCTTGTCTGTGAAATAGAAATTGAATCCCAACTCCACAGGGTTGTTTGAGGGTTGCACCATGATATGGTTTGGCTGTGTCCCCCCCACCCCCAAATCTCACCCAAATCGTGAATTCCCACGTGTTGTGGGAGGGACCCGGTGGGAGGCAATTGAATCATAGGGGTGCATCTTTCTGGCGCTGTTCTTGTGATAGTGAATACGTCCCATGAAATCTGAGTTTCCCTGCAGTCTCTCTTTGCCTGCTGCCATCCACATAAGATGTGACTTGCTCCTCCTTGCCTTCTTCCATGATTGTGAGGCCTCCCCAACCATGTGGAACTGTAAGTCCAATTAAACTTCCTTCTTTTGTAAATTGCCCAGTCTTGGGTACGTCTTTATCAGCAGCGTGAAAACAGACTAATACACACCATGTATAAGGAACCCGGATGCAGTAAGTGCCCAAGAAACAGTAGTCACTGTGATGGGAGCTGATGTGGCTACTATGCCCAACTTCTGCAGCGGTTGAAATGTCTTAGCTAAACAAGGGGATTCTTTTACGCTAGTTAATTGGCGATTTAAAACATTTTCAAAATTGGCTAGTAAAAAAATTAATCTCTAGTTAATTATCAGCTCCTATTTTTTTGTTTTCAACCTGGCAATTTTTGCAAAACACCCTCCTCTCTCCTACTTCACTCTATGACGTGCCACAACTGATCCAGGTTTCCTTATCCCCCATTTCACATTTTTGTAACATGATTATTTAACTGTGTAAAGTGTTATGGGATATGTTTGGAATGAAAGTCACTTTTCAAATAGAAATGAAGTCGGCATACGTTGCATTTAAATCTCTAGTAGGGGACCGTGGGGGGATGAGAGAGAAGTACACTCAGATATACGTGGGTCTGGGCTTAGAAAAATCTTCTCTCCTCTTTCCTGGCTGGCCAAGATCATGTTACTAACAGAAATCTCCTTGGGAAGGAAAAAGTCCTTTGATGCTGATGATGCGCATTGAAAACGTGAAGGGAAGTGAGAGCTGAGCTCCTCAGCTTCCCCACTCTGCTCCTCCCCAGAACCGTGAAAAAGACAAACACACGTACTTTTGCAAGTTCTGTTGCCACATCTGAAAAGACAAGAAGAATTTTGTGTTGGTGGTGGAAAGAGTGACAGGGCTGAGCCAGTCCCTGATGGACAGATGGATGTGGGGCTGGGGCAAGGAAGCTGGTAGATTTGAAAAACGAAGCAAGAGTGAAGATCCTTTTAATCAAAGAAACCAACAGAGGCGTGGAGTTGTAACGGACCACCAACTTGTTGCATATTAACTCTTGGCAAGAGAGGGCAGACTGGGCAGCTGGACATGGTTTGGGAACCCTAGTTACAAGGGTGAAGGGTTTTGCTCACTTCTCTCCACCAGGACACCAAAGCAGCTGCCAGACCACATGGTGCCCATGAGGAAATGAGAAAATAGGCATCTGCCCCGCACCCCAGGGCTGAAATAGGGGCACCCAGCTGGACTGACGTCCCCTTGTGAACCATGGATGCAGACCTAGATCCGTCATGTGTGCCATGCAGGGCCATGTGCCCCAGGCCCCCTTCGAGGAAGGACTGCCTGACTGTGGCAGTGCCCTTCAAAAGGTCATCCCTTCCTGGGGCTGCCGGGCACAGACTGGGGCAGGCTGGGCCCGAAGGCTGGGCTGAGAGGCAGGATCAGCTGCCGGCTGAGCCTCTTGTCAGCTGGCCTCAGCCGCCCACCCCTTGGCCCCCTTGCTATTCCTGCTTCTCCTGTCCACTTCCTTTGACAGCTGTTGGTCCCTAATAATATGTCAGACCCTGAATTCCACTTCAGCAGCTGCTTTTGAAGAGCCCAATAACAACTCCATGTTTTCCCTCTGAGTCCAGCTGAGAGGGACAGACATCAATACAGGGATCAAAGAACTAAATTAAATATTGCAGCTGAAATCCCTGCTAAAAGAGGGAGCTGCCCCGGCCCATGAGAGGATGTCAGGGCAGGGTGGGGCACTGGGCAGCAAGCCAGGAAGCGGTGTTCCTCCAGGATGGGGAGCTCCTAGGATCCGGGGAAATGGTGGGGTTGCCTAGGTGAGGAGAGGGCACAGGTGCAGGTTCCCAGGGAGGCTTTGGGGAGGAGAGGGAAGGCTGGCATGGGGGTAGGGGGCAGGAAAGGGTATGTCATGGAGCTGGGGAGTTGGCACGGTGGATCACTGTGCAGAGACGCTTGGGCAAGAGCAAAGATTTTGGTCTCCTAAGATTGATGTGTTTTAAGCCTGGGGTGACCGGATCAGATTTGCATTGTAAAAAGGTCATTCAGCCCTCTGGGAGGTATCACAGGGGCTGTGCGGTGCTGAAAGGGGGGTTTTGGACTATTTGGACCGCAAGGAGCCACCATCCTTCCTGGAGAGGAAAGAGCCATCTGAGGAGGGTGTGCAGCAGAGGGAGGGGTGCAGCCAAGAACTTCTCTGCATCTGCATCCCCACTGCCTGGGTGGGGGGCAGCCTTCCAGCCCCCAGGGTGAGTGTCTCACAGAAGAGTTCAGCTTTCAGGCTTCTGCCCCAAGGGAGTCCATGAGGGAATATTCGCCAGAGTTTGGGAGTGCCGGAGGCAAAGCAGCGTGCTGTCATTGATTTTTCCAAACCTGGGGGACTTCCGAGGCCCAGAGGCACCAGCAGAGTAGGGATGAGTGGAGGCAAATGCAGATGCAGTCACCATATCCCCAGGTGCCAGCGTCCCCCCAGTGGCTAATTAGAAGGATTCATTAGGCAGATGGAAACTAGGGGAGCAGAGAAGGGGAAGGATGGAAGGGGATTGCATTTGGAGCTCTGGGTTCCAGAGTCTGAGGGTCAAAGCAGACAAGGCTCTGTCTGGAAAAATACAGAAGTGACTGGCAAAGGGAAAACTGAAAACAGCATTGTGCATTGTGGGGCCTGTTGACTAGGGTACATGGGAAACAGCAGGTGGTTTCCGCAGGCTGCACCTCCAGGCCAATCCATTTGCAAGCTCATGGCAATGGACTATTATGTCTCCCATTTTCCAGGAGGGGAAATGATGGAGAGGAAGGTAAAAATGTCGTGCCTCAGGCCTCATGGTGACAGAGGCGAGACCAAGATTCAAACCCAGGTCTAGAAGCATCAAAACCACTGCCCCGGCCCCCTGCCCAAAGGCAAATGATCCCCCTGAGGGTGCCTCCCTCAGGGGCAGCAGACAGGGCCCCAATAGCAGTCATGGGGAGGAGGACCACACACTAGGTAAACAGCAGGCAGTAGCTAAATGCTGAGCAGTGTGACCGGTGCTATCGTTGGTAACAACTTAGTACGTACATGGGGCACTCCATTTACAAACAGGCTTCACGCTTACTTTCTCACCTCTGTGTTGCACAACTCAGTAAGGAAGGGAGAAAGAATGAGAATCTTAAAATAATGACTTCTGTTTTCCGGAAGACAGAGTATGCATGCCTTTCCCTGTTCCTCCTGCTAAGCACAGTTAAGCCTGCACATGAATGTTAGGCCTTTGGCCAAATGCCACTGACAGCCAGAGTTCACAAGAACCCATTGACATGGTCCCCCCACGCCAGCCTCCTCCCAGGGCAGCAGGAGGATGAGGAAGGACGGCGAGAGGGTCTGGACAGGCTGGCGGAAGCCGAACAGCACAAATGTCCTCTGCTTTCTCCAGACCCTACCCCTCCTTGCCAGGCCACACCCACAGCAGCTTACACAGCACTCCCAGGACAGAGTCAGGCATCCATTTAATCAGTTTCATAAGCACCTACTGTGTGCCAAGGATGCCTCTGGGCTCTAAAGATACAGAGGGGAACAAAACATAAAACACGGTTCCTGTTCCCATGAAACTTGGGCATGGGGGAGATAGAAGATAAACAACTAAACACATAGATGAGAAATAACACTCAGATAATACAACTGTTTAAGGGAACCAAGCAAGTCCTTATGGGAGGGATGAGGAGGGACACATTAGCTCCAGGGTCCAGGCATCTCCCTGAGGAGCCAGAGGATGCAGCCCCTGCAGGTTCCTGGCAGACAGGGCAAGGGACAGAGGGCCAGGATCAGGCGTACTGAGCCCACCGCAATTGCTGGGCCACTGGTAATGTGCGGGCTCATATTAGCACCTGTGGTCTTAGATAATGCAGAGTCCAGTGCCATTATTTTTAATTCCTTGTGCTTATTTTTATGGCAAGACCAGGAAAGCTCTTTGACACCTACACATTAAGGAGCAAGACCTTCAGACCCCAGCGGCACCTTCCTCCTCCTGAGGCTCCGTTTCCTTCCCTCTGGGGTTGTTGTGAAGATGGGATTCGATCATGTATATAGCATTCACTGCCATGAGTGGAACAGTTACTGATATTGTCTACCAGTAGCTTTAACTAGCAGCATTAATACTACTATTAATCATGGAAGCCAGCCTTTATTAAGCACTTACTGTATGCCAGGCACTGTTCTGAGTGATTTCCAGAGGGTAATGCATTTCACCCTTACCACCCTGGAAGGGAGGTCCAATAATTATCCTCGTTTCATAGATGAGGGAACTGAGACACTCAGAGGAGAAGTCACTTTCCCAGAGTCACATAGCCGCCAGAGCACAGAGCCAAGCCAGCCTGATCCAGCACGTGCTGCAGAAGCTGCTGCTGGACTTTCATCTGCACAAAAGCCCCATTGGGAGGGCTGGGCAGATAGGATTCATCCTACTTTGTGCCTCAGTGGCTGAATCTATAAAATGAAGCTGAGTGACTTGGCCAAAGTCACCCCAGCTCAGAGGTGGCAGAAATAGGATGGGAATCCAGGCCTCAACTCCTCCTGCAGTGCCCAACCCCCACCACACATGACTTTTCTCACACCTTGTACACTGCAGGTATTTGGCCAGTACCTCGGAGATGTTTCTGATATTTTTTCCAAGGCATGTCCATTTTGATCACATTTTCTTCTACACATGGAAACAAAACTAGACACAACTTTGCTTAAAGTCCGAGCTAGCCTTACTTTTACCTGCAGCTGAGAAAGTTGGCTTCTTCCCCCACCAAGGCTAAAGGGAAAGAGATGACACACCCAGCAAGAAAGCTGAAAACAACAGAATCAGTCAATGTGGAACCAACATCACTCCCCAGCAACTGGGGCCCGGTATTTATGCTGCGATGAGACAAAGGCAGACTCTTTCTCCTTAGATTTTAGCACTTGCCTCCAAAACAGCAGAGGGCCCAGCAGGGGAACCAGCGGAGGATGGATGGCGTCTGGCATTGATTGGTACCCAGCCTGAATAATACATCAAGGGTCTGTGACTTCATCACAAAAGCCTGGCGGGCTGGCCTCCTGCAAACCAGACTCCCCAGGGACTGGGCCTCACCAGGTGTCTTCAATTAGAAATACAGCGGGAGCAATGCTTCTAAACAGATTCTGAAAGGCAGGCTCCCGGGCTGAGAGACAGAGAGAGACAGAGTGAAGGGACATGCTCAAGGTTCCTTCCCCTCCATGCCTCATAGTGGGCCCTGCCCTGGGGATAAGCCTCCTACAGCCCCTCGTGAGCTCCATCCACTGCCGAAGATGAGTCAAATGTCAAGATAAGGTTGCCTTTTTTTTTTTTTTTTTTTTTTTTTTTAAGACAGAGTCTCACTCTGTCACCCAGACTGGAGTGCAGTGGTGCGATCTGGGCTCACTGCAAGCTCCGCCTCCCAGGTTCATGCCGTTCTCCTGCCTCAGTCTCTGGAGTAGCTGGGACTACAGGTGCCAGCCACCACGCCCGGCTAATTTTTTTTGTATTTGTAGTAGAGACGAGATTTTACCATGTTAGCCAGGATGGTCTCGGTCTCCTGACCTCGTGATCTGCCCACCTCAGCCTCCCAAAGTGCTGGGATTGCAGGCGTGAGCCACCGCGCCCGGCTTATTTATTTATTTATTTATTTATTTTGTATTTTCAGTAGAGACGGGGTTTCACCGTGTTAACCAGGATGGTCTCGATCTCCAAGATAAAACTGCCTCCTAAGCCTCACACCTGTCATCTGTAAGAGAGCCACGGCTGTGCAGGAAGGAGGGATGAGGTGGTGGAGTCCTGGGTGTCAGGTCCCGCACTACAGGCCGAGCACAGGGAGACATAGGAGCAAGCTTTACCTCCTTCCTCCCCTCCTTTATTTCTCCCTTGAACACTTGCTGAAGTGTCACCTATGTTCCAGGTGCTGTGCTAAGAAGCAAAGATACAGCACCAAACAAGATAAGCATGGCCACTGCCCCGCTCCCAAGGAAGGATGCTTTGGAAGGCCTTTCACTGAATATCTGTCCTCACCTACTCTGTGCCACTCACAGGCTTGGTTGAGGATCAAACTCCTTTTTCAGAAGAGGAAAGGGAGACTGCAAGAGGGGTGATGCTCTGTCCCTAGATCTGTGACCTTGGGCAAGTGGTAGAGTTTGTACTGAGTGTTCCTAAACTATGTCCAGGGCACCCCATGCTTCCTGGCCTCATGTTTAGCTCCATGTGAAAGGGTCAGATCGCCCCACTAGCAGATGAACTCCTTGCTCATCCTTGTGTTCCAAGCAGAAACTAACACAAAACCAGACAATCTGGAATGAAGACAAGAAACCCTTGGCCTGCTGGGTCATGAAGCTATTTCTGGCTGCTGTCCATGGTACTAGCAATAAGCATGAAGCCTGCCAGCGTCAGGTGGTTAGAGCCCTCTTGGGAAGCTGAAAGATTCTTATCATCCAATTCATGGTTTTGACAGCCTCCTTGGCTTTTCACTGGGTCTTTCCAACAAGTCTTACCTGTCTCCTCTCTCACCTCCCAATGAGCTTTTCTGTTGGCCAGTGGATGCCTTGTATTAGATGTTCGTCTTTTTCTTTTTCTGGTCTCCTGTTATTTTCCCAAGTCATTCTAAACCTTGGAAGCAGAGAACACTCACAACCAGCTATACCTGGTGTTGTATATTAAATTATCTTTGTTTTGATTCAATGTGTTAAAGTCCTTTATCCATTCTCTTACATTGCAGAGACCCTAACTGTAACACATATTTCTTACATCATGTTTCCCAAATGTCAGTCACCCACATACCTCCCACATGATTTTTGCCATACTCTTACACCACCTATCATTCTATACCAAATATATTTCCTAAAATCAACCCTTATAAAAGTTTTAGTAGGTCTTATTTTTTAGAGCAGTTTTAGATTTGCAGAAAACCGAACAACAACAAAAAAAGCACAGAGAATTCTCATATACCTCCTCCCTGCACACATTTTCCCTATTATTAACATCTTGCATTTTTTTGGTACCTGTGGTACACTTGATGAACCAAGACTAATACATTATCATTAACTAATGCCTACAGTTTTCTTGAAGATTCACTCTGTGTTGTACCATTCTATGGGTTAACAAATGCAAGTCATGTATCCCTCATTACAGTATCTTACAGAATAGTTTCACCACCCTAAGAATGCTCTGTGTTCACTCATTCATTCCTACCCCCTACCCTTGAAACCCTGGCAACCACTGACCGTTTTGCTGTCTCTATAGTTTTGCCTTCCCAGTATGTCATAGAGTCAGAATCACATAGTATGTAGCCTTTTCCCAAACTGGCTTCTTCCACTCACTTTTTAAAAAACTTACATACATTTATTTAAAAGGGAAGCTTGATATCATCATAAAAATGGATATTCAGATTCATTTACCATGAATTAAAGGAAATCATAGAAATAGCAGCAGGAATGGAAACTTCTCTATTCCATGAAACTCATGACAAAAACTGGCAAAAATTCCAGTATCAACTTTTTCAGAATTCTGGAAATTAACCAACGACTTGAAACAATCTAGACTGCATGCAGTCAGGAAGAAAGGCTGCATTTCAGTAAGAATGGGGAGTTCCATAGTATTTTAACTTTCCGTATTTCTATCCCCTTATCTTCTGCTCTGAGTTAGCCTTGAAATAAGGTTCAAATCAACCCTGCAATCAGGGTAAAAACCAGTGGCCTGGAAGCTACTGTAGGGAACAAAACAAGATTTCAGCCCCTTTAAACCTCATTCCCAGAGAATTGTCATGACTTGACTTGTCTGGTGGGTCCCTGGAGAACTCCACTTGCAAGGTTTTCTTGCCTTCTGACCAAGATCAGTGGTTTCCAGAGGTTCAAAGGTAGGGGTAGGAATGAATGAAGAAGCACAGAGCATTTTTAGGGTCATGAAACTATTCTGTAAGTCACTGTAATGATGAATAACTGACATGCATTTGCCAAACCATAGAACTGTACAACACAGAGTGAACCTTCAAGTAAACTGTAGGTCTTACTTGAACTTTGCCCACTTTGAAAAGTCTGAGCATTTGCTGAAAACAATTTTAAGTAACTGCTTAGCTTTCTGACTGCCTAAGATGGTGAGCAACAGTTGGGGAAAAGTATGGGCTAACCAAAAGATTTAAAAAGAAAAAGTTGGCAAATAAGATGTCCGTAGGGGCTTTGCAAAGTTCCAACATATTACTGAGAATCTAGAAAGCCCCATGCATGTGTAGGGCTGTGGGCATGCTCAGGAGAGACTTGAGAAGGCCCTGTGCTCTCAATTCTGTATGACCTGAGGGTCTACACAAGTAGAAAGTGAAAGTTAGGACAGAGTTGCCAATTTCCTGACCAAGTATTGAAGGTATGCCCAGCATGCACACAGAGTACTGTGGCAAAAACTGGGAGACTTATTAGTCCAGGCATTTGAGGAAATATCTGTCCACTCTTGAGCTCCCCAGTAAGCTAACTGAGCAGACATTTCAGTGGCCACACATGAAAAGCAATGTAATACATCATATTATAGAATTAAGGGGGGAAATCACCTGATCTTTTCAGTAGACACAGAAAACGCATCTGATAAAATTGATACCTTGTTGAGACAAAAATACTCAACACACTTTAAATAGTAGGAAACTTCCTCAACTGGATAAAGGGCACCTATGAAAAAGTCCAAGCTAATATGATACTTAATCGTGAAAGACTGGGTACTTTCCCCATAAGATCAGGAACAAGACAAGGATGTCTCCTTTTGCCATTGCAATTGTACTGGAGGTTCGAGCAAGCAATTAGACCAAAAAAAAAAAAAAAAAAAAAAAAAATTGGAATAAAAGGCACCTATAAGGAAAGAAGTAAAGCCACCTTTATTTGAAGATGACATGATCTTGCAAATATAAAATCCTAAGAAATTCACCAATAAACTATTAGAGTTAATGAACAAGTTCAGAAAGATTATAAGATACAAGATCAATATACAAAAATCAATTGTACTCCCACACATTAGCAATGAACTATCCAAAAAATGAATCCAAGAAAATAATTCCACTTATAATAGCATCAGAAAAATAAAATACTTATAAATAATTCTAACAAAAAAGTTCAAGATATGTACATCAAAAACTATAAAACATTACTTAGAGAAAATTTTTAAAACCTAAATAATTGCCATGTTCATGGATTAAAAGGCTTAATATTGCTAAAATGGTGATACCCCCCAAACTGATATGCAGATTCAACATGATCCCTAACTTTGGATTAGGCAATAGTTTATTAGATATAATAGCTAAAGCACAAGCCACTGAAAAAAAATAGATTGTATTTCATCAAAATTAAAACCTTTTGTGCTTCAATGGACATGATCAAGAAAGTGAAAAGACAACCCACAGCATGGGAGAAAATATTTGTAAATCATGTATTGGATTAGAGTCTTGTATCCAGAATCTACAAAGAACTCTTTACAAATTAACAACAAAGTCACCCAATAAAAACTTGGGTAAAGAAATAAAATAGACATATCTCCAAAGAAAATACACAAATAGCATATATATATAAATATATGCATTAGGGACTTATATATATATAATATATATTATGTATGTTATTTGTGTAAATTGCATATATATTATATATAATATATATATAAGTCCCTTGTATATAAAGCATATATAGATATGCTTTATATATATATATAAGTCCCTAATGACTATTAGTCATTAGGGAAAGGTAAATCAAAATCAAAATCACAATGAGATACTACTTCACACCACACACTTTCACACCTACTGGAATGACTGTAATTAGAAAGATGAGCAATAATAAGTGTTGGTGAAGATGTGGAGAAACTGAAACCCTCATACTTTGCTAGTGAAATCTAAAATGATGCAGTCACTTTGGAAAACAGTTTGACAGTGCCTCAAAATGTTAAATATAGAGTTACCATACGACACAGCAATTCCACTCCTAAGGTCTGTAAGGGACCTTAAAATATATGCTCACCCAAAAACTTGTACATGAGTGTTCACTCACAATAGCCAAGAGATAGAAAGAACCCAATTGTACATCATCGATGAATGGATTTTTTAAAAATGTGATCTAGCCATTCAATGGGACATTATTCAACCATGTAAAGAAATGGAGCACTGAAACATGCCACAACATGGATGAACCTTAAAAACATGCTCAGTGAAAGAAGCCAAACACAAACACATATTATATGATTCATTTATATGAAATGTCCATAATAGGTAAACCCATTGAGACAGGAAGTAGAAAAGTCTTGACCTGGAGCTGGGGGAAGGAGAAAATCGAAAATGGTAATGGTGCAGAGTTTCTTTTTGGGATGATAAAGTCTTGGAATTGAGGTGATGGTTGCACAACCATGTGAATGAACTAAAAACCACTGAATTGTATATATACTTTAAAAAGGTGAATTTTATATATGTAAATTAAATCTTAGTATTTTTTTTAAAGGCAATCATAAAAGTAAATACCTTGACAAGGAAATATTTGCTGTACTTTAAAATATAAAATTTAAAATGATACAATTTTTTAAAAGACATAAGTCTAACCATTTTGTAAAAATATATTTCTGAAAATAAGTTTATGAATGAGAAAGAACACTATTTATGATAAATCAGTCATAAAAGTTTCAATGTGGTTTTGTTTAAGATGAAGTTTCATGCTAATTCTGTGATTTAGTGTGGCTGTTAACCAGCACTGTGAATATCAGCTCATCTACGTATATGGTCAGAAAGGACAAAATATATGTAGCCATGACACTGGCTAAGATAGAGATGTCCAGCACAACAGTGGCTTAAAGGAGAAGTGACTTTCTCTCCTGGTAACCATTCATGACTGATAATGCAGTTTTATGGTGCTGGGCACCAAGGCTCCCTCTGTCTTATTTTTCCACCCCTACTAGGGTGTAGCCCTTTCTACATGGCCCCAAACAACTAACCAGCATGTCCCCTTTCCTGGGAAGGGGAGAAAAGTAGTTCAGAGCAGGTTCCATCCCTTTAAAGACCTAACCAGAAATTTGTCCACATTGCTTCTGCTCATGCCCGTTGGCTAATACATGATCACATGGTCACTCCCAGCTGCAAAGTTGCCTAGTAAATGTAGTCTTAGCCCAGATGGCTCTGTAACCAGCTAACATTCTGCTGATGAGAAAAGAGAAAAGATATCTGTGGAGGTGGTGGGGGTGAGGAACAAGTGATTGTCACTGACTCAAGCAGCTCTGAGTGGTTGGATAATAGGGTTTAATTGCGATGCAGTTCGTCTACAGACTGACTCAGGGCAAACTCCACCAGGTCAAGGCATTGGAAAGAGTAATTGGTCTATAGCTAGACCATTCATTGGAGGACTATTCTGAGTGAACTCAGTTTCCTGCTAAAAATGTGTTTTAAATAGCCAGTTTGGTCTTGAAGTTAGAATGATAATAGAAACAGTGTAAGTAATAATACGTATTTTTATTTATGGGCCAGCTCTCCTCAGCACCCTAAAGTGTAAATACTATTATTAGTCCCATGTATCATAGGAGGAAACTGAGGCTCAGAGAGGTTAAGAGGCTTGTTTAAGATCACTCTACCTAGTAAGTGGCAAAGTCACACTCAAACCCAGCAGCACAGCCTCACATAGAGCCCTGGTCAGTGACCAGCCCAGTGATTCCAGGAATGGACATTAACACCAAGGTGGAGAACAGGCTCCTCCCAGAGCTGTTCTGGATCAACCCCAATGGCCAGGCACCGTCTCCGTGTGCATCCCACCCAAGGGCAACTGTGATAGAGCCTGGGGGCTGCTTTCAAGACCTATTTATAAAGATCAGGTCTTCCGGTGGAGCCAAGTGGATGCTTCTGAAGCTTTCTAATTGTTAGGAACCAAGGAGAATGAAGTCCAGAGTGCACTGTCTGAGGCTGCCCAGTCTCCTGACATTTGATAGCTTGTGACATCACTGCCCACGGTGCCCGTCCTGGGGCAGCCCCTTTGGAATCTGCAGAAGTCATGGTTCACCAGGCCCAACACATGACCACATGACTTGTTTGTCAAAGACAAGGCCCTTGGGCAAAACTAGTGGTCCTCATGAAAGAAACATTCCCAAGTCAGTGAAAGACAGGTTCATGAGGCTGGTTTGGGACCCAGAGCACTGTGTGTGTCCCATGGAAGACAAGGCAGAAGGCACTCGCTGGTGGACAGGCAATGATCCTCAGCCCTGCGATCCAGGAGGTTAAGGAGCCCCAGCACCACTCAGGGCTTCCTGGGCTTCCTAAGGGCAGTTAGCAGTTAGTTTATTTACTTTTGAATGATCAGTTTCTCTGCTAGAAACTAAGTCCGAAGACAGAATCAGAGACACCCACAAGGATGTCAATGGGAAGAAAGGAGAAGAATGGAGTGGAGAGGGAAGGAGGGAGACAGGCAGAAAACCTAAATGCCCTTGGGAAACCTGGGGGAGGCAGGGATAACTGAAAGTATATGTTAGGGTCCCTGGCTGTAACATCCACGAACCTCACCCAGATGCTATTTGGGGTTAAACAGTTGAAGGTCCTTGCTAGGAAGGCAGAAGCTTACTAATCGAGTTCACAGCGCACACCTGCCCTGGGCCAAGCCTGTGCTAGCTAGACTCTGGAGTATACAGACATGATAATAACAGCAGCAGCAGCAGTAATAATAATAATTATAACAACCAGCATTTAATGAGCACCTACTATGTGCCAGGTAATAGTCTAAGCACTTTATACCTATCAAAGTCCTCACACAATGCTACCAGGCAGGGATATATGTTATCCTCATTTTACAGAGACAAGAGCTGAGGAGCAGAGCACAGCTTGCCAAAGGCTGAGAAGCAGCTGAGCCAGGGTTCAAACTGGGCTCCAGAGCCCCCATTCTCCCCACGAGGAGCTCCTCCCTCAGCAGTTCCTATTTCAGAACCACACAGCCCAGTCAGGGCAACCAGAAGCAGGTAAATCCCCTTCCACAGCACCACAGGCTCTGGGAAGGACACACGGCAGAGGGAGCAGTAGGTCACTGCACAGAGACGCAGGCTAGGAGGAGGCTGAGGATAGCAGGGCCCCCAGGCGGTCTGGGAGGAGTGGAGGAGCCACAGAGAACAAACCAGTCTGGGAGTCTGAGTTGGCCCTTAAGGAGGCATCAGGGGCCAGACGGGAGGGGCCGAGGAGTTGGGCTTTCTCCAGGGGACACTTCCAGAGAATCTGATCAAAGCTTTCTCTCAAGTCTCTTCTCTGGGTCAGGGCAACTCGCCCAGGCTCAGCCCAGCTCCTGGGCCTCCTTCCAGGGGCAATGAACTTCCCCAGGCTCCCCTGCCTTTTCCTTAAACAAGCCGAAGTCCTCCAGGCTGAGGACTCCTAATCCCAGCCTAATCTCTGCTCCTGCCAGAGCGTCCTGTTTGCTGTCCTCCTGACTGGGTTGGGGCCCAGGGACAATGGTGAGAAAGAGGGAACAGGGAGAGGTGGGTCTGCAGCCTGGGGGCTGAGGAAGGAGGGGACATGGGCATCTGAGACAGGAGCAAGGGAAGCAGGGCAGCCTACAGGGCTGAGAGCAGCTGGGCAGGGCTGACCCCGGGGCAAACAAGGCCCAGAGTGAATTCAAGCTGCCTGCTCCAATGCGAGGCTCTTCCTGGTGGAACTTTCCACTTACCATGTTGGCTTAACCTACGGAACACAGCACATCTAAACAGATCTGAGGCTCTTCTCCTTAGACCCACATGTTAGCATCTGGCTGCAACTACACCCACTGCAGATAGCAACAGTCATAATGATGACAGTGGTGGTGACCATTTATGAGGCACTTATTCTGTACAGGTCACTGTGGTTTTGCACAGTATCTCATTAAATCATCAACAGGAACAACCACAAACAAAAGTAATGACAATCCCGAGAGCTCATGCTGGGGTCGCGCCCAACAGGCCAGTGTGGTTCCCCATGAATTAGCTCATCTGCCCGCAGAGCAATCTGCTGAGACAGAGACTTTTGTATTCTTCTTTTTACACTCTGGGAAACCGAGGAACTTGCCCTAGAGCACACTGCTGGACAGAGAACTGCATTCAAAGCCACTGACTTTGATGACCCAGTTCGTGTACTTAACCTTGGCCTCGGACGCAGATTGCCCAAGACTCGTAATAGCGTCCACAGGGGTCTAGGTTGCCTTTATAATCAGTTGCACTTTCCTTCTATTTTATGCTGCAGTTTCACAACAGTGGAACCCCGGACTGGAAAACTGGACTCATCAGGTGCATGAGCTAGAAAAGAACTTGTAGAATCACAGACTAGAATTCATCAATCAAAAAGAGCTCACAGCCGCCCCTCTTGGATAGTAAGAGCTATCTCAGGACCTTCTTGCAATGAATCCTCAGTGTGATCCTAGGAGTTAGATGCTATTACTATGCCCTTTTTACCAATGAGGAAACTCAGCACAGGAGCTAAAGCGGCTTGCCAGGGTCGGCTTGTAAGTAGCAGGACAGACACTTGGACCCAGAGCCCAAGCCCTGCCTCACCTCGTGGGCCCTCACCTGACGCTTCGGAGCCGAGAGTAAACTACGTAGCAATGGGCTTCCTCTGAGACAGGGGTTTTCACACTGCCCCCTCTTGCCACTCTCCCTAGACTGTACAAGAGTCTACCATCACCAAAGAGACTGTGTTTCTGAGTCTGCTTTCCAAAAAGCCTGAGCTCTCTGACGGTCAGGGCCTGGACCTATCGCTCTGCAGCGTCTTCAGCACCAGCACGAGGCCTGGCTCACAGAGACCGGAAACCAACCCAAATGCCTGATAGGTCAACAGAGCCTCAAGCTGATACTTAAGCTATATGCCTCTTAATCTGCATACAAGCAGGCAGCTTCCTTTCTCTATTCTTTTTCCATCCAAGGTTCTTAATCCAAAAAGATGAAGAGGTGGTGGTTCTTTTTTATTTATACATTTATTTATTTTATTTTATTTTGAGACGGAGTTTCGCTCTTATCGCCCAGGCTGGAGTGCAATGGTACAGTCTCGATTCACTGCAACCTTCGCCTCTCGGGTTCAAGTGATCAGAGTAACTGGGATTACAGGCACATGCCACCACGCCTGGCTAATTTTGTATTTTTAGTAGAGACAGGGTTTCGCCATGTTGGCCAGGCTGGTCTCGAACTTCTCACCTCAGGTGATCCACCTGCCCCAGCCTCCCAAAGTGCTGGGATTATAGGCATGAGCCACTGTTCCTGGTCGTGGTGGTGGTTCTTCCAAAAAACAAATGGTGTGTCCCGTTGTCAGCTGATGCCTAACTGAATTTGACAGCATGAGGTGCTGGATGTAAATAAGATATTGGGGTGGGGTGACGTGGTGATAGATCTTACTGGAGAGGGCTTGCTTGCCTCGGTCTCAGAGGTCACCACCTGGACCAGCTGGTAACAGGCTGCATCCAGTTCCCTCCCTCCCACTCACTGCTGAGGGACCTAAGGCAGGTGTCTTAAGCTCTCTGAAGCTATTTTCTCATTCAGAGCATGGAGCATGGGTATAATAATAGCATTGCAATATCAGGCTGAGTGAAGCTCAGATAAGATCAGAGAGCATTTAGTGCCTCCTAACTGCTGTTGCTGACGCAGCCATGATGATTTTTACACCTATATTTCAGCAAATCCAAGATGCCAGAGCTCGAGAGTCCAAATCTCACCTTTCCCCCATTTTTGCAAATACCGCTGTATTAGAACACAACCATGCCTATTCAGTTACTCAGTGTCTATACTGCTTTTACACTACAATGGCCGGCAGAGTTGAGTAGTTGTGACAGAGACAATTTAGTTCACAAAGCCTAAAACATTTACTATCGGGCCCTTTACAGAAAAGTTTTGCCAATCCTGCCATAGATTGTAAGAAATGCTGTAATTTTAAGCATCACTGGGAAAGAGAAAGGTTTCACCAGTTAAACTATGACATACCAGCTACCTAAAACAAATCCAAATTTCAGAAATGGTAGAGTGTGAAGAAAAAGAAAAGTGTACCAAAGGATCAATAAATACACTGTCATTTGTTTTCTTACAGGTATTAATTAGGTGCTGATTCCCTTGTCTCTCCTTTTCCCCAATTACATGTTCATACCTAAAAACCTTTTTAATGTTAATGAACACAAAAGGCAACCCCGTGTCATGGCTAAGAGTTCAAATCCCTGCTCCACAGTCACATACCAGCTAAGTAACCTTGGACACGTTAATTTACCTCTCAGATTCAATTTCCTCGCCTGGAGAACACAGATAATAAAAGTGCCTTCCTCATGCAGGTAAAGGAACTAGCATGGTGGTTCACAAACAGTAGCCACTCCATAAAATAGTAGAAATCAGTAATAATAACAGTTTAAAATATCACTTATCTTGACCAAGCTGGTTTCTACTGATCCCCTAAAGATCCAAGTCCCCGTCGGGATCCCCATCACAGATCCCACCTGTGGCCTGTGGGCCTAGCTGCTTCTCTGCTTCTGGGCCAGAGAAAACACTTGGTATTAGTCTGCTCTCATGCCGCTAATAAAGACATGCCCGAGACTGAGTAATCTACAAAGGAAAGAGGTCTAATGGACTCACAGTTCCATATGGCTGGGGAGATCTCACAATCACGGCGGAAAACAAAAGAAGAGCAAAGGGACGTCTTACATGGTGGCCAGCCAGGAAACTTGTGCAGGGGAACTCCTGTTTGTGTAACTGTCAAATCTTATGAGACTTATTCACTACCACAAGAATAGTATGGGGGAAACTGCCCCCATGATTCAATTATCTCCACCTGCCCCCACCCTTCACACATGGGGATTATTCCAATTCAAGGTGAGATCTGGGTGGGAACACAGCAAAACCATATCACACTCCAAGATCCCCCCATCCCAGGGAGCCATCACCGCTGTTCTGGCCCCTCTGTCATCCTCCAACCCACCTTGGTCTGGACCAGCCGGTCTCAGCCATGCACAGCAGGCTACCAGGATGGTGATTCTGGGAGAAAGCTGCTTTCCTGAATCACAGGGGACTTTTTGTCTTTCTGATTTAGATTCCTGTTGCTTTGCCTCCCTTCACCAGAGGCAGGGTGGGTGAAGTGTAAGCTTGGTGACACTGTGAAGGTGGCCTCATCCCCCTTGGGAAGACCCTAGTGGTGGAGGCCATGGAAAAGCAGGAAAGGGCACACCACAGAGCCCCAGGGCAGGCAAACGGAAGGCCCTTCTGTGCAGCCAAATGTCATTCAGCAAACACCTCTGAGAAGCTTCTGTGAAACTCCTGGAAACTGCCAAGGACTTCCAAGCAGGGCAGCACAGTGAGCTCATCCTTCAGCATGCACCCTCTGCTGCAAACAGACAGCCTCAATTAAATATCAAAATGGAAAAGCAAGTTTCCACGTCCAGCCCTCAAGGCGTAAGGGTAGTAGACTTACTCTCTCAGCATAAACAATGAAAAAACTAGATATTTATATGAAGCAACTGCTGCCAACACACAGCTTAGAGCTGTGGTCCTTGAGAGAAGGCTTCACATAGGCAAATCCCACACTCACTCAGGCTCTCCCATGGGGGCATCTTGGTAAACTCTGGTATAAGAAAGTGGAGCCCAAACAGAACAGGTCTCTCACTGGGCAGAGGAAACAGAAGTTGGCCTTTGGGGCCCTGAGACAGCTGGATTTTGCAGGGCAGAGAACTTCAGAGGACATAGTTGCACAAAGGAGCTCCAGAAATCTACACGAGGGACTCCTTCAGTGTTTGGCTGAATACTGAGCTGCCTATGCACAGGGCACACTTCTGTGAGGCCAACATGGAACAAGTAATGGGGAGCTGGGGCACAGGTGGGAAGTGGAGGTTCCAGAGGTTGTGCAGTGCTAAGGGACATTAGAGCTCAGACCAACCAGAGAGGAGATGTCATCGAACACCCTTAGTCAGTGGACAGCCCACACAATCCATTTCTGCAGTAGAGTATGGGCAACTCTATGCCTACCCCAAGAAAACTTAAAATCAAGCCACTAGCGATTCAAGCTGATCCTCCAGGAAATTAACTCCTTGTCATAAAAAAGCCTGATGCTCTTTAAAAAGGAAAAGACCAAAAAAATCTAGACTCTCAACAACATACAGCATATAGGTAAAATCTGTTAGATACACTGGATGAGATTAATGGCAGATTAAGCAACACAGAACAAAGAAAATCAGTGAGCTTGAAATCATAACAATATAAACTAACCAAAAAGGACCACACAAAGAAAAATGAATGAAAAAGAAAATGAGCAGAGCGTCAGTTACTTCTGAGACAAATTCAGGTGGCCTAAAATATGTATAATTGGAATATCCAAAGAAAGAGGAGAAGAGAAAAAATATTTGAAAAAATATTGGCTGAATTTTTTTCAAATCTTATGAAAAATATGAACCCTCAGAACCAACAAGCTCAATGAACACCAAGCCCAAGAATTGTGAAGAAAACTACAAGACACCTCATGATTAACTAACATAAAACGAGTGATAAATATAAAATCTTAAGAGCAGCCAGAAGAATACAGCACCTTACATAAAGAAGAATAAACATAAAGATGACAGAAACAAGAGGACAGTGGAGCAATATCTTTACAGTACCAAAAGAAGAATAAATAAAACACAGAATTCTATACCCAGAAAATATATATTGCAAAGGCAAAGGTGATCTAATGCTTTCTTCAGACATACAAATGCTGAAACAATGTATCACCAACACATCCACAGTGCAACGAATGTTAAAGAAAATCCCTCAGGCGGAAGGAAAGCAATACCAGATAGAAATCCAAATCCACGCAAAGGAAAGAAGAGCACCAAAAATGGTAACTATGTGGATAAATAAGAACATTTTTATTTTTCAAACTTCTTTTTAAAATAATTGAATGTTTAAAGTAATACAATACCAATGTATTATGGAGTTGATTATATGTATATGATATATACATATATTGATGATATATATTACTCTCTCTATATATATGTGTGTGTAAGGTGTATGATGTAATACTTCAAATACCAGGGGAAAAGAAATGAAAGTAAATTTCAAGTTGCTGTCCTATATGTAGAGCAGTATGATTTTACCTGAAGTCAGACTGTGATGAGTAGAAGATATATGCTATAAACACTAAGGCAACTACTAAAATAACAAACAGTCACGGATTAAAAAGCCAACAAAGGAGATAAATGATATCATAAAAAAACAGTCCAAAAGAAGGCAGCAAACGAAGAAAGGGGCAACAAAGAACAGATAGGAAATAGAAAACAAATAGCAAGATGATAAATTTAAACTCAAATATATTAATATCACATTAAATTTAAATTGTCTAAACACCCCAGTTAAAAGGCAGAGATTACCTGATTGGATTATTATTCAAGCCCCAACTATAAGCTGCCACTAAGCAACCCCCTTTAAATATAAAGACACAATAGATTAAAAGTAAAAGGATAGGGAAAGATATATCATGCAAACGATAACCAAAAGAACACCAGAATGGCTATGTTAGTAATAGATGGGGTCAGGCACAGTGCCTCGCATCTGTCATCCCAACAATTTAGCAGCCTGAAGCAGGAGGATTGCTTGAGCCCAGGAGTTTGAGAACAGCCTGGGCAACAAAGCAAGACCCCATCTTCACAAAATATGTAAATATTAGCTGGGCATGGTAGTGCATGCCTGTAGTCCCAACTACTTGGGAGGCCAAGGTAGGAAGATCACTTGTACCTAGGAGTTCGAGGCTGCAGTGAGCTATTATCTTGCCACTGCACTCCAACCTGGGTGACAGAGGGAGACCTTGTCTCTAAAATATATGTATATATAGAGTGGGAAATGCCACATCAGGGGGAGATGAGTCTCCATAGTGAGTGAAAACAAAGGGTCAAGGAGGGAATTCGCACTTTCTGGAAGGGTGTCACATCCAAACCAAGGGTGTCACATACATACATATATATATATGACAAAGTTCATTTTAGAGCAAAGAATATTACCAAAGATAAAGAGAGGTGATTTTTAACAATTGAAGAGATGAATTCATTAGGAAGACATAATGATCCTAAATGTTTAGGCACTTAATAACAGAGCTTCAAATACATGAAGCAAAATCTTATAAAACTGCAAAGAGAAATCGACAAATACACAGGTATAGTCAGAAATGTCAATACCCCTCTCTCAACGAATAAACAGAATATCAATAGGGAAATAGAAGACTTGAATAACTATAACTATCAACCAACCTAACCTAATTGATATTTATATAACACTCTAGCCAACAACATCAAATTGCATGTTATTTCTAACTGGTCTCAAAATATTTAGCAAGATAAACCATACTAAACCAAATATGTCTCAATAAATTTTTAAAAATTCAAGTCATGTAAACCATATTCTGTGACCACAATGGAACTAAACTAGAAATTGGTAACAGAAGGATACCTAGAAAATCATAAACTATTTGGAAACTTTAAATTAAACACTTTTAAACACCTGGAAATGAAAAGGAGAAATCAAAATGGAAATTAGAAAGTATGTTGAACTGCATTAAAATTAAAAGACAATGTATCAAAATTTGTAGGATACAGCCAAAGAAGTGCATAGAGAGAAATTCACAGCACTAAATGTGTGTGTAAGAAAAGAAGAAAGTTCCTAAATCAATGACTTCAGCCTCCACCTGAAGAAAGTAAGGGGAAAAAAGAGAAAATTAACACTATAGTAAGCAGAGAAAAGGAAATAATAAAGCTAGGGACAAAAAACAAAAAAAAAAAAACCAGAAAAATCAACAAAAATGAAACAAAAACTGGATCTTTGAAAGATCAAAAAAAAAAAGCAAAAGACCTCTAGCCAGATTGAGCAGGAAAAAAAAGAACACATGAATTACAAATGTCTGAAATGAGGCAAGTGGATCACGAGGTCAGGAGTTCGAGACCATCCTGGCTAACACAGTGAAACCCGGTCTCTATTAAAAAATACAAAAAATTAGCTGGGCGTAGTGGCGGGCCCCTGTAGTCCCAGCTACTTGGGAGGCTGAGGCAGCAGAATGACGTCAATCTGGGAGGCGGAGCTTGCAGTGAGCCCAGATGGCGCCACTGCACTCCAGCCTGGGGCGACAGAGCGAGACTCCGTCTCAAAAAAAAAAAAAAATCTATCAATGTAATTTGACATATTCGCAGTCTGAAAAAGAAAAAAATAATGTAATCATTTCAACAGAGGCAAAAAATCCAACAATCATTTCTGATGTTTTAAAAAACTCTCACAAAACTAGGAATAAAAGACAATTTCTTCTACCTGATAAAGGCATCTATGAAAAATGTATTACTAACAACATAGTTAATGGTAGAAGACTGAATACTCTCCCCCAAAGATCAGGAACAAAGCGAAGATGTGTGGTCTCACTTTGTACTGTATTCAACTTTGTACTGAAAGTTCTAGCCAGTGCAATAAGGCAAGAAAAGTAATAAAGGGCACACAGATAGAAAAGAAAGAATTAAACTTGTTTTTTTTCTCAGATTATATAATTGCATAGGTAGAAAATAGTAATGAATCTACCAAAAAAAAGCTAGACAGAGAGTATCTGGCAATTTCAAAAGATGCAAAGTCAATACAGAAAAATCAATTGCATTTGGACATACTAAGAGTGGACAATTACATTGGTGGCAAAAATATAAAATACTTAATAGTAAGTTGAATAAAAGATGGGCAGGACCTATCAACTTAAAAATACAAAATATTGTAGTAGAAATTAAAAACCTAAATAAATAGAAAAATATAGGTGTTCATGGATTGAAAGACTAGATAACGTTAAGCTTTCAATTCTCCCCAAGTTGGTTAGTAGATTCAATGCAATGCAATTTTTCTTTTTTCTTTTCTTTTTGGTGTTTGCTTGTTTGTTTGTTTGTTTTTGAGACAGAGTCTCCTTCTGTCACCCAAGCTAGAGTACAGCGCAATCTCAGCTCACAGCAAACCCAGATTTCCGAGTAGCTGGAATTATAGTGGTGTGCCCCCACACCCAACTAATTTTTGTACTTTTAGTAGAAATAGTTTTCGCTAGAATGGCCAGGCTGGTATCAAACTCCTGGCGTCGAGTGATCCACCTGCCTTGGCCTCCCAAAGTACGGGGATTACAGGTGTGAGCCACCACACCATGCCAATTCAAAAAAATTTTAATTATCCCAGTAGGCTTCTTGTAGAAATGAGCAAGCTAATTCCAAAGTTCATATGGTAATACAAAGGAGCTAGAACAGTCAAAACAACTTTAAAGAAAACGAAGAACAAAGTTGGTGGACTGACACTACCAAATTCCAAGATTCATTAGAAAGCTGCAGTATTCAAGACAGTATGGTATTGGTATAAGATTAGATAGGCAGGCCAATAGGACAGAATAAAGTCAAAAAATAAACTTTTGATTATAGAGTCAATTGACTTTTCCCAGTGGTGCCAGGGTCATGTAATGGGACATTTGCATGCCCCTGAGAATGAGCGCCTCCTTACATCTAAGCTCCTGGGGGTCTCACTTGCCTCAGCCTAGGCCCAGTCCTGCTACTGTGGGATCTTGTAAAAGTTACGGTGGATGAAAACTCTTACTCTTTTCAGGGTGCATCAGATTGACATCTCACCAAATTGGTTGAATGCTCCTGGAAGACTAAGGTCCTATCTCTCATGTCTTGTTTCACAGTTGGACACCAATTAACACCAACACTGAATTATCTTATGTCCCCCAAACACACTCACATGCAGCCTTTAGGCCTTGCCTCCATGGCCTTTTCTGAGAAATGGGACCAGTAAAATGGTCCCCTCTTTTCTCAGGCTGCCCAAGAGCCCCTTGGCTGGTTTTCAATCTCTAGGAAGAGATTCAGGCTTCCCCTGGAAATGTACCCAATCCCACAGGCTGGGAAATGCCTTTGGTTCCTCAAGCAGCCTCAAACAGCGGATGTTGTCATGGCCCCAGTGCTTGGCCCATCTCAGAGGTGCAGCTCCAGGCTGCTGCAGGAGACAGTCACTGCCCCCTACAGCATCCTATGCCAAGCACCTGCACTGTCTGCCCGAGTGGAGTGAACTATGCCTCAATGCCATAGCCTCTGGACCCTTCTAGAGAGCAGCCCAGTCTCTTGGACGGACCCCAGGGGGACTGCATTCCAGCCGCTCCCAGCATCGTTATCTCCGTGTGTTGTTTTTCCCTGTCTCTTCCTTCCGCCTCCTCACCACGCTTCCTGGATCCCATCCCAGATAAACTACTTGTATCCGAAGTTTATCTCAGGTCTGCTTGGGGGGCACCCAAGCTAAGACACAAGTTTCACTAGCATGTTTGGGTATTCCTAGAGAATTCCAGCTCATCAAAGCTGGGGGCTGATTTGCTCATTAATATGGGCATCTACTCTAAATTCACACCTATAAGCTGAGAACGTCTCACAGGTTTGTTGAGCTGTAAAGTGGACCATGTAGCAACAACCAGGAGAAACCTGAATCCAGATGAAGTGATGTGACCAGGAGAACCACAGTGCCATTGCAGTGAGTGGATTTGCTCTTTAAGAAGTCATAGTGATCCCTGTTGTGGAACCCAGGTGGGGATATTCAATAAAATCCATCCTTGCGCCACAGTATTCACCCATTTTCTGAAAATGTCCTTTTAAAAGTGAAACAAATGAGCAAAAAGCAACCACCAAAAATAGTGATGCTTTACACACTTGCAATTCAAAGGGTGGCCCCCAGACCAGCCACATTCCCTTCATCTGGGAGCTTGTTAGAAATGTCCCACCCAGACCTGCTGGATCAGACTTTGCTTTTACACAAGATCCAGGTGACTCAGGTGCACATCACAGTTTAGAAAGTGCTGCTCTAAGGGATGTTGGCTTCGCAGAACAGGGCAGTTAAGGTACAGGTTCTGGGGTTGAATCCTGGCTCCATTGCTTACTAGCTCTGTGGCTTACGGCCAGTCCCTTAACCTCTCTGTGCCTCAGTTTTCTCATTGGTTAGGTGCCTACCCCATAGAGCTTGCTATGAGACTTCTATGCAATCATCAATATAAATTGTTTAACACAATACTTGGCATATATTAAGTGTACACATATTTTAGCTCTTAGCCTAGTCATCCCTGCAGCATGATGAGTAAGCAGTCCTGGTTTTTTAACAGTACTTGAAAGGTTGTATAACAATAAAATATTTTGGATGTGGAGTGAGTCAAGGGTGAGATTTCTCATCTCAGCTCTATTTAGTGCCAAAAAAGTAACTCCCATGGCTGAGCCTCTGTTCCCCACCCAGAAAATGAAAGATAATTCTTACACCTGCGGTTCCCATTCCTGAATGCACATGGTCATCACCTGGGGAGCTTGCAGCATCCTGACACCTGGCTCCACCCCCTGAGATCCTGATGTCATGGCCTGGGATAGAGCCTAGGCACCTCCCAGAAATCGTCATGATCAACCGAGGTTGAGCACGACTTCCTTGGGCTTGTCATGCTGGGGCCACCTCCCATTATAAGAACTCAGGATACAGTAAAAACCCACAGGAATTTTGAATCTGCAGGATAGCTTTTTAAAGTGTGCACTAACACCCTGATTTATCTTTTAGGCAAACTAAATTCCATGCACTAAATCCTGATCTATGTTCACAATCATAATGTTTGTCTCTATCCCACTGGCAAATCACATTTTTGTCAGCACAGAGCTCATTACACACGGACTTGCTATCTACTGCTCTGCTCCTTTTAGATGGCCTTTGTTCTGCTGGAAAAAAAAAAAAAAAAAAGTCCTGTTAGTTTTTCCTTGAGATGAACTGATAAAATATCCCCAAATCCTTTAAGAAAGTGGGAGGACCAGCCTGGCCAACATGGTAAAACCCCGTCTCTACTAAAAATACAAAAACTAGCCAGTGGTGGCCGGTACCTGTAAACCCAGCTACTCAGGAGGCTGAGGCAGGAGCATTGCTTGAACCCAGGAGGTGGAGCTTGCAGCGAGCCAAGATCGCGCCACTGCACTCCAGCCTGGGCAACAGAGTGAGACCACATCTCAAAAAAAAAAAAAAAAAAAAAAAAAAAAAACTTGGGGGGGGCATAAATCTTAGGAAAATGTAGCTATATGATGTAATAATTCATCAACAGAGTATGTGAATCAATTGTGGAAAAGAATAAGACCATGTCCCAAGTGAATGGACTTACATATGTAACTTTCCACTATAGTTTGATAAATGTGGCTGCCTCTAGGTTTTCTGGCTGCTGAAGGAACTAAGATGATTCTTGATGGACTCTTGCTATAATACCACCAGTGAGTGGAAGACCAAAATGTTGAAGGAAGGACTGGAGGAGGCAATTTCCCAGCACCAGAGCAAGACCCTTTCAAAACTGCGATGCCCGTGCCTGGCCTGACATCTTCACCTTCACTCAGGCCGTTCCTTCACCTCCTGAGGACTTTCCAGCTCCCCAGTAACCAAAACTGCCAGACTTACTGAGCAAGTTTATTTTCTATATTTTGAGCAAATGTATTTACTTATTTATTGAGCAAATGAAAATACAGGATGCCCAATAAAATCTGAATTTCAAATCAAAAATGATTTTTAGTACAAGTATGGCCCATGAAATATTTGGAATATACTTATACTAAAAAAATTTGTTTTGCTGTTGATCTGAAATTCAAAGTTAGGTGGACATCCTGTAGTTTATCTTGAAACTCTCCTCATAACCATCACACCACCCTCAATATAGACAAAATTCTTCAACAACAGTCTCAGCAAAGAATAAACATGAAACAGGAATGTCTTTCCAATCACATGGCTCTTTCCAGTCTCCTTTCCCTATCTGAAGCTGAAGCCACTGGTTGCTTCTGAATTTCTGGCCTTTACTTTTAATTTGGAAACAGAGCCCCACTGACCATTACCATTCAGCTAAAAGCTGTGCTCTCCAGGGTTCCTGACAGCTAGGTCTTCTGGAAATGAGGCTGAATTATAACCAGAGGGATCAGGGAGGGAGTGTTGGGGTATGCCGGGGAATACTTCTTTAATGGGGGTCTTCTCTTTCTTCATCCTACTGCTAAGAACATAGCTATGATGACTGGAGCAACAGCCGCCATATTGGACTGTGAGGACACAGTTCACATCAGTGTAGAAAGCTGGAAGTAACCTAGTCCCTAGTAGCTTCCTGGAGTAGAACTACCCTATCAGCCCTGGATGCCTCCCTCCAGACATTTTTCACAAGAAAGAAAAGTCAACTTTATTTATTTATTTATTTAGAGATGGGGTCTCACTCTATCACCCAGGCTGGAGTGCAGTGGCATGATCTCAGCTCACTGCAACCTGTGCCTCCCAGGCTCAAGCAATCCTCTCACCTCAGCCTCCTGAGAAGCTGGGACCACAGGCACACACCACCACACCCAGCTAATTTGTTGCAGTTTTGGTAGAGATGGAGTTTCACCATGTTACCCAGGCTGATCTCAAACTGCTGAGCTCAGGAGATTCACCCGCCTCAGTCTCCCAAAGTATTAGCATGAGCCACCACATCTGGCCAAAGTCAACTTTTATTTTGTCCTAGCCAACGATGTTTGTGGGTTTTCTGGCTTTACAGCCAAGCCAGGAGATACCATCCATTAATGACATCTCAGCAGATTCCATCACTTTCTGGTCACAATTTGGGGAATCCACTTAAAAATGCAAACTCATATTCCATTGGAATCTTATGTCCTCCCTTCCACCAGGCTTGGTCATGTTTGAGGCTCATGAGGCTTGATGGGGAGGAAGATAAGACAGCCATAAGAAATATAGGGAAAAGGAGATGGAAGCATTGAAGGATGCTGGCCAGAGGAAGATGAATCCACCCAGACAGGGGATCCCAGGAGCTTTAGGAGGCAAAGGCACTGGAGAAGCTAGAGCACAATTCTCATGGGTGGAAACCGTGTAGTGTGGGGGCAGTACCCCCCAACCCTGATGAAGGGGTGAGCAGAGGCCACAAGGTGTATGCTTGCACAATACATCGTGCCTCTTGGTTATTTGGATGTGGAACTCAGACTCCAGCCTAAATCTTTGCCCAGAGAGAGATTCCCCCTCAACCTTCCAGTAAATTCCCCTTGGGAGGTCAGCCTCTGCTACTTGCAAACCTGAGAACCATGGTGAAGGTGCTCTGACGTCGTGGTTAAGTTACTAAGCTTCTTAATGCCTGATCTCTTCATCAGTAGATGGGAATGGCAGCCCAGGGTCTAGTCCCTCTGCATTCACTGTTTCTACTGTGCATTCAGCATCATGCCAGACAGGTGCTGCTTCCTATGGGGCTCAAAGCACCCATCCTTGAAAACATCATGAGCTTGGTTAGGAATTCGAGGCTGCAAGTGTACACTGCTTTAATATCACCTCTCATCATTGCTTCTCCTAAGGGCCATTGAATCTCCAGCACACAGGGACCCTTGGAGTCAGTTTCATTAGAGAAAGAGCCAAGTTAATTCCAGCCCAGCGAGGAGGCTCTGAATCAAACGGCCATCTCTTCCCTCCAGAGCATCTTCGGGCTGACCCCCAGGCGCCTTTCCATCGGGGGAAAGATTGGACCGCCCGGCAGTTATTGACGGAGACGGCCGACGGACATTGATTGGGACTGCGGAGCAAGTCTCTTTCATTTCCAAGTGCCAGCTGCCAGCGAGTGATGGACGCATCCTGGTGAGATTCCGAGTCTCCCGGAGCTGAGTGATACAGAGACTCGTGAGCAAGGCCTGCCTGTCTGCCCAGGGCAGGGACATCATCAGCCCCAATGAGTCGCTGACCTTTAGAAGGAGAAAAATCATCATAATCTCAGCAGCAGCCCCTGACTCATGGATCTGCAATCATGAAAATGTAAAAGTTAAATGACTTCAAAGGAGAGCGACTGCTTTCCCTGCAGCACAAATGTTCTACCCCAACTCGATGCTCTCCGTCCCCCGCCCCACCGGGGATGGTGTCTGGTCTCCTGGAAGGTCACAGCCCTGGCCTCCCTGCCTCCTGAACCTCCCACCCCTGTCCATCCGAAACACTAATCAGGGGAGAGCAGGGCCAGAGAAGGGAAATCAGGGGGTTCACACCCAAAGAAATGAGAGTGGATGCTGCAGCAGAACCTCCACGCCCACCGCACCGTGGCCTGGGGACTCAGCATGGCCTTCAAGGTCCTCCCTGAAGGAGCAGCTGCCAGCGTCTCAAGTACCGTGCCCATCGAAACTGTCACATTTCACAGTATGCCCCCTCCACCCCCTTGGACACAGACTGCATACCTCTGTGTCCTCAGTGCCACCCTGAGACCTCACTCATAGCAGGTATCCAGTGAGCCCTCCAGCAAGGGCTGGGCACCCCATGGCCAGGTGGCTTCAGCGAAGCTTTTGAGCTGTGGCTTCCTTCTCCAGGCACAGCCCTCCAGAGCACGCTCCACTCTTCCTGGCTCCTTCAGTCTCTTTCCAATCCTCCCGTGGGCTCAGACATGCTTTTAAGCAAAGATCCCTGACTCTCCCATTAAGGAGTCCAAAGAAAGACAGATCGACGTTCCCTCTGACAGCCAGAGTCCCCTGGCAGGAAGAAGGAATTTGGGAATGGGGTCACAGACAACCCACACCCCCTCCCATGGCCCAGTCTTTTTGTCTCTCATGCCATCATCCTCTCTGCTGGGGAGGGGCAGATGGCAGTCAGATTCGTGGATCAATGTGATGCATCTATCTCCTGATTTGTCTGCTTAGTTTTAAGGGTTTTATCCTTTCTTTTGCCTTTTATTGTAAAGCATCAAACTCCTTTTGAAAAAAAAAAAAGGGCAGGAGCATAAATATTACATAAGTTTAAAAAAGATATAAATATGTAATCGACTGTGAAGGGCTGAGTGGAATGTTCCCCAACACGTAGGTCTGCTGTGCCCAGGATGGAGTGGGGGACCAGCCCTTTCACCGGGGACTGTTCACTCCAAGAAGGGATGGAAACGGAAGCATGCGGGCTGAGCTGGACTGTGAGCATCGCAAGCAGAGCTGTGTGCTTCTGCGCACCACTGTGAGCCCAGCGCTGCACAGTGCAGCTCACCAGACACTGAATGAACGAATGCACGAGTGAAGAATGAGCTGCTTCATCCTTCCACATGTTCTCCATTCACATAGGGTTTCCGGAAAGCAGCTAGAGATTGGGAAACTGGAGGTGTCACGCGCTGAAGCCTATTTCATCAGGTCTTCTATGTCCTGGAGGTGCTTGGGGGTGGAAAAGGGACAACTTCCAAGAGGAACTGCGTTGGGAAAGGGCCCACCATGGAACAAAAGCTACCTGCACCCCCTGAGGAATCAGCACCCTGCCTGGTGTCCTGTGCATTTCCTGCACATTGTTGTCCTCACACTTCCGCTGCCACCACCCTGGCTTGGGCCATCGTTTCCCCAGCCTCTCCCCTTGCACTCCACTGTTCCTTCTCCAGTTCACAGGCAGAATGATGCTTTTAACCTGGGAATCTGAGCCTGTCGCCACACAGCCCAAGAACCCTTCCTTTCTGAGACCGCAAGCCCGCGTGACCTGGCCCAGCCCCACGAATTTCATAGCTCCCTTTTCCTTACATTTGATCCCCCAACAAAAACCCTCCTCAGGACCCTTGGCCTTGAGGTGCCTTTGCCTGGATGGCTCTTCTCCAAAACAGTCCCCCAGCTCCTCTCTCCCTCACTTTCTTCCATCCCTGCTCAAATGCCACCCCCTCTAAGCAGTCCTCCCTGACTGCTCAGGCTAAATACCACCACCACCACCACCACCATCATCACACTCGTGACTCTCTACCCCCTTACCTGGTCTTACATTTTTCATAGCACCTCTCTGCCTGACAGCCATCACACTGTGCATAGATTCATTTATTCACTTCTTGTTCACCTCTCTTATTTTAAAGAGAGCATTGTGAGAACAGGGACCATGTCCATCTAGCTCACCACTAAACCCCAGTCTCCAGCACGTAGGAACACGGCAATCAATATTGGTTGACTAAATTAACTCCCATCTAACAGATGAAGTGACTGGGACTTGGAGAGGTGAAAAATACCTTCGGAAGATGACCCTGACTCTTTCCCTTACCTGAGGGGGTCAGATTCTTTCCCAAGTCAAGACAATGGTGACTGCCATGCAGATCCTGAGGCCCTGACCCAGGCACTGCTCAGAGAATGACTTCACACAGGTTTGTTATATTTGGCAACAGATCATTAACTGTGTCCCTCGTATCAACAGCCTTGGATAAAGAGTGGCCCCAGCTCTGTAAGCGCCCAGACAGTTTTGCAAACCAGATTATTACTTCATATAAATATTGAATGAGGCTTGCCTTCCAGGTCTCCCTTCCTGGTCCATGATTATTAAATATAATCTTGCAGCCAAAATTCAAACTCAGCTGTCTTGGATGGGAGGAGGGAGAGTTCAAACCTACTGAAGATCCCGGTGAACTTTTAACTCAATAGCAGATGAAGGGGAAAACAGCAGAGAAAGGGGGAAAAGGAAGGAAAGGAGGGAAGAGGAGAGACATGACAGGCCAATACTTCTAAAAAGCCCCACTGGACACTACAGTGTAGTAAATGGTGTCCCCCAAAATTCATGTCTACTGGAACCTCAGAATGTGACCTCATCTGGAAATCGGGTCTTTTCAGATGTCATTAGTTAAAATGAGGTTATACAGGATTAGGGTAGATCCTAAATCCAATGACTGATGTCCTTATTAAAAAAAAAAAAAAAAAGGAGAGAGAGAAGACAGAAGGCCATGTGGAGACAGAGGCAGAGACCGCAGTGTTCGACCGCAGTGTTGCAGCCACAAGCCAAGGGCCACCTGGAACCACCAGATGCTGGAAAAGACAAGGAAAGACCCTTCCCTACTCTTCTGGAGGTGCCACGGCTCTGCACACACCTTGATTTTGAACCTCTGGCTTCCAGAACTCTGAGATAATATATTCCTGCTGTTCTAAACCAGCCAGTTTGAAGTAATTTGTCACAGCAGCCCCCACATGTACAGGCTCTTTCGAATTTTCTCCAGGGTGCTCCCTACCCCCAGAGCCTCTCCACCAGACCTAAGTGAGGGCCAGGAGTGGGAGTATGTGGCTGTTTCTGAGCGGGAGGTCCAGGCTCTGTGACTGTGCCCTGAGCTGCCTCAGTCTCCCCAGCCACCCCTCGGTTAGCTTGGCCCCCAGTGCCGGCTGACCCTCTGGGGTCTCTCAGGGCCCTGGCTCCATGTCGCCTCTTCACTTTCCCTTCCTCTTAAAGTCCTCTTCTTGAAATACCAACATGTGAACTTCCAGTGATGCTTCTTGGGCTGGAGTCAGGCCCCACTGCAGGGACACTGAGGACCCACCATGTGGGGTCGAGAGTCAAATTCAGGAAGACCCTGTACACAGCAGGGCCATCCGTATCCCTGACTGCCACCTGCAACTCCCCATGTTCCTTCTTGCTTCTCACCCCCTCGATGAGAGGCCTCATCCAGGACAGCCTGAGCAGCCCAGCACCCAGCAGGGAGGTTGGCTGCAGGCAGGGGTGAGGGGCTGGGTCCGCACTGTGCTGCCCACACCTACTGTGCCCAGGAGGACCCCAGGCCCCTGCCCAGGTGCAGGCTTTGATGCAGTAGGCATGTGGGGCCTGAGGTCCTGCATTTCAGGCAAGTGCTCTAGTGGCGTAAGACATGCTTGGCAGGACAGCTCAGGAGAGACCTCTCTGTGCCTTCATCCCTGGCCAGCTGGTCTTCCTGAAGGGACCACATGCTCCAAGGGCCGTAGTGAATAAATATACCCCAAAAGGTGCCACAGAGAGACAACCTCCATGTGCACAGGCTTTAACTTGGATTTACTCAAATAGGGAATCCTGTTTCTTCTCTAGCAAAGGACGGAGCCACAGGGCAAATAGCCTGAAAGATAAATGAGCATGGCCACTCTCAACAGCAAGAAGAGGACAGGCAGATTGGGAGAGAGAGAGAGCAGCAGTGCGTCCGGTGGACCTGCATGGCTCCAACCAGTGCCACCAAAGGCACTTCCAGATTAATCTATAAGTGAGCAAATCTGAAGAATCTATCACCTATCTCCCCAAAAGAGAGAAAAACTAACATTAATTGTGCACATACTATAAGCCGTCATGCTCCATTGACTCATTTCGTGCCTACAAGCACCCTCTGAGATACATGCTTGAATCTCCACCGTACAGACTGGGAGATGGAAGTTCAGAGAGGTTAAGTGACTTGCCCAAGGTCACAGAGCCCACAAGTGGCAGGATTGACAGCTCTGTTTCTTTCTTTCAATTACATCACAGGTTTTGAGAGTCGAGCAGCTTCCAGGGATCATCTCCCACCTGGAATGAACTTAAAAGAACAGGCAGGAAAGGGAAGACAGGGTGAACTGGCCAAGAAATCCCTAATTGTGTAAATTACCAGACACAGCTCTTCGGCCTCTTCCTCATGACTCAGACATGGAGACAAAGGACAAATGAAAGGGAGGAAATGTCTTTGCCTCCCTGGGAAGGAAGGAAACCCACCAAGCAGAAAGAGAGGGAGGAGGGAAGGGACAGCTCGGTGGAGCTGCAATGACCAAGCAGAATACAGCGGGGAGAAATACAGAGACATTTCCCAGTCTTGCCAGAAATTCCCAATCCCATGCGTTTCCTCCCTCAGAGGAGGAAAGAGGGTCACTGCTTCCCCTCCCTGCACTCTGCAAGGTTTAGGTCCAATTGGTTCTCATAGAACTTGATGGCAGGGGGAGTGGTGGGGAGCAGTCACGGCACCCCTGCAGAGAAACAGCTTGGGAAACTATGCCAAACTTTGACCTTGGGGGCAAGCCCCGCCCATGTGGCTCAGTTCTCTCATCCTTTTTGGAGTAGCCTGGTGGAGAGCCAGACCAAGGCTGACCAAGCTCCAGGCTCTGGAGTTAGAACTAGGGCTGACACAGCCAGCACTTCCTGCCTGTGTGGCCTTGAGAACTTGGCTCAGTTCCTCCATGCCTCGGTCTCCCCATCGTTGGGAGGAGGTGGCAACACCCCTGCCTGATGCGTGGCGCTGTGAACCTCGAGCCTAAGGCTTCTTTGAACTCAGAGCATCCAGCGCTTGGCTAGGACTTTCATTGACGCTGCTCTTACTTCCACCCCCTCGCTTTAGAGGGAACTCATTCATCCCCAGCTGAAGTGTAAATAACCGACTTTTTCCAAACCCAAAGAAGCCAAAGTGAGCAAACCAAGCAGTGGCCCCCAAAGGGACCTTCCCTTCCAGGTAGGAGCTTCCATTCAAGACACTGTCCACTCCCCACTGCTGGAGAACCCCAGCCTGGGGGTGCCCAGGGCCTCCTTAAACAAGAGTTATCCTCCAGAGGCCTGGTGCTCAACAAATACACGGTTCAAGCACCTCTTATTTTACCCCAAAAGACAGACGTTACCACCACAATGGACCCAAACTGTGAGCTCCAGAAGAACAGAAAAGGTGCCCATCATTCCCTCTGTGAATCGCCAGCAGCTATTAGCACAAGTGTCTGGCGCCTAGGATGCCCTTGGTAGGAGGGGCTTGAATTCAGGAAAAAGTGAATGTTAGAGCTCAGCTCAGGAAGTCCCAGGAGATCATCAAAAGCAGATGATCATGCTCTTTAAAAGTGGTATTCCCAAATGCTCCAGCCCTGATCGCAGCTGACAGCTATCGAAGGAGCACAGACCAGCCAGGGCCAGAACAGTGGTTTCCAAGGGCAAACCCTCCTCATTAATTCCGTCCCTTCAGTGGAACTGTGCTTTATCTCCCCCTGCAGAAAGGAATCGATCTCACCGTCCATCAGCGTGGCACTCGCTTCCGTAGGACTCGCAGCGCAGATGAGAAAGCTGGTCCGATGCTCCATTAACGCAGCACTTTAATAACAACGTCACTTAGATCTCAAACTGCTTAATTAGATTTCACTCATTGCCATCACTCGCCTCATTTGAACTGCTCGTTTATAATTTATGGTCTTTATGCATTTGGTTGTTCATTTGTAAAATAAGAGAAAACAATCACTGGGCAAAAAGCAAAGCCTAAGAAATGGATTTGACTTTTCCCAAGGGCTGGGGCGCTGCACGGCTGAGCAGCAAGGTCAAAGGAGGAGGATGCTGGATATGTGGTTGTTTATTGTCCCTGCCTGCTCAGTATCCTTCATCCCTTCTCCTGGTAAAAGCTCCTGGGGTTTCCGCCAGGTAAGGATCCTCCCCAGCTCCAGGCGTTTGTGGTTGAGCCATTCTTCCACCTTCAGAAGGCATCTGCCAGCACCAGCCTCCACCATCAGCTTATTCTGACTCCAGTAGACTCAGTGATTGTTTCAAAAACAGGCACCTGACCCAAAGCAGTCCAGTGACAGTGAGCCCTGAGACATTTGCTGTAATTACAAACCTGCATGACTCCACACAGCAGGTGAAGGGGAAAACAGCAGAGAAAGAGAGGTGGCCCCTCTTTCCCTTGGACCTTCCAAGGGGTCCAAGGGAAAGTCATTCCCTTGGGAATGACCCTGTTGGACGTAAACATTGCAGAGTGTGGTGAGGGGGAGCAGTGACTCCCTTTCCTCCCCTACAGCTGGGGAAGAGGCATGCAGAGCTGGTGGAATTTCAGTCTGTACAATGTGGGGGCCAACCTCCCTCCCCCAGATGGGTGGGGTGAGCTGGCAGAGAACCAGCTTGAGGAAGCAGAACAAGGGAATTCCTGGAAACATTTCTGAGCACCTGGACTTAGTTGTGCCTGAATCCAGGGGTGCTGGATACTTAAATTTTGTGAGTCAACATGTTCCCTTGTTTCCTTCAGCCTATTTGAGCTGAATTCCTTTCACTTGCAATGGAAAGAAGTTCAACTGACAAGATGTAATGTCGGAGATCACCTTCATGAGAAACACCTTAGTCACTGATTCTTCTACAAACCCAATTTGCAATGCATTTCTAAACATTAAAACCATGAAAAGTGCTAGAGTGGTATCAAAGATGCCATTTTGAATTCATAGAGAACAGTGGGGTTTCCTCTGGCCACCTTACCCCACATTTCAACATCACCCCAGCCCCACCATGACATAATACATTCCCTTGCCCTACTTTTTTTCTCTCCTTGGTTTTTATGGTCGAACATATTAAATATCTTACTCATTGGTTTTTTGTATGATCTGTCTCCACTACAAAATCAGCTCCCTGAGGACAGGGGTTTTTCTATGTTTTGTTCACTGATATGTCCCCATGTCAGTGGAACTGAGACACAGTAGTCCTTCAGTGGACATTCATCGTCTGATTGAGTGAATCAATCTGCTGTAGGAACTACATTCAGCCACTAGTAAGAGATGGAAAGCAAGCAACGTGGGAGTTTCTTTCTCTTACACGTCCGTCTGGAGGGTTCAGAGCTGGTGTGGAGACTGCATGGTGTTCTCTGGATCCCAAGTGCCTTCTGTCCTGCTGTCCCCCATCCTCAGTATGTAGATTCCCTCCTCGAGGTCTTCTCATGGTCCAAGACGGCTGCTGGTGCTCCAGCCACATCATCCACATTCCATGCAAGAAAAGGAGATAAAGAGACCCTCTCAAATGCTTTCCCAGAAGAACAAACAACTGCTACCTTGGCCTCATTGTCCACCTTAGCTGCAAAAGAGGCTGGGAAATGACATCCTTTAGATAGGCTCATTGCCATCCCAATAAAATCAATGTTCTACTACTAAAGAAGAAGGATGGAGATGGAACTTGGAAAGCAACTAGAAATCTTTGTCGGGGGGCAAAAAGAAGCCATGTAAATGAGGAAATGATAGTACCATAGGGAAGAAAACTACCCAGCCATTAACAGTCAGGTTTTTAGAAAACTCTGACTAATGCTAGAGAATATCTACGATACAATGTCACAAGAAAAAGGTGGGCTCTAAAACTGTGGAAGACCTCTATTTTTTTTTTTTTTTTTTTTTTTTTTTTTTGAGACGGAGTCTTGCTCTGTCGCCCAGGCTGGAGTGCAGTGGCCGGATCTCAGCTCACTGCAAGCTCCGCCTCCCGGGTTTACGCCATTCTCCTGCCTCAGCCTCCCGAGTAGCTGGGACTACAGGCGCCCGCCATCTCGCCCGGCTAGTTTTTTTGTATTTTTTAGTAGAGACGGGGTTTCACCGTGTTAGCCAGGATGGTCTCGATCTCCTGACCTCGTGATCCGCCCGTCTCGGCCTCCCAAAGTGCTGGGATTACAGGCTTGAGCCACCGCGCCCGGCCGGAAGACCTCTATTTTTGTAAACACATTTCCCAACCACACACACATGCACACCAAAGACTTGAAAGAAATACACCACAAAGTTCATAGTATTTTCCTCTAATTAGGCAACTACAGGTGGCTTTTATTTTCCTTTTATGCTTCATTTTTCAGAGGTTTTCGACAAACATATGTTGCTTAAAAAACTTTTTTTTTTTTTTTGAGAAGGGGTCTCACTCTGTAGCCCAGGATGGAGTGCAGTGACGTGATCTCAGCTCTCTGCAATCTCCACCTCCTGGGTTCAAGCGATTCTCCTGCCTCAGCCTCCCGAGTAGCTGGGATTACAGGTGTGCACCGCCACACCTGGCTAGTTTTTGTATTTTTAGTAGAGATGGGGTTTTACCATGTTGGCCAGGCTGGTCTCGAACTCCTGACCTCTGGTGATCCATTCTCCTCAGCCTCCCAAATTGTTGGGATTACAGGCGTGAGCCACTATACCTGGCCACTTAAAATTTTAAGTAGCAAGTAGAGTGAGTGGCATCCCCGTTCCTGGTTAAGCTCTGTGCCATCTCACAGTGGGGCAGACCCAGGAGGAAGAAGAGAAGAAAGGAGAGGGAGTTGAGCTGGGAAAAGGCAGAGAGAGGGGAGGGAGGAAAGTGATCAGAACCAGCAGGACGGTCCGGGAGGAGAGGAGAGGGGAGGAGAAAGAAGAGGAAAGAGTCCAGAGAGGCCGTGCTTTCTGCTAGGAAGGGCTGGGAAGGACTTTAAAAGGAGCACAGGAGTTGGGTTTCCTCCAAAAAACCCAGAGTCCTCGCCCACCCCCGACTCTTCCCTGTACCCCACCCCCTGCCTCCCACCACCACCAAGGGCAAACTCTAAGAGGATCTCTGGTGTTTTCTTTGATCACAGAAGCCCAGGGAGCAAACCCCACAGCTGACACTGACTCATGCCTCTTCCATGCCACCCCCTGCCCCTGTGCTCCGGAGCCTCCTTTGGTTCATTTTTGGCAGCCCTTGGTTCCTACAATTCCTGCAGCTGCCTTGATTCAAACTCCCTCCCCAACTCCACCCCAGGCTTAAGGGTGGACTGGATGGGAGCTGCAGGTCTGCGGCGGGGGTTGGGGAGGCATCTCCAGCCAGTTACACCCCAAGGAGATGGAAATAAAAGCCAATAGAAACTCCTGTTGTTCACCAGCCCCTTCAAACATCCTGCTTGGAGCAGATTCAGGCTCTGGAAAAGTTCACAGGAAATCCTGGAGATCAGATGCTTGCTCAGCAACCACAAGCTTTATCTTGTGTCTGAGTCCCAGAAAACAAAGACAAAAGTTTCTTCTAAGACTCCCTTCTCCCTTCGCCAACCGGTAGAGCACCATTTCCAAATAAGGCAGCTCCAAAAGCAATCCTAAAGCAGAACTTGAAAGTCAAATCACATTCTCAAAGCTCGTGCAGTTAAAACACGGGTAAAATGCCCCCAGAGTTTCCCAACCATAGCAGACAGGGTCCCCCACAGCCCGCCCTCCCACAAGCTGCAGAAAAGCAGCTAGACTTGAGCTGTTCAATTCAGTAGCCATTTAAAGCTTAATAAACTTAAACTTTAAAACTGAACGGCAAAATATTTGTCCATGAAGACAATTTGTTATTTTGTAGAACTACTTACTGTATTCACTTCCAATTGCTACTGTGACGAATTACCGGAAACCTTATAAGTTAAAACAACAGGTTGGGTACAGTGGCTCAGGCCTGTAATCCCAGCATTTTGGGAGGCCGCGGTCGGCGGATTACTTGCCTGCAGGAGTTCAAGACCCAACTGGGCAACATGGCGAAATCCCATCTCTATTAAAATTAAGAAAATCAGTTAGGCATGGTGACACGTGCCTATAGTCTCAGCTACTCGGGAGGCTGAGGTGGGAGGATGGCTTGAGCCCAGGAGGTCAAGGCTGCAGTGAGCTGTGCACTCCATACTGGGGGACAGAGTGAGACCCTGTCTCAAAAATAAAATAAAGCAACACACACTTTTTATCTTACAGGTCTGGAGGTGACAGGCTCAAAATGCGGCCTGCGGGCTAAAATGGAGGTGTCAGCAGGGCTGCACTCGTCTCTGGAAGCTACAGGACAGAATCCCTTTGCCTTTTCCAGCTTCTAGAGACCATCCCCATTCCTTGGTTCATGGCCCCTTCCTCCTCCTGCAAAGCCAGAAATGTTGAATCTCTCGGAATATCTACCATAGCCACAGCTCCATCTGACCACGGCCACAAAGGATTCTCTACTTTTCAGGACCACTGTGATTACACTGGGCCACCTGGATCAATGCAGGGTAATCGCCCCACTTCAAGATTGGTCGCTTAGCAACCTTCATTGAATCTGCAACCCGAATTCTCCCTTCTGCGGTATAAAGTCACACATTCACAAGTTCCCAGGATTAGGGCATGGTTGGAGGCCATTATTCTGGCTACCACATTGCAGTTCGCTGTAACCTTTGCATTAAATTGGGTATTACTGTGAGTTCTTGTGCGAGTGTCGGGCAAGTGTACCATTTCTAGCGTCTCACATAAACACGTCACCCACCTAGTTGGTGTCAATGGATTGGTTCCGTTGGATGATTATTTTTCTATGCACAAATGTAACATTGTAATATGTTTATTTAAATATATTATGCAGAAGTACAAGTTACAGTGATATCTACGTAATTAAATTGAAATTCTTATTATTTTGACTTTGATATAAACTGTTTTTCTAGTTTCAAAAATTAAGTATGGACAAAATTTGAGATTGAAAATACAGAAATGGTACTGATAAGAATCAAATGGAGATGCAGAACTATAAAGAAAATCAGATATACCACAAATTTCATGGTGAGTGGCAATTATAGTTTGCTTCTGCAGGAAGAAAACAAATAGCTTTTTATTTGCTGGATTAAAGATAATAAAGTGAACACTAGTCACAGACATTCTTATCAAATACATAATGAATTTGAAAATATGTTTTCTCTCAATAGTCAGAAAGAATCAACAAAACAAGTCAACTAAAATCAGAAGGAAATGGCCAATAAAAAATTTGTAATGAATTTTAACTTTGTAACTTTGGCCAGCGAGGAAATAGTTAGAACGCTTGCTCAGAAGAGGAAAAGCCTTTTTTTTTTTTGAGACAGAGTCTCGCTCTGTCGCCCAGACTGGAGTGCAGTGGTGTGATCTCGGCACACTGCAAACTCTGCCTCCCAGGTTCACGCCATTCTCCTGCCTCAGCCTCTCGAGTAGCTGTGACTACAGGTGCCGCCACCACGCCCGGCTAATTTTTTTGTAGTTTTTAGAAGAGATGGGATTTCACCGTGTTAGCCAGGATGGTCTCGATATCCTGACGTCGTGATCTGCCCGCCTCGGCCTTCCAAAGTGCTGGGATTACAGGCATGAGCCACCGTGCCCGGCCCGAGGAAAAACATTTTTAAATGGAGACTTTAGGAGACTTTAAAAAAAAAATTATTTCAATATAAGAATTTTGTTACAGTATAAAGAACAGACTGAAAAAATTTTTCTTGAAAAGTATAAGATCTTCACTTAAACCAACAAATGACCATAGACTCAAAATCTTTCTGAAAATATCAAAAATCAATTGATTGATTATTTGAAAAATTTCAAATACTTTATTTTAGCCTCAGATAGTTGCACTGCCCAATTAACACTGAGTAAATTTCATCTCAAAGGATTTTCAAATTTAAGAGGGAATGTTGTCCATTCACGGCTTAAAACGCTGAACTCATGGCATAGATAATTTTGTATCTTCTACATCTGTCAAAGAAGAATTTCAGCTAGAAATGAGAAAATTAGTTTCTATCACAACAGATCAGCTACCTTAGATCAAAAATCCAGATTTGCTAGAATATTGAAACAAGAGCCTGATATTTCCCTTAATGCTTCATTCCACAGTATGATCCATATTAAAAACATTTGTGTCCAGTCTTCTGAAACAGACTCTAGCAAGTGCCATGGATATAGTGGTTAAAATCATTTAGTATTTATGTGCAAGCGCTATGAATCATCATGACTTTATGGCTGAAAGTAGAAGACAACGAATTTAATGATGTTGTGTTCTTTCTTTGCTCATTGGCTGAGTCATGAAAGAGTTTTACAAAGATTTACTGCGGTGTTGACTTCAATTCAAGATTTCTTTGAAACAAAAGGCACACTTGCCAAATATGCAATCAAAGACAAAAAACCCCGCCAGTTTGGTTGAAAGCTTTCTCACTATTATCACGCACATATGAAAGAGCTAAATTTGAAGCCCCAAAGAATGAAAGAGTTTATCAGTGACCTAGTCAGATGGGTAGATGAATTTATGCCGAAATTTGAACCTTTCATAATGCAAATCAATAATAATGATAGTCACATTTTTCCAACACAAATCAATATGTAGATTTTCATTGTAATTGACAGCATTATGTAAATTTGCTGCAAAACCTATCGGAAAAATTTGAAGAACACTTGATTAATATTGATAAATTTTGAGTTGCTTTTCACATTTATGTGATGTCCCCTTTGCATTCAAGGTTAATAATACCGAGTTATCACAAGAGTTAGTTAATTTACTTAACTTGGATAGTTTGGAAACTGATATGCTTTGGTTTCAAAGTCAAATCACTTCTTCTAAAAAACAAGATGAACCAGTTTTGGCAATGTGCATGGGAATGTTAAAGGAAAATGGCTTTTTTATGCACAATTCCAAATTTTAAATATGTCTGGAACAACATAAATATGGGAATCCACTTTTTCAATTGTAGATTTGAACTTTACAAAATCTAAATATTGATCAACTACTTCTGATGAAAATGTAGTGGCTAAATTGAAATGTGCTATAACTGCAATATACACTGGATTTCAAAGACAATCAGACAAAAAATATAAACTATGTTATCAATAATCTTTAAATTATTATGTATTGAAATGATAATATTTTGGATATAGACAAAATCAATTTTAAAAGTTAATTTCACCTGTTTCTAATTTTTGGCCATGGCTATTAGAAAATGTAAAATTACATAGTGGCACACATTATATCCCTATTGAACCACGCAGAATTAGACTTTCTTTTCAGAGAAACTGAAGCTTGCAAAAAGATGTTCTTCTTTCCTTTGACACTTCATTTCCAATCATGGGGCCAAGTCCATTTTAATAAAGCTTACAAAATGATGACCAAATCTATCAGCAAATTTGGTGTTATCTATGTTAAGTTTTAAAAGGTGTTCATTGTTGGCATAGAAAAATTAAGAAATTATACGAAACATTCAATTCTTGGCCCCCCCTTTAAAAAGTCAGGTCTGACCAGCTTGAGCCCATATTTCCAAGCAGTGATACCTGCTCAGGGCCCATCAGCCCCTCCCTTGCCCGATGTGGCTGTTTGCAAGCCAGTTTATCACAGTTGAGTGTTCAGAGTTTGACAACCTCATAAAATTATTTTTAAGTATTTTCTCTTTTTCAATGGTCTGATAAAGTTTAAACAGAATTACGTCTTGTTTGGAGGTTACCTTGAACCTATATAAAATCAAATTCATTTAAAGGACTTTAAAAAAAAAATAGATCTTTGATAAACTTTTAAATTTATTCTATGGTTGTTAATCTATTCAGGGATTTCTAAAAATCTTATTGAGTCAATTTTGCATATTTATAACATTAGAGAAAGTCATCTATGATCTCCCTAGATTTTTAAATATTTTCTTGTCATTTTAAAATTATTATGCATACCTGTGATGGTAAATCTTTTCCCATATTTTATGATGCAAATATTTGTTTTACTCTTTTTATTGTACAAACCTATGAGGTGGTTGTCTATTTTATTTGTCTTTTGAAATAAGCAACTCTTTTGTGTTTGTTTAGAGACAGGGTCTCACCATGTTGTTTAGGCTGGCCTTGAACTTCTGGGCACAAGCTATCCTTCTGCTTCGGTCTCCTGAGTAGCTGGGGCTACAGACACTCACCATCCTGCTTGGCTTCTGAAATAATCAACTCTTTATTTTACTTATCAACTTTACTATTTTTCCTAATAAATTTCTACTTTACTTTCTAATAACACAACTTGCTGTTTTCTGGTTATTTATAGTGTTTTCTATACTCTTTAGTTCAATTATTAGTCATTCATATCCCCTCATTCTTGTTTTAACAATAAAAGCATTTTGGGATATAGATTTTCCTCTGAATATGGCTTTGGCTACATCCAAGATGTTGCTGTAATATATCAATATCTTGATAAATAATATTGATATAAAATTTAAGTTTCTATTTTCTCCTCGATTTAAAAATTATTTAGAAGAGTATGCTTTAAAATTTCCCAGTGAAATTATCAATTCAGTAGAGAAAGGACGGTGGTGAATTCATACAAAGGAGTACTATGCAGCCATAAACAAATGGTACCGATATACACACAGCATATGTGAATGTCGTCAACACTGTATTAAGTAAAGGAAGCTGACACAATAGACTACAGTCCGTATAATTCCATCTGTGAAAGATTCAAGAACAGACAAAGCTAATCTACAGTGACTGCAGTCGGAATAGTACAGTAGTTGCCTCTCGCGAGGAGGCATTAGCTGCGAAGCAGTGCATGGGAAGCTTCAGGAGGTGTTCTGGGTGGCTGTACACGTGTAAAACTTCACTGAGGTGTATACTTAACACTGTGCACTTTACAGTATAGAAGATATGCTTCCATTTAAAAATCTAGTTTTCTTACAAATATCACACAGCATTCTTGGCAGAAAATTTGGCCTGTAAGTTACATCCTTTCCAGAATTTGTTAACATTCTCCTCTTGGCCAGAGTAATGGACTCTGTTGTTCCTATTCAGCATCCTTCTCCCTTTCCTCCTTCTCCTCCCACGCCTGACGCTGCTCCAGATCCCCTCTCTCCACGAAGCCCGCGGGGAAGCTGAGCCTGCCCCAGCTCCCCGGGAGGGACTTGAGTGATCTTGGTCAATCATGACGATTCGATCTGTCTCGCCCAGGGGTTCCAGGTGAAACCAATCTGTGCATTCTCTTGGGCAACTCTTCTTGATTCAAGAGTGGGCATTTGATATCAGTAACCCAATCTGACTAAAGAGAAGGATTTTTATTGCATGGTTGGAGAAGTTCCTTTTTTTCTTCCAGTGGAAGAAAACAAGGGAGGCCCTGTCTCAGTTGCTCCACCTCTCCACAGCCAGCCTTAAGAGAGAGGCCAAAGGCCCCTGCAGTAGCCCACCCTGGTGCCCACCCTTCCTTGACCTCCTGGACATGGGTTTCTACATTTCCCCATGACTTAAGCTGCCTGAGTCAGAGTTTCTGTTTGCGGCAGTAAATAATCTACTCGTGAGCCAAGAACACGACTAATATCAAAAATGTTCCGTGTGCCCAGAAGAATGGGGCTGTTTCTTTGGAACAGAGTTGTATTGATATTTCATAAATCAAACTTGTTCATTGTGTCGCTCACATTTCTTATCTGCTTATTTGTCCACGTGACCTATCCAATTATGAGAGGGGAAAGTCAAAGTCTATTGCTATGATTGGGGCTTTGTCGAGACCGTGCATCAGAGTCTTTGCACCCAGTGAAACGCTTGGCACATTAAGATTTGGGCCCGCTATGTCTGCTTGGTGGATTATAGATTTTGTCAGTAGAAAGTATTCCTCGGCTTACCGTTTCCTGCCTGTGGCCTTCAGTTTTGCTTAATCTCATCGTCGTATTTCATCCCTGCTTTCGGCGTCCCTCGTGCTGTCCCACTTACCCCAGCTCGTTTCTTTATTATGAACGTTTCTGGGTCAGGTTATTTGGGCTGCGTCTTGTAAACAGTTTAGAGTTGGCTTTTGCTTTTTAAGTCAAATCTGAGAGACTATATCGCCACCTGTTTAATAATATTTACCATCTAATTTTATTTGTTATTTACTGGGTTTTTTTCCTTTTTTAAAATTGCATTGAAGTTAGTTTTCCTTTTCTCCCTGTTTTCCTCCTGGACCTTGGAAGTTGGATCACTGCTGGACTTTACAACTTTCACCAAACGTGTCTAAATCTATGGTTCTCTGTTGTTATCAAAAAAATTTGAAGTTTTATTTATTTCGTACTGTCCCCCAAGGCCAGCCCTCTGGAAGCTTCCCAAGAAAATTATTTTAAAACGACCCCCTCCTCTCCAGGTTGTCACTTCCTACCCTCTTTCCTGATTTATTTTCTCAAAAAAAACTTACGGCCAACCGGCCTGCTGTAAGTTACCTTATTTTTTCCTGTTCTTTTAATTTATTTTTTATTTTTCTAGATTTAGGGGCTACAAGTGCGATTGTTACATGGATATATCGCACAGTGGTGACGCCTGGGCTTTTCGTGTACCATACCCAAATAGGTATCCCACAGGTAATTTTTCATCCCTCACCCCTTCCCCACTCATCCACCCTCCCCAGTCTCCAGTGTCGGTTATTCTGCTCTGTATGTCTGTGTGCACACATCGCTTAGCTCCCATTTGTAAGTGAGAACATGTGGTTTTTTACTTTCTGCTTCCAAGTCATTTCACATTGGATAATGGACTCCAGTTCCATCCATGTTTCTGCAAAAGACATGATTTCACTATTTTTTTTATCCAGTTGCCTTATTTTGTTTGCTTTCTCTCCACACTAGCTCCATGAGGGTGAGAATATTTATTTTTTTCAGAGCCTGTTATGACCCCAGGGCCCGGCATAATGCCTAGCACATAGTAGGTGTTTTATAAGCATGTGTTGAATAACTGAATGCCTTTTCTTCTCTCTTCTCAGGTTATAAGCCATGTGGAATTTCAGTCTCAAGATATTAATAATTTTTTCTTTGTTTATGTAACTTATAGAACAAGCTATAAGGTCAGTAGAAGTACAATAACCATCTGGTAGATGAGAAAACTTAAACTCAAAAAGGTTACATCATTTCAAGATGGCACAGCTTAGAAATGACCAGGGTGAGACTTGAACTCACATCTGCCCAATACTAAAGTTCACCTTCTTACCCTCCGTGTCTGGGTCACACATACACCCCACATTGTAAATGCTTTCTTGGTATTACCTCCCAGCTCAGGTGGGGAAAACTTGGGGTGAGGCCCCTCAAACCATCCTGACCGACACTACCTCTTCCTCAGAGTCCAACTCAAATGCCTCCTCCTCAGCAATGCTGCTTCAGGTCCCATCAGTGAGAATAAATCTGAACTTGTTACCTTTTCTTTGTTGCCTTCATCAACTTCTGTCTTACATTATAGCTGTGTGCGCATCCTCTGCTCCCCAGCTAAACCGTGTCCTCCATGAGGGGCCCCATCTAATGCCTCTGTCTTGCCCACTGCTCCAGGGGCAGTACCTGGCATACAGTAGGCACTCAAGTAATGCAGGTCAATTGAACTGCTGAGGTGTAATACCAATGGCCCTGGCCCATCCAGACCAAGATCCACCTCCTCCAGGGAGCCTTCCTGGACTACTTCTAGCCGAATCCCAGCTCTCTTTATCTGGCCTTTAACTGCTGTGAGATTAAATTCCATGAATTGTAGTGCGTGGTTGTTCTCGGATGGAAGAAGAAACACCAACCAAATAAAAGAGTCTGACTGCAAAGCCCCTGGAGAAAGGAACAATGGATGCCTGGGAACATCGTCTCTCAAGTGCTGTCCCCTTGTGGCCAGAGCATGGAATTCCAACCAGCAGGCAACCAGCTCTAAAGTTAATTACTCTGATTTCCTTCCCAGCTAGCCAGCCCAATGTTGGATCGGTGAATCATTAGACATTGTTACATTCTTTAAAAATCCCTACTACTTCTCACCTGGAGTTCCCCCCGTACTTAGAGCTGCCCATGTCTGATGCAGCTCAATTGCAAACCAACCAGTGTCTGTATCTGTAGCATCTGTGGTTGTGACTTCAAATTTGCCACTCATCCTTCAAAGTGCTCTTTGTTTTCTGGAAAATACAATAGTGGGGGCCAGCTACAGTTCCTGTATCCATGAGATAACATGTTAGTGGGGGATACAGGTACTAAACCAGTAACCCCAGAAGCAAACAAGCTCATTATCATGAGCATGAGGAGACATTCTCAGTGTCCTCTCCAACATCCAGATTCCTTCTTCTGGGAGAACAGATTCCAAGCTGGATTCGGGTAGTAATGGCCCAGCTGAAGTTGTCTCGTTTTTCAATTTATCTGATTTTTCAGCTTTCTCCTGGGCTCCCTGCCCTCAACAAGAATGTAAGGTCTTTGAGGGCAGAAGTTCCACGAACCTGTTTTCTCAGGGCCTAGAACATGGTTTGAAACACAGTCAGTGCTCAATAAATGCTCAACATGTCAATGACTGCTCACATTGGAAAACATGCAAGAAATCTGACTTAAGAAAAGAAAAAACCTACAATATGCCAGTTACATTTGAATTTCAGATAAACAAATATTTTTAGTATAAGTTTGTGCCATTCTTATACTAAATATTTGGGACATCCTTATACTAAAAAAAAAAAAAAATGTGTTGATCTGAAATTGAAGCTTAAATTGGCATCCTGGGTTTTACCTCTGACAACTCTAATCTAATAGAACCATGTATTTTATGCTAAAGAGGAAGTCTCAAAGCTGGCTGGGAAGCTTCAGAGAAAGATCAAGCCCTGGGCTGCACCAGAGGGACTGATGCAGTCTTTGAGTTCGAGTTTATCTGCCTGTGATTCTAATCATTCGCTGAGTTTGGGGATCGTGACGCTGAATCCTCAGAACATACCCACCCAGGGGTAGCACCAGCTCTGAGGAGTGGGGGACTCCCTGCCGATGGGTACAACGTTCCAACACTAGGGGTGTCGGGGGAGCTCCTGCTATCGGGGAAACCATGGTCCTCTCTTCTCTCAACAGGGCACGGCAGCTTCAGCCTCATCCAGCCTTGCCTGTCCCAACGTTGTTCCATAGAGTGTGAAAAGCAGCCCAGGAGTGTGAAAAAACAGCCCCAAACTCCCAGGAGTGTGAAAAGCAGCCCCCAAAAGGCCGTATCCGTGTCCTAACCCCTACAGCTGTGAATGACCGCTGATTTGGAAATAGGCTTTTTGGAGATGTGGCCAACTCTTTGGAGAAGTCCTTTGGATTTAGTGTGTTCTTATAAGAAAAGGGAGATTTGAAACACAGACACAGAGAGAAGAAGGCCATGTGAAGATGCAGAGATTGGCCATCAGCCACTGGGAGAGACGTGCAGAGCAGACTCTGCCTCTGAGATTTCAGAGGGAATTGACCCTGATTTCTAACTTCCAGCTTTCAGGTCTGTGCGAGAATAAATTCTGTTGTTTAAGTCACCCAGTAGCCCTGGAAAACAAACACCTCAACTGCATTAGAAGCAAACTGAGGACACCAACTCCTGCCTTTTTATAAACCACCCTCTCCCAAGCACCTCACATTCTGCAGGGGATGCAAGAAGAGCTGAATAAAGGCCTAAAGGTGAACTGAGTCAAGCTTAGTGCCATTTTCCATAACACCCTGAGACCTCAGGATTGGGCAAAAGAAAGGCAATGTCGCCATCTTGGTGACCTGGATCACAGCAGGATTTGCTGGAAATTGATCTTTCAGGATCAGGGAGTGACGCCCACGCAGCTAAGCTACCAGGAGGGAATGGAGTTGTGGCGAGTGCCACTGTCTGCCTCTCCCGTGAAAGGAAGACTCGGTGAAGTAAGAGGCACTGGGCAGCCTGTTCAGGTGAACAGGTGAGCGTCGGCCTGGGGAAGGGTTTGCAGCTGGGGGTGGGGATGGTGAGCTGAAGTTCTGGCAAGGCTGTGCCAACATGGTACTGGGCAAGTTAGAAGGACACGGTGGCCCTCTAACCAGCATGGGTACGTGGACAGCAGGCTCCTCTCTTTAGAATTGAGGATGGAGAGGAAGCCAGAGCTCAGCAGGCCCAAGGAGAGCAGGGGAGGTAAGACATGGAGTCAACGCCCCTTCCTGGCAAAATCGCCTCCAAGCAGGAGGTGATGGCTGAGCCCATTTGTCAGACAGCTCAGAAATGGTTTCTTTGTACACGGCCTTGAAACGTGCATCCCAGTGCCAGAGGTATCCAAATGATCATCATTCCTTGCTAGTGGGGGCTCTCAAACTTGACCTTGCATCCACGTCACAGACTAGCCCAGAGGGCTTGTTAAAACACGGATGGCTGAGGCCCAACTCCAGAGCTTCTGATCCAGTGGGTTTGGGTGGCACCTACAGATTTCCGTTTTTTATTCTTTCCCCCCCCCTTTTTTCTTCCTTTTTTTCTCCTTTTTTCCTTTTTTTTTTTTTTTTTTAGTTTTTATTTTTATTTTAAGTTTCAGTGTACATGTGCAGGATGTGCAGGTTTGCTACATATGTAAACATGTGCCATGGTGGTTTGCTGCACCTATCTACCCATCACCTAGGTATTAAGCCCCGCATGCATTAGCTATTTTTTCTAATGTTCTCCCTCCCCAAACCCTACCCACCAACAGGCCCCAGTGTGTGTTGTTCCCCTCGCTGTGTCCATGTGTTCTCATTGATCAGCTCCCACTTATGAGTGAGAACATGCAGTATTTGGTTTTCTGTTCCTGTGTTAGTTTGCTGAGGACAATGGCATCCAGCTTCATCCATATGCCTGCAAAGAACATGATCTCGTTCCTTTTTATGGTTGCATAGTATTCCATGGTGTATACGTACCACATTTTCTTTATCCGGTCTATCATTTGGGTTGATTCCATGTCTTTGCTATTGTGAATAGTGCTTCAGTAAACATACGTGTGTGTGTATCTTTATAATTTATATTTATATTTAATAAAAATATATTTAATATTATAAATACAAATATAAATTATAAATTAGATTTATATTCCTTTGGGTATATACCCAAAAATGGGATTGCTGGGTCAAATGGTATTTCCTATTCTAGAATTTGAGGCATCACCACACTGTCTTTTGCAGTGGTTGAGCTAATTTACCTTCCCACCAACAGTGTAAAAGGTATTTCTCCGCAACCTCCAGTATCTGTTGTTTCTTGACTTTTTAATAATCACCATGGTGACTGGCATGAGATGGTACCTCATTGTGGTTTTGATTTGCATTTCTCTAGTGGAGATCTCCATTTCTAACAAGCTCCCAGGTGGGGCCACTGCTGCCACTCTGGGGACCACACTTTGAGCAGTCGGTATAGGGATTTTGACTGAGCCTCAGGTTGCAGTGAGGCCACGTTTGCTCTGCGTGATCTGCTGCTCAGGAAGATGGGGGCTTCATGCCTCAGTGAGGTGTCCCTCACTCCACAAACCTTGGCTGGACACTTGCTATATGCCAGAAACTATGCCCTGGCCTGGGGATGTGGAGATGAGTGCATTCCCTGCTCCCCAGCCTCAGCCTAGGAGGGGCTCCCCGTGACTACTCCTATCCCTCTCAAATCACTCTTGGAGTTGTAACCAGGGTGATCTTTGAAAACACCAAATCCTGCCATGTCACCTGTCCCACTGACCTCAGCCTAGGAGCTAGGAACTCACCAGTTCCTCCCTGTGATATAACTCAGAGCACATCGCTCAAATTCCAGACATTTCCTCCAATTACGTCCTCCCCCAACACCTCTGATGTCTTGCCAGGACTCTGAGGGGCTGACAGGCAGCAGAGGAGGTAGGAGGCCCAATGGCAGTGGAGAGCAGAGGCCCTGGCTCCAAGGTGACCTCATTTCAGCACTGAGTCCTCACCTAGGACTCCCCTGGGAAAACTGAGACTCTTGGCCACCCTACCTTGTTGCTCCTACTTCCTGAGTGATTTGGCCTCAGCTTCATGGCCAATAAACAAGAACAGAGAGGAGCATATGGGAGCATTTACACACATGTGTTCTGGAGCCAGGTCCAAGCTGTGGGACCAGGATGAGCTGCCTGGCTTTTCTGTGTCTCAGTTTCTTCACCTGCAGAATTGGGCGTGACAATAGTCCCTGCCTCAGAGGAGTGCTTTAAGAATTCAATGATAAAATGTATGTATGTAAAAATGCTTTAAACTGGATATGGCAGGTGGTGCATTGGCTATTATAAAATTAATTATTTCTTTAAACATGCATCTAAAACAGCTCAAGCCCTCATTTTTCCAGCAATGAGAATGAAGGAAATTTAAAGTCATTTCAGTTGAATCCCAAAAGAACATCTGCTAATATACTGCTTACAACAAACACTCTTAAAGTCAAATACCATGCCCACCAAAGACTGAATATACCAAGATTTGGAAAAAAAGATATGTAAAGATACATGCACGTGTAGTGTGTTGGGGCTGGTGGGGGAGAACTCAAAGAAACAGCCATGAAAAAAATGATTGGAAATACTAAGCAATTGAATTCAAGATATAAACATTACAAAGAGGTTTACTTCACATTTACATATACAAGAGCTATCTAGTATTCACAATGATGGTATAATAGTCACGAAGCTTTATGCTGTAAGTAATATAGTGCTAAAATATATAAAGCAAATTGATCTGAAATGTCATTAAGCTTAAGTATTCCTTCCTGAAGAAACCCTTCCAGGGTCCCTCAAGGGCTCTACAGGGGACTCCACTTGTCTTATCACAACATTTATGGTTAGTATTTGTCACCATTCACTTAACCACCTCTCCACCGCCCTCACTAGAACTGAAGCCCTGAAAGCCTCAGTCTGTCTAGTTTATTTGTTGTGTGTTCTACAACTCATGTGCATTCAATAAATAATTATTGAATGCATGACAAATAGATATATATTAAATTCTATATCCCTAAAACAGAAAACACACTTTTTTTTCAAATATTCAATGGATGTTTACAAAAATCCATCACATACATTTGGTCAAAGGAAAATTTTAATAAATGTCTAAATGAAGAAACTATACATTACTAAATGTAACAAAAGCAACCAACAAAATACTCCAACCTGCTGCAATTAAAAATTACTTTGTGAAATAGCTTCAGTCAAACAAGAAATCAAAATCAAAATTATATTATTTATAAAGTAAAATATAAACAACAACAATCCACATAAAAATGTATGAGATGTGGCTAAGTCTACACTTGGAGGAAAAAAATGAGAGATTGAAATGTTTTCGTATTTAAAAAACAAATAACTAAACTAAATGAAGGAAGCAGTCAAAGCTAGAACTAAAAAGAACTTAAAAAAGAACAAAATAAACCCCAGCAGGAGGGAATTAATAGAGATAAAATAAAAGTTTAAGAAATTAGAAAACAGAACAAAACATAGAATTTACAAAGATATTCAAGAGCTTGTTTTCTGAAAGGCAAGCAAAGTAGACATGCAAATGGAAATTTTAATTAAATATATAAATAGTCTCATCACAAGTGATTTTTTTACACTTGATCTTATCCAAAAGGCCAAGAAGCGATGTAATAGTTTTAAAAAAAAAACTACAAAATATTTTTAAACTATAAAATAGGAGTAAATTATGGAATAACTCTGAAAATCTACAGGAAAGAAAATTACAAGATTTTACTTAAAAAAAGAACATTCTAGAAGACCTAAATATACAGAGACAGACTACACTCCTGGATGGGGAGAATTGAGACTTGTAAACATACCAGCCCTTCCCAGATTAATAAATGAATTTAATATAATTCCAATCACCATACTAATGAGATCTGGGGGCGAGAGAAAGGCAGATTTTAACAACTGAGTATAAAACTGTTCTGAGAAACAAAATGCATGACAATAACTAAGACAGTTCTGAAAAATAGAATAATGAAGAAAGCCAGTGAAATGGGTGGGGATCCTTCACCCAGGCACCCAGGAGCAGGGATCTAGAACCAAGAGAATAGGGACTCATGGTTGTGGGTGCCCTGTCCTCTTCCCCTCGTTCATACTGACAGCCTGCCTGGCCAGACCAACACCCAGCCGCTCACCCCATCACCCAAGACGCTTAGACCACCCACAGTCCTTCACCAGACAAGGCCAGACCAACACCCAGCCGCTCACCCCAACACCCAAGACGCTTAGACCACCCACAGTCCTTCACCAGACAAGGCCAGACCAACACCCAGCCGCTCACCCGAATATCCAAGATGCTTCGACCACCCACAGTCCTTCACCAGACAAGGCCAGACCAACACCCAGCCGCTCACCCCAACACCCAAGACGCTTCGATCACCCACAGTCCTTCACCAGACAAGGCCAGACCAACACCCAGCCGCTCACCCCAACACCCAAGACGCTTAGACCACCCACAGTCCTTCACCAGACAAGGCCAGACCAACACCCAGCCGCTCACCCCAACACCCAAGACGCTTCGATCACCCACAGTCCTTCACCAGACAAGGCCAGACCAACACCCAGCCGCTCACCCCAACACCCAAGACGCTTCGACCACCCACAGTCCTTCACCAGACAAGGCCAACATCCATTCCCTGGCCCTCACCTACCTTGGATTTACACCGAAGACTTAAAATTTGGTGCCTGTCTGAGTCCTAATGCTTCAAGATGTGATTCTGTAGCTGTTGCTATGGGACTAAACAGAAGAAAGATAATTATTAAACAAAGTGGGGGCAGGCAGACCCAAAGTAATAAAAGATGGTGTGGTCCTTGCACAGACAACAGACTTAAAGGACAAATAGATGAACGTCAGTGCTAAGCTCATTCAGGACACTGCCATCGGCACAAATGAAGAGGCCGGGATAGTGGCACCGGGCTCTGTGAACAAGGAAAGCTGGCAATGTGTAGTCCAGTGGGCTCCAGGGGTGGGGATGATGGAGGCCACCTATGCTGTGACTGCTGAACTTAGGAAGCAGCCTGTGACAACTGAAGAAGGAAAGAGCTTGAAGAACTTGCTCAGACTACAAATGGAAACCAAAAGAAAATTGCACAGCATCATTTCTGGTGTGAGGAGAAAAGGTCAGAAGAAAGACAGCCTTTACAGTCAATGTAACATCAAATGACTGATTAGAAATTATTGAAAACACAAAATTCAAGGGACATTTTCCCCTCCATATGTTATTGACATGTACAAAGGTCCAAAGTATGAATTCCAGGATGCTTGCAGTGAGAAGCAACATTCTAGTGTCCAGTCCCAGAGGAAAGAGCTATTTCTTCCACAACATCCCTATCAAGAGTCCAGGTTCTGACCTCTCTTTGATCTGAACTTGGTCATGTGCATAGCCCTGAGCCAATTGTAGTGGGTATGGGTTTAGAATCGAGATTCCTGCTGCAACTGCACCAGACCAATCTGGTTCAACTTCGATGTAGCAAAGTTGTGAGTTGTTTTCCGTTGCCGTGGGCTCCCAGGTTGAAGGTCGCATCATCTGAGCTTGTGACGAACTTTTGACCTCCTCTTTCTTTCAGAATGAACCTTCTGGAAAACATCAGAGATTCCCCAGGATCCCATTTTTAATTCTGAGAAGTGAGCTTGGCACCATTGGGTGTCCAGTTATTCAAAAGCAGTGCTTCCCTTCCCTCCCCTGCCTCACCCTAGGGTCACATGGCTTCCAGCTCATCGATCCCTGGAAGAAAGACACATTCCATAGATGTGGGGATCAACAGAGAAAAGCCCTGCTCTGCTGTGGGATCTCAGCTGTCTCTACCCCGCAAGTTGCCATCAGCAAAGACCCCTTCTGGGGGCACATCAGCGGGGAAAGGGGTGGGCAGGGGTGCTTGTTCTTGGAGAAGTCAGCATTTCCAGTTATCGTGTAAAAATGCCTGCAGAAAAGACAAGCTGTCCAAGGGAAATAATCTCAAGGACATTCATTTCTGGAAATGTATCCCCCATTCCCTCCCTTGCAAAGTCCTGAGGGCTGCTCTTTCCAAGACGGTGTGGACCTGGATAGATTTTGGCTAAGGGCTGGCTTGAATGCTCTATGCTTAGGGGATCCAGCTGTCTTCCTCTGGGCCTCTATATCCTGCTTGTCGCAGTAGAAACGAGATCACTGTCCTCAAGACAAAACAATAGTAAGTAGCATTCATATTGCATCTTATATTTTTAAAAACACTTTCATTTCCTTTGCTTCACTTCTGAGTCAGGTACTGTTCGATCCCCATTTTACAGAGGAGGAAACCCAGGCCCACAGAGCTGATGGATCTCAGAGCATCATCTGGAAAGTACTGAAGTATTGCTATCCAGCCCTTGAAGAACATGTGCATGTTGTAATTGCACAAATTCGTTGGAAAATAATAGTAATAGTAAAGGTAAAATTAAGCAGTCGCCACCAATGGTGCAAATCTCATAACTGCTATTTTCTCTGTTTCAGTGGTCATTTCCTTTTAAGGCTATGTGGTTATTCATTTAACTAATCCTCTGTTGTTGGCTATCGAGGTTGTTTTCACCTTTCCAATTCAGGCTTTCTGAGGCAGATCCTCAGTCCTTTCCAGTGTACTAGGTGGCTCTGCCATACAGGAAGGGACGGTTTAAAAGTCAGATTGACTTAGAAATCCTTTGCAACTAAGTGGAAAATCATAATTAAAATGACCACCTGCCTGACACGTTTACTGCACTGTCGCACCCCCAAAAGCACAAGAGAAAATGGATGGGATGATACAGTGATGACTCTGAAGACATGGCCACCCACATTCCCACAGCCTCTTCATTTTCCTGCAGCCAGTGCTGCCCTGCCAGGGCACGGGTAGGCCAGGGGTTCCCAGTGGCGTGCTAGGAACACTTAACAACAGGGTACCTACAGGGAGGGGAGTCCTGATTTTAGTGTTTGCCAGTTTCCATGGTGTAAATACTCCCACCATGTCAAGCTCCCAGTGTGTGTCACTGGACACAGGTTGCTGAGTATAACGGGATCCCACGAGCTAACAGGAGCTGGAAGTACCCATGGGTTGGAATGACACCTTACGCACCAAGAGCTCCCCAGCCCAGCTAAGTTCCAGTTTCCACAGCGATGAATGGCTTGGTAACACTTTGCTTCCTTCCTGCGCCTGTCTTATGTCCTGCCTTGCTTACACCCCTGGCAGCTGGAGCTGCCTGGGATCAGCTTCAAAATAAACTCTACACTCAGAGCTTGCATCTGGGGGAGACTCAACCTAAGGTGCTCTATAACACAAACTTCACAGCAATGGCAATTTTGAACTTCGAGTCCCCATAAGAAGGCAGGAGTTCAAGGTATGTGTGGGAGTTATTTTCCACAAACATTCAGCGTCAAGAAAACGCCACTAGAGCAGGCTGCTGCAAGGAGGTGCCTGTGACATTTGGGGTTGGCTGCAGGCTGAGCAAAGAAGCGAATACATCTCAGCTGAAGCAGAGAGGAGCACTCCCCATGGTTTAGAACCCAGGGAAGAAGAAAGGATTGCCCGGCCCTGTCCCTTCCTCTGCATGTGCCCAGTTCAAGCCTCCGCTGCCTCTCACTTGGACCAGCAGCAGGGCCACAGTGGGTCGGTCCCCTCCACCCACCACCCTTGTCACCCCGTCTCCCACCCTGAGCCCGGGTGTCTCCTGCTGAAACATATGGCCATGCTCACCTCTTTCTTTCTCTGCTTACAACCCTTCAAAAGCCCCTAAAGATCTCATCTTCCACACCATGGCCTGTGGAACCTCCCACGATCTGGCCCTGCCTTCCCTCCAGACCAGCCCCAATCCACCCCTGCATTGCTCCCACCTGCTTACCTCTCTTTGTGCTGTGTCCACTGCCTGGAATTCTCTTCCTTCTCCTCTTTGTCCAAATCCTGCTCATCATCTTAAACTCAGCGAGGAGAGTCTCCTCCTCCAGGAAGCCCTCCCTAACTTCCCCTATCCTGGATTAACTAACATTCACTCCCAGGAGTGCCCGGCATAGCGCTATCACTTCACTCATCCACTGTATTGTGATGACATGTTCATGCCTGTTTCCCCTAGGAGACTGTGACTTCCCTAAAGAATCCTTGTCTGAATCATCTCTGCATTCCTGTAGCTTTGGCATCTTGTTTGGGGAATGGTGGGTGCTTTGTAAGAATGTTAAGGCAATTCATTCATGCATTCATTCATTCATACACTGCTTCTGGCTGCAGAAATGCCTGCATTATCTCTGCTATTGATGGCTAAGTTGTGAGGAGTGGCTGGGGGGCAGCAGTTAACCAAATTGATTAGATATGTATACTAAATAAAGTACTGGTAGCGCTCTGGGTCTTAAGAAGTGGGGCCCCTGACCTCAAGGCACCTACCAGGAGACAGGAGTGCACATCTAATGCGCTGGACCAGGGCACTTCAAATGTTAACCGGCCCACAAATCACCTAGGGACCATGTTAAAGTGCAGGTTCTGACTCTGCTGGGCTGGCCTGGGGCCCCAGGGTCTTTATTTGCTTAGTTAGTTAGTTAGTTAGTTAGTTAGTTAGTTAGTTAGTTATTTTTGAGACAAAGTCTCACTCTGTTGCCCAGGCTGGAGTGCAGTGGTGCATTCTCAGTTCACTGCAACCTGTCTCCCAGGTTCAAGTGATGTTCCTGCCTCAGCCTCCTGAGTAGCTGGGATTACAGGCATGTACCACCACGCCTGGCTAATTTTTGTATTTTTAGTGGAGACGGGGTTTCATCATGTTGGTCAGGCTGGTCTTGAACTCCTGACCTCGTGATCTGCCCGCCTTGGCCTCCCAAGATGCTGGGATTACAGGCGTGAGCCGCCGTGCCTGGCCCAGAGGATCTTCATTTCTAACCAGCTCCCAGGTGACGGTGCCCTGCTGGTCCTGCACCACAATGGGTGCTTACCGGTGACGTGTCGCACTCTGCAACCAAAGGCAAGGCTGCATGGCACACATCCTTCCCTCTCACCCCACACACTAGCATGTTCCTTCAATCAACTCTCACTTTGTTTCCTAAATGTATTTAAAGGTAAATTTTAAATTCTTATCTTAAATGAAAAAGAAATATCACTTTTGATACACAGAAAATACCCATGAGGTAGAGTAAAACGTTCTACACACAGTGGGACATCCTCACCTGAAGGTTCTGAGCCACGTCCAACTCCCTCTCTGTTAAAATCAACTTCAAAATAAACTCCATACTCAGAACTTTCATAGTCAATGGTCAATGTTAGCGGGGAGTTAAAGGCATATTAGCACTAAGCTGGGACTTTCTCTTTGAGATCACTAGAGGGATTCAGAAGAATGGAAAAAGGGACCAGGCATTGTGGCTCACACCTGTAATCTCAGCACTTTGGGAGGTCAAGGCTGGAGGATCACCTGAGGCCAGGAGTTCAAGACCAGCCTGGCCAATATGGTGAAACCCCATCTCTACTGAAAATACAAAAATTAGCCAGGCATGGTGGTGGGTGCCTGTAGTCCCAGCTACTCGGGAGGCTGAGGCAGGAGAGTCGCTGAAACCCAGGAGGCAGAGGTTGCAGGAGCCAAGATCACGCCACTGCACTCCAGACTGGGCGACAGAGCAAGGCTCCATCTCAAAAAAAAAAAAAAAAAAAAAAAAAGAAGAAGAAGAAGAAGATGACAACGAATGTAGAAAGGGATGAGATTCTCAGTTTGTGGTTCTCTGTTACTTGGCACCACACTGTGTGCTGCAGGCAGTGTTTTGGGAGAGCCTGGATTGAGAACTCCAGAGGCCACTCTGTCCAGCCCAGGCATGCTCCAAGTGCCTGAGGTCACTGGCAAATGACCACAGCTGGGCTCTCTTTGGCTCAAGAATCTCCAGATTCCATGCATTTTCAAGGCCTAGAAAATGCCTCCAGTATTTGAACCCCTTGACAGCTGGCCTCATTATGGCACCATTCCACAGGAGAAGAATCTCACTGGCCTCCACCCCATTATAATCACTTTAGATAAACCCTGCTCACAGGCGGCAAGAAATTTAAAAAAAAAAAAAATGTGGGAATAGATGTTGTTTCACAGGCGGCAGAGATTTAGCTGTGTGGCTTTCTCTTCTTAATTGTGGGTCTGTCCAGGGAGCCCACAGCAGTGGATAAATCACGGTGATGGTTGGCAAGCCACTGTTTCCACACAGCTACCCGAAGAGTTACAATATTATCTGATGCTGAAAGGTGGGGACCGGGGAAAAGGGTGAATGGATGACTCAATCACAGATGGAGACGCAGAGATGAAGCCATTCATTCCCACCCACCACCACCACCACAAAAAAAGAACATCTGAGCCCCCACCATGAGTCAGGGATGAGCTGGTGCACCTGCCCTCAGGGGCTCAGCCAATAGAAGGTGCACCCCCTACTGATCTGAAGAAACTTGAAATCACAGAGTCATCCTACCCAAAATGCAAACTCAATGGTTTCCTCGCCTACTCAAAACCCTTTAAGGATGCAAAGGACATCTGGTTTTGCTTGCTCCATTCCCATTTTTCCGCTGGTAACAACTTCCTGGGCCTCTTAGGGGAGACCCTCTCCTCACCATCTTTGGTCTACATGGTCTGGCTGACGTGTGCTCCTCTGTCTCTCCACCTCACTCAGTGGTGGGCAAGCTCCCAGAACCCTGACTACCTAGGGGTGGCATGTCACCAAGACAGAGTCCAGGACAATCCCCGTCTTCAGTTGACACATCCTGAAAAGCAAATCTGCTTCTGCCCTGGGCTTGCCAGGAGCGTCAGTGGGGACTCTGGACCTGCCTCCAGAAAGGAAACAGGATTCGTGATGGTTAACTGGATGGGTCCACCCAAGTGCGAGGGCTGCCCCGATCAAATGTCGTTCTGGGTGTGTCTGTGAGAGTGTTTCCAGATAAGCTGAGCGTTTCAATTGGCAGACTCGGTAAAGTAGATGGCTCGTCCCCTTGCGGCTGAGCATCTTTCAAACCACTGAGGGGCTGAATAGAACAAAAAGGTGCAGGAATGAGAAAGTCACCCTGTTTTCTTCCTGCCCTCCTGCTTGAGCTGGGACATTGGGCTCCTTCTGCCCTGGGACTGAGGTTTACACCACCGCCTCCCTTGCTGGTCAGGCCTTCGGACTCAGTCTGGAGTCACTCACGGCAGATGGCCGGACTTCTCAGCCTTCATCATCGCATGATCCAACCCCTCCTAATAGATCTTCCTTTACGTAAATATATATAGCGATGATGAAGGTGGTGATGGTGGTAAGAGGATGAAGCTTCCCACCTCCCAGAGCAGAGGAGGAGGCTCTTCGGTGACCAGGCACTCAGAGAGACTCAGTAGCTCTGTTCATTTCTGGCACTTCCGGAATGAGCTTTTAGGATTCATGATGAATCAGACCTCAGCTGGTCATGGGACAAAGCCTTGTAAAATGTCCTCAACGGCTCCTTCCAACCTTCCAGTTCAATCTCACGATGCGTGAGATTCCCACCACTTGCAGATGCGTCACCTGTGGGGAGCCGTTCTGAGAGGCCACATGGCACGGTGGTTGGGAGCACACACACCGGAGCCAGACCGCCAGGTTTGAATCCTGGTTCAAACCCCAGTTCTGGCACTTCTCTTTCCAGGTCTCTGTTCAGCTCTGATTCCCATCTATAAAAAAGGGTACTGATAACCCCTCTGTCATAGGGCATCTCTAAGGGCTAATGAGGTAATACACGCAAAGTGTGTAAAACGTGAGAAGCTGCTGATATCATGACTTTCACGTGTACATTTCTTAAGGCGTTCAGCTCATCCACTCCTCACAACCAAAGAGTAGAAGTAAAGGAGCACATTTCTTTGGGGAGAGCAAAGCCAGAAATTCGAGGCTTTAAACAGTGATTCCTCTTAACTAGAGACACACATAAGATTTTGATCCAGTGCTAATATTTATGACAGCAAAAATTGAAAACAGCTTAAGTGTCCAACAATAAAGGCTTATCTTTATATACTTGGGTACATCCACATAACAGAATTTCAGAAATCATGTTATAAAATCATGTTACTAATGTTTATGTATAGAGAAAGGTATTTATAACTGGATGTTAAATGAAAGAAAATACAGGCCTGAGCTGCAGGCAGAGTATGATGCCCACTTTACAAAATACATAGGAAAAAAATGAAAAATACAGCAAAGTGTTTACAGAGGTTGTCTTTAGGAGGTGAGATTAATTTGCTTTTCTCTATTTTTCTAGTGGACCTATATTACTCTTTGAATAATAGAAAACCCATGATAAACGTTATCAAAATGTTGAGTGCCAGTTGGAGGAGAACCATGTTTAAAAGAGAGAGGGAAAGATGAGTTTCCTCAGCCAATGCCCTTGAAAAAATTAAAAACAGCACTTTCTTCATCTGATTACTTCCAATAATTTATTTTAATGAATCAAATTGCCCCCAAATTCAACTTTATTACTCATTTTTTTTGTTGTTGTAAAAGGAAATCCTCAAGAAGCAACAATCTTCTGCCCTCTGCTTGACTAAGCCATTTGAATCCTGCCCTCCTTGCTCCTTTTATGCCTGCCATGTTAGTTTGAGGAGGTGGTGGGAGCCCCAGCACAACTGCATGGCTTCTTTGAAACATGGAGTTCAGGGATTTGTGTAAGCCACCATTATGCTCCAACTTCAAGCAGTTAGAAGATTCTTCTCTGCACGTGCTGTTCCTGAGACCTTCCCTCTTCTTGATAATTTCAAATGAGAGAGTAGCCAAGACCATAATGTGAGATGGAAAGCAAAGGATAGCACAAGTTGGCAAGGTGGCACTCTCACCCCAAGTGAGGCTGTCATTCTTTGATATCATGCAAACACGTATTTATAGGACCATCAAGGAGGGGAACATTTTAACAAAGTTGACTTAAGCCTCAAAGTCTTTGGGGATATTTGTTACTGCAACATACCCCAACCTCTCTGACTGACACACTACTCTCTCCTCTTCTGCCTCACCTCACCTTGCCCCTGCCAACAAAACCCACTCCTTTAAAAGCAGCATGTTATTTAAATTCATATGTGACACTGAATCAGGACACATTTCTTACAATCGTGAGGGGAAAGAAATAGAGAGATTAGGATTAGGAACATGGACAGAAAATCACAGTTTGAGATCTCACTTATCAAAACATTCAAGAAAATAAGAATGAAGCCAAATACACATGGGTAAAGCTAATCAAGCTAGAGGCAACACAGGAGACTGAGACAAGCCAAGAGAAATGGAGAGCTGGGGGAAAACCACAGAATCCCTGTAGATTTATATGCAATGTGATGAGGCGTCATTTGCCGCCAGGCACAGAGCCTGGAGTCCACAGGGCAAAGGAAAGAAGTGCCCCTCTGGAGGGCTTCTCTGCCACTCAGATTATTCCCTCACTTGGCAGATGTGTTAACTTGTTAGGGCTGCCACAACCAAGTACCAAACTGGGTGGCTTAAACTCTGGAAATGGATTGTCTCGTGGTTCTAGAGGCCAGGAGTCTAAAATCAAGGTGTCAACAGGGTCGCTTCCTGCTGTTCCCAGCCTCTCTCCATGGTTTGTCGACTGCCATCTTCATATTCACATGGCTTTCTCCCTGTGTACCTGTCTGTGTTCAAGCTTCCTCTTTTAATCGGGACAGCAATCATCCTGAATTGCGACCCACCCTAGCAACCTCATCTTAACTAGTTACATCTGTACAACTTTATTTCCAAATAAGGGCACATCCCAAGGTAGTGGGGGTTAGGACTTCAACATACAAATTTAGAAAGACACAATTCAACCCATAATGGAGGGTCTTGTTCTCTGGGTACTGAAGATATGCAAGGGTCCCAGGAGCTGCCAGGGGCATGATTACCCTAACCCTCTTCTTGTCAGCTTGGTCATGGCTGTGAAGAGGCCCTTCATCCCTTCTCCAGTCCCTTCCGATTCAATCTCCCCAGAACCATCTCTGAAAATGGCCTTGGAGTCCCTCCATTTGGAATCATCCAGTGGCTTCCCTAATACAGCCCGAGAGCCTGGCCTGCCTGGCCCCTGCTGACCCCTTAACCTCCTGGCCTGGTCTCCCTGCCCAGCTCCATGCACACAGCCTCTGGTGAGCTTCAACTGAGCCCCCTCCCTCCGCACGGTGGTGGCACACACTCCTCCCTGCATCTGGGATGTTCTTTACCCTGCCGTCTCTTCTCAAGTCCTTAACTCAACTCTTGCTCGATTTTCTGTCTCTGGTAAACTCCACTCTCCTCAAAAAATAGCTCTCCTATCCCTCTGTCCTCTACAGAGCATCTACCTGCCCCTGCTACCTGGCAAGTCTGATCAGGCAAGGGCTGCAATGGATGGAATGCTTGTGTCCCTTCCAATTTATCCTATCCCCTAATGTGATGGTTTTAGGAGGCAAGAGGTGATTATGCCATGAAGGTAGAACCCTTATGAATGGAATTATGTCCTTATTAAAGGAACCCCAGAGAGCTGCCTTGTGCTTTCTTCCACCATGTTAGAGTACAGTGAGAATATGGTCGACAGGAAGAGGGCCCTCACCAGATACTGAATCTGCTGACACCTCGGTCTCAGACTTCCCAGCCTCCTGAACTATGAGAAATAAATTTATGTTGCTTAAGCCACCCAGTTATAGCAGCCCAAACTCATTAGAACAGAAAAATACCAAAAAAACAACGTGTTGTTGTAACAAATATCTGAAAATACAGACAGCTTTGCAACTGGGGTAATGGGTAGAGGCTGGAAGAGTTTTGAGGTGCATGCTAGAAAAAGCCTAGAATTCCATGAAGGGAATTTTGAAGGTGATTCTGATGGGAGCTCAGAAAGATAAGAGGAGTTTCCATCTTCTTCGAGAATAGCTAAGTAATCATGAGTAAAACGTTGAGAGAAACATGGACGGCAAAGGCCATTCTGGTGAAGTCTCAGATGGAAATGAGAACCATATTATTGGAAACTGGAGGAAAGGCCATTCTTGTTATAAAACAGGAAAGAATGTGGCTGAATTGTGTTCATGTTCTAGCGTTTCATGGAAGGTGGAACTTGTGAACAATGAAATTGGATATTTAGCTAAGAAAATGTCTAAGCAAATTGTTAAAGAAGTGGCTTGATTCCTCCTGACTGCTTATAATAAAATGTGTGAAGGAAGAAATAATTTGAAGACGGAATTATTAGGCAAAAAGGAACCAGAATTTAAAGGGTTGGGAAATTGTCAACCTATCCCTACTGCAAAAAAATGAGAAAGCTTGTTTGGAGGAGAATGTTAAGGATGTGGCTCAGTGACTACTTGATAAGAAGATTAGTATGGATATGAACCATGGGCTTGATCAACCATCTCAGTAAAAGCCAGGAGCAAAGATGGAATTGTACCAGCAGAAGCACTGCTATCTAGGACTAAAGGAAAAGAGGTAACAGGACAAAACGAAGATTATAGGACTTCTTAGACCCCACAGAACCAGATCACAGAATTCTTCAGATGTGAACATGCAGCTTTCTTCAACACAAGGAAAGAAGGACCCCAAAGGTGATTCAGCGGTCACCAGAGCGGCCACTCCCACTACAGGCCCAGAGTGCATGGCCTCCACCTCGACTGCAAAGGTGGAGAGGGCTGCCTTCATCTTGATTGCAAAGGATGGAACCAACACCCAGTGAAGCCACAGTGGCCCAGCAGGATCCCCCAATCCCAACAGACGGCTGCATCAGGAGGGGGCCCCTCCTGAGAGCCACAGCATGGGAAGCACCCTGCTAAGCTGGTAGGGACAGTGCTGTTACCACCCCAGTGGGTCTAGAAGGCAAAGCATTGAGCTAAAGAAGATTATTCTTGATCTTAAGATCTCATGGAGCTTGCCTTGCTAGATTTTGAACTTGCTGAGGACCCATCTGACCCCTTCCTCCTTTGCTATTTCTTTCTCTCTTTTTTGGAATGTGAATGTCTGTCCTATGCTCACTCACCATTGTATTTTGGAAGTACATAACTTGTTTGGCTTCACAGGCTCACATCTGGTGAGGAATTTTGTCTCGCCATGAGTCATACCTTGAGTCTCACACATAGTGGTTTAGATGCTATTTAGGGAAGACTTTGGACTTTAGACTTGAGTTGATATTGGGACTCTTGGGGCTACTGAGATGTGGTAAATGTATTTTGCATGTGAGAAGGACTTGAATTTGGGGGATCCAGGGTGGAATGCTATATATAGACTGAATGTGTGTGTCCCCCTAAAATTCATTATGTTGCAATCTTAACCCCCAGTGTGATGCTATTAAGAGGCGGGGCTTTGGGGAGGTGATTAGGTCATGAGGGTGAGGCTCACATCAGTGGGATTAGTGCCCTTATAAAGAGACCCTGGAGTGTTCTCTCTCTCTCACTCTTTTCTGTCATGGGAGAAGACAGCCAACTGGACGGAGGACGTGGGCCCTCACCAGCCACAAAATCTGCCACCTCCCTTATCTCAGACTTCCCAGCCTTCTGCACTGTGGGGAATATGTGTCTGTTGTTTCAGCCGCCCCATCTGTTATTGCAACAGAAGTGACTAGGACAGGGGCCATGGCTGTTTTCACTTGTACTTGCTGGGGATGCACGGGTACCCCCACGCAGTTACCTCCAGATCTCTTTCTCACCTCTGTGTGCCCACCCCTCACATCCCGAGCTTTGCCAAGGAGACCCAAACTTCAGAGGAGTACCCTGTGGGCAACCTGCATGCTGCCACACCATGCCCACGGTCAGTGACTGGCTGGTGAGGTGAGACCAGCAGCACCCACTCTGATTAGGCCAACTCTGGAGGGGGGAAATTTATATGCCAGGGCTCTCCCCGGGATCAGGCAGGAGAATGGGAGACACTGAAGTCACCCCCTGCTTGGCTTCCTCTCCGTCCCTGTTCTGGTTCCCCTCCCTGAGTGGCATCTCCTGGGACATGTCCTAATCCTCACCTCAGAGTCTGCTGGGACAGCACCTGCCCCAAATGCCACTGTAACCCTGGGCCTTGCATGGTGCCAGCAACTGGAAGATGCGGAGCAAACATCTGTTCAGTCAGTAAACATCTCCCAATACCACTTTTTTTTTTTTTTTTTTTTTTTTTTTTTGAGATGGAGTCTTGCTCTGTTGTCCAGGCCGGAGTGCAATGGTGCCATCTTAGCTCACTCCAACCTCCGCCTCCCTGGTTCAAGCAGTTCTCCTGCCTCTGCCTCCTGAGTAGCTGGGATTACAGGCATGCACCACCACACCCAGCTAATTTTTGTATTTTTAGTACATACGAGGTTTCACCATGTTGGCCAGGCTGATCTTGAACTTCTGACCTCATGTGATCTGCCTGCCTCGGCCTCCCAAAGTGCTAGGATTACAGGCGTGAGCCACCACGCCCCAACCCCAAAACCACTTTTGTCCCCACTGGCTGAGAGCCCCTGTTGCTACACATTCTGCCCTTCCCTATGTGAAATAGTACTATGTCAAAGCTGTGCTTGGGGCCCTCCCTGGACTGTCAGTGTGCCCTGAGGGTTAATTGGAGTCAGGAAAACTTACAGCCTCTTTTTGAGCACTACCAGAAAGGCACATCCTTTAGAAACAAACTAGGACAATATTTTCTCAGTGTTTCTCCAGTTTGTGTTTTTTTTTTTTTTCAACCACAATCTTCCCTTTTTCCCTCTTGCTTTTGATTTGGGGTGAAAGGCGTGCATACTGTGGGGCCTAGAACACAATCCAAACCCCAGTCCCCGGCTGCAAAGCACCAACGCTTCAGCCTTTGTTGGCTGATAAATAGAAACTTCTGCCTCTCAAGACAAGCCTGAAATGAAGCGGAACCCTTATTGCTAAGAAAAATGACACGTGAACGGCTCCCGTTTGAGCTTCCAGAAATGCCCCGGCTTCCCAGGACTGGCTGCACGTCATGATGCTGGCGGAAGGAGACCGTGGTCTTGATTGACTCCACAGCACTAGCAGGAAATGGTTTCTAAACTTTTGCCCAACCAGCGGCCTCTTTCCTGACCTCTTTCTCCCCTTGAAAGCAAAATAGATCCTAGGAACTGAGATGGAGCTGAAGTTTATGAGTTAGTGTTTCCAGAGAGACAATCCAAGACTGGGATTCCTTCTTCCAAGGTTGATTGGGTCACAGTTAAGAAAACTCCATCCATTGCAAACTCAATGGCCTCAGCGGTCAGGTTGGTGACGTCACGGTCAGTGGGCTAGACATGAGAGAAAACAGCAAATGGTGGTAAGCGGTGCAGCGGGGAAGCTCAGGCCCCATCTAAAGTGGAAACTTCTGCCCAGCTCCAGATAACCGTTGCCACATGGAAATACAGCCCAGCACTGTCAGCTCTCTTGATTTTTCAATAGAAGTTAGATGGTTGTCTTCTGGGTTGAAATTTCTCAATGATGAGACCTATTCGCATTTTTTAAAAAGCACTAACTAGGCAGGTGCCTGGCCCAGTGAGTCTCAGACTCTTCTAAACAAAAGAGTTTGACCAGTGAGATTTGGAAACCAGGCATTTGTCATCAGAATAGCAGGTGTGGTTGTGCCTAGAGCTCCTTCTGCTTCCCCTTAATTCCAGGGTGGTGAATCAGAGTTATCTCAGTTATTGAAAATATGTATTTCAACAAACAGTGGCTTGACCAACTCATCCTGGCTTGCCTGGGACTTTCCCAATTTTAAAACTTAAAATTCTGCCTCTTGGAGTCCTCCTCAGTCTCAGGAAAACCAGAATAGCTGGTCACCCTCAAGAAGGGATATTTGGTGAGTCATTTAGTTGTGCCCCCTTGGGAGCTCATTAGCTGGAAGAGGAAATGAGCCCTTTGTGAAATAACTGAAAGTAGCAATGGGGACTGTGCCCCTCAGAGTCAAGATCAAACATCCGTTCTCAAGACCTTATCTTGTGAAATCCAAGCTGAGCACAGCCGTGCTTTCAGACAAAGCCTGTCCAACTTCCCAGTTTACTACAGACAGTTGCTACGAGGGCCTGGATCCCTGAATGGCTGCGTGAAGCAGCACCCCTGCCACCATATACTGGGCTGTGATTGTGTTCAGCCTCTGAGATTTGGGGGTTGTCTGTCACAGCATTTGGACTCCCCTGACTGGCACACTATTGGACCCTTAACTTTTTGGCCTCTAGCATGAGGCTGGTCTCCTTATCCTCTCCTAGGAATGTGGATGTGGTGTTCAGGGCCTAGATGGTCTCTGTTGGCTGCTTGAAGGTGTGTACAAAAGGCACCAGGTTCTCAGAGGAGAGGACAGAACTAGTGTGAGGGGTCAAATTGTGTCCCCCAAATTCTTATGTTGGAGCCCTAACCCCCCCTACCCTAGAATGTGACTGTATTAAGGGATAGGGTTTTACAGAGGTAATTAAGTTAAAATGAGTGCATATGAGTGGGCCCAAATTCAATACGACTGGTGGTCCACACAAGAAGAGGAAATCTGGACACAGACACACACACAGAGGGGCAACTATGACAGACACAGCGAGAAGACAGCCACCTACAAGCCAAGGAAAGAAGCCTCAGAAGAAGGCAATCCTGCCAACTGCAAAAAGCAAGGTAATGAATTCTCCCCTAGAGCCCCCAGAAGGAGCACAGCCCTGCTGACACCAGAACTGTAAGACAATACATTTACGTTGTTTTCAGCCACTCAGTTTGTAGTCATTCATTATAATAGAAATAGGAAACTTAACACAACTTTGAATAGTGTATTCTTCATGAACCCCAGCCCTAAATTTGTTTAAATGTCTGCTTTCTTTTCCTCTCAACTATTAATACTGAAGCTGGGTCAGTGAAGGAATGCACCTGAGTTTTGAACTCTGGTTGAGTTCCAAACAATAAGCAATTGATGGAAAGAGCAATTGCACATAGAGCCAAAGTAGTTAAAACCCTCGTGGACGTGTGAATTTTCAAAAGCAAATTGCCACCCCTCCCTCTGCTGCTTCATGGTTTATTTGATGGAGTGTGTATTTAGCCAGGTGGGGGTAGTGGGGAAAAGCAAGGCTCTGTCCTGATTATCCCACCTGAGTCATGGACTGCTTAGGGACACCCACTTCAGCAGGGGTAGGGCACATGCAAGGGACTCCAACCCCAATGGCGGTGAAACAGTGAGAAAACTGTCAGCTTTGCCAATTGCCTATCCCCTGGGGTGTTTCTCATTCTCGTCTCGCAGCAGGTCTCATACCCTCCTCCCTTTAAGTGGCATGGTGGGTTAGGAGTGTGGTGCTGCAGGAGAGACGCTGTGCTGGAGAGACAAGTGCTGCCGACACGGTGCTATGGTTGCAGTCACACGCCCCTCAGGCTGGAGAAAGCAGACAGCTGCACCCACGGGCTCACATGTGCCGGCTCCATCTGCGAGATCATTAAAACCGAGCCTTGGCAGAGTCTGCAGAAAAACACATTTGTTTTCTTCGTAAAGAGGAAGAGTAAACTTTCCTGTCGTCCTCATAAGTTTCTGCAATTACTTTAATGTGCAAAGCGCCTTGTACAAAAGCAGGAAGCTGTTACCCAGACTAAGGCGCCAGGATGCATGCTTCCCTTAAATTATACGTGAAATTACACGTTCTCCAGCACTGGTGGCTTACTTGCCATTTAACAGTAATAAGACACACGATTCCAATGCTCACAATGGTGTTCAGGGGCTCGGCAATTTGCTTCTTATGCTGTCACGCATCTAACCAAACCAGGTAGGCTCCAAGATGATCATTCAGAGAAAACAGACTGTCTCGAAGATGAGGAGATGTGTGGTCCTCACAATCCTGGAGTCACCACGAAGAGAATGAGCCCAGGAAATCTGCAAAACAGGAGTGCCCCAGCTTCCGAGTTCAGAGAAGAGCTTTTATGTTCATCCTTTTAATATATGATAGAGATCCTGTCCTAGATTCACACCCCATTACATTCCCAACCCACCTGCACCCACTCCCCAAAATGAAACCGACTGGAGCCATTCAGACAGCCTGAATCTCTGCTCTCTCACTTCATATGTGACTCGCTGAGCCTCAGATTTCTCATCTGTTAAATGGGCATTTGATTACATCTTCTTCTAAAGACCATGCAGATAATTGAGACAGATAATATCTATAAAGTACTTGGCACAGTGTTTGTCTTATAATTGTTTATTACTGCCAATCATTATTTCTCTGCAACTATTCTATTAAATACTTTCAAAGATTTAGTCACCCCTCCAGTGCAGCCCTTAGCCCTCATCCTAAACCTAGCACTGAGTTCTGTGAGGTTTTGAGCAAGGGATGGCCCAGCTACAGCTTGCGGGCCAAATTCTGCAAGCCACCTATGCTTGTGCACTTTTTAAGCTAATACCAGTTTAACAATCAAGGAAAAATCAAAAGAAGCATCGGACACAGTGGCTCATGCCTGTAATCCCAGCACTTTGGGAGGCCAAGGAGGGCAGATTACTTGAGGCCAGGAGTTCGAGACCAGCTTGGCCAACATGGTGAAACTCCATCTATACTAAAAATACAAAAATTAACCAGGCATGGTGGTGGGTTCCTGTAATCTCAGCTACTCAGAGGGCTGAGGGAGGAGGTTCACTTGAATGGGGGAGGCGGAGGTTGCAGTGAGCAGAGATCGCACCAAGGCACTCCAGCCTGGACAACAGAGCAAGACTCTGTCTCAAAAGAAAGAAAGAAATCAAAAGAAGCATACTATTTTGTGATGTGTGGAAATTAAAAGAAATATAAACGTCAGTGTCCATAAATCGTTTTATTGAGTCATAGTCATGCCTATTCATTTACATATTGTCTATGCTTTTGGACCCAACTATGGAGTTCAGTTGCCACAGAGACCATGTGACCCACAGCACTGAGGATACTTACTGTATATCCTTTACAGAAGTTTGCAGATCTCCACGCCCGGGAATAAAACCAATGTCTTTGGAAGCCTTGGCCCAGTCTCACAGTTGATATTGAAAAATTCCAAGATATGACCTGCTAGGCTGGACGTGAGGAGCACCTAGAAAGGTGGTCATTTTTATTCGTTCAGTGGCATCTCAACCAAAGACAATAGTGAGAGCAGCTAGTGGCTTAGATTCATTGGGATGGCCGTGACATTTGAGCCAAGAAAGCCATGTTTAAATCTCAGATTTGTCACTCACGGGTGGTGTGATTTTGGATTTTGAGCTGATGACCCAACCTCGCTGAGCCTCACTGGTCTCTACTATTGGCTGGGGACGTCAGTTTATCTGGCAGAGAAGTGTTAGGACAAATGAAATAAATGTCAGCCCCACCACAGAGGATCAGACACTCCACTGCTGAATAATGTTTGTTCCCTCCCTGAAAATTTGTCTTTGTGGTCTGTAAAAAAGAGAGAGAGAGAGAACACATCAAAAGAGAAAAATCATTCTATGATATGAAAAATACATAAACTTCCAGTTTCAGTTCTGTCACGTAAACAGCTTGGAAGTTGTCACTCCCGTCCATACAACAACAACAACAACAAAAAGCTGGACAAACTGAAAATCAATGACTTTTCATGGACCCATCAGAGAACTGAGTTTTCAAGGTAAATTACCACCCCAAATCTGGAGAGACAGATGAACCTAGAGAGTAACAGCCAAGCTCCACTTACCCAGAGCAGAAGCTGCCGGAGCCAGAACTAGTAGAACAGTTACATGGCAATTTTGACAAATTGCTAACTGGTGAATATAGACCAGCTCTCAGTGAGAAACTCCCAGGGCTGCAATCTTAGGGGGACTCCACAATTTCATGGGCTTTGCCTCCAGGAATCCCCAAGTTCTCATTGAGAAGATTCTAGAAAGAGCCTCTCCTGGCTCTAACAAGGAGAGGAAGAGTAATTCTTATAACAACAACAACAACAGCAACAACAAACCACCAGAGCCTTCTCCATAACGAAGGCCCATTCCCCAGGGGAAAGACTGCCCAGCCTTATCCCAGCTTGGGGAAGGGCATTCTCTCACTGCAGCCCCCTCTAGCTTTCCTGTCTCACCTACAGGTCGGAGAAACAGTTGTGAAGGTCACAGGCCAGACACAGGACCCCCTGGAAGACTGAGATTTAATCTGAAGACTATATAGAACACTCCCCTTTTCCCACAATTTACCACCTCACCAACAGGGCTCCAGCATAACAGCAGTGAATTACAGCTGAAAGGGCTCCAAGAAACAGTACTCTCTCTGAGGAAGGCTTGGAGAAGTTCAAAGTCAAGGGTGGGGAAAAAATAAAGACCTAAAGAAATTTGAAATCTCTGGCACCTACAGATATAACAAACATTAAACACAGACCAACTCTAAGTAAAATTAACATAAATCCTCACACTAATGGCCTACTTAGCTCAATTCCTGCTACCTGATACACCATGACTGGTTTCAACAAAAAATTTAAAAGGACACCAAAAAGGAAGAAAGAAAAACCACACAGTCTGAAGAGACATAGCAAACATCAGAACCAGACTCAGATATGACGCAGATGTTGAAATTATCAGACAGGGAGTTTCAAATAACTATGATTAATACATTAAGGACTCTATTGGGAAAAAGTAGAAAACATGCAAAAACAGATTGATAATGAAACCAGAAAAATAAAAATTCTAAGAAATAATCAAAAGGAAATGCTAACATTTCTAACAACAATGAAGACTGCCTTAGATGCGCCCATCTGTAGACTGGACATGGCTGTGCAGAGAATTAGTGAGCCTGAAGATACATCAATAGAAACTTCCCAAACTGAAATGCAAAGAGAAGAAAAAAAGAACAATAGAAACAAAACAGAATACCCATGAAGTGTGGGAACATTTCAGAAGATGTCAGGTACATGCAATTAAAATGCAAGGAGAAAAAAGAGAATGGGGGACAATATTTGAGGTAGTAATGGCCAAGAACTTTCCAAAATTAATGACATTTATCAACCTACAGGCCCAGGAGGTTCAGAGAACACCAAAAAGTTACATCTAGGTATATCATGTGCAAACTGCAGAAAACCAAAGATAAAGAGAAAATTTTGAAAGAAGACAGAGGTGGGGAAAACCTTACCTCTAGAGGAAGAATTATAGAATTGTAAGCAGACTTCTCATCAGAAACAATGCAAGCAAGAATAGTTGAGTGAAATATTTAAAGTGTTGAATGGGGAAAAGACAACTTAGAATTCTATATCCAGCTAAAGTATCCTTCAAAAGTGAAGGAGAAATAAAGATTTTAATAAACAAAAACTGACGGAATGTGCTGCTCTCAGACCTGCTCTGTGAGAAATTTTCTTCAGTCAGAAGAAAAATGACAGATGTCAGAAAGCTGGATCTACATTTTTTTTAAAATCATCAGAGAAGACAAATGAAAAGAAAATCTTTTATTTTTCTTATTCTTCATTAATCTAAATGATAACAGATTGTTTAAAGTAATAATAACATCTTAGTCTGCCTAGGCTACCATGATAAAATACCACAAACTGGGTGTCTTAAACAACAGAAATTTATTTTCCTGTAGTTCTGGAGACTTGAAAGCCCAGCATCAAGGTTCCAGCTGACTCATTTTCTGGTAAGGACTCTTCTTGTTCTTACCAGGAAATGCCGGAGGCAGGAAGTTTCTTTTCCTCACGTGACTGGACCTTGGTGCATTCATGTGGGGAAAGAGAAAGGAGAGGAGCTTTCTGGAATTTCTTCTTGTAAGGACACCAGTCCCATCAGATCAGAGACCCATCTTTATGACCTCATTTAAGCTGAATCGCCTCCTTCTAGGCCCTACCTACAAACACAATCACAATGGTGGTTAGGGTTCCAACATATGAATTTGAGGAGACACAATTTAATAGCAAATAATAACATTGTGTTGGGGGATCATGAGTGAAATGAATGAAAACAATGTCACAAGAGATAGGAGGGAGGACTTAGGAATATTCTGCTGTGAAATAGCTGCATTACACATGAAGTGTAAAGGTATTATTTTAAGGTGAACTTAAATTAGTTAAAAGTGTATATAGCAAACTCTAGGGCAACCACTGAAAACCTTTTTTAAAGAAGCATAATTAATACACTAAGTGAGGAGATAAAATGGAATCATATGAAATGCTAAATTAAAACCAGAGAGGCAGAAAAAATTGTTTCTGGCAACAAATAGAAAGCAGTTACAAGCATGGTTGATATTAATCAATGTATCTATCAATAAGCACTTTAAATGTGAATGGTCTAATTATACCAATTAAAAGGCAGAGATTATCAGAATGAATAAAAAACAAGACTCAACTACACACTGTCTATTGGAAACAAAGTTTAAACGTAAAGACTCTGATAGGTTAAGAGTAAGGAAGTAGAGAAAAATACACCATGCAAACCAAGAAAGCTGGAGTAGCTGTAATAATTTTAGACAAAGTAGATGTCAGAAGATGGAAAATTATCAGGGATTAAAAATGGATATTGTATAATCATAACGGGGTCAATTCCTCAAGAAGATATGACAATCCTGAATATGTAGCTAGCAACAGAGCTTCAAAATACATGAGTCAAAAACAGATAGAAGTCAAAGTAATCACAGACAAATCCAATATTATACCTAGAGATTTCAACACTGTCATGTCAGTCATTGATAGCTCAAGCAGGAGGAAAATCAATAATGATGTAGTTGACAAAAATAGCACTATCAGTCAACTTGATCTGATTGACATATCCATCTACAGAATACTCCATCCAATAAAAGCCAAATACAGATTCTTCTCAAGCTTACATGGGACATGTACCAAGATAAAAAATATTCTTGCCCATAACACACCTTAAAAAACTTAAAAGAACATAAATCATACAAAATATGCTTCCACAATGGATTTAAACTGAAAATCCATACTAGAAAGATAGCTTGAAATTTCCACAAATGTTTGGAACACATGTTGAAGAAGTCTCAAGATAAATTAAGAAATATTTTGAGCTAAGTGAAAATGAAAGTACAACCTATCTAAATTTGTGAGATGCAGCAAAGGTAGTGCTTAAAGGAAAATTTATAGCATTACATGTATATTTTAGAAAAGAAAAAGGATTTGAAATTGATAGCCCAAACTTACACTATAGGAAATTATAGGAAGAATTTAAGCAATTTAGGCCTAAAGCAAGCAGAAGAGAAGAAGTAACATAAATTAGGGTCAAAGTCAATGAAAATTTAAATGGAAAAGCAATAGAGAAAAGCAGTGAAACCAAAAGCTGGTTCTTTGAAAAGATGAACAAAATTGATAAATTTCTAACCTAGCTAATCAAGAAAAAAGAGAGAGACATGCACACATAAATTGCCAACGTTAGAAATGAAACAAGGGTCATCCCTACTGACCCCACGGACATTGAAAAGATATTAAAGGAATACTACAAACAATGCTATGTCAATGCAACTCATTTTAATCATTTAGATGAAATAAGCAATTTATGGAAAGACATGGGCTACCAAAATTCCTATAAGTAGAAGTAGACAAGCTAAAAGCCCAATATCTATACAATTAATTGAATCAACAGTTAATAACCTTCTTAAAATGTAATCACCAGGAGCAGATGACTTTACTGACGAATCTTACTAAACATTTAAGGAAGAAAAAATACAAATTGTCTCTGCTGTCATTTAGAAAACAGAATCATCATGCCCATAATCACAGTGCTTTGGAAAGCCAAGGTGGGAGGACTGCTTGAGGCCAGGAGTTTGAGACAGCCTGGGTAACAGAGGGAGACCCCATCTCTACAAAAAAAAAAAAAAAATTCAATTTAAAAAAATAGAGTAGAAATCAGAGAAAACACTTCTTAACTCATTCTATGAATCCAGAATTACCCTGACACCAAAACCATAGAAAGATATTACTAAAAGGAAAGATGCAGGCCAATCTATCTGATGAATACAGATTAAAATCTTCAATAAAAGTGTCTTTGTTCATAAATGACATAATTATTGATGTATAAAAATTCCAAAAATTGTCCACAAACATTAGAAAATTGAATCCAACAATGTATTTTTAAAATTATGCACCAGGTCCAAGTGGAATTTATTCCAGATATTCAAGGCTGGTTCAACCTTCAAATATCAATTAATGATAATTGATAAAAAATCCACCACCATGACTGGCAAAAGGGGAACAACTATGTAATAATATCAAATGACCCAGAAAAGCATTTGACAATATTCAACGTCCATGATAAAGTTTCTCAGCAACCTAAGAATAGAGGAAAACTTTGTCAACTTAATAAAAAACAGGTGGGCATGGTGGCTCATGCCTGTAATCCCACCGCTTTGGGAGGCTAAGGCAAGAGGATCCCTTGAGGCAAGGAGTTCAAGACCACCTTCAGCAACATAGCAAGACCCCATCTCTACAAAAAGTAAAAAAACAATTAGCAGGGTGTGGTAGCACAGGCCGATAGTCCTAGCTACTCAGGAGGTTGAGACAGGAGGGTCATTTTAAGCCCAGAAGCTTGAGGTTACAGTGAGCTATGATCTTGCCACTATACTCCAGGCTGGGCAATACAGTCAGACCCTAGCTCAGAAAAGAAGAAGAAAGAATAGGAAGAAGAAGGAGAAGAAGAAAAAAGAAGAGCATTTACAAAAACCTACACCTAATATTATACTTAATGAGAAGCAGATGCTTTTCCCTTTAGATTGGCAATAAGGCTGAGATATCCCTTCTCACCACTCTTATTCACCTCTGTGCCAGAGGTCCTAGGTAGTGCAATAAGACAAGAAAGGGGAATAAAAGATATACCAATTGGGAAGGAAGAAATAAAACTGACTTTGTTCATGGATGATATGATTGTCTATGTAGAAAATACAAAAACATGGTTGGGTACAGTGGCTCACGCCTGTAATCCTAGCACTTTGGGAGGCCGATGCACATGGATCATGAGGTCAGGAGATTGAGACCATCCTGGCCAACATGGTGAAACCCCGTCTCTTCTAAAAAAACAAAAAATAGCTGGGTGTGGTGGCATGTGCCTGTAATCCCAGTACACTCAGGAGGCTGAGGCAGGAGAATGGCTTGAACCAGGGAGTCAGAGGTTGCAGTGAGCTGAAATCATGCCACTGCACTCCAGCCTGGTGACAGAGCAAGATTCCGTCTCAAAAAAAAAAAGATGTTTACCAAAAAATGTATAGAATTAATTAGTGATATCAGGTTTGCATGATACAATATAAATATATAAAAGTTGTTTTCCTATATGCCAACCACAAAGAGTTAGACTTTGGTAATTAAAAGTACATTACCATCTACAATAGCATCAAAAAAATCTTTAAAAAATTAAAACTCATGGAGAGTGGAATGATGGCTACCAGAGTCTGGGAGGTGAGGAGGGAGGGAGTGGGGAGTTATTAATCAAAGGGTACAAAGTTTCGACTAGACAGAAGGAATAAGTTTTGAGATCTACTGCATAGCAGAATGACTATAGTCAATAATAATGTATATCTTATAATAACTTAGGGAGTAAACTTCAAATGTCTTACCTTAAAAGTGATAGGTAAGTGAGGTGATGAATATGTTAATTAGCTTGATTTAATCATTCCACATTGTATTGTATAAATGTATACAATTATAATTTGTCAATTAAAAATAAAATATATAAATAAAAATGAAAAGATTAGAAGAATTTTTTTTAATAGCACCAAAAAAGTGGGATACTTACGTATAAGTCAAATAAAATATGTACAGGTCCCGTATGTGGAACTAAATATCAAACTCCTAAGTAAATGGACAGATAGTCCATACTCATGCATTGAAAGACTCAATATTGTTAAGATGTCAATTCTTCTGAATTTTTTCCTACAGATTCATTGTAACACTAATTTAAAAAGCAGGAAGCTATTTTCTGAATATCAACAAACTGACTCTAAAGTTTATGTAGAAGCACAAAAGATCCAAAATAGCCAACATGACACTAAAGAAGAAGAGCAGACTTCAAGACTTAAAGCTACAGTAATCAAGACAGCATGATATTGGCAAAAGAATAGGGACACAACTCATTCGAACAGAATAGAGAGACCAGAAATAGAGTCACACAAATATAGTCAACTGATCTTTAGCAAAGAAACAAAAGGCAATTTTAAGGAGAAAGTATAGTCTCTTCAACAAATGGTGCTGGAACAATTGGACATCCATATGCAAAAAAAAAAAAAAAAAAAAAAAAAATCTAGACACAAACCTTACATCCTTCACAAAAATTAACTCAAAATGAATCACAGACCTAAGTATAAAATGCAGCACTATAAAACTTCTAGAAGATAACATGGAAGAAAATCTAAGTGACCTTGGGTTTAGCAAAGAGTTTTTAGATACACCAAAAACATAATTCATGAAAGAAAAAAAAAATAAATTAGACTCTTTGGTCTAATAATAAATTAACCTCATGCCTGTAATGCCAGCACTTTGGGAGACCGAGGTGGGCGAATCACAAGGTCAGGAGTTCAAGACCAGCCTGACCAACATGGTGAAACCCTGTCTCTACTAAAAATACAAAAATTAGCTGGGCATGGTGGCACACACCAGTTACTCAGGAGGCTGAGGCAGGAGAATTGCTTGAACCCAGGAGGCAGAGGTTGCAGTGAGCTGAGATCGTACCATTGCACTCCAGCCTGGGCGACAGAGTGAGACTCAGTCTCAAAAATAAAAGAAAAGAAAATTAAAAACCTCTGCTCGGTGAAAGACATTGTTAAAAGAATCAAAGGCAAGCCACAGACAGGGGGAAGATATTATAAAACACTTAGCTGATAAAGGACTTGTATCCAAAACATAGAGTTCTTAAAACAATAAGGAGACAAACCAAATGGGCGAAAGATCTGAAAAGACATCGCATTAACGAAGATATACAGATGGCAAATAAGTATATGAAAAGATGCTCAACATCATATGTCAACAAAGAATTACAAATTAGAACAACAATGAGATACCACTATGCACTATTAGAACAACTAACATCCAAAACATACTGATAATATTAAATGTTGCTGAGGACATGGGACAACAGGACTCTCATACATTGCTGATGAGCATGCATAATGGTGCAACCATTTTGGAAAATAATTTAGCAGTTTCTCATAAAGGTAAACATAGTCTTGCCATATTATTCAGCAGTCATGCTCCTAGGTATTCACCCATTTGATTTTAAAACATCCACAAATAAAAAAAACCTGCACACAAATGTTTACAGCATTCAAATGTTTATATCATTTATATTTATAACTGCCAAAAATCAGAAGTAACCAAGATGTCCTTTGATTGGTGAATGAATAAACCAACTATGAACATTTGTAAAATGGAATATTATTCACTGATTTAAAACATGAACTATTAAGCCATAAAAAGCCATAGAGGAACCATTGGTGTATTTAATAAACAAAAAAAGCAAGTCTTTAAAGGCTACATACTGTATTATTCCAATTATATGACATTCTGGAAAATGCAAAAGTGTGAGACAGTAAAATGATTAGTGGTTGCCCAAGAGTGTGGCACTGAGGAGAGGAATGAACAGGTAAAGCACAGGGAATTTGGGAGTGAGTAAAATTATCCTGTATGATGCTATAATGAAGGGTAAATAGTATACATTGGTCAAAACCACAGAGCTTTTCAGCACAAAGAGTAAACCTTAATGTGTAGGAATTTTTAAAAATAACTCATTTAGGATTTCAGAAGATTTTTGGAATGAATGTAGGTTGTGACAAGGGAAACTACCTGTATTAGAAATGAAACTACCTCACTGAAGGGAGTAGGGAAATAAGGTGCTGACCTATGTAACGCTGGAAGTAAGTGGAATCTGTAAGACTAAATGAAACTGTGCATAATCAGTGTATTCTACTTGATAAAGTTGTTTCCCACTGAGGTACAGGTTAGAAATTCTGATGCTGATATACATGTATTTGTAATTACAATTAAGTAAATGAATGGTGAATAGTGAGATCTTGGTTTCCCATTGTTGGTGTGAGAGGTTACAATTAAACAAGAAGAGTAAACTAGAATGATCAATGTGGAAACAGCAAGAGCAAATTAGAATGATCAGTGCAGTCATGGATTAAATGTGGAGGCATCAACGTGAACTCGTGTTTAGTTTAGTATGGATACAGATGGTTACACACAGAAATATTTATAGATAAGTGTATACACACACATATATCTCCTTGCTCCATCAGCTGAGATGGCCTAGAAGCAATGACAACTCAGTAACAATAAGCAATAATAAGGGAAGGGTGGAGAGAAAATAAGTAAATACACAAAAAGCAATTAATGATATAATTTTTACATAGACGTGTGGTAAGGTAATAAAGTGCTGTGCTAAAAGCAACTAGGGATGAAAGAAGTAGGCTGCACTGACAAGGTGGTCAAGGAAGGCCTCCTTAGGGAGATGATATTTGAACAGAGCTCTGCATAAGACGTAGCCAGATGTGGGAAAATCTGGGCAAGGGGAGGGTAGAACATTCTAGGAAGAGAGAATAAGACATGCAAAGGCCCTGAAGCAAGTTCCAGTGCTTTCAGTTGAGGATTCAGGGTCAAGTGATTTATTGAAGCTGTGTTGTCAGGAGTTACCAGGAGCAATGGCAGCAACAGAGAAAAGAGGGAGAGCCATCCTGAGGAGTGATTCCAAGTGAAATCCCAGCATAGCCTGGACCCTCAGGGAGCTCTGGGACATAAATTACAACCTAGAGTTTGTTCTGTCTCGAGGTAAAGGAGCTGGATGTTTGTAGTCATATATCAGTCAGTCATTGGCTATGGGACAGAGTTGAAAACAGAGTTCGAGGCAAGTGAAGCAGCTACAACCTATGGATCTGGGCATCAGATATATGACAGCTGTGCAGATAGAGGCCCCAGTGCATGCAGTGATGTCTCCTTAGTTGAGGGATAGGCAGTAGGCCATCTATTACCAGGTAATAGATGTTACGTGGTTGAGAGTGGAGATCTATAAGAGGTTGAACAGTACTGGAGATGTAGTTCTGGGCCTCACCCAAGTGGAGAAATCTTATTAACATCTCGTTAACACACTTGGCATCCAGCTGAGAGATCATGTCACTCTTTTTTTTTTTTAAATGGAAGGCCTCACATATTTATTACTGAACCCAGTCAACCAACGCATTCACAATAGATTCAGAGAGGAAAACACGTCAAACTCTCCAGATAGTGGTGACATTTTCAGTTTGATATGGTAATGTGATCGTGACCTTCAGACAGCACAAATATGTGTGCCATCTCATGTGCAATTCCTTATAGACCCAGCTTGGTTCTTCTCCAACATCTCCTTTTGGAGTTGTACCTGATTTTATTTCCAGTTTTCATCCGAATCCACTGGGGAATGGGACAATTTTGCTTTTGTTTCTTGGCCAGGAATAGCTTAATCCTGAAAGTCTTGTGAGAAGACATGGTGAGAAGCGGAGGCAAGAACACACCACCATGGCGGAGAGACGAAAAGAGGGTGGAGGTGGAGGGGAAGGGGGGAGGGGGAGGGGAAGGGGATGAGGAGGGTAGGGGGAGGTGAGAGGGGAGGGGGAGGGAAGGGGAGGGGGAGGGGAGGGGGAGGGGGAGGGGAGGGGGAGGGGGAGGGGAGGGGGGGGAGGGGGAGGGGGAGGGGAGGGGAGGGGGAGGGGGGAGGGAGGGGGAGGGGGAGGGGGAGGGGAGAGGGGAAAGAGGGGGAGGGAGGAGGAGGGGCTCGAACATGGCGGGCTGCAGGTCCCGAGCCCTGCCCCGCTGGGAGGCAGCTGAGGCCCGGCGAGAACTCTAGCACAGTGCCCTCCCCCCAGCACCTTCTGCAGCTGCTGGCCTGGGTGCTAAGCCCCTCACTGCCCTGGGCCAGTGGTGCTGGCCGGCGGCTCTGTGCGCGGGACCCGCGGAGCCCACTACCACGCCCGCCGGAACTCCCGCTGGCCCGCAGAGCGCCGGCACACAGCCCCGGTTGTCCCCCACGCCTCTCTCTCCACATCTCCCAGTGAGCAGAGGGAGGCGGCTCCGGCCTTGGCCAGCCCAGACAGGGGCTCCCACAGTGCCGTGGTGGGCTGAAGGGCTCCTCAAACACTGCCAGAGTGGATGCCGAGGCCCAGGAGGCGCCGAGAGCGAGGGCTGCTAGCACATTGTAACCTCTCAGTAAGGTGAGTCAAAATGTTCATGGAATCTATGGCAGGCCCAGCTGAAATTATAGGAGAAGCGGGGTTGGGACTACTATCAGCCCTACTTTGCAAAGGTGAAAATGAATACAAAGAGTGGTTAAGTCATACACCAAGACCCCACAGCTGATAAATGCTAGAGCTGAGTTTAAACTCAATCTGTCTGGCATTTAAGCTCTCAGACATACCCCCACACCGCCTCCTAAGATGCACCGTACACAGTCATTGTCTCGCAGGTATACATGGCATGCTCAGACCTCTGCATATACATCCAAGGCCACTGTGTTCACACACACACAGATGTTTCACTGCATGTGCACTGCCATTTTTTTTTTTTTTTTTTTGAGACAGAGTCTTGCTCTGTCTAGCAGGCTGGAGTGTACTCGTGCAATCTCAGGTCACTGCAACCTCCGCCTCCCAGGTCCAAGAGATTCTCCTGCCTCAGCCTCCTGAGTAGCTGGGATTACAGGTGCCTGCCACAACGTCCAGCTAATTTTTGTATTTTTAGTGGAGATGGGGTTTTGCCATATTGGCCAGGCTGGTCTTTAGCTCCTGACCTCAGGTGATCTTCCCGCCTTGGCCTCCCAAAGTGCTGGGATTATAGGTGTGCGCCACCGCACCGGCCTGCCACACTGTTTCTAGACACACATTCGTGTACACACACACAAAGCCAGGGACATGTGCATGTCCATATTCAAGTCATGCATGAAAATAACAAAAGCATATTCATTAGGGAACCATTCCAGCTTTTTTCTGGCTCTGAAGACAATGTAATTGGGCTTGCCACAGGTGGAAGATGGGAGCTACTCTGCCCGCAGGCAGAAGGCCTCCCCACTCCCTCTTCCTCCCGGCTTGATGTGGTTAGCTAATCACTGCCAAGGATGTTATTCACTTCCCTCGGGGTGGCCCCTCAAACAGACCTCTTCTTTGTCTCGCTTACCCCTGGAAATCTGCCCACCTCCACTCTCAGCCTCACATGTGCTTTCCTGAGATCTCCAGCTCTGTCTGTCACCAGCACAATGGGGATGAAATTCATTATTCTAAACTCTCGAGTCTCAGCCACGCTCTGGCAGCTGGACGGGTGGGGAGGGAAATGCCTTATTGCTGGCTTCATTGTTCACAGAGCTTGGTCATGGCCTCAGAGGTGTAGCCTCTTTTTTCCTGTTGGTTCCACCAAAAAAGGAGCCTCCGCGGGCAGTCCATGTGAGATGGACAAGTGATTGCTCCCAAAATTCCCAAACCCTCCTTTTTCCAATTCTTTGTGAGCTATAGCATGAAGATGGGGATTTTGTCATGCATTTATTCAGTGAACATATCTGAGCATCTACTGTGTAGCAGGCACTGGGGTTCTAGCAGGGTCCATTTATGTTCTTTCATTCCCAGTACCAAGCCCAGTGCTTGGCATATGGTAGGTGCTTAATTTACATTTGTTGGATGGATGGATGGATTGATGACAGACAGATGAATGTATGAATGTGCAGATGGATGGATGGATGGGTAGGTGGGGAGGTGGGTGGATGGATGTGTGGAATAAGCTCTACACAGAAGGGTGTAGGCTTATAAAGAAGATATAGTTGCCATCTCAAAGGTGTCCATTCTCTAGGAAGACTTTGCTTATGCCACCCTAGTTACACAAGCGGTAGAAGCAAGGGATGGGGGTAGGAAGAGAGAGTTAGGGAGGCAGGTGTCACATCTGGCTGGGACATTTCAGACAGAACATTGGGGGAAACCCTTCCCAACCACTTCAAGCCCAGTAGGAGGAGCAGTGCCCATCCCGACACTTCATGAAAATAACCAGCCCAAGCGGCCTTATTAGGGGTGACCACAGGGCCTCAGGGGCCCCTGGGGTGGGAATTGTCATCATCTGGTTAGGCCAAGGTGCCCTCAGAACAGCAGTCCTTCAAGGTGTCCACCGAGGCTGTGGGTCCACTGTGCTTTAGCAAGTCACAGCAGGTGGACACACTTCAGAGTGCCCACTTCATCAGGCCACCCCACTGCAGCATCCTCAGTTCACTGGGCTTCAGCCTCCACACACCGCCTTTCAGCTCATGCACCCTTCTTCCATGTGTGCCCCTCCTTCCCCACCCGCACCCATCCTCAGCAGGGGCACACCAAATCAGGTGCTGTCAGTGCCTAGACCTGCCCAAACCAGATCCAGTTCCAGGCCACCCTGGACACAGAAAGCCGGGCCAGTTCCACTGCCTTGAAATCCAGTCTGATTTTTAGTAACAGGAACACCGAGGCAGGTGGGTGCCTCCAGGGCCCCCGAGTGTCCCGGTAGAATGGCTGGAGACCGAGTGTCCCCATACATGGACGGCACAGCCACATTCAGCTGAGGATTGGAACCTGCTCAGAATGTTTGTTTCCTGTTTAATCGGTGGGAGTAAAGAGTCATGGATTCCAACCAAAATACATTCCACTCCTTCAGCCCTGGTGTGTCAAAATTGCTTCTCTCCGAAGCTCAAATCTCAGGGTTGTGGGAGCCTGTGGTGACTGGCAGGCTGATAGCCCACAATACCGGGTCCGAATCACCCCATTGGCCTCCACCTGCCAACCTTGGAAAGAAATGCAGGGTAAGGACAAGTGAGTCTAAAAATGCAGCTCTTTCTCCCAATCCCTCTCAAAACTCAAGTTTTGACTTCTGAGCTGTGAATAAGGATCTCATTCAGCCAAAGTTCCTTAAGGTTTTTTGCTGCACCCACAGGGGATCGTGTGCCGGCTTAGAAGGTTGCCATGGAACTTCAGCAGCCAACCACCGAGGAAGGGAGGGGGAGCTGCCGCCCACGCAGAGGCCCCCACTTCTGGCTGGGGGCCTGCCTGGCCCTCCTCAGCCCTCTCCCGCGCTCTCCTCTCATCTGGCCCATTTCAGGCCTGTGCCACCAGCTGCAGACAGCCTGGCCTCCCGGGGTCCCACTCACCACTCACTCACCTCCATCTCAGAACAGCCCGTCTTGGCGCCACCCTACCTTGTCCCCTGCTCCGATGTTGCCTCCATGACCACATCTTTCCTTTCCTACAACACACAGAGCACCGCTAGGGCAGGGGCTAAGATGTTTCTCCTCTCCCATTGCGGGTAACTGACAAACGTACCTTGGCTTTCTAAGCCGATTCCCTGAGGGCTTGTGTCGCGTGTATAAATCTGCAGCCAAAATGCCAGTGCCCCCAGACTGTCAGTTTCTTTTTTTTTTTTTTTTTTTTTTTCTTTTCTTTAAAGCAAACTAATCTCCCTCTGAGCTCCTGTCTTCGGGAAATCAGACTGCCACCCTTGTCAGAAGTGTCCTGGGATCGGCGGGAGTAAGGAGTCAGGAAAGCTGGCATCTGAGGTGCAGTTCAACCAGCTAGCTGTGGGTCCTCAGGCAAGTCAGTTCACCTCTCCGAGCCTGAGTGTATAAAGTGGGAATTGGTGTGCAAGTATACACACACATGCCCGAGATAATGGGTTACAGTGCTTTGTAGTTTGAGGCAGAAGGTAAGTATGAACTATTGTGCTAATAATTACAACAGAAAACTGAAGAGTATTTCCACATTTCTGCTTTGGGTTGTGTCTCCTCTGTATTCCCTCCCCCTCCATACGTTTTCTTCTGAAGGTCAGTTGCATGATCAGTTACCAGAAGTGGCAGGCTGCAGGAGCTGTAATCCCAGCTAAGAAGTGGCTGGCCCACGGCTCTGAGTGATGGCTTCACAAACCTCACCGCATTCCATTCTGTAACAGTCTCTGAGCTGCGGGCCAGGGCTCTCACCATCCCCATTTCACAGCTGAGCATACTGAGGTTCAGAAGGATGAAAGGACGCGCTCAGGATGCGCCACTGCTAAGACGCAGATGAAATCGACACTCAGGTCCAGGAAGCGGGAGGAAGGAGCCGCACAGAAAGAAACATAAGCTGCCTTCAGGTTCAAAGCACAATTGTTTTGCTTTTGTTTTTAGACCTTCTGCAAAATGAGCAAAACTCATCCAGAACAATGTCCACAGGCCCCTGATGGCTTCCCAGGCCTCACTGAAGCAAGGAAGGGTGTGCATCTCAGTCCACTTCCCCTGAGAATCCAAATTCCTCACTGTTTCTTTTCTTTTTCTTTGTCTTTACTTATTCCAAATATGTTCAAAATGGAACTATAAAATACCATTATTTTATCCAAATAAGTAATTTTTTAAATTCCATCTTAGAAGAGCTTCTAAACATTTCCAAAGGCCTTTCAAACTTTCTCCCTGTAAGGCTTTGTACCAGGCAACCAAATCCTTCCGGACTTGTTGAATGCAGACAGTGAGAGAGCCAGTGAGTGGATGCTGGTGTTGTCTCTTCGCTTCCTCCTTCCTCCTCCCCCGACTGGCCCCCACCAATCTGTCTGGTGGATGCTGAGTGATCATTTTGCGGATGGCTTTGAACTTGGCTTCTCGAGGGGAAGCTGGTATGAGAAAATGAGAATCTCATTCAGATGGGCTTGCAGTTTTTCTTCCCCTAGCGAATTCTTGTCTTATTTCCATCCCCCTTGATTCCTTTGCAAAAAACTGCAGCCGTCTTTTCTCCCTTCTTTGCCTTAGTTGAATTAACTTAATTAGGGCACTTGCTTTTGACAATGCTGGGAGATTTTTAGATACTGAACTGTCCTCAGGAGACCACAGGAAGGCTGACGCACTGTCTGCAATTATCAGGCTAATCACTCAGAACACACTCGTTTGTTTTATGTATTTATATCTTGGGATATAAACCTTTGTTTCCATTTCTCTTTCATTCTGCTGTGTGTGCCAGGCAGAGTGAGGCACTGTGGGCAAGAGAAGAGCCCTGTCCTTATGGAGAGCAGCTGGCCAGACAGACCTTAAACACATGATAACACACAGAAACATGTAATTACAGGGAGTGAAGAATGCAACAAAGAAATAATACTTTGAAATATTGCCTTCTCTTTCTGGAGTTATTTGGAATACAGCCAATCAGAGCATAGCTCTAAGACCAAGAGTAAGTGATGCCTTTTGAAATATTCTGTTTGAAATCAGAGCCCTTCCCCACTGCAGTCAATTGTGGGCGCAAATATTCCTTTTGTTCACAGACCGCATCCTGTGTTCCCCAAGGCCCCACCCTGAGCTGATCCCAGGATGACCTAGAAGAGGCATGTTTTACTGAAATCGTTTCTAAAACTTGCACTAAAGCTACACTATCTGAACACACAGTAAGGACACACATTTTCAAGTTTCTCTTTGGGTCACAGGTGTGCTGCTTTCTACGTCAGTTTGTCAGCGAAACAAATCTTTTAGTGTCGGGAAGAAAAGCAGCAAGATGAAAAAGAAAAAAAAAAAAAGATATTTCAAGATCAAATTCTTCATCCTACTTTTCTGACTTGCCAGAAACTAACGACATTTTTCCTAGCAGTGACTGGCAACCACTCCGAAAGCTTCACCAAATTATTACTCCTTCCTTTATTTTTTTGAAAAAACAGGCAGTGTATTTAGTTGTCATTGGTTACAACCAAATTTCTCTAAATATTTCAGTGCATCTCAAAATACTATATTGATAAGTTCAAGTCATAAAAAACTGCATTGGGAGTTTTGGAAAATTTAGTGGTAGGATTATGCATGTTTTTCTTCCATGTGAGTTCTCCTCTGAAGGCATGTTTATTTAAAGAAAAATTGTGGTATTTGGAAGATTGAAGACTGACTTCTAAACTGTGCTGACTTCAAAAAGACCGACTTTCGGCCAGGCACAGTGGCTCATGCCTGTAATCCCAGTACCTTGGGAGGCTGAGGAGGGAGGATTGCTTGAGCCCAGGAGTTCAAAACCAGCCTGGGTAATACAGCAAGAAAAATTTTAAATTAACTGAGTATGGTGGGTCACTCCTGTAGTCCCAGCTACTTGGAAGGCTGAGACAGGAGAATGGCTTGAGCCAGGGAGGTTGAGGCTGCAGTGAGCTATGATCATGCCCCTGCACTCCAGACTGGGTAGCAGAGTGAGACCCCATCTCAAAAAATAAGAAAGACCTGCTTTTTTCTCCTTCTATCCAGTGCCATCGAATTAGCTGTTCTTGGAAGGGAGGGCACATCCCAAACTGGGGGTCACAAGGTGATTTGGGAGGTACAGGTGGCATCAAAACCACAGATACACACACTGACAGAGCCATTCATTTTTAGTCCTTTGCTTGGCCCAGGAGAGTCCCCAGTGGGGACTAGTCAGTTTTGAGCACCTCCACAGTGCTGCCACCACCCTTTTTAATAGAGAGAGTGTGTAGCTACGGCATCAAACTGGAATTTCATAACATCAGCTTTCATTGTTTTTATGACCGTTGCCTTCCACATAGGTCGAAGGGCACTGGTTTGTCACTGATGGTTATGACTTGACGCTTCCTTTTGAAAATAACTGTATGTTTTCAAAAGTGTGTAAATGTAAAAGAAAGGATTAAGTAAATAATGGCACAGATATGGCAGGTGAGATGCAAATGGCAGGTTTGGGGAAAAGGGCAATCAATAAAAATAAAAGTCAGCTTGGCTCTCCCGCTCTCCCAACGCTGCAGCTCAGAGGAAAACTAAAATTAATTCCTTTTGCAGCATGATGGAGAAAAAAAGCATCCAGAAGGAAATTCATCAAACCATTAAAAGTGATCTCCCCCAGGGAAGGGGCTTGCAGTCAGGGGGAACACATTCACATTTCACTTTAAACACATCTGGATTATTTGAATTTTTGTATTGCATAGAAGTTAACCCTTTGTCTGACATCTTGGTTATAAATGTTGTTCTTGGAATGCCTTTTGTTTATTGCCTTTGTGATCTCTTGGGCAGGCAAAACTTCTCAACTTCATAAAATGAAAAAAAAAAGAAAATCCATCTTTTCTTTATAGCATCTGGGTTTCCAGTCTCAGAGAGGAAGGCCCCTAGATTGGCCCCTAGGTTGTAACTACAGTATCACACATTTCTTGCAATACTGTTATGGTTATTGTGTTACTTGTAAGTATTTAATTCTTCTAGAATTGATTTCTGTATCCATGGACCATTGGTTCCATTTTCATGTTCTCCCATTTGTCTTGAACATCAGCTCTCTCCATATATACCTCTGAGTTCTAAGGGCAGTTACATATCACTTCCTGCTTCACTAATCTAGTTGCCTGTCACAACACCAATACTGACTTGGTTACAGGACCTTTAGAGCCTGTACTAATACCTGGATAGGTAAATCCTCCATCACTCTTCTTATTTTTCACATTTCCTAGCTATTCTGAAGGCATCTCTTCTTCCATATGAACTCTAAGATCATATTTTTATTTCAGTATGCATTATCTCAATAATTTTAAAAAAAATAAAATATTTCATTATTTAAAAGGGGGCCGGGTGTGGTGGCTCATGCTTGTAACCCCAGCACTTTGGGAGGCCGAGGCGGATGGATCTCTTGAAGTCAGGAGTTCGAGACCAGCCTGGCCAACATGGCGAAACTCTGTCTCTACTAAAAATACAAAAATTAGCTGGGCGTGGTGGCGAGCACCTGTAATTCCAGCAACTTAGGAGGCTGAGGCAAGAGAATCGCTTGAACCTGGGAGGTGGAGGTTACAGTGAGCCGAGATTGTGCCACTGCACTCCAGCCTGGGGGACAAGAGCAAAACTCCGTCTCAAAAAAAAAAAAAAAAAAAAAGTTGGGGGAGGCGACACCACCAGATGCTGGTGAGGACAGGAGCACCGAGAGCTCTCACTCATGGTTGGTGGGAATGCAAAATGGTGCAGCCACTTTGGAAGACAGTTTCACAGCTTCTTGCAAAGCTATACATATTCTTTCCATACCACACAGCAATGGTGCTCCCTGATACTTACCCAGGGGATTTGTTTAGAGCAGCTTTCATCATAATTGCCAAAACTTAGAATTCACCAAGATGTCCTCAGGTTGGTGAATGGATGAACTGTAGTGCGTCCAGGCACTGGAGTATTATTCAGTACTAAGAAAGGAATGAGCTATCAAGATAGGAAAAGATGTGGAGGAAACTGATGGCATATTACTAAGTGAAAGAAGTCAGTCTGAAAAGCACACGCGCTGTATGATTCCAGCTCTATGACCACAGTAAGGAGGCACAAAGAGAAGAAAGAAAAGATGCTCAAAAGACACACAGACACACACAACTAGGCAGGCGAGTGTCCCGCTCTGGTGGGGGGTGTTGACAGTGGGGGAGGCTGTGCCTGTGTGCAGGCAGGGGTTTATGGAAAATCTCTGTGCCTTCTACTCAGTTTTGCTATGAACTTGAAACTGCTCTTAAAAAAATAAGGTCTTTTTTTTTTTTAAAGGGAGGGAGGGATATTTTAAATTATCTCTTTCTTTTATATCAAAAGCTAAGCTATGCCACCATCTGAAACAGAAAGTGGCTGAGGGTACATCTGTCACTTGGACCTCTTCTGCTCACAACCTCCCTGAACTGGTGGCCAGGGAAGGCAGTGGGAGGGGAGGACCAAGTCTCAAACTCCAGAAGCCTCACCTCCCTGAGCCCAGCTCCTCCGCCAAGCCCCCTCAGGTAAGCCAGCAGGGAGGCGGTGGGGGGCTCTATAGAGTGAGCACTTCTCAGCCAGTTTCCTGGCTAGGAGCCCAGCAATTCTTGCTAGAACCCTGTGGATGTGGTGCCAGTTTGAATAAGAGTCAGCTCTGGCTGATTCTTGCAGACAAAGTGAGGTGGAGCTCTCTCTCTGAGGGTTCTACCGCGCACAGGACTGCAGGTGGGAAATCGCTCTCAGGAAGGACAGAGGGAGGAAAATGTTGACAGTACAGATAAAAGGGGTCAAGTTCACAGGACTTTGACCATGTCCCAGGCATTGTGCTGTGCCTGCGCTCCTGTCATCCCCCCATTCTACAGAGAGCTATTCAGAGAGATGAATTCTTTCACCCATGACCACCCAGCTTACGGGGGCACTTGGAGCTCACCTGTCCGCTCCAACCCCTTATCACTGCTCAGTGCAAGAGTAAGGCAGTACACCGCCGGCCCCACCCTGGAGGAAAATACTCGGCTCGGAATCTGCACCTCTCCCATGCGGATATTTACAAACAAAAGAACTCAGCACTTCCAGCCACGAGTGTTGCAAATACATACACAAAAATGACTGAGCATGATACATCATTTGAGAAGCAAAGGGGATAATGCTGCATTAACTATGAGAGTTTGCATCTTCCAGCAGACAAAACAAAAAATGACAGACACTCTTTCTAAATGTTTTTGCATCCAACCCAGTTCCGTCCAACTCTTTGCCATTGTTTAAAAGATGTTGAAGCTTCCAAGTGCACAGCTCAGGAAAGTTTTCATCCCGTCCCATCCTGTGTGTTGCAGCGCAAAGTCCTCGTCCAGAGAAGACAATGGCGAGAAACAAATCCAACATCCTGGGCTGCTTTTCCTTTCCCCACTTTTTAAAAGTTTAGTGTCCAAGTCGCTTGACAAACCCAGACCCTAGCAATGATATTTTGTGCAGAATTCTGGGATCAAAATATAATTTCAAAAATAATATATTTTCTGACATCCCCCACGAAAAAAATTACTGGTTTCTTCCCCCTAAAAGGATTTAGATGGAATAACATCTGTGCTGAGAATATTGTGAATATGTTCAACTGACAGGCAGTCTCTAAGGCACTCCACTCATTAATGTGCTGTGCATAAAATTAAAACTTGAAATATATTTTTAAATCCATTTTGAATCATTTAAGCAATTCTCCTGCAAAGAAACTATTGTGCTGAAATAATATATTTGGAGCAAGGAATATGAAAGCTATTAAAATGTCTTAGACCCTCCCTGCCTTTCATGGGAGAGGAAGAAGGGGGGAAATGCTCTCTCTGATTTGAAACAGGCTCTGCATAAAATACACCCACCCCACCTCACCACCTCCCAAAAGAAAAATCTACTCTGAAGTAACACTAAGAGTTTGACTTAAATCCACAGGAGCCAAGGAACATGAAGTTGGGTCTTTATATTTCTGCTGCTTCCACTGTACATGGCTGAGCTGGGGAGAAGCTCAGTGAGGGCTGTGAGGGCCCAGATGTGGTGGGCACCTTCCCTGGGTCTGCAGCACTCACAGCTGTGAGCAAGAAACCCTAAAAGAGGGAGGAAGGGAAGACAAAGATTCAAAGATAGGGCCTTGTTTTGCTCCCGCCTTGTCTTGATTTCTGCAAACGCTTTCAACACTCAGGACGCCCGTCAACTCGTGGGTTCTTTGGAGCCCGCTGGCATGTGTGTGTGCTGGGAACAGCAGCCTGACACTTCCCCAACAACCCCCATTCTCTCACTCATTGTCTCATTCATCTGTCTGTCAAATATTTGTTGAGTGCCAACCAAGAGCCATCACTGTCCTGGACTCTGAGAGTTCAGTGTTGTGAAAACTCAGCTGTGAAAACCTGCTAGGAAGGCACACTGTCAGAAGAGGACAGGGTGGCACAGAAGTGGGGTGAGCGTCTGACCTGGCCTGGGAAGGCTTCCTGGAGGAAGTGACAGTAGAGTTGTATTCTAAGGGAAGAAGAAACGGAGAGTGTATGCCAGGCGTAGGGGTGGCAAGTGCAAAGGTGCTGAGGTGGGAGTTTGCCTGAAGTGTTTCCTAGATGGGAACGAGGCCAGTGTGGCAGGAGCACAGATTGTGAGGAGGGGCTGAGAGAGTGGAAGGGAGAGGCAAGGTAAATGGGTCAGCCCAGGCAGGGCCTGTGTCCACCGTGAGAAACTCCACCTTACCCTAAGAGCAAACACATTGCCCTCAGCAAGCACAGGCAGCTCACGACTGTCCAGCCCTCCCTGCCGGGTGGAGAGCAGTGGAAGGGGTTGTGCAGCCATGCAGGGCCGGGTGGAAGCTGAGCAGGTTGGGGAGGGGTATGAACTCCCTACTTCCCACCCCAGTGCCTGTGACCATGGTTCCCTCTGCCAGGGCCACCAACCTCCTAGTCGCCATCCTTTGTGTCTCAGATACAGCAGCACGTCCCCTTGACCACTCAGCTGTGCCAGGTTAGGGCACATCCTCAAGGAAGCTGTGGGCCCCTCCTTCAATGTTCATGTGGAACTGGACACCACCATCCACCCCACAGGCCAGGAGCCCCTGGAGTCTCAGGCTAGGGCATATGTACCACCATTCCCTCATCACCCCCTGTACCCCATGGGGCCCACCACCCACTGGGGCTGGCAGAAAGAAAGATTCATAACAATGGGACAATGCTAACTTGCTTGCTCCTGTACATGCACGAGTGACACTCACAAATATTTGTGAATGAATGCATGAATAAATGAAAGGATGAATGAATGAATTTTACTGTGAACTGAACTGGACAAAGCACAGAATTGTGCACCTTTAAAGCTTCCAGAACTGATGACAGCAAGGGTGTCTGACACTTCTCTGGTTAGGAAGCTGAGGTTCTAGGAGGCTGCCAAGTTGCCAGAGCCACCTGTGATCACCTGACCACACCTGCAACCACAAGCACCGAGCGTTCCCTCTCCGTGGCCCAATTCCTCATGCACCTGCTATCACCATCCTCCAATCTCCAGCACCTCCCACGGGGTCTTGTCCTCCATCATCCCCACTCCCCTGCCACTAAGACCCTGAAACTCACTGTCACCACTAGCAGCCCATTGAGAAAGAGATTCAGTCACAGCCCAGGAGGGTGCCCAGAAATTCACCGAGAGGTTGCAATAACGTGATGTGGCAGAAGAGCAAGGAGTGGGAGAGATGGGAGGTGCCCTACTGGGCCAGTGAGGCAACTGGCCAGGGTGGGTGCCTTTATAATTCAGAGACAGGCTGCCTGTCTCACCAGACCTGGGGTGAACTCTTTATTTCACTAATTTTAAAACACACATTATTTCACAATTCAACTTCTCTGAGATTGAGATGCAACTCATGATTGATTGATGGATGGATATTGGGTTTAAAGGCCCGAGTGATGACAGACACCTGGATAGCCTGGGAGGTTCACTTTCTCCCTCTTTTGCGAGGTTAGCAAGGAGGTAGCTCCACACGACTGAGTTGTCTCCAGGGAGAACAGACTGACACCAGCTGCTGGGCACGAGGCCGCTGCTCTACAAGGTCACTAAGAGTGGATTAGACATCCCTTGGCCTCCATCCCTATGCATGGGTGGAGCATTACAGAGCAGGATCCTCTGCCTGAGCCCTTTCTGAGGTGCTCCGCATCCAGCTGTGCCCAGCCCTGCACACCTCCCATGCAGCAGCAAGAGCCTAGGGATCATGTGTGCCTGGCTACTTCTCCACCAAGTCTTCCTACAGTAAAGTCAACTTTAAGTGTACTGATATGCAAGCCCCCTTTCCATGCCATAGTATTTTTATGGTACATAAGGCAATAGTGTCTAATAACCAAAGACATTCTAGATTTCATTATAGGCAGTGATCAGCTGTCCTGGGCCAGTAGCACAGCCATCTTGGGCCTCAGTTTCCTCATCTGCTTTATGGGATAATGTCCACCTTGGATTCATTTTAAAACTCCAGAATATTGCAGGTGCACGATACTGGCACACAGTAAGTGCCCAACCAATATTGATGACCCTGGATGAAGACCCCTTGGCTCTACTTTAACTTGGGCTGCAGCAACTAAAATTTGCAATCCTGTATAGAAAAGGCCAATGCTTTTTTCTAGTCTTTCCCAGAATTTTTTTCTGAAATCCCTGTATCCTGGGGAAGCTCTACAGAGAAATAATGTCTGCCATTTTACAAGTAAAATGAATTGCGTAAGAGAGCCCAGTGAAAATTGAGATGCTTTCTGCACCAGGCTGGGCAGGTTCCTAGGAAGAGTCGCAACGTTCCAGGCAGATATTTCTGGGAAGATCCCCAAGGCAGGTGAAATCTCACAGTCCTGCTTAATTTCCCCTTGGAAATTAAAGTGCTGCTAGCATTGTGATAATCCCCAAACGTCTTCCTACCCAGCATTTCTAAAATTCTCCCCAAACCTGTTGAGCAAACAGTCATGCATTTCTCCCCTAACATCTCTATCTTTCAGTCTTTCTATCCTTCCTGTTTCCAATATTTGTACCTTCAGGGAAGACCCATTCGTGAAACAGAACCCGTGCACTTCACACACATGAGGCTTGGTGGGGATGTGGCCCTCTCTGCTCGAGAAGATGCTACCACCCTCCCATAGCACAGGTTGGTCTCTGTCCTAAGACATTTCATGCACCGAGTCGCTGGCTCCTCCCTGAGCCCTGAAGTGGGTACCATTATCATGCCCATGTTATGGGGAAAGCCAAGGTTGAAAGAGGCTAGGGGGCTGGCCTGAGTGCTCGCAGCCAGGGACTGGCAGGGCTGGGGTGTGGAGCCAGGTTTGTGAGGCTGAAGGACCCCCCAGTGGAGCCATCAAACCACATTCAGCCCCTCCTCCACGCTGCACCCTCAGCTCCTGGGGGAGATCAGAGCGTATTGAGCCAGGACCATTCCAGTCTCAGAGTTTGTCTAACCATTCACAGGCTGGTCACATCCCTCCCAGAGCCTGTTACGCTGAGCATTTGGTTTGTGTGTTTTGTTTGAGGTCTCCTGCCTCAAGGAAGATTTCCCGGATTTAGAAACCTGGACCAGGGGCACCTTCTCACTGTGCCCATGAGATTCTGTCCAGGCACTCAGCAGTCTGTAGTGTGGGTGTTAGTATCCATGTGTGTGCCCCTGAATTGGTTTGCTAGGGCTGCCCTAACAAATTAACACAAACTGGATGGCTCAACACAATTAGCATTGTGATAATCCCCAAACATCTTCCTACCCAGCATTTCTTCCCTCACATTCCTGGGGCTGGAAGTACAAAATCCAGGCATCAGCAGGGCTATGCTCCCTCCAGAGGCTCCAGTGGAGGATCCTTCCCAGCCTCTTCCAGCATCTGGGGGTTGCCAGCAATCCTTAGCTTGTGGCAGACTCACTCCAATCTCTGCTTCCATCTGTACATAGCCTTCTTCCCTGTGTGCTTGTGTCTCTGTGTCTGCACATGGTCTCCTCATAAAGACGTGTTACTGGGTTAGGACCCTGATAATCCAGTATGATCTCATTTTAATTTAGCTAATTACATCAGCAAAGATCCTATTTCCAAATAAGATCACACTCACAAGTTCCAGGTGGGAGGAGTTGGGGGAGGGAGCGCCATTCAACCCAGTCCGCCCACTTATAATTGCCTTTTGAGAGCAGAGCCGGTGCTGATTGATCTATGTTGGCTGTCACCAAGTGTTTGATAAATAATTGGATGCATGCGTGCATTGGGCTTAGAAGTGCTGATTCTTACTAGCAAATGTCACAAGACTCTAAACCTGCCCAACCTGTGAGTGCTTTAACACCAAGAGGGAATCTTTGCTCCCCTCTTAGGTCTCTTTTTAAGCTGGCAGCAGAAATATCCACCCCCATTCCGGGACTGCTGTGAGTGTTGAATATAACGTGCAAGGGTTCTCGACAGGTTTGGGGGAGAATTTTAGAAATGCTGGGTAGGGGCCGGGCGCGGTGGCTCACGCCTGTAATCCCAGCACTTTGGGAGGCCGAGGCGGGCGGATCACAAGGTCAGGAGATCGAGACCATGGTGAAACCCCGTCTCTACAAAAAATAGAAAAAATTAGCCGGGCGCGGTGGCAGGCGCCTGTAGTCCCAGCTACTTGGGAGGCTGAGGCAGGAGAATGGCGTGAACCCGGGAGGCGGAGCTTGCAGTGAGCCGAGATTGCGCCACTGCACTCCAGCCTGGGCGACAGAGCGAGACTCCGTCTCAAAAAAAAAAAAAAAAAAAAAAAAAAAAAAAAGAAATGCTGGGTAGGAAGATGTTTGGGGATTATCACAATGCTAGCACCACTTGGTGTGCAAGGGAAAAGGCTTTCCGACAACATACAAGTCAGTCAGAACCCCAAAGCAAAGTCCCCACCCCAAGGACTTGGGAATAATCCACTGGATGTGCCTGTCAGTGAAAATCCTGCTTCAAATTATCTAAGCCTGGAACCACCTTCCCTTTCACATATAAGTACAAGGTCTTCTCACACATACAAATACACAGTGTTTCCTGTGCCACTTTATTTGGCTTTAGTTTCTCTGAAATAAAACTGCTGGATGCATTCAGTGAAAACCAAGAGTTGTTTCACAAAATCACATCACCAACAGCAATGTCACTGTGGTAGCTGAGTGGCCAATATGCTCTACTCTGAGTCAACGGCGTCTGGGGTGGCACAGTGTCAGGGTGGCACAGTCACGAGGTGGCACAGTCTGGGGATGGCACAGTCAGGGGAATCCCCCCCACAGGCCTGGCCACCTGCCCACCCCCCTTGTCTCTTAATGTAGCAAAGCCTGGAGGATTCCATGCCCATCATTCTATTTTCTTAGTTTATATTACTTCCCTCTTACTTCTCCTTGATTTCCTAGCTAGGGCATTATATTATCTCTGAATGTTATCACAGGACAATGAAGGGGATGATACAGAACATCTGTTCTAAAGCAGGAGTGCCAGCATGGCCAGGCAGAGAGCCACCTGGACAATGAGTGACAACTGGCAGTCCCCGCCTGGTTCGGCCACAGGGCTCCCGTGGGGGCATCCTGTTTATTTGGGCATCCTGATGAGAGACCAGAGCCAGGAGCAGTGGGACCCAAGGGTCCTCTGAGCCCAGGTTCTTCACTAGGGCCAAAGCAGAACCAAGAAGGTGGAGCTGCCTTCCCTGAGCACACAGTCACATAGAGACAGGAGTGGGGCTCAGGCGGGGCTGCCCCTCCCTTCAAGCAGAGGCCTCAAGGACAACAGGGGACCCTGTGAACTCCAGGAACTCAAGGTCAGTCTTGAAGAGTGAGGACCATGTGGATATAAAATGGGTTTTGGGAAGAACCAGCAAAGGGCCAGAGGCGGGCCGAGCCTCCCACACTGGGTCAGGAGTGGGCTGGACGACGGAGCTGAATGGCCAGGTTGTCTCAGTGCCACCAAGGACAGCCCTGAGCCCAGGTTTCCACAGGACCCCAGCACAGTGGACTCACCAGCAAAACATCTTCTGCATTCAACTCAAAAGAAAAATATATATATTTTCCTGTAAAACCTGTTCTGATTATGGCCAGCCTGATAAAGCCGATTGTCCCAGGAGATAAAAGCAAAATTGCACTGGGTCACCCTTTTTCCCTGAACAAGGGAGCAGTGAACGCATCGTGCTGTGACAGGGTCTTAAATATGAGATAAAGTGGAAGTGACAGCTGAGTTAGAGGCAAAAGAGAGTCAGATCATTGCGCATCTATAAATCAGGGAAACCCACCTCAGGCAGAGCCACGGAGCCATTCTGCTTTAATCCAGTCCAAATGTTGTGGTGTCTGCCCCGATCTTCGGGAGGCTCCACTCATGGCATCCAGCCCCAGCCCCTGGTCCTACCTCAGAGCCACCCGTGACATAGATTCCACCCCCTCATCCCCCGCCAACGTCCCCAGGCCTCCACACCCCAGCAGCACAGGTTTGCCTGCTGCACCTTGGTCGTCTCTTCAGGAACCAACGTGCCTCACTCTGGATCCATGTGGCTGGAGCGGCCGCGGGGCCCCAGTCTGTCCATCAGCTCTGTCCTCTGACCATGGTGATCATGGTGGCACAAGACCCACAACAGCGCAGTCAGAGCAAACCCTGAGACATGCAGAGGAGCAATGGGGAGGACAGCAACCTCCATCCAACTTGGAGACTGGAGCGGCCAGCGGCCACCCCAGAGGGACCTGCCTGAGATGGGCCAGTGCAGGGGAGCACAGAGTCAAGAAGACCTGGTTCTGATGGCATCCCTTGAACCCCTGGATGCAGCCTTACCTGAAGCCTCTGGACTCTTCAAACATGAGAGCTAAATGATCGCCTGTCTTCATGCAAAACTGATTTGAGCTGACTATCTAACCCTTTCTCCCATATCCCCTGTATCTTTCTCTCCAACCCAAATGCTACTTCTCTGGCCTGGGCCTCATCACCACGCATCTAGACATCAGCAAACCTCCATCTAGGCCCCAACCTCTAGTGTTGCTTCCCAGCCCATTCTCCAGGCCAGAGGCACCTATATAGAACAGGTCACAGTGTGCCCCTCCCAGACCAAAGCCAAAGGCACCCAGCTAGGACAAAGTCCCAGCTGATTAGCAGGACAAATGTAGGGTTCTTATATTCATCAGGGGGTCTTTGGGAGACTAGCAGTGGGCTTCCTTTCTTCTTGGAGGTTCCAAATTTCCTCTGATCCAGGAGGACGTGCAACTTCCTTGAGTGAGTCTAGGTAACCCCAAGAGCTTGGAGCTCTGGACCTCTCTTCTATCATGGACAGTGTCAAGGTATCACAAAAATTTCATAAACCCAAGAATCTCAACTTGCTCACTCTCTTTTTCTCTCTCTCTCCCAATCACAGAGGGAAAAAAAAAAACCCACAAGTCAGCGAGGCTGACTGTAGATCACAGCCCCTCAAATCTGTACCTGCTGAAGTCCCCCCAGATTCCCATCCCAGCGCCCCCACTAATCCTCTGCAATGATTAGACGGTCAGGAACTGGGAGCCATGGCAGCTGTGATTCTCATTAACTGTGTTTAAAAGACCTGGCACGTACGGAGCTGCTCTATAATCACAGTGCCAGCAAATCTCTGAAATAATAGATATTTCCAACTTAGCCTTCTGGATTTCATAGAGCCCCCAAGCTTTCATTTAAAATCCATTTTATATGAAGTTATCTGAAAATGAACAATAGGAGTCTCAAAGAGATGTCTCCCCAGACACGAGTGTGAAGGCTGCTGAAAGAGATCAATCCACAAATTCGTTTGCCTTTTAGATGAAACACACAGTGTCTCAGTGGGTCTCGTCTCCATGTCCATGATAGGAAAAGAGCTCTCCTTGCCATGAAGATGGAGACCACAGTTCTTAACCACTCATGCCATTTCATGTCCTAGGTGAAGTGTCCATCCTCAGAATGAGTAGAACAGCCTTCACTGGACAAAGCAAGTACCCACCAAGGGCCCGCTATGTGCTGAGCACTCTCTAGGTGGTAGGGCCTGGAGTGAGACTTTGACCCCAGACTACCCACTCGGGGACAGCCTTGCCCATTGTTCACTCTGTGTTCCGACCTACACCACACAGGGAGCTAGGCACACAGTAGGCCCTTAACAAATACCCACAAATTTTCATTTGAAATACCTTTCACTCAAGTCTCAGAGAGAGAGAGTGGGAAAACACAGAAAATAGCAATGCCATTCACTCTCTTTATAATCATTCAAATTGTTGAGACTGTTATTTGGGAAATGACACATTCCTGTCCACTATCCATCTAAGGGGCCTAGACGGATACACTCCAGGCATACCTGAAATTAGTCTTATCGATGAGTAAGGGCATCTGGACCTTGGTTTCCATCTTTATAGCTGTGTGACCATGAGCAAGTGGCTCAACTTCTCTGATTCCACATCCACCTCTGCAAAATAAGAATGATCACAGTCTACGTCATTGGGCTATGATGGGGATGAAATGCAATGACGCTTGGGAATTACTTGTTATTGAAAGTGCTTAATACATTTCAACTATTACTTCTGCTACTGTGATCATCAGATTGACAGCTCAGCCATGTACACAGTAGTACAAATTTCCCTAGTACCACCCAGTTGGGTAAACGAATGAATGGATTTTGTAATTTTATGGAAAAGAACCTCCTTCCTCCCACTTCTACCCAATGATCCAGTTTTCTTTTCAAACCTTCTGTCTGACCTTCCATGGGCCACAGAGTCCTCCCCATTGCCATCTCAGTTAAGTACAATGGTCTGGAATCCTAGAAAATTACTGCACTTAAATTCCCAGTCAAGTTCAGTATTTGTGACTGAAACCTACATCTAACCCTTCAGAGGCAAAAGCTCCGTTCCCCGACTGTCCCCATTTCCAGTCAAGCTCCTTCCCAGGCATGGAAACTTCAGAGCAGATGGAAATGGGCTGCCCATTGCCAAAGCTCAGAATACCCTCTCCGCCTTCACCACTAATGGCACCTGAAGAGGGCTCCCGGGCATTTCCCACCTTCAATGGCCAGGACCACAGAGTGGGATTCACACTTGGAAATCTAAGTTGGTTCTTTTCCCCTGGCACCAGCTGACTATCTCTTCACACAGGGGTTGGGCTTTTCTCACCTCCTAAGAGCTGGCTTGAGAGATGTCAGGAGGAGGGAGCAGGATGAAATCCACCCTCAGCTTGGTGTGCAGCCTCTCATTGGGGCAGCATTGGATAATTAGGCCAAATAGAGGGCAGGCTTACGAGAGAACTTCCTGGGTGCAGCAGGAGGGGTGCAGCTTTGTTCTTCTTCAATAAGACCCAGAGAGTGATGCTAATTGTTACTTTAGGTGTGTGAAGTGGAGACTATTTGTGAAGCAGGAGGGGAGTTCGTGGGCTGTGACTAAAGAGGGCATAATGAGTGTGAAAAGAGAAGAAACTCTGGGTCCCTTAAGCTGAAGCTCAGTTAAGCCATCAAATACATTCCCTGCAAATTGGCACTTTCAGCGCCAGCCTCCATGCTTTTGTTGTGCAGTCGAGGTAATGATCACCCGTGCTGTGAGAAAGGCACGCAGGCTGGCAGAAACCACTCACGGCACAAAGCATTCTTTGGTTTAAAAAAAAAAATCATGAAATAAAAAAGAAAGCTGTTTAAGCTTAAAAACTAAAAAAGAAGCGGTTGGCTCCAGTTGTCGACATGTTTTATAAAGCAACAGCAAAATGAAAAAAATAAAAAATAAACTGTCCCAGAGAACTGAGAGAGGGCCAAAAATATTAATACATGGGAACATGGCGAACCTTCTGCAAGCTGTAAATATTTTCTTAGTTTCCCACGTGTAGTCAGCAAGTACGGCAGTTCTTTTTCTCTCTCCGCTCTTCCTGTTGGAAATCTATGTGGAATAACAATTTTGCCAGAAAAAAAAATATATTAGGTTGAAGAAATTGTGTCTGCCAGGGGCTCATGAATTGGTTTCATGTATCAAAGGGAGGGGGTTTCAACCCCCAGAGTGAGGAAAATGGAGGAGGATATACAAAACAAAGAAAAAGACCACCAGAACTTAAAACTAAAAATAGAGTTTGATGTATGTGAATGTCTCAACTTGCTGAGCATGGGGCATGGACCAGTGAAGAAATTCACTGAGGGTGGGGTGGCACCGAAGGTTCAAGATGCCCAGCTCAATTTGAATTTCAGACAAGTAAGTGATTTCTTAGTAGAAGTACAGTACAGCCCCATGCAAACTCGAGTTTAACTGGGCATCTTGTATTTTTATTTGCTGAATCTGGCCCTACCGCCAAGTGGGAGACGTATTTCAGTGGTTGGAAGAGGGGCTCCCGGTGGTTCTGCTAACGAAGGATTGATAACGCACATCCTGATTGGACAGAGCGAGCTTGTGGCTCTGTTCATAGTTGGTTGAAACAAAGGAGTCTCAGGATAGACCCAGAAGGTGGGCGTCTTAGGGTGTCTAGGTCTGTGTGTCAGCTGCAGTGACGTATGGCAGGTTCCAATATGGCCCCACCAGTGCTGCCATAAGGCGAAACTTTGCCTTTTACACAGACACCACCTCAGAAAAAGCTTGACCTGCACTGCTTCCTCAACCCTCACTTACTGCCGAAATTGACAGCCATGCTTTAGCCTTGAAAGTCATCTCGGAAGATAAAGACATCTTCCCTAGTTACCAGAGCGAGGAAGACCCGGAAATGTCGGCTCCCCATCTTCCTCAGGAGTTCTGCCCCTAGGAAGGAAGGAAGAAGGGCTGCCCTCCGAGGCCAGGGTTCCTCACCGAGCCCGTTTTCCCTTCTGCAAAATAGTCACAAAGCCCTCTGCAAGGGGTTGCTGTGACCATCTGTATGAGGTCCTTCTCACATTGCTACAAAGAAATCCCTGAGACTGGGTAATTTATAAAGAAAAGAGGTTTCATTGGCTCACAGTTCTGCAGGCTGTACAAGAAGCACAACGCTGGCATCTGCTTGGCTTCTGGGGAGGCCTCAGGAAGCTGCAATCGAGGCAAAAGGCAAAGGGGAGGTAGGTACATCACAGATCGAATCAGGAGCAAGGGCCGGGGGAGGGGCCACACACTTTTAAACATCCAGATCTCGCAAGAACTCACTCACAATAGCAATGACAGTACCCAGGGGATGGTGCTAAACCATTCATGAGAAATTCACCCCTATGATCCAATTACCTCCCATCAGGCCCCACCTCCAACACTGGGGATTAGAATTCAACATGAGATTTGCTGGGAACACAGATCCAGACCCTCTCACCATCAAATTAGAGCAGGCAGGGAAGTGCCCCATGGGGGCTGGGGAACGCTGGTGCCCTGAGGGTGACCAGGACAGCTCTGGGTCCTCTCTCACCTCTTGAGAAAGAGGGAACCCAGCCTTTGCTGGGGACGGCCTCCAGCCACCAGTCATCCACAGCCTCTCCTTCAACACTGACATGCTTAAGAAGCAAACCCCACTTCCACCTAAAGCCACATTTCCATCTCCCCACATCTTCCCCCAAATCTTAGTGTCTTAGATTGAGGGACCTGCCTGCATCCTGGCGACAAATGTGATAAACCAGGAGTGAAGCCCTCCATTGTTTGGGAGCCCTGCTGTCAGGCTCCTGCAGAGCTCTCTGCCTTTGCTCCTCTCAGCCTCCGCAGATCCCTACAAGTGGGAAGTGTAGTCAGGATCCCCTTTTCCAGATGAGGAAATGGGGGTTCAGAGTTGTTAAGCAATGTGTACAAGGTCATTGAGATGGCACACGGCAAACTCGAGACCTGAGCTATGTTGGATCCCAAAACCTGGACATTTATCCAGTACTCTACCCATTTCTAGTCCTGGACTCAGGCTACCCTGTGCAGATATTGCCAAGGAGAATGGAGAAGACTAGCAAACTCTTACTCATCCTTGAAAACCCAACTCACTCATCACCTCCTCTGTCCTCTTCTGTCTCATCTGGGGCTGGCTCTGAATCACATATACCCTATGACATTTCATATATAAGGCTGCGTTATCATTTAGTTGCATTCACATCTGCTTACCTGCTAGAGCACACTCCTGGATCGCAGAGTGCTTGCTTCTCCATTTCTGCACCCATTTCATTTCCGTGGAACCCTCCAGCTGCACTGGCCTCGTTTGCATTCTTCAAACACCCCATGCTGGTTCTGCCTGGAGAACTATGCCCTGCACCACCCGCTCTGTGGGAAATTCTTCTGATCTTCCACACCAGATGTGTACCCACATGTCTCCTCCTCAGAGAAACCTTCCCTGACCGCCTGTTTAACACAGCCCCGCAGCCCCTGGCCTGTCCCTGCCCCCGCTGGCCTCATGCCCTGGTGCGACTCTCTTCCTAGCGCATCATGCCTCTCTCCCTGGCACCAGGTCACGCGTGCATTTGTTTCCTGGCTTCATTATCTGTCTTCCCACTCGATGTTCCAGCTCCAGGGAAGCAGAGACCTTGCAGGTCTGACTCCCTCCTGGCACCAGACACATCAAAAGCTCTCAACACACATCCATAGGATGAAGGAACCCTCAGTGTCTGGCGCTGTTAATGAATTTAGTCTTAATTAATCATCTTAACAGAAATGTCTCAAAACCCCCCAAGGAGGAAAGCAGAATTTGTTCTTACTACATAATGGATCATTCTTCCTAGCCATCCACTTATTTCCTCCCAGAATATCTTCCCCTCTGTTGTAAGAATGGTGACCTTGGAGAATAGTCCAGGAAGAAAACCCCAGCTTCCTGCCTAGAGATCTGTCCACCCTCTTGCTAGCCCACTAGCTTGCAGTTGGCTCAGCCGTGGGTCTGGGATGTTATATGTTCATTAATTAATCAATTCAGCTCCAATGCCAGCCTCTGCTTGCCCACTCACTAATCCAGCTGAGGGACAGTTGGGACCACCCCAATACTGGGCGTAGGCCAGGCATTTCCAATAACCAAGAAAAGCAACATGTGCTATGAGGGAAAACACACCAGCTGAGCCCCCCTCTAAACACTGCACAAAAGTACAAATCTGTTGAGAAGGGAAGAGGCCATGGAGATGAACCAGGGAGAGTCTCAGATACCTAAGTGGTGGATACACACACTGGCATCCTCCCAGACCAGTGCCCTGGTAATTATCTAGGAGGTAACATGTAGCTCAACTGAATCATGCTTCCTCCTCTCTTAGTCCCCCAAGGCAGGCTCTGGATATCTGCTCATCTCATGGCTGCTAAGCCAGAAAAATGTCCCCCTACCTCGTGTAGATGATCCCCTTACTGTTGTCTCAGAGCCATTTTCCAGCTCTAGGTCCACAACAATGGGGTATGGCGGAAACCTAGGGGGTCAATGAGTCAATCAACAAACACTGGCTGAGCACCCCAACGATAGAGTGATTACTGCTTATAGGCAGGGAAAAAGAGTGTGGGGTGGTGGAGTCCGGAGGTAACATTATCCATGAATTTCATTTAGGGATTGTTACAAAGAGTGGACGCCAACTAAAATGAATATTTTCTCCAAACACATGTGCCGTAATATTTATAGCAGCACTTTTGTGGTGGCCAAAAACTCAATGCAGTGTCCATCAGCAAATACTGTTCAGGAGCAGAAATGAACACTAGGGCCACTCACAGCAATGGGGATGCTCTGTCAATCATGACATTGGGCAAAGGCAGCCAGGCACAAAGGAGAACATCTGGATGTTTCCACGCACACAAAGTTCAAATCATGGCAAAGCTAATCTTTGCAGAGGGAAATCAATGAGAGCCAGGGAGGACAATGACTCTGGGGGCCGCTGGGTGAGGCTGGCAATGATTTGTTTTCTAATCTCCAGGTGGTGTTTACAGGCGAGCCTTCTCTTTGACATACTCAGTTAAGCTCTGTACACTTGAGAGTTTGTCCACTTGTAGGTGTGCATACTTCCACTGCGGATTTGAATTTTCAAAGGAGGTTAGGGTGTTAGGTCTGAAGGTTTCCCGGAGGTTTTCCGCAGAGGAGCAAATGGGCTGAGAGGTGGAAGAAGGGCCCAAACGTGAGCACAGGATGGCAGCAAGCTCCCACCCAAGCGAGGCGGCGAAAGCACAGCGACCCCACCCTCGCCAGGTGCTGCGCCATCTCCGCCTCCGAGTCCTGCGTTGCCTGGCAACCGGTCTTCCAGGAGACGCTAGACGCTGAGCCCAGTGCCAGAGCTAGCGGGGCGCACGGAGCCCCCAGGCCTCATGGCGCAGAAACCGCTCAGCACAGCGGCGGCTGAACGCATGAACCTTGTGGCTCAGGATGAGATCTGGTAACGCCTGGGATCCGGTAACGCGGTGGGCTCTTGTTCCCATCTGAAGTGTCCACACCTGGGGTCTCAATTTCCCCACCAAGTCCAGGAGGTGGTCAACCACTAAACTCGAGGGGTGTGCGCTGAGGATGGTCAGGGACCTTGAGGAAAAGGGTCAGTGTTAGGGACATGAGAGCGACAGGTGTGCCTTTCTCCCTTTCCTTCTCCCTCTCCTGTTGGGCCCACCAGGAAGACGTGAGAGATTGGCTTTCAACAATCAGCACAGATTTGCTTGTTGAAATCCAACTAAAGTGTTCATGTTTTTTGTTTTCTTTTTTTTTTCTTCAAACCTCAGCATCCAACCAGAATGTGTTCATGTTTTTATAACTGATATATATATATATATATATATGTGTATATATATATATATATATATATATATTTTTTTTTTTTTTTTTTTTTTTTGAGATGGTGTCTTGCTCTGTCATCCAGGCTGGAGTGCAGTGGCGCCATCCCGGCTCACTGCAACCTCTGCCTTCTGGGTTGAAGCAATTCTCTGCCTTTGCTTCCCGAGTAGATGGGATTACAGGCGCCCGCCACCACGCCCTGATAAATTTTTTTGTATTTTTATTAGAGATGGGCTTTCACCATCTTGGCCAGGCATGTCTTGAACTCCTGATGTCGTGATCCACCCACTTTAGCCTCCCAAAGTGCTGGGATTATAGGCGTGAGTCACCGTGCCTGGCCAAATTTTTTTTTAAAAAAAGAAAAGAAAGCAAAAATCCTAATATTTGTTCAATTTGAATGAAATACATGAAAATTCCCTGATTTTCCTGGGTTTTTAAGTCATATATTTTAACTTTAAAGTACATCCATTTTCTAAAAGATGTATGTCTAACAGACATTTATCATGGATATTTTAATTGGCATGTTATCTGCTACGTATTATTGCATCTCTTTGAAGGTTTAACTCTTATGGGAAGTTACTGATTTAGATGCAAGTGAGTAAGTTTTAGTAACAACAAAATATACATGTTTACCTTCTAAACTTCAGTTATCCTATTTACCCTCTATAATTTTTACCATTTCCTTGTAAAACCTATATTAGTCACTTCGTATGTGTCTTTCAATTGCTTTCACTTCATAAATTTATTTTATGGAAAACTTTATATCATTCTCATAAACAGAAAAACTTTATCATTTGGCATAAAATGCACACCTATTTTTTACAAAATATTTATCCAAGCGTCCCAATAGGAGATGCTACCACAGCGAATCTGTTTCCTCTGTCTGAAATGCCCCTTCCTCTCTTCTTCACCAGACAAACTTCCGCTCATCCTCCAAAACCCAAATCTAAATGGCCCCTCCCCTTTCAACAGGGCCCATGGTTATTGAACACTTAAATTGTAACTGGTCCAAATGGGGTTAAACTGTAAGTGTAAATTGCACAACAAATTACAAAGATTTATTTTTAAGAAAAAGATTATTTAAATGACTGTCAGTCGGGTGCCGTGGCTCACACCTATAATCCCAGCACTTTGGGAGGCCGAGGCAGGGGGATCACCTGAGGTCAGGAGTTGAAGACCAGCCTGGTCAACATGGCAAAAGCCCATCTCTACTAAAAATACAAAATTATGCAGGCATGGTAGTACACGCCTGTAATCCCAGCTACTCAGGAGGCTGAGGCAGGAGAATTGCTTGAACCTGGGAGGCGGAGGGTGCAGTGAGCCCTGATCACGCCATTGCACTCCAGCCTGGGCAAAAAAAAGGTGAAACTCCATCAAAAAAAAAAGACTGTCACCTGTTTATTCTTATGTTCTTTTTAATGTAGTTAATAGAACATTTAAAATTGTTTATGCAGCTCATATTTGTGGCTTATGTTACATCTTGATTGAAATAGACTCTGCCTTAGATGTTCATGCCCAGGGCAAAGAGTCGACCAGGGCCTCCAAAACTGTGGGGTGGGGTCAGGATATGCTGATATTGAATAGAAGAATATCGAATATTCTATTTCTTCCAAAATAGAAGAAACTAGAAAACTCAAAATGACTCAGTGTTTAATTCAATGTTCGCAAAATGTGGCATGTAAGCTCGTCAACTGCAATGCCACTCAGCTCGTGGGTAGTTAGATATAAACAACAATAGCATGGAGCAAAAGCAAGACCAGATCAGGGTGGGAAAGTGAGGCACTTGGGCTGCAATATTTAGGGAATGCTCCATGTCAAGGTTATGCAGATGCTGTCTCTGCACTTGCAGGAAGCAGGGAGTGAGCGCCTCCTTTACTTTTGCACCTCCTTAAATTTCAGGTCATAAGGGCCTCCAAAATAAGAGGTCTGGTACCTAGAAACCTCCTCAGTCAGAATTGGCCCCAGACCGGCCCTTACCCGGCATACCCTCCCAGCCGTAACAGCCAACGAGCATCTCTCTCTCGTCAGCCACGTGTCTCCCTTGCTGGCGGGAGGTGCTCAGTGTCGGAGGTTCTCACACTCTCTGGCTCCTCACTCCATTCCTGGTGCAGAACCACTATCCAGTCAATGTCCGTAGAGAGTGGAAATGTCCCCCACAGAACCCTTGAACCTTTTTCCATGTTGCCCAGCACTCAGAAACTTTCTTTTTCAGGAAATACCGTCTGAAGGCTGAATCGGAAGCACGGCAGAACTGGCCCCAGAACTGGGGGTTTTTAACAACCCCTTTTGAGGAGGTAAACCTTTTATAAGCCCTGAGGTTATAGATTCAATCATTTCAAAGAATGAATAATTACAAAGTCTATAATTTGCAAGAATAAAATTAAAGAGCATGTTGCAGGCAAAGATCTTACTTACTTACTTATTCTGAAACCAGAAGGTTCCCACCTTTCACAGATTCCTGGGCACTGACCACAGGCCAGGCATGTTCTAGGTGCTTCGGCAGAACCAGCTGATCAAATCTGGACAAGAACCCCGGTGCAGAGACAGGTGCTGTTTTATGCCCATTTACAAATTAGGAAATTGAGCTCCAAGACCTGCAAAGTCACACAACTGATAAGGACCACACTCAGGTGAGAAGCGGGTGGGTCTGATGCCACGGCCACCTGACTTCAGACTTCCCATCTGTAAAGTGGGATGAGAGTCCTCACCTGCCTAACTGAGCGACTGCAAGGTGCAGATACAAGAAGGCCATGGACACCTCGCCCGGCCTTGAAGCCAAGTGACATACGAGGGATTCTTGGGAAAATGCTGTCGATATTCCCCAAAAATCACAAGTCCAGAAGTCTACAGGGACCAGCTAGGTGACAGAAACAGGAGACAAGGCCTAGAATCAGAACGGGGGGAGACTCAGGCAAAGAGGCCACTGGTCCGGTCCAAAGAGGCAGCCAGCATGAGCCCAGACAAGTGCAACCATATTGGAAGGCCAACTGCATATTCCCATCACTCAAGAGAGTCCAGAAAGCCAGATGTTTACATGAAATCTTCTGAGTCTAGAAATTAAATGCTGCTGTGGGTTCCGGTGGAGTGGTGGCCACCAATCTGCAACCTCTCAAACTTCAGGACAGAACACAAGAGATGCAGAATTAATTAAAATACCGCATCATTCAAAGCATCCATGATTCACAGCAGTGTTAATCCCATTTGTAATTCATCCCACCCGACTAGCTTTGCAATTATGCTGTTCTTAATGAGGTTGTTTTTAATTCTTGGAAGGTACCACAATTTGAAATTTTATGCATAGAATGAGTTCTTATTAATATAATATGCATAAAGAGTCTATATTAATATTCTTTATATGTAATTAAATTGGGTTTTCAAAAACTTGACATTGCTTTAAAAATTAAAAGGGGGAGTGGAGGCTCTCCTCTAATATGTTAAAGTTTGGTCCTGAAAACTTTTTGGCATTTTTTGTTTGTTTGTTGTTGTTTGAGACAGAGTCTGGATCTGTCACCCAGGCTGGGGTGCAGTGGTGTGATCTCAGCTCACTGCAGCATCCACCTCCAGGCTCAAGCCAATCTGTCACCTTGGTCTCCCAAATATCTGGGACCACAGGCACACGCCACCACGCCCAGCTAATTTTTGTATTTTTTGTAGAGATGGGGTCTTGCTAAGTTGATCAGGCTGGTCTTGAACTCCTGAGCTCAAGCAATCCTCCCACCTCTGCCTCCCAAAGTGTTGGGATTACAGGCATGAGCCACTACACTCAACCCTTTTCGGCATTCAAAAATTTGAGTCCATAAATGGTAACATTTTCTCAAATTTCCCCACAGGGGATGTAAATCAGGAGGCTGCAGTGAGCAGCAGGGGGGACGGAGATGGGTCTCGGCTTTGGGTGCAGCAGGCCTGCATTGAGGTTCCCACCCTACTTTCCTAACAGTGTAACTAAGACAAGCCTCTGCCTCCTGTTTCCATGCCCCACTTCTGTGTCTGTAACATGTGCTTTCTAGGGGAAGCAATGGGGAGGACACTTCCCCCAGCTTCATCCCGAGGCTTCCCGTCTCTGGGGATTCTGTTTGAGTACATTTCCCCCAGCTTCACCTGAGGCTTCCCGTCTCTGGGGATTCTGTTTCAGTTGATCAAGTGTGAAGAAGATCTCCCCACCCCAAAGCCCAAAATCGAGCTTCCTGAGCGTTTCCGCATCCGGCTGGTGACCCCAGTGGAGAAGTACATCAAGGTTCGAAACGTTGTTTTTAAATACTCATTTTCCTAAGAAAGAAATAAGCCCCAAGGGAAACCGATGGCTCCAGATGTGCAAAGCCAGTGCTGAAGGTAAGAGCACAGCGGTGCCAGGTGCAGAGTCCAGGTTCACGCCCTTCCCAAACCCAGCCATGGGAAATATTCCAGGCTGAAGTCTACACGTGCGAGTGCCATGACCTCCTGCTCTGCAGAAGCAGAGAGAGGGCAGGAAAATGGGGTCTTCATGCATTATTTCAGCAAACATTTCCAGGGGGTGGGCAGGAAGGCAGGGCAGGTCCAGGTGGGGGCTCTGGAATCAGACCACCCGATCCCTGTGCTATTAGGCTGCTCACCTCCTGTGTGGTCTTGGGCAAGTGACTTGACCTCTCTGTGTCTCCCCTGCCTCTCTTATACAATGGAGGTTAATGAAGTACCTACTTCAGGGAGTGCCGTCAGAGTTCAGCGGGGTGCCCAGCATGTTTAGAGAGTGCCGATGACAGTCAGCTATTACTAAGGTGCAATAGCTTGGCTGGGAAAACAGTAATGAACAAGAAGAGAAGACCCAAGCCCACATGTCTGGGTCTAGAGAACCAACATTAACCAAGAAAATCAACACCATTTGGACATGCTGTGCTAGCACCATGGAGGAAACAGCCCGGTGGTATGTCACAGGATAAGAGAGGGCGAGGTTGTCAGGGAAGGTACCCTTTGAGCTGAGGACTGATGGATGACCAGGCACCCACCCTAGGAAAAGTATTCTAGGCACAGGGAACAGCATGTATGAAAGCCCTGAGGCAGAACACAGGCTGCTATGTTTCAGGAACAGGAAGGCAAGGTGATGTGGTGGGAGCTTGGGTGGAGGGTGGGAGCAGGAGGAGAAGGTGCGGGCAGAGAAAGGATATGAAGGGATAGGAAGAAATACGAAGGGAGAAGTGGGCAGGCTAGAAGAAGGATTGCAATTGGAGTCCAGTTTAGAGCAGAAGCCACTGGAGGGTTGTAAGCAGGACCATGGAAGGGTGAGACCTGCCTATTGGAAAGATGGCTCCGGTTGCTAAGTGGAGAAAAGATTGTGGGGAGAGGGACAGGAGTGACCGGGCAAACCCAGAGAAGAGAGGTCTTAGACGATGCTCTCACCTGAAGCCTGCACCATGGCAGACATGGCTCAGATCCCTCTAGAAACTGTTGAGCTCCATATGTCTCATGGGTCTGTCATTTTGGTCGGGGGTTCTACCCTC